>NC_136916.1:118625776-119825776 GCF_949752795.1 Hyperoodon ampullatus | reverse complement strand
GTAGCTCAGTGTCATACTCCTGCCATGTTTTGTTGGCTCCCCAAAGTACCTTTCTCTCTACTCTGTCTAACAATGGCTCATTAAACGGCATAACACTTAAAGAGCAGAATTCAGTTAAAACTTACAGTTTTATTTGAAAAGTTTTTTTTTCTTATCAAAATTTAATCATATAAAAGAATGGAGGGAATTTAAAAGATATTTAACTATTTTGATAATAATTAGTGGTATGTCCATAAAATACATGGTACCTCACTGTTCATCTCAATTGAAGTACCCTGGTATCTGTCCCCAAAACAACTGATTCCATTGCTGTGTATCACTGATAACCTGGTGTATTAGTCAGTTCAGATATTATAACAAAATACCATAGACTGGGTGGCTTAAACAACAGCAGTTTGTAGTTCTGGAGGCTGGGAAGTCTAAGATCAAGGTGCCAGCAGATCCAGTATCTGGTGAGAATCTGCTTTCTGGTTTGCAGATGGTCTTCTTGTATCCTCACGTGATGGAGAGAACAGAGGGAGAGGAAGCAAGGTCTCTTGTGTCTCTGCTTATCAGGGCACTAATCCCATCATGAGGACTCCACCCTCATGACCTAACTACCTCTCAAAGGTCCCATCTCCTAAAACCATCCCACCGGGGGTTAGCATTTCAACATGTGATATGGAGGGGACACAAACATGCAGTTCATTAATCTGGTTAATAATTATTGGTAATAATAATGATAACTTCCATTTATCAAATACCTCCTTCATCCCAGGCCCTGGGCCAGATATTTTAAGAGTATTATTTCAGTTAATCTGCAGATAACTTGATGAGATAAATACTAAGTTTTTAAAAATTCCTTCTTAAAAGGAAAAATAATCAAAGCAGTTAAAACCTATGTTGAACAGTAAAGAACTTAAAATGAACAGTAATTTTGCACACTGTTTCTCTCTACTCCAAATTCTACTCCCTCTCCCCAGAAGCAACCTCTTTTAATGGCTTCTAATTACTTGAGTATTTATTTTCAAAACTTCAGACCTATGCTAATTCTTCTGCTTAATAAATTTAGTGGGCTCTATATTGTATTATTCCATTTATATGAAATATCCAGAACCGGCAAAGCAATAGGGGCGAAGAGCAGATTAGTGATTGCCAGGGGCTGGGGTAGGGGACAATGGAGAGTGACTGACTGATTGCTTAGTGGGTATGGAGTTTCTCTTTGGGATGATGAAAATGTTCTGAAAGTGGGTAGTGTGATGGTTGCGCACATTGTGAATATACTACTGAATTATACAATTTAAAATGGCTAAAACTGTGAGTTTTATGTTGTGTGAATTTTACCTCAATAAAAAAATTAGATGGCTCTCTGGTTAGAAAGTCACCTACATTATCCTTTAATTTATCTATGTTTCATACCTGTATTATTATTTTAAATGCCTTCTATCATCCTCTTTTTAGAGTTGAGGAAATTGAGGCAAAAGAGGTTAACTTTCGGGCTTCCTGGTGGCGCAGTGGTTGGGAGTCTGCCTGCCGATGCAGGGGACACGGGTTCGTGCCCCAGTCCGGGAAGATCCCACATGCCACGGAGCGGCTGGGCCAGTGAGCCATGGCCGCTGAGCCTGTGCGTCCGGAGCCTGTGCTCCGCAACGGGAGAGGCCACAGCAGTGAGAGGCCCGCGTACCGCAAAAAAAAAAAAAAAAGAAAAAAAAAAGAGGTTAACTTTCCTAAGGTCTTATAAATAATAAATGCAGGATTTGACCTAAAGTACTGTAACTCCACAGACTGCACATGTAACCCTGTTCACCATTTCCTTCCAAGATGGCACTTTTGGTGGCTGAAACTATGTAAGTGAAAAGGAAGTTGACCTTTGATTAATTTTGCAGTTGTCTAGAGACAGAAAATTTGTCTCATACATGAGAACTTTTACTTAAAAAAATGCTATTTATCATATCACCATGATCACCCCAATTACTGCACGTGAAAATAGGAGTCCACTAGTGGATTGAAGAAATGCCATTAAGGGAATTCCCTGGCAGTCCAGTGGTTGGGACATGGTGCTTTCAGTGCCAGGGCCAGGGTTCGATCCTTGGTCGGGGAACTAAGATCCCGTAAGATGAGTGGCACGGCCTATAAATAAATTAATTAATTAAAGTAAAAAAATGCCATTAAATTGATTGAGGAGCTAATTAAAGTAGAACCAATCTGGTTTGGTGCATGAAGGGTTACGGAGCTTCCTTCTAATGTCTGTTTAAAGAATTGATTTGAGAATTAAGCAGTTACAGCTTTCTGTTACATTTATGCATGCCCCTTGATTGCTAATAGTATGAGTCAACTGCATTCCATTAGCGATCTTAGCAGCAAAGCTAAGATGTGTAATTGATTGTTGGTGTTGAGTGAATATGTCTAATAAGCAGCTGGAAGTGAAGTTTCCAAAAGTGATAGAAGTAGCCTCCTTTTATCATTGCAAGGAAGGGCAGGGGAGAAGAGAACCCCCCTTCCCTCCCAGGGCATGCAGCAGTTCTAGGAAATAGTTTTCACTATTGCCAAAAGTCCAAAATGCTTAAGTAAGGAGTGGAAATGGTATCTCAAAAGGAAATGTGGGGGCTTCCCTGGTGGCGCAGTGGTTGAGAGTCCGCCTGCCGATGCAGGGGACACGGGTTCGTGCCCCGGTCTGGGAGGATCCCACATGCCGCGGAGCGGCTTGGCCCATGAGCCATGGCCATTGAGCCTGCGTGTCCGGAGCCTGTGCTCCGCAACGGGAGAGGCCACAACAGTGAGAGGCCCACATACCGCAAAAAAAAAAAAAAAAGAAATGTGTTTTCCAAAAAGGTAACACAGCCCTGTTTATATACAGGGTTATAGCCCTGTTTTGTTCTGTTTCAGTGTATATATTTTTAACACTCAGGAATTCAACAAGCAAACATTCATTAAGCATTCGACTCCGACGGTGAAACCACTGAGCTAGCTTTTGTGGGGACAAGGGTGTGGAACACATATCTACCCTTGAGAAGTTTATAGTCAATTGGATTGGCAGGCAAGATGTACATACAGTGTGGAACTCCTAGGATTCTTTGATTCAGGATAGAGTTAATCAAGCTCTATTCTCTGTAATGCAGGTGACAGCACTAAAAGAATCTAGAAACATTTTTTTTCCTTTTGTTCTTAGTGCATAAAATACTGTCTTGTTTTTTCCCCAGTTTAAACAAAATACCTCTCCTCACCACATCCCTTCTCACAAATATACGTTTTGAAAAGAGTGTGGCATGATTTTTGGGAGTATGGGCATAGATGGTTTTGAGTCCAGTTTCTGTCTTTCACTAACTCTTGAACCTTGGCTGAATTACTTAACTTCATTAAGCCTCAGCTTTCTTATTTGTAAATTGAAGAAAATAATGATAGTTACCTTACAGAGTTTTTGTGAGGATAGAGGAGATAATGTAAAGCATCTCGCAAATTGCCTAATATATGACACTCAGTGATAGATTTTATTATTGTTATTAATAATAACATTGAAGAAATCCTTAAAAATGAACTCCTAAAGCTAGCTCCCAAACTCAGCAATTGATATCATTTAGTGTATTCCAGTCTTTGAATATATATAAAATTTATTAACAAACATAATTATAATTTCTCCATTAGCTCAAAATGTTGATCTTTGCCAATGGCAAAGGTTCCATCTAATATACTTCCTCAACCCCTTGTGCACAGTGGGAATCTAATATTATTTGTTGACAAAATAAGTCCTCTCTTGACTCTGTCTTTCTTGGTTACCTTTAGCTCTCTCCTGCCTTTCACAAATAAACTTCCTGAGGGGTTACCTGCATCTGAACTCCCAGATGGTCCACAAACCACTGTGACTGAACTTTGGTGCCCACCACTTCTCTAAGCCACACTTACCTAGGTCAGCATGACTTCCTAACTCCCACTTCCAACAGACACTTTCAGTCCTTACCTTCTTATTGACCTTGGAGGCACTTGGGTGCTGTTAACTGCCCCCTACTCCTGGAGATACACACTCTGGGTTTTCCTGTCACTTCTCCTTCCTGTCTTATCTTCTTTAGGGCCTTCTCTAACTTTACAGTCAAAGCGACTTCTATGTGATGAATCATGTTCCACCAGAATTCATATATTGAAATCCTAACCCCCAGTGGCTCAGGGTGTGACTGTGTTTGGAGATAGGGCCTTTAAAAAAAGTAGTTAAATTAAAATGAGGTCATATGGGTGTACCCTAATCCAGTCTGACTGTTGTCCTTTTAAGAAGAGGAGATTAGGACACAAGCACGGAGGGAAGACCAGGCAAAGATACACGGAGAAGGCGGCTTTCCACAAGCCAAACAGAGACCTCAGAAGATAGCAACCCTGCTGACATCTTGTTCTTGGACTTCTAGTATCCAAAACTGTGAGAAACATTTCTGTTGTTTAAGCCCCCCAGTCTGTGGTATTCTGTTATGACAGCCTTAGCAGACTCATGCAGCGATCTTCCAGACAGTGAATCTGATTGTGTCACACCCTAGTTTAAAACTCTTAAGTGTCCTGTACTAAACTACAGATCAATACTTGTATTCTTGTAGTAGCTCACTTGGCATTCCTGACTTGAGCCCTGATTTCCCACATCTCACCGCATGCCATCCATCTTAGTGCTCCGGCCATCTTGCACTGCTTCCTGGGTACTCATGGCTCCTTCAGTCTGACACACTCTTGCCCCCCCCTTCTGCCACACCTTCTCTTGGCTAACTTTGGGATCCTTCAGGTGTCAACTTCCTCTTGAGTCTTGCTGTGCTCTCCTAGCCCTAGTCCCTGCATTTACTGCCATCTAACACCTATTAGACTGCTGTAATTGCCTGGTTACTTGTTTGTTTCTCCTTGTGGCATGTACCCCTACCCCCAACCTCTTCCTGCCCTAAGTTCCTTGGTGGCAGGGAAAACATTCCCTTCACTTGTAACACCAGAGACTGACAGAGTACCTGGCATATAGTAGGGTCTTAAGATTTGTTGGATGAATGAGAGCCTATTGCTTAGCAGAAGAGAAAAACATTTTCTAATTCTGATGGTTAGCTTAATAACATTGGATAAGAATATTAAAGTTACTTCAGTTCTGTAGATCTGGCTTTGAAAATTGTCCAGTCTTCTGTACTCCAATTCTTGGAGTATAAATATTCCACTTTGCCTACTTCTGTTGGTAAATTTCTCAGCCTCAGAACTCTTTGTTCTGTGAAGTACCCATGGCTGGAAAAAAAATTCAAAACAGCATTTCAATGTGAAATAGTATTTTATTATATTTTATCCTCCCTCCATCCCTCCCTTCCTTCCTTCCTTCCTCTTTATTTTTGGTCTATGTAAAACCAGTTAAAAAAAATTCAAAATGTGCCATTTTGGAGATGATCAATTTACCTTTTGAAACTACATAAATGGGGACACATTAGAAAAATGAGTCCAAAACGTTTGGTCTTCATATGGTAAATTTAATTGGTATTTCTAGTACTGGAGGAGTCATTAACCAGTATTGCTGGCTTAGAATTTTTTTTTGCTGGTGAAAGAGAGTGGGTGAATTTGTGCTTAACAAAACTCTGAAAGAGTTCCCGTGTGGACACCAATTCTACAAAAGTACTTGGAACCCAGGATATATAACTCTTTCAAAACCTTGGCATTAGAAGTTTGGCATTGCACACCCTTCAAAGGGGAAGAAGGCTCTGCATTAGGAATAGCTGCCTGGCTCTAAAGAAATAGTTTTGGTTCTGGAAATGAGCCAGAATGAGAAAAAATTTCATCTGCTAATGATTAGCATGTTTATTGTTAAAGCTGATTTTCCATTACAGCAGAGATACAGCTCAGAGTTTCTGAATATATATATATATATATATATATATATATATATATATATATATATATATGTACCTCCAGGCAGTCAACATTTAAATTTTTTAAAGCATCCCACACACTGAGGATATTTATAAGCATTGAACTGAAGAGAACCAAAATTGGAACTTAGCAAAAATATGCAGACTACCAGAATATTTAAAATTTTTAAATATAAAGAATGGAGATCCCCAAGTAAACTCCATGGTATCACAAGTTACTCTGCATTTTTTTGAAATAATAATAAAGGAAATCAGGGAAAATCAAACTACTCTCTTTAGTTTGAAATTAAAAACAAAAACCAAAACACCAACCTCTCAAAACTCTTACAAAAATACCCTTCTGTGTAATTAAAAGAAATCTGCCTAGCTGAATTTTCTTTATTTTGTTGACCACGCTTGACTTATGGTACCTGTAAAAATTGACATGCTTTGGTGTCTGTGTATTCCCAGAGCAGAATTGTATCAGAGCCTGGCACTAAAGCACTCTGTAGTTACTGTTATCAAATGCTGAATCTCGTTTTAGCACTGATAAGAGGCCCCTAGTATTAAAACACTGGGCTTATAGATGATAGATGAAAAATGTATTTTGTGGTAGAACATGACTTGCTTACTATGGAAATATCTCCAGCTGCCTAGAAACGTTGCCTAGCAACCTTGGAAATACAGAAAACCTAATATCCTCTTCAAGTTGCTTGTGGGTAAAGGGATTATTAAAAATATCAGTTAGAAAAGAAGGACCACAGAGTTTGTTCTTGGGCACCACAACAACTAAGACTTACTACTTTGATAGTGCCTCTGTGCCCATTTCCCACACAATTTCCAGTGCTTTGCCTGTGTTTCCCCATGAATGCTCTAGTTTATAAGTCTCAATAGTGCAGAAAAGAGAGTGATTTGCAAAGGTCATGCCCTTGCCATAAGAGGATTTGGCTCCTTTCCCCCAGCCCTCTGACTCCAGGCAGCTCTCTGCTTTGGTGGGTAGCAGCCAGCCAGCAACAGCCTCCAGCTTTGATTGCTGCCTGTTGCCCCAGCTGTCAGCTTCCTTCAGACCCAGCAGTTTCTGGGAGGATTGCAAATGATATGTCGTTGGCTGCACTGTCTGCTGGTTGGCCAAGGCTGTGGGCAGCTTGTTTCTGGAAGAGCACCCTAACCTCCTGCCCTCTGGTCTGACGCCTTTGTTTCTGCCCACACGTTCCATTCAAGTGATGGCACAAAGCTCTGAAAGGTGATTGCCTCTACAGCAGGCAGATATATGCTGTGTTCTAAGCAGAGCAAAAGGGCTGAATGGGCTCTGGCTTTACTCTATTCAGAGTCCCTGTTTTGTTCACAGGATTAGAAAATTGTTTAGCTGGACAAATATATCGCTGGACTTTTTTTTGCGTGACAGAAAATAAGTCTTCCTAAATTAATTTGAACAAATGAGTTGTTTCCATGCTGAAACTGAGTACAGCTTTGAGTGTGAATATATTCTCCTGGTCAACTTTCAAAAGCCCATTTCCACTAGAATTGGAACTACTCTTAATAATTGTAATAGCACTGGCAGTAATAAAGATAGCACCTTAAATGTCCATATTACTACAGTCTATAGAAGACTTGGATATCTGTGTTCTCATAAGATCTGCATAACTGTCTTTGAGAGGGGCAGTGTTATCTCTTTTATAGCAGTAAAAGGGATGCTCAAAGAGGTAAGATGACTTGTTCGAGGTCATTAGCTTGTAAGTGGGAGGAATGTTCGTGAACCTCAGTTTTCTGGCCTCCGGTCCAGTGTGATTGTTAATATTAACAGGTGTTTGGGTTAATAGACAGGAGGCCTGTCTAAAGGAGAAAGTGCAGAAGTGAGCAGTATAAAGACCCTTGGACTGGAATCTCCTGCATGATCAGGGGGAAATCACAAGTTCTGTGGACATGGATTTCCCCATCTGTTATATTAGGAGTTGAGCTAAATTATCTCCGGATCTTAAAATTCTTAATAAAGAATGAAAGTGGCATGAATAAAGCCACAAACCAGTCACCACTGCTGTGAAAAACTTCAGAAGTAGTGATGGCACGTTGATGGTTCATTAAGGAGTCAATTCCTGGTTTCAGGATCAGTCTTCATTTAATTTCTTTTCTCCTGAAGAACTAATTTTACTTTTTCATCAAAAGCCTGAGGAATGAAAATATCAGTCCTAATTTCCTGTTCCTTTAATGTTAATTGAGTGCTCACTTTAGTCCTACCCTGTGCTAAGCCCTTCCCATGCGTTCCTGAGTTAATCATTTCAAGAGCCCTGAGAAGGGGCTGGTATAATATGTCCATTTCATAGAAGTTGCAGTTCTGATAGTTGTGTGTCTGGATTTGCCCAGAGTTACACAGCAAAGAAGTTTCAGAACCGTACTGAAGCCTTGGCAGACTGACTGCCATCCAGGGCTTTTACTAACAGTGCTTCACTGTCTCCAGGGCATGGCTCTGAGGAGGCACTGTGGCTGACTCTTTAACAAAGAGCCCTTCATTTTGGGAGTTCATTTGAGCTTGATTTATTTACAGTCAGGGTGGATTATGCATGAATTTACGTGGAATTCACTATACATCATTAAGACCTGGACCATATTATATTCCCTCCTTTCACTTCCAATATTTCTCCTAACTAAGGTGGGCCTCCTCCCCGCCCCCCTAGACCTTTACATATATACCAGTGATATGCAAGACCTTGACATGGACCCATACATAGATGATACGATAGTTTATTCCTCTCCCAGTCACCTGAGCTAGAAACTTTCTATTAGCCTTCTCATCAGTTTGGCTCACTCAAAGGTGGACTCATTATAGTCTCAAGAAATCCTCAGGCCAAGTAACTTTTACTAGATCATCATAGCCCAGAGTTTCTAACAATGTGGTCAATGGACACCTGTTTTATAGTCACCTGAGGATCTTTTTATCATTCAGATTTCTGAGGACTACACCTCAACCTAATGAGTCATAACCTTTGGGAAGGTGGAACCCTGGAATCTGTATTCTTAGCAAACTGCCCAGGGGACTCCTGAGCACACTGAAGCTTAAGAATCCCCAAAGGGCATCTTATGTCTTAAAAAAAATTAGTTTCATGAATGGTGCATGATCCCTTCCTTCTCCATTTCACATCTTCCCTCTTTTCTACCTGGAATGGAAACCTTAAGGGCCTCCTCCCCTTCTCTCCATTTATCTCTTGCTTTTTTTCTGCTGTCATTTCTTGCTGCCTCCTTTCTGCCTCTTGTGGTTAGGAAGAACCACAGTTATGCAGGAAAGAGCTATTTGCTCCCTGCATATGTGCAAAGTTTACATAGCACTTATATATCTTTCAACTTGGTAACTGTCCAGTATGGTCGTTGAAGAGGTGCTGTGCATACTTCACAGGCTGCTGAATTTCAATTCCACAGAAATCATCAGTCATTCCCCCTTCTGGGCTGGATGCTTGCATCTCTGTCAGTGAGAGTCACCAGACCTTGAATGTGAACACTCAAGGAAGATGGTATTCCCCTCAGTGTTGCTAGATAGGGTACAGATCTGCAGCACTTTGAACCTTGTTCAGACTGGCTTCTCAGTCTTTCTCTACTCATTTAATTTCTTTCACTTTCTTTGACTCCCCAGCCCCCATAAGCCATACCCTTACTCATCCATGAATAATTTCTTTCTTGCATGCTTCCTCTGGAACAAGTGCCAAAAGAGGTCCCTTGGAAGGACTTGAGTTTCTATATTCTTATAATCTCTGGGGGTGGCTGTTTACATAGAAACTGTCAGAGCCAGAAAGAGAGAAGTAGGCACATTATGATGTACAGAGCCCTACTCCTCTGCCATTGTTTGGGTTTAATCACGTCATGTTTGGTTTCACTCAAAATCCTCATGCCTTGCAGGGTTGAGCTGGCTGTTCACAAACACTGGAGTGTTAGTCTTTTTCTATCTGCTCAGCAACATAAAAGCATGATCCAGAATATGTTCTCACAGTGGCTTTAGGCTGTCCTGGTGGATGGGGGCTGTATGGGGAAGGGTACTGAGGGACTGGGACACATTGCATATTTTCTTCCTTTGGAGTATCCCAGTGAGGAATCATTTAAGAGAGGAATATGGTTAGTTTAGCTTAGCCCACAATTATTCTTTTTTTTCTGTTCTTTTCTTAGTTCCAGCATGAGGGATCTAGTTCCCTGACCAGGGATTGAACCTTGGCCCCCTGTGTTGGGAGTGCAGAGTCTTAACCACTGGACCACCAGGGAAGTCCCAACCCACAGTTATTCTATCATCAAATGCTTAGTAACACAGTAACAATCTGTAGAATTCTCTGGGAAATGTAGCTGAAGAACCAAGGAGTTTGTCATTTAACTGGTAGATTAACCATAATTTTTACTCCTATTCTTCCCTCTTTGGATCCACTACTGGGCATTTGCTCCTGTGTTAGAGGAAGCATGGAAGAAAGGTCCCTTTGTTAGGAAGGGCTAACAGCTCTTTCAATTTCCTTCTGATTTCAGGATGCATTTTTTATCTCACTCTGACATTGTAGGCCATGTCTCGTGTTGTACTAACTACCTTTCCAACAATCACCCCTCCTGTGTTCCTGAACATTCTCTCTGCCCTGGCCACCTGCTGCTTCATGTGCTGCATGCTTTCTCAACTTTATGACTTTCCTCATCCTGTTCCCCATGCTTAGAATGCTCCTTATTTTTATCTCTCTCTTTTATGAAGCCTTTCCTGATTGACACCTCCTCTTCTCCCTGCTTAATTTATTTTTTATTTTTCTGAATTTTTGAATTTTATTTTATTTTTTTCTACAGCAGTTTATTATTAGTTATCTATTTTATACATACGAGTGTATACATGTCAATCCCAATCTCCCAATTCATCACACCAGCCCCCCCCACCACTTTCCCCCGTTGGTGTCCATACATTTGTTCTCTACATCTGTGTCTCAATTTCTGCCCTGCAAACTGGTTCATCTGTACCATTTTTCTAGGTTCCACATACATGCGTTAGTATACAATATTTGTTTTTCTCTTTCTGACTTCCTTCACTCTGTATGGCAGTCTCTAGAACCATCCACGACTCTACAAATGACCAAATTTCATTTCTTTTTATGGCTGAGTAATATTCCATTGTATATCTGTACCACATCTTCCTTATCCATTCATCTGTCGATGGGCATTTAGGTTGCTTCCATGACCTGGCTGTTGTAAATAGTGCTGCAATGAACATTGGGGTGCATGTGTCTTTTTGAATTATGGTTTTCTCTGGGTATATGCCCAGTAGTGGGATTGCTGGGTCATATGGTAATTCTATTTTTAGTTTATTAAGGAACCTCCATACTGTGCTCCGTAGTGACTGTATCAATTTACATTCCCACCAACAGTGCAAGAGGGTTCCGTTTTCTCCACACCCTCTCCAGCATTTGTTGTTTGTAGATTTTCTGATGATGCCCATTCTAACTGGTGTGAGGTGATACCTCATTGTAGTTTTTTTTTTTTTTTTTTTTTTTCGGTATGTGGGCCTCTCACTGTTGTGGCCTCTCCCATTGCAAAGCACAGGCTCTGGACGCGCAGGCTCACGGGCCCAGGCACTCCGCAACATGTGGGATCTTCCCAGACCAGGGCACGAGCCCACGCCCCTGCATCGGCAGGTGGACTCTCAACCACTGCGCCACCAGGGAAGCCCCTCATTGTAGTTTTGATTTGCATTTCTCTAATAATTAGTGATGTTGAGCAGCTTTCCATGTGCTTCTTGGCCATCTGTATGTCTTCTTTGGAGAAAGGTCTGTTTAGGTCTTCTGCCCATTTTTTGATTGGTTTGTTTGTTTTTTTAATATTGAGCTGCATGAGCTGTTTATATGTTTTGGAGCTTAATCCTTTGTCAGTTGATTCGTTTACAAATATTTTCTCCCATTCTAAGGGTTGTCTTTTCATCTTGCTTGTAGTTTCCTTTGCTTTGCAAAAGCTTTTAAGTTTCATTAGGTGCCATTTGTTTATTTTTGTTTTTATTTCCATTACTCTAGGAGATGGGTCAAAAAAAGATCTTGCTGTAATTTATGTCAGAGTGTTCTTCCTATGTTTTCCTCTAACAGTTTTATAGTGCCCAGTCTTACATTTAGGTCTCTAATCCATTTTGAGTTTATTTTTGTGTATGGTGTTAGGGAGTGTTCTAATTTCATTCTTTTACATGTAGCTGTACAGTTTTCCCTGCGCCACTTATTGAAGAGACTGTCTTTTCTCCATTGTATATCCTTGCCTCCTTTGTCATAGATTAGTTGACCATAGGTGTGTGGGTTTATCTCTGGGCTTTCTATCCTGTTCCATTGATCTATATTTCTGTTTTTGTGCCAGTACCATGTTGTCTTGATTACTGTAGCTTTGTAGTATAGTCTGAAGTCAGGTAGTCTGATTCCTCCAGCTCCATTTTTTTTCCCTCAAGACTGCTTTGGCTATTTGGGGTCTTTTTTTTTTTGCGGTACGCGGGCCTCTCACTGTTGTGGCCTCTCCTGTTGTGGAGCACAGGCTCCGGACGTGCAGGCTCAGTGACCATGGCTCACGGGCCTAGCCACTCTGCGGCATGTGGGATCTTCCCAGACCGGGGCACGAACCCGTGTCCCCAGTATCGGCAGGCGGACTCTCAACCACTGCGCCACCAGGGAAGCCCTATTTGGCGTCTTTTGTGTCTTCATAAAAATTTTAAGATTTTTTGTTCTAGTTCTGTTAAAAACTGCCACTGGTAATTTGATAGAGATTGCATTGAATCTTTAGATTGTTTTGGGTAGTATAGTTATTTTCACAATATTGATTCTTCCAGTCCAAGAATATGGTATATCTCTCCATCTGTTTGTGTCATCGTTGATTTCTTTCATCAGTGTCTTATAGTTTTCTGAGTACGGGTCTTTACCTCCTCAGGTAGGTTTATTCCTAGGTATTTTATTCTTTTTGTTGCAATGGTGAATGGGATTGTTTCCTTAATTTCTCTTGCATAGGAATGTGAGAGATTTCTGTGCATTAATTTTGTATCCTGTAACTTTACCAGATTCATTGATCAGCTCTAGTAGTTTTCTGGTGGCATCTTTAGAATTCTCTATGTATAGTATCATGTCATCTGCCAACAGTGACAGTTCTACTTCTTCTTTTCCAATTTATATTCCTTTTATTTCTTTTTCTTTTCTGATTGCCATGGCTAGGACTTCCAAAACTATGATGAATTATAGTGGTGAGAGTGGACATCCTTGTCTTGTTCCTGATCTTCGAGGAAATGCTTTCAGTTTTTTACCATTGAGAACGATGTTTGCTGTGGGTTTGTCATATATGGCCTGTATTATGTTGAGGTAGGTTCTCTCTAAGCCCACTTTCTGGAGAGTTTTTATCATAAATGGATATTGAATTTTGTCAAAAGCTTTTTCTACATCTATTGAGATGATCATGTGATTTTTCTTCTTCCATTTTTAATATGGTGTATCATGTTGATTGATTTGCCTATATTGAAGAATCCTTGCATCCCTGGGATAAGTCCCACTTGATCATGGTGTATGATCCTTTTAATGTGTTGTTGGATTCTGTTTGCTAGTATTTTGTTGAGGATTTTTGCATCTGTATTCATCAGTGATATTGGTCTGTAATTTTCTTTTTTTGTAGTATCTTTGTCTGGTTTTGGTATCAGGGTGATGGTGGCCTCATAGAATGAGTTTGGGAGTGTTCCTTTCCCTGCAATTTTTTAGAAGAGTTTGAGAAGGATGGGTGTTAGCTTTTCTCTAAATGTTTGATAGAATTCACCTGTGAAGCCATCTGGTCCTGGACTTTTGTTTGTTGGAAGATTTTTAATCACAGTTTCAATTTATTACTTGTGATTGGTCTGTTCATATTTTCTGTTTCTTCCTGGTTCAGTCTTGGAAGGTTATACCTTTCTAAGAATTTATCCATTTCTTCCAGGTTGTTCATTTTATTGGCATAGTGTTGCTTGTAGTAGTCTCTTATGATGCCTTGTATTCTCCCTGCTTAATTAACCAATGAATTCATTCAACACATGCTAACTGAATGCTTGTTGTGTGAAAGACTAGGTTGAGCCTTCATAATACAGCAATAATCAAGACAGACCTGGTCTCTGTTACCACAGAGATGTGGTTCTCCATCTTTGGAACCCTATCTCACTTTGCTTACATTGCCGTTACAGCAAGTGCTTTTACTTATTGCCTGTTTTTATAATTTTATTTTGAAACAATTTCAAATTTATAGTAAAGTTAAATAGTACAAATGGCTTACACATGTCCTTCACCCAAAAACTCTGTTTTAGTTGCCGTTATAGCAACAGGATACAATCTTAGAGTATTATTTTATATCTAGTCTTCATTTTGCTCAGCTCTTCAACCCAGAAAAATTCTTCAGTCTTTCTTTAACTTTCCATGACCTTGAAGAGTTCAGAAGATTACAGGCCAGTTTGGGTTTGTTTGATGTTTCCTCATAATAAGACCCAGAATTTTGGGCCAGATTGTCACAGGAGTGATGCTGTGTTCTCATGTCATCCTGTCTGCAGACAGTTGCTTTATCACCTTGTCTCATTGCTGGCTGCCTTAACTTTCATCTTTACTTAACATCATATATTCTGGGTTTCTCCATTGTAAAGTTACCTTTCTTCCCCTTTGTACTAATAGATATTTTGTCAAGAGACACTTGGAGACTATGTAAAATCTAGTTATGCACACTGATGTACTCATTTTAGTATCCATTGATGTTTCTTGCCTGAATTAATTATTACTCTAATAGTTGCCAAATGGCAAATTTTCTAATTCACTATTTACTAATTGGTATTCTGTAGTATGTATGTACGTGTGTGTGTGTGTATGTATATTTATATCAGTGTATACTCAGAAACTTACATTTTATTCAATGAGTTATAATAATTAATTACAATCATTATTTATTTTGATGCTCAGAATGTTCCAGATTTGGCCAGTGGCAGCTTCCTAAAGCTGGTATACCAAAAGACTACAGGTGCATCTTCTTTCTTTGCTCTAGCCACTCTGGAATCAGCCACTTGTCCAAGTCCTATTTTGTTTGTTTGTTTTGGTGGAGGAGTGGCATTTAAAAGTCAAGAACTATGTTAGGTGTGCTTTACTGCTACTCAGACATTGCTGCTCTTCGGCCCTCTTAGTGGGCAGAGCAAATATATCTATATAAGTATATACATATATAATACATATATACTGTATATATATATATCATTCATATGTATATATACACATTTACATCTCTACATATTTCTCTTTTTACATATACATTAAAAAATCTACCCCTGCTAGCACCAGGTATCTTAAGTTCCAGTCTATCACTTCAGGGTTCATTCCTGCTTCCTCCTTTTCATATTTGTACTTCCTTCTTTGAGAGTTAAAAAGCCTGGCTCCCATTATCTTCCATGTATTTACATATTTACTCAATTCCCCAGTCTCCTGACTTACTGGGCTGCAACACTGCTCTGACTGTCTCCTTTGTGTTGACCCTGGATGTCACGGGGCTGCCTTCTTTACAGGAAGGGGGAAAGAAGGCAGGGTCATCACCTTTGTGTGTGTGTAAAAAATAAGGTGCTTTTCTTTTTTTTTTTTTTTTTTTTTTGTTGTACACGGGCCTCTCACTGTTGTGGCCTCTCCCGTTGTGAGGCCCAGCCGCTCCGCGGCATGTGGGATCCTCCCGGACCAGGGCACGAACCCGTGTCCCCTGCATCGGCAGGCAGACTCTCAACCACTGTGCCACCAGGGAAGCCCTAAGGTGCTTTTTTTTGAAAAAAAAATTACATCTTGACAAACTGTAAAATGTCTCTCTCATCTATCTCTTTTTCATTCATACATAAATAGATATAGATATATGTAAACTTTTTACCTTCCTTTAAAATCACCCAATAAAAATGATGACTCTGAATGAACATATTTCATAAGGTTTTTGACAAAAAGGGGTTAGTTTACCTTCTTGGCTTGACACCAAAGGACACCACTTAGAGTCATTTGCACACATGTTTTGTTCTTGCCCCAGGGCTCTAAGCTTCTTAAGGTCAGAAGCTGACTTCTGTCTGTTCTTGAGTCAATGGAACCCCTTGCACAGTGTTTGGAGCAGAACATGTGTTCAATCTGTTAAATTGATTATTTCCCTCCTCTTAGAACTGACCAGCTATTTTGCAGAATTGATTGAACTTATTCATTATTCTGACATTGCATGCAAGTAGCTTCAGCCCATACAAATATCGTGCCTGAAATGTCTTAGGAAGCTTGTCAGAAATGCAGAGGTCAGAAGTTTATACACTAGAAAATCTTTAATAAGCTGAATAATGTCTTTAATTAGGAAAATAAGAAAAAAATGTGAATGAAACAAAGAGGCATTATAGAGATGCTTATTTACATAAAATTGTTGGGGTTGTTTACTTTTTCTAGCACATGAAATTCTATGCAGCAAATAGATTCTGTTCATAATAGAAATAGTTGATTAAAGGAGATATATAAATTTCTTTACATTGCAAATTATAAAATGGAATAACAGTAAATTGTAAAAAATAAGTTTTAAGCTTAACAGTGGACTTATTATAGGTATAATTTGGCTTGAAAATATGCATTTCACACCACTGGCATCATGCCTGGTGTGTCTTCACCAAGTTTTGAGTGCCTGTTTATACTGTGTTCACATTACGTCAGTGTCAAGCACCACAATAGGAATTCCTCTCTCCCAGTAGTTCTCAAGACTATCTGTAAATCAGTTGTCATTCTTATTGTCACAGCCATCTTCTTTTTTTTTTTTTTTAAATCAGCCACCATTCTGTTTATTCTGAGATAGATAAAAAATCAAGATAGAAACAAAATCCTGCTCGGACTACCTGCTAGTCGTCTGTTCCCACCCACCTCATCCCAATGTTCCCATGCCGCTCTCCTCACACCACCCCTGGGGAAAGACTACTCACCTCTCTTTCATTTGTTTGTTTTCCCTCCTCAATTTTTTTTTTTTCAGCTATCTTCTTAAGATGACATCAGAGTGGGTCTTCCTTTAAGTCTTCCTCCATAACCACTGGCTATTTTCTCCCCTCTCCTGGCCTCATAAATTAGATTTTGGACCCACTCAACTTATAGTCTAGTTGAGACAGGTTAATTAAATGATGACTGATATCTGATAGCATACCAGCCAAGGTTAAAAATGCAGTTTTTGGTTCATTAAACTCCACAGAAAAGGTCAACCTTTAATAATTGTAAAATCTACTAAGCTAGATTCTCGAGAGGCTTCTGGTAGACTTGCTTGAGACACTCATGGTGTTATCAGCATAACGGGAGTAGACAACACATTTCAAGTTCCCCTTACAGGGATAGGCTTTCATGGAAAGTTATATAGATAAAATGTCTCTCCACAATATAACATCTCTTCCCATTCTCTTGCAATTTAACCTTTTCTGACTACCATGGCAACTCACATCTTATAATAAATGATGGTCACCACTCTCCATAGAAAGGGAGAATTAAGCTGTAGGTTTGTCCTCAGTTGTCTTTTTTTGGTGATCTTAACTTCCCCTCCTGAGTTCTTTTCTTTTTTTTATTAGTTTCTGCTTTATAACAAAGTGAATCAGTCATACATATACATCTGTTCCCACATCCCTTCCCTCTTGCGTCTCCCTCCCTCCCACCCTCCCTATCCCACCCCTCTAGGTGGTCACAAAGCACCGAGCTGATCTCCCTGTGCTATGCGGCTGCTTCCCACTAGCTATCTACCTTACGTTTGGTAGTGTATATATGTCCATGCCTCTCTTTCGCTTTGTCACAGCTTACCCTTCCCCCTCCCCATATCCTCAAGTCCATTCTCAAGTAGGTCTGTGGCTTTATTCCTGTTTTACCCCTAGGTTCTTCATGACATTTTAAAAAAAATTCCATATATATGTGTTAGCATACGGTATTTGTGTTTCTCTTTCTAACTTAACTTGACTCTGTATGACAGACTCTAGGTCTATCCACCTCATTACAAATAGCTCAGTTTCATTTCTTTTTATGGCTGAGTAATATTCCATTGTATATATGTGCCACATCTTCTTTATCCATTCATCCGATGATGGACACTTAGGTTGTTTCCATCTCCAGGCTATTGTGAATAGAGCTGCAATGAACATTTTGGTACATGTCTCTTTTTGAATTATGGTTTTCTCAGGGTATATGCCTAGTAGTGGGATTGTTGGGTCATATGGTAGTTCTATTTGTAGTTTTTTAAGGAACCTCCATACTGTTCTCCATAGTGGCTGTACCAATTCACATTCCCACCAGCAGTGCAAGAGTGTTCCCTTTTCTCCACACCCTCTCCAGCATTTATTGTTTCTAGATTTCTTGATGATGGCCATTCTGACTGGTGTGAGGTGATATCTCATTATAGTTTTGATTTGCATTTCTCTAATGATGAATGATGTTGAGCATTCTTTCATGTGTTTGTTGGCAGTCTGTATATCTTCTTTGGAGAAATGCCTATTTAAGTCTTCTGCCCATTTTTGGATTGGGTTGTTTGTTTTTTTGCTATTGAGCTGCATGAGCTGCTTATAAATTTTGGAGATTAATCCTTTGTCAGTTGTTTCATTTGCAAATATTTTCTCCCATTCTGAGGGTTGTCTTTTGGTCTTGTTTATGGTTTCCTTTGCTGTGCAACAGCTTTGAAGTTTCATTAGGTCCCATTTGTTTATCTTTGTTTTTATTTCCGTTTCTCTAGGAGGTGGGTCCAAAAGGATCTTGCTGTGATTTATGTCATAGAGTGTTCTGCCGATGTTTTCCTCTAAGAGTTTGATAGTTTCTGGCCTTACATTTAGGTCTTTAATCCATTTTGAGCTTATTTTCATGTATGGTGTTAGGGAGTGTTCTAATCTCATACTTTTACATGTACCTGTCCTGGTTTCCCAGCACCACTTACTGAAGAGGCTGTTTCTTCTCCACTATATATTCTTGTCTCCTTTATCAAAGATAAGGTGACCTTATGTACATGGGTTGATCTCTGGGCTTTCTATCCTGTTCCATTGATCTATATTTCTGTTTTTGTGCCAGTACCATACTGTCTTGATTACTGTAGCTTTGTAGTATAGTCTGAAGTCAGGGAGCCTGATCCCTCCAGCTCCGTTTTTCGTTCTCAAGATTCCTTTGGCTATTCGGGGTCTTTTGTTTTTCCAAACAAATTTTGAAATTTTTTGTTCTAGTTCTGTGAAAAATGCCAGTGGTAGTTTGATAGGGATTGCATTGAATCTGTAGATTGCTTTTGGTAGTAGAGTCATTTTCACAATATTGATTCTTCCAATCCAGGAGCATGGTATATCTCTCCATCTATTTGTATCATCTTTAATTTCTTTCATCAGTGTCTTATAATTTTCTGCATACAGGTCTTTTGTCTCCTTAGGTAGGTTTATTCCTAGATATTTTATTCTTTTTGTTGCAGTGGTAAATGGGAGTGTTTTCTTGATTTCACTTTCAGATTTTTCATCATTAGTGTATAGGAATGCCAGAGATTTCTGTGCATTAATTTTGTATCCTGCTACTTTACCAAATTCATTGATTAGCTCTAGTAGTTTTCTGGTAGCATCTTTAGGATTCTCTATGTAGAGTATCATGTCATCTGCAAACAGTGACAGCTTTACTTCTTCTTTTCCAATTTGGATTCCTTTTATTTCCTTTTCTTCTCTGATTGCTGTGGCTAAAACTTCCAAAACTAAGTTGAATAAGAGTGGTGAGAGTGGGCAGCCTTGTCTTGTTCCTGATCTTAGTGGAAATGGTTTCAGTTTTTCACCATTGAGGATGATGTTGGCTGTGGGTTTGTCATATATGGCCTTTATTATGTTGAGGAAAGTTCCCTCTATGCCTACTTTCTGCAGGGTTTTTATCATAAATGGGTGTTGAATTTTGTCAAAAGCTTTCTCTGCATCTATTGAGATGATCATATGGTTTTTCTCCTGCAATTTGTTAATATGGTGTATCACGTTGATTGATTTACGTATATTGAAGAATCCTTGCATTCCTGGAATAAACCCCATTTGATCATGGTGTATGATCCTTTTAATGTGCTGTTGGAGTCTGTTTGCTAGTATTTTGTTGAGGATTTTTGCATCTATGTTCATCAGTGATGTTGGCCTGTAGTTTTCTTTCTTTGTGACATCCTTGCCTGGTTTTGGTATCAAGATGATGGTGGCCTCGTAGAATGAGTTTGGGAGTGCTCCTCCCTCTGCTATATTTTGGAAGAGATTGAGAAGGATAGGTGTTAGCTCTTCTCTAAATGTTTGATAGAATTCGCCTGTGAAGCCATCTGGTCCTGGGCTTTTGTTTGTTGGAAGATTTTTAATCACAGTTTCAATTTCAGTGCTTGTGATTGGTCTATTCATATTTTCTATTTCTTCCTGAGTCAGTCTTGGCAGGTTGTGCATTTCTAAGAATTTGTCCATTTCTTATAGGTTGTCCATTTTATTGGCATAGAGTTTCTTGTAGTAATCTCTCATGATCTTTTGTATTTCTGCAGTGTCAGTTGTTACTTCTCCTGTTTCATTTCTAATTCTGTTGATTTGAGTCTTCTCCCTTTTTTTCTTGATGAGTCTGGCTAATGGTTTGTCAATTTTGTTTATCTTCTCAAAGAACCAGCTTTTAGTTTTATTGATCTTTGCTATCGTTTCCTTCATTTCTTTTTCATTTATTTCTGATCTGATCTTTATGATTTCTTTCCTTCTGCTAACTTTGGGGGTTTTTTGTTCTTCTTTCTTTAATTGCTTTAGGTGCAGAGTCAGGTTGTTTACTCGAGGTGTTTCCTGTTTCTTAAGGTGGGATTGTATTACTATAAACTTCCCCCTTAGAACTGCTTTTGCTGCATCCCATAGGTTTTGGGTCGTCGTGTCTCCATTGTCATTTGTTTCTAGGTATTTTTTAATTTCCTCTTTGATTTCTTCAGTGATCACTTCGTTATTGAGTAGTGTATTGTTTAGCCTCCATGTGTTTGTATTTTTTACAGCTCTTTTCCTGTAATTGATGTCTAGTCTCATAGCATTGTGGTCGGAAAAGATACTTGATACAATTTCAATTTTCTTAAATTTACCAAGGCTTGATTTGTGACCCAAGATATGATCTATCCTGGAGAATGTTCCATGAGCACTTGAGAAAAATGTGTATTCTGTTGTTTTTGGATGGAATGTCCTATAAATATCAATTAAGTCCATCTTGTTTAATGTATCATTTAAAGCTTGTGTTTCCTTATTTATTTTCATTTTGGATGATCTGTCCATTGGTGAAAGTGGGGTGTTAAAGCCCCCTACTGTGAGTGTGTTACTGTCGGTTTCCCCTTTTATGGCTGTTAGTATTTGCCTTATGTATTGAGGTGCTCCTATGTTGGGTGCATAAATATTTACAATTGTTATATCTTCTTCTTGGATTGATCCCTTGATCATTATGTAGTGTCCTTCTTTGTGTCTTGTAATAGTCTTTATTTTAAAGTCTATTTTGTCTGATATAAGAATTGCTACTCCAGCTTTCTTTTGATTTCCATTTGCATGGAATATCTTTTTCCATCCCCTTACTTTCAATCTGTATGTGTCTCTAGGTCTGAAGTGGGTCTCTTGTAGACAGCATATGTATGGGTCCTGTTTTTGTATCCATTCAGCCAATCTGTGTCTTTTGGTGGGAGCATTTAGTCCATTTACATTTAAGGTAATTATTGATATGTATGTTCCTATTCCCATTTCCTTAATTGTTTTGGGTTCGTTATTGTAGGTCTTTTCCTTCTGTTGTGTTTCTTGCCTAGAGAAGTTCCTTTAGCATTTGTTGTAAAGCTGGTTTGGTGGTGCTGAACTCTCTCAGCTTTTGCTTGTCTGTAAACGTTTTAATTTCTCCATCAAATCTGAATGAGATCCTTGCTGGGTAGAGTAATCTTGGTTGCAGGTTTTTCTCCTTCATCACTTTAATTATGTCCTGCCACTCCCTTCTGGCTTGTAGAGTTTCTGCTGAGAGATCAGCTGTTAACCTGATGGGGATTCCCTTGTGTGTTATTTGTTTTTTTTCCCCTTGCTGCTTTTAATATGATTTCTTTGTGTTTAATTTTTGACAGTTTGATTAATATGTGTCTTGGCGTATTTCTCCTTGGATTTTTTCTGTATGGGACTCTCTGTGCCTCCTGGACTTGATTAACTATTTCCTTTCCCATATTAGGGAAGTTTTCAACTATAATCTCTTCAAACATTTTCTCAGTCCCTTTCTTTTTCTCTTCTTCTTCTGGAACCCCTATAATTCGAATGTTGGTGCATTTAATGTTGTCCCAGAGGTCTCTGAGACTGTCCTCTGTTCTTTTCATTCTTTTTTCTTTAGTTTGCTCTGCATCAGTTATTTCCACTATTTTATCTTCCACCTCACTTATCCGTTCTTCTGCCTCAGTTATTCTGCTATTGATCCCATCTAGAGTATTTTTCATTTCATTTATTGTGTTTTTAATCGATGCTTGATTCATCTTTAGTTCTTCTAGGTCCTTGTTAACTGTTTCTTGCATTTTGTCTATTCTATTTCCAAGATTTTGGATCTTGGAAATAGAATCTTGGATTATCTTTACTATCATTATTCTGAATTCTTTTTCAGGTAGACTGCCTATTACCTCTTCATTTGTTAGGTCTGGTAGGTTTTTATCTTGCTCCTTCACCTGCTGTGTGTTTTTCTGTCTTCTCATTTTGCTTATCTTCCTGTGTTTGGGGTCTCCTTTTTTTTTTTTTTTTTTTTTTTTTTTTTTTTTTTTTTGCGGTACGCGGGCCTCTCACTGTTGTGGCCACTCCCGTTGCAGAGCACAGGCTCCGGACGCGCAGGCTCAGCGGCCATGGCTCACGGGCCCAGCCGCTCCGCGGCATGTGGGATCCTCCCAGACCGGGGCACGAACCCGTATCCCCTGCATCGGCAGGCGGACTCTCAACCACTGCGCCACCAGGGAAGCCCCGGGGTCTCCTTTTTGCAGGCTGCAGATTCGTAG
Organism: Hyperoodon ampullatus; assembly: GCF_949752795.1. NCBI lineage: Eukaryota > Metazoa > Chordata > Mammalia > Artiodactyla > Ziphiidae > Hyperoodon > Hyperoodon ampullatus. The sequence continues at coordinate 119,802,998 of NC_136916.1, read as the reverse complement.
TTCCCGTTGTTTTTGGTGTCTGTCCCCAGTGGCTAAGGTTGTTTCAGTAGGTTGTGTAGGCTTCCTGGTGGGGGGGACTAATGCCTGTGTTCTGGTGGTTGAGGCTCGATCTTGTCTTTCTGGTGGACAGGTCCACGTCTGGTGGTATGTTTTGGGGTGCCTATGGCCTTATTATGTTTTTAGGTAGCCTCTCTGCTAATGGGTGGGGTTGTGTTCCTGCCTTGCTAGTTGCTTGGCATAGGGTGACCAGCACTGTAGCTTGCTGGTCGTTGACCGAAGCTGGGTGCTGGTGTTGAGATGGAGATGTCTGGGAGATTTTCGCTGCTTGATATTATGTGGAGCTGGGAGGTCTCTTGTGGACCCGTGTCCTGAAGTTGGCTCTCCCACTTCAGAGGCACAGCACTGACTCCTGGCTGCAGCACCAAGAGCCTTTCATCTACCCGGCTCAGAATAAAAGGGAGAAAAAGTAGAAAGAAAGAATTAGTAGAAGAAAGAAAGAGAGAGAGAAAGAAAGAAGGAAAGAAAGGAAGGAAGAAAGAGAAAGAAAGAAAGAAAGGAGGGAGGGAGGGAGGAAGGATGGAAAGAAGGAAAGAAAGGAGGGAGGAAGGAAAGAAAAAGAAATTGAAAGGAAGAAGGGAGGGAGGGAGGAAAGAAATAAAGAAAGGAAGAAAGAAAAAAAGAAAGAAAGAAGGAAAGAAAGACAGGAGGGAGGGAGGGAGGAAGGAGAGAAAGAGAGAAAGAAAGAAAGGAGGGGCGGAGGGAGGGAGGGAGGAAGGGAAGGTAGGAAAAAAAGAAAGAGAGAAGATAAAGTAAAATAGAATAAAGTATAGTAGCATTATTAAAATAAAAAAGTAATTATTGAAAAAAAAAACGGACAGATAGAACCCTGGGACATATGGTGGAAGCAAAGCTATCCAGAGAAAATCTCACACAGAAGCATACACATACACATTCACAAAAAGAGAACAGGGGGAAAAAATCGAAAATCTTGCTCTCAAAGTCCCCCTCAATTTGGGATAATTTGTTGTAAAAAGAGGAAAAGGGGAAAAAGTCTGAAATCTTGCTCTCAAAGTCCACCTCCTTAATTTGGGATAATTCGTTGTAAAAAGAGGAAAAGGGGAAAAAATCTTAAATCTTGTCCTCAAAGTCCACCTCCTCAATTTGGGATGATTCTCTGTCCATTCATGCACTCCACAGACGCAGGGCACATCAAGCGGACCGTGGAGCTTTAATCCGCTGCCTCCGAGGCTGCGCAGAGAGATTTCCCTGTCTCTTCTCTGCTCTCACAGCTCCCGGGTCTCAGCCTTGGACCTGGCCCCGCCTCTGCGCATAGATCGCCGGAGGGCGTCCGTTCTTCGCTCAGACAGGACGGGTTTAAAGGAGCCGCTGATTGGGGGCTCTGGCTCACTCAGGCCGAGGGGAGGGAGGGGCACGCAGTGTGGGGCGGGCCTGCGGCGGCAGAGGCCAGCGTGACATTGCACCAGCCCGAGGCGCTCCGTGCGCTTTCCCTGGGAAGCCGTCCCTGGGTCCCGGGACCCCGGCAGTGGCGGGCTGCACAGGCTCCCCGGAAGGGGGGGTGGACAGTGACCTGCGCTCGCACATAGGCCTTGTGGCGGCGGCAGCAGCAGCCCCAGCATCCCACGCCCGTCTCCGGGGTCCGCGCCTTTAGCCGCGGCTCGCGCCCGTCTCTGGAGCTTAAAGTAAGCAGCGCTCTTAATGCCCTCTCCTCGCGCACCAGGAAACAAAAAGGAAGAAAAAGTCTCTTGCCTCTTCGGCAGCTCCAGACTCTTTCCCCGGACTCCCTCCGGGCTAGCCGTGGTGCACTAACCCCTTCAGGCTCTCTTCTTGCCGCCAGCCCCCCACTCCTGAGTTCTTTACATGCTGGGATACACAGCCTGCACTGGTGAGAATTAAAAGTTTCCTATCTGGATTAGTGTGTTAAGAATAAGCATTTGCCTTGATGTCTAGTGTTCATACATCAAAGATTTGGTGAAAACTAGATTAATTTAGTTGTGAAAGAATGTTCTTTTAGAGTAAAAAAGATGTGGATTGTAATCTTGATTCTGTTACTTCCTAGGCAAGTTTCTTCACCTCTCCAAGTCTTAGTTTTCTTATTAATCAATTGAGGATAATAATACCAGAGAATGGTTGTGAGACTCACATGAGATAATGTCTGCAGAGTGTTTCACACAGTGCCTTATATGGAGTAAATGTTCAGAAGTGATAGCAACTATTATAACTATATAACACATTTGTGGAAGAGGAAGAATTTCAACTTTATTATCTACTCATACCCTATTCTCTGAATGAGACTGTAAAATTTGAAGTCAAACGATAATACAAATTATTACAGGGGAAATAAACTCATAGACAAAAATATGGGAAGTTAGTGGATATTAAGTAACCATCTTGAAAGAGGACCAGAAGAGGAGAGGAATGCAGGCAAATGATGAGGTGGGTTTAGGATATTCACTGCTTTCCTTTTCCCCTCATTCTAGATGCCAGTAGAGCTCTTCCCTTTCAGTTTTGAGTATCACCTCTTCTGGATCTCCCTTGAATCTTTCATGGGGGATTCTTTAGGACTATAACTTTAAGGCTTAATCAACCCCCATTACCAAAAAACAAAATACAACAAAACAACCCTAAACAGAAGCCTTCAGTGTGCTATGCAGAGGGTCATATTTTCATAACCAGCTCACTCATTTAATTTAAAGTCCTTCTGAGTTTGAGTTCTGGGATATCTGTCTATTGGGGTAAAGCAAAATCAAACTGATGTTTTCAACAAGCTTCTTATTGCTTTAAAAAAGAGGCTTCCTGGATTACTTGAATATCTAAATAAAGGTATTTAACTTTTCAGGTCATTTATGATTGTGATAATATTAAGAATACACTTGTTTAGACTATGCAGTTTGGTTAAACTGTTGCTTGATAATTTCAAAAACCATCAGAGCATTTCCTTATGGCATCACAGTTTAAGACAAAAAATAAACAGCCTGTTGAGCATAAATTTTAGATGCAATAGATAAGAACGTTAAAAGTAAATAATTTAAGTTATTGAAAGGAGCTATGAATCAATGTAGACTCTCCAAGGCCGTACTTGTTAGTAGGTCTGCTAAGGGCTCAGGAGGGATGTAGGATGTACCCATAAGGTCTCAGAAGGCCAGACGTCTCTTATGTGCTCCACATCTCCATGTTTCCATTCAGACCACACATCCAGCTACTCAGAAGGCATAGTGCCTCATAGAGATCATGCAAAGAAAGACATAATTGGCCAAAAGGTGTATTGTTGCCCCTCTCTGTGGGTATCTCATAGCTCTTGTGATATTTCATTTCTTTTTATAAAGAAAAAAATATTTCACCATGGTCAGTACTAGTGTATTTATTCATGTAATAGAAATAGATAATGTTCAGCTATATGTGCCCCTGGAATTACAAAGGGAGGAGGAAAATCAGAGAAATGCGGAGACTTGGCATCCAAGAGGAGAAAGTACAGTCATCTCTTGGTATCTGCAAGGGATTGGTTCCTGGATCCCTCCCACTCTGTAGATGCTCAAGTCCCTTGTATAAAATGGTGTAGTACTGTTGGCCCTCTGTATCCGTGGGTTCTGCACGCATGGCTACTGAAGGCCAACTGTATTCTGAGAAGGAGATGGTAGTTACCAATGCCAAATGGAGCAGACAGGCCTGGAAAGTAAGGGTTAAGAAAATGGTACTCGATTTAGTGAGGTCATTTGGTGATCCTTGAAAGATTTCATAAGAAAAGTGGTTTGGGAGGCCTGAATTTTTGTTTCAAGTGGATGTGGGGTGGTTATGATGGGAATTTTAAGGTGTGTGAGTGAGAACAGGTGCACTATATGAATATCCTTTAAAGAACTTTGTGAGAGGAAGGCTGCGTTGAGGCTGGTAGCTGGAAAGATCAGTAGAAGCATGAAAGAAACAGCCTTTAAGACAGTAACACATGAATATCTTTGGAGATTCAGACCTGTGGAAGAAGAGGTTGCAGATTCTGCTAAGAGAATGGACAGATGTAAGAACTAGATCCTCTAGGAGTAAGGAATGAATCTTATTTTATACTTTTACTTCCTAAACATTGAAAATAGTAGCATTTCCCAGAATGGTGACGTAGGCTTTGTAAAGTGATACCAGGTGTGCAGAGCACTCTTGTCCACAACTTATGACTAGAAATCAATGCTGACAGTCCTGAGTATGATCTATCTTACAGAGCTTTCTGGCCAGAAACCCTTTTTTTTTTTTTTTTTTTGCGGTACGCGGGCCTCTCACTGTTGTGGTCTCTCCCGTTGCGGAGCACAGGCTCCGGACGCGCAGGCCCAGCGGCCATGGCCCACGGGCCCAGCCGCTTTGCGGCATGTGGGATCTCCCCGGACCGGGGCACGAACCCGTGTCCCCTGCATCGGCAGGCGGACTCCCAACCACTGTGCCACCAGGGAAGCCCTTTTTTTTTTTTTTTTTTTTCCAGAAACCCTTTTTAAGCAGAATCTAAGCTAATAGGAAAAACTTGTCAAGGTCCTAGGTTAGATTAGTTCTCGGCTGGTTATGGATAGTCTTCATCAGCTTGTCACATTCTGCTGCCCAACTATAGTAAACACGCCCATTGGAAAGCATAACTTAAAAATGGTGCCATAAATGACAGTTTCAGGCTGTCAGTGTGGAGTGATCACTGCTCCCACCATCCTGGTTCTACTCTTTCATTCTAAAGGAAAAATGACTTCGGAGAGTATTTATGTTCTATTCAGATTAACTAATTGAGATTTTGGTCTTTTTCTCTAGTTGCCTGTTCCTTTACTTAAAATTAATTTGTTACAAGGCACAGTGAGTTAATTAGTATGATTAGCTCCCTCATCTCCATGCTTGCATTTTTAAGAACCTTAAAGTCAAGGTACTGCTTACACAGATGATTATTTGCAGACATTTGATTCTTGAGTTATTGTCTTGGGATGGCCATTATCATATCATTAGCATGTCTTTTATATTTCTTGATTCATTAGGAAGAAGCATCTTACTTTTACATCCGATTTTAGAACTTCCATTGTCAGTAAATATTAGCAATAAGCTTCTGTCTGTCAACAATATTTTTGTGTTATATACTTCAAAAATATGAAATTTAAAATTCCAAAAGAATTGATTTCCTATACATAGGTTTAGGAAGGTGATGGTAGTCAGCTTTTACATTCATTAATCATAATGAATAATCGGTGAGTTTTCAACTTGCACCTATTTAAAATTTGAAGCTGAGGGGAAAAGTGCACCACTAGGGGCCACTCTGATCTTAAAGCATAAACCAACTAATGACAATTGCAACAATGACAATGAAAGTGGTATCAATAGAAAATTTATTTATGGTTAAGATAAAGGTAGTTTGTGTGACTTTAATATCCTAAATTTGGGACATCAAATTTCAGGCTTGATGAGGATTTTTCTTCAAAAATGATTTTTTTCAGATGTTATCCAAATACTTTTTATTAGTTGTCATTACTAAATAATTTCTGAAATCAGTAAATTTGGAAATACTGCTAACTTTCATAAAAGAGGAAGGGGTAGTTTGATGATTCTAAGATAGGGAGTCATCAATTTAGTATTGATATCAGTTTTTACTACCAAACTGGGAAAGCTATTTAACTGTTCTATTCTGGCTTGATTCCCCATAAAGAGATAATAAGCTTATCTTCCTCTCAGGAGTGTCATAAGGGAGAGTTGGTTAAAGTGTGCAGTGTCCTGATGACAGTAACTGTTGAATATTATTATGTAAAGCAATGTAATGATAGTAAAATCAATGAAATGCTTGAATGAAGGAGTTGTTTGTTGATCGGCCTCATATTAAAACAGCATTCATGTGTGGTAAGTAAAAGTTACCTCTATGTAGAGTATTTCTATATGAAGAAGGCAAATAAAATTTCCCAAATTGTTGATATTTGGCTTTAAATATAGTCACTGGTTTGCAAAAATCCACCTGATGATCAGACTAATCTGATTGACCTAGCACTTTTGGTGGAAGAGCTTTGAGGGGGTTCTTTTTACCTAGAAGACTTTGCTGGGAGAAGTCTATGAAATCCTTGATGTTAATTGTCAGCAAAGCCTAAACATATATATGCAGGTTAAGCAAATATACATATTTGGAAGTCCATACCTTTCATAAGAATCTCAAAGAAACCCATGATCCAAATAAAGGTTATTCTCACTGTTATAGGGTTTTTGATGGTGGCAATAGCTAGTATCATATCAAAGGGCTTGGATGAAGGCAGAATCAAAGGAAAATGACCATCAAAAGCACTTAAAAAAAAACGCACTTTAAGTTGTGGGGAAAAGTGATGAAAGGTTCACTGTGGTCTGAATAGGAACTTTGGTCATTGTATGCATTGCAGCATATGTGGCTTTACATGTATAAGAGGACCAAGAATTTTTTAAAGCTGTTTTAGACTCAGATCTTCTTTCAACTGCTGCTTTTATGTTTCTGCCCTTTCACTCTCAGAATTATGCTCCATTATTTTCTAGATTTCCGGAAAGCAAGGGCCTGGGTATGACCTTTGAACCAAATCACTCTATCTATTAAAGTCATAATGTATTGTTCTATGATGGATGGGCTAGTGGGTGGGCAATAGTTATAGAATAATTTTTCTTGGACTGGGAAGGTTTCCAGGGAGAATGAAGAGGGAAGATACGAATATTGAGGAATAGGCAGAAATTGTGGATTCACTAAAATAAAGAGATATTTCCTTCTGGAAGCCCGTGTTGGGATGTCCAGAGTGCAGTGTGGGTAAATGAATTGGCTACAGTCCCAGCCTAGAGGGAATCAGAACTTTTCTTCAGTCATGGCTGGGATTGTGTCTGCAGACACATGTAAGAGAAAATTCATATTTTCTGATTGGCTGACATTGAAAAATGAATGCTTTCACACAATAGTAACAAAGGAATTTTGGGCAGTCATCTCTATCCACATTTGAGTAAAATACTGATCCATGACTGGCTTCAGGTTGTTCAGCCAATCAGTTTCAGGGCCCAAACTGCTGCTTCTGACTCTCTGCCCACTCAGGTGGGGCAGCTTCTTTTTGGTTGTTTTTATTAGGTGATTCAGCATTGCCTTTTCTGTGCTTTTCTTCTGTTATGAGCTCCAACACAGAACAGAGTTATTGAGTCTGTGTGTTCCTTGGCATCTAATTATTTTCCTGTCTCACATGCTGCATTGATAAATCCAGGTTTCCTAACATGTTTAATCATAGTTCACTCTGAATTTAATTTACTTAAATCTTATTTTTTGATCAAAGATTTAAAACTTTAATAACAACAGCATGTGAATATTGTACTAAAGATTATAATTAAGAGAGTATGTCTCCGTAGCCTATTAAATAATTATTACTAAAGAAAAGAAAATAACAGAAACACATTCTAAAATTGAATTAACTACATGCCAGACACTGTTCTAAGCACTTTACATTTATTTACTGATTTAATCACCACAACAAACATATGAAGACGATACTGTGGAAAGATAGAATTTAGATATAATAGAGTCTTATTATACTAGAGTCTTACTTTAAAAAGGAGAAGCAAATGCCTAAATATATTTGGGAATAGCACCTTTAGTTAGGGCTGTTGTATGTCCTTATTTAGAGTCTCGACTTAAGTTCCCCTGGGTTTGCAGCTGTCAGTTTACAGCTGACAACTGTCTCACCTAGTCTGTCAGATCCAGAAAATAACAAATTTTTCAAACAGTTCATTAAAAAATCAGGCTTTAGGAAGCAAACTTCCACACCTGGAATGGCATTTGTCTATTGAGTAAGCAGAAGAGGACTTGAGAGGCTTGATGAGGGAAAAAATGAGTTAAGTGCAAAAGTACACACAATTAGCTCTGAAATAGGAAGAATTCACTTTGTGGTAAGTAACCTTGGAAATTTCTAGTGAGGATCAAAGGTTGCCCCTTAATGAGGGCAACTTGTTTTAAAAAAGTGACATATTCTGTGGCTCCCTGAAAGGTTTGTATGCATATGTAGAAAGAGAATGGACACATAGAATGAAGAGGGAAAGGATGCAAGTAGACTAAAGGTCAGTTATTTGGCTACCAGAATGTCAGAAAACTATGAGCGTAGCACTTGTCCCTAATGTAGGCTAATTGTGGGGTGGCAGAGGCAGGGAACAAACCACCACATTTGAATATAGTAACAGTTCCTGGAGATTCAAGAGCTACAGTAGTGTTCAAGAGGCATAATATTCAATTAATCAGATTCTTTTTTTTTTTTTGAGAGGGGTACTCACTTTATTTTACCACTTTTAAAAGATATAAAGAAATCAGAGAGTGAGCTGAGACAAAAGCACAAGATTTTTTTTTTTTTTTTTGCTGTACGCGGGCCTCTCACTGTTGTGGCCTCTCCCGTTGTGGAGCACAGGCTCCGGACCCGCAGGCTCAGCGGCCATGGCTCACAGGCCCAGCCGCTCTGCCACATGTGGGATCTTCCCGGACTGGGGCACGAACCCGTGTCCCCTGCATCAGCAGGCGGACTCTCAACCACTGCACCACCAGGGAAGCCCAAAAGCACAAGATTTATTCATTAATTCGTTTGTTCAACTTACTTTTTGTCACACATTTTTTGGGCTGATTGGGAATTAGTAATAAACCCCTATTGAGCTTATATATGGAGTTCATGGCGTTTCCATAAGCCAGATGGAAAAACTGTGGGAAGAGAAGTTTTGGTTTGGAGTGAGGAGAAGATTAGGAGCTCAGTTTAAAGATGCTTAGTTTGACGTTTCAATTAGATATCTGTGTTGAGCAGAGGATTGGTTATATGAATTTAGAGTTTAGAGGGAAGCCTAGGCAGAAGATAAAAACTTGGGAGTTTTGGTAATCATTAGTGCCATTCACCAGAAATTTCCATTTTCCCTTCTAATATGGTTTCATCTTAATAATAGTACTTCTCTGCTCATGGTGGTCATATTACTTGCTCTAATTAGAATGGAAGTGATATGTGTTACTCCTGGTTGGAAGCTCTAGCAATCAATGCACAATTTGCCATGGCAACTGGCAATGTTCCACATGGTAGCTGCTCTATCAACTCGTGTCCCAGAGAGGGGAAAATGTGGGGTAGAGCCCTTAGGCAACCTACAGTTGACAGGTAACATGAATGAGAACCTTCTATTAAGCTACTGAGATTTGGGGGCGTTTGGTTACCATGGCATGACTTGACTATCTATCATGATAACTAGATAGATAGGTAGATGTAGGTAGATATACATATAGACAAATTTAGAAAAGAGAAGTTCCAGAGCTAGAAAGCCTGAAAGTATTCCAACATTAAAAGGTTGGGCAAGTAGGAGGAAACAGGCAAAAGACTGAGAAGAAGCTTTTGGGAAGATGTGGTGTCTTGGAAGTCAAGTGAAGAAAATGTTTCAAGGAGGAAATAATGTTCAACCATGTCAAAGGTTGTTAAGTCAGGTAAGAAGAGGAACATGGATTTACATTGTGGATATCATTGGAGAGCTTGGCAAGAGCACTTTGGCAGGAGCATAACCTGGAGTGAGTTTAAGTGAGAACAGGAAGAGAGAAATTGGATAGAGCAAGTATATTCATCTGTTTCAAGGTGCTGAAATGGGGCCATAGCAGGAGAGGGAAGTGGAATCATGAGTGCTTTTTTTAAAAAAGATGATAGAAATACTGCATGACAAGTACAGATGGGCAAATTAATGATGTGGGAGGGAGGAGGGATTGTGAGAGTGCTCTTCTTGAGCAGGAGAGATGGAATTAGATCTAGTGCTCAAATGGAGGGCTCCGCTTTGTTTAGGAAAGTGGTGGTCATGAATTTAAAGTGAGATAAGTCAGCATAGTTGTATGTTTTTCTCCAGACACATTCAGCTGTGTGTAGGTGTGGAGCAGATGAAGAGTTGGATTCAATTAGACTTGGAAGTGATGACTTGATTACCATTTAAAAGTGCATTCGTTATTCTCAGTGTGGGAAATCAGAGGAGTGGGTTTTAATGAAAGCTAACAAACCAATGCTGCGCTCCACCTAGATATTTGAAAGAAGACATTCCTGACCATTTAGGACCAAAAGAAACAGTAACAACAAGAACAATAGCCATGAAATTTTATTCCTCAAGAAGGTTGGGTGGTTTCTCTTCCTGCTGATCTTCAATAAAAGAGTAGATTCTCTCTGGTCAGAAAGGGTTATAGACCCTTAAGTAAAGAAAAATAAGTAATCCAAATATCTGATGATTCTGATTGTGTTAAAAGTAACTAATAGCTTTTTGTGTCTTAGTTACTCTTTTATTCCTGCCCCTCCCAGCATACTTAATCGCTTTTTGTTAGTGGCCTTTTACTGTGTCACGCAGTAATATAAGCATGGGGTATTTGAGCCCAGCTCCAGCTAGTTACTAGCACAAGTTTTATATGGCATCTGTTTGGGAAATCCATAGCGAGCGAGATTAAGGCAGTAAAGTGAGAAAATGAAAAAAATCATCCAGGAAGTGAGTGTCCATGGCCAAAATTACCAATTCTTATGTATATATATAACAATTTAGCATCAATGAGTTTGTTGCAGTAGTTATAACAGGTCTTGGCAAGGAGTTTTAGGTTAGAAGAGGATTTCCATTTATTATAAATCAGAGTGTTATGATGTGTTGTTCAATTTGTTGGAGTTTCATCTGGAACACTGAGTCAGCCCTACTGATGAGGGGAAGAGACATGACTAAAATGAGCAAATCTGGGTCTAGTTGGCTGTGTGAGAGCAGAGTCAGCTGTGCCACACCTGTTTGGAGTGGTGGGCTATTTAGATGAGATAATATTAGGCAGAGAATGCCGGGAGAACGTTGTTGAAACCATGCAAAGCCAAGTGTTTCAAATGTATCTTTGCAATTGGCTAGTTTTATAATGACAAAAACACGCTTATGATAGCATGTTAAGTGAAGTAACCCAGTTAACAATTTTATGTATAGTATGCTCTCAACTTTTTTTTTTTTAAGGTATAGGAAAAAAAGCTAGAAGGAACTGTATGTTTACAGTGTTTGTCTTTGTGTGTGTGTGGTCAGGCCACTCAAGATGACTGTTCTCTTGCTCTCTGTACATCCCCTGCTCAACCAGTCTCTGCTTCACCTACACCCTACTCACATGACTTTCCAGTCCTCTTAATTACAGGGCTTACTCAGTAACTGGCTATGTGCTTGCCCCCTGCCCCAGCTTCTGGTTTCCCTGGTAACTGATGAGCCAACCTGACATCAATTCCCCAATTCACCCTATAACTGGTAACCTCCTCCCTTTTCCCCCTCCCCTTAGTGAAGACTGCTGCTGTCTGCTCTCCACAGTGGGGTGTTGCTCCAAGACTTTGCTTAGGACTTGTAAGATTTCCTATCCGATAAATCGTGGATGTTTCAGTTGCTGTCTCCAAGCACTTTCTTTGGTCTTGTGGCTGGGCAGTTACAAGGCTTGCAGGTATGAGGAATGCAGCCCAACAGTGTGATTGGACCTTGGAGCATTAAATCTCAAAGACAAAAAAAAAATATTGGGGAAAATATTTGTCAGACACTTTTATTGAGAGTAAAAATTATTTCTGGATTTATTTTTGATTGCATATTGTTTGCATTATAATTTGTACACATATAGCCTGATAATGGAGTTTTAATGTATGGTTATTGCCTCCAGTACTATACTAATGATGACAGGACATACTTTTAGATATAAATACTGTAAATTCTGTTTCAGGAAACCCAAAGATATATGTTTATACATCTAACATATTTATTGAACAAATGTTATGTCACATACTCTTATTAGGCATTGAATATATCAGACACAGTCCCTAACCTCGTGGAGCTTGCAATCTAATGGAGGGTGTACAGGCAGACCTTGAAGATATTGTGAGTTAGGTTTCAGACCATTTCAATAAATGAATATTTCAATAAAGCGAGTCACACAAATTTTTTTGGTTTCCCAGTGCATAACAAAGTTACCTTTACACTACACTGTGGCTATATATATATACATACATAATACAGCTAAAAAATGCTAACCATCACCTGACAATGCAGGGTTGCCATAAACCTTGCTGTAAAAACTGCAATATCTGTGGAAGACAATAAAGCAAAATGCAATAAATGGGGTATGCCTGCATTAGTCTTCTGTGGCTGTGTAAGGAATTATAGTACACTTATAGGCATAAAACAGCACATATTTATTATCTCAGTTTCTGTGGTTAGGATGGTGGGTCCTCTGCTCAGGGTCTCACGTGGCTGCAATCAAGGTGAAGGTTTGGCTGCATTCTCATCTAGAGGCTCAACTGGGCTAGAATTTGCTTTCAAGCTCACTTGGTTGTTGATAGAATTTATTTCCTTGCACTGTATTATAGAGAACTCTGTCTTCTTGCTGGCTGTTGGATGTGAGACCATACTCAATACTTAGAGGCTACCCTCAGCTCCTTGCCATGTGGGCCTCCCAACAAGGCTACTTACTTCTCCAGAGCTAGCTAAGGAGGGAGAATCCCTAGAGTGAGTCTGTTAGCAAGATGGAGTTGCATATGATGTAATGCAATCACAGGAGTGATATCCCATCCCCTTTGTATAGTCTATTGGTTAGAAGAAAGCCACAGCTCCTATAAGCAGCTAGTCATTATTGTTGACTTCTGGGGCTGTTCCACTGGGAACACTCTGAGGGGCCTTGTAGAATTCACCTCAGAATTGATTGCAGCTGTCTTTTAGGGTTGGTCAGGGGTTGCCCTATGCAGGGAGAATTCTCACTTCAAGGGGTATAGATGTTTCAGAATGACTGACTAGGTTCTCAAAGGCATCTCTCTTGGGGGTAGCCGAGAAGCCCAGCATGGAAAGTAACAGCTACCTGGAGCAGCTGAGGTGAGGTATTGTCAGGTATGTGCAATGCTGCTTACCACAGCAATGACTGGAGTTAAAGGGGGTCCAGAGGATGTGAGTTGGGGAGAAGTGTTGATGGGCACAGCAGTGAGTGGCAGAGCTGAAAGTTTTCTTTCTGACTCCACTGCCCCCAGCTTCTGGATCACCATCTTTTGAACTTTAACAACTAACATTTTTTGGTAACTATTTTATTTCTTCTTTGCACTGAAGTTCTCTATTTAATTCTCATTTGCTTTTAGTAAAAATACTTGCTTACTTTAGTAAAAATACTTTGCTTTTAGTAAAAATACTTACAGCAGTGCTTCTCAAAATCTAATGTGCATACAGATCACCTGGGGATCTTGTTAAAATACAGATTTTGATTCATTACATCAGGTGTGGTCTTCTAGTCTGCATTTCTAACAAGTTCCCAGGTGATGCCGATGCTGCTGGTCTGCAGACCACACTTCAAGTAACTTGGTCCTAAGGTAAGAATCGAAATGAAAAGGAATAACTAGGTTGTATGTTTGAATGAATTGAATAAAATACAGGTGTGGTGATGCACCTTGAAGTTGCTAACTCACAGAGCCTTTGTCAAACTTGCTTGCTTTCTTTGTGGCCTGAAAGTTTATAAAACTTTCTGAGTGTATTTCGAATGATGATTTGAATAATACTGTTGTATAAAACCTTCTCCCAGAGATGTTCAAAGTGCTTTTTATGATCTTGACCATCTGGTCATTGCCTTCTGGGGGCACTTGTTTCCTTACAGGAAAATAGTAATAATATACTTGTAATGTGAAAAATCTAATACTCCCCACATAACATCATTTTCTTGCTCTGCAAGTACATCCTCATTACAAACTGCATTTCCTAAGCTGAAATAACAGTATCATTAGTGTACATTGAGCCTATTACAGTTTTGTCTCTATTTCCTAAAGGGACAAACATTGAATTACAAAGTCCTGCATCATCTGTTAAGAAGTTTCATTCTGGGAGCATTGTATTTACTACTGACTGATTCAGTTTGATTAGATTTTCTTTCATAGTATTTACAACTCCAAAGAAGAAATAAATGAAGTAATCTCAGAGATCCTATCAGACATTTATGTAGTTCTCTAAAAGGTGTGATTCACTTCTGCAATATGGTTTCTGAAGACGCACTTTGGAAGGAAATATGTAAAGCATATTTCCTTTACCTCTAAGGTTTAGCTAAATTGAGATTTAATGTTGTAATGTGATACAGCAGATAAGAATGGACTTGAACCATGGAGACTTAAACGCAGGTTCCTATGAAGGTTTAAAAATTTTTTTAGATACCTTTTATTCTCTTGGGTTTATTATTTATTCACTCAGTGTTCAACACACATCTATTGAGCATCCACTGTCAGCACTGACATGGACTCCAGGTATGCAGTGAGGGACAAAACAGAGTTCCTGACATCATGGAAGTTACCCCTGGGTGAAGGCGGACGTATAAAGCAAATAGCCACACAAATCCATGTATGATTGCTCACTATGGTTAAGTGCTATGAAGTAGAGTCTCTGTGTAGAGTCCTAGGGGCAAGAGGGTGCTCATCACACTTGAGGAATTAAAGAAGCCATATGCCCCAGGGGTGTGGAACCAATGAGGATGACATCTTAAATGCTTATATAATGCTCTCAACATACTAGACCCAGTGCCAAGAGTTTTGCTGACCTTAATTAAGTCTTCACTACCACCGTGTGAGATCAGTACCATTACTGTCTTCATTTCATAGATCAGGGCACAGAGAGGGTAAGCAAATTGCCCAGTGTTTTCACGGGTAGAGGGTTTGAACACAGAAGGTCTTCATCACTGCCCTGCATTGCCCTCCTACAGGGGGAAGAGGGCAGGGCCCAGACAGGTCACACAGGTTGGCAGCTTGATCTTCCCTTCTCTCTTTATAATAACATGCGTCTTCAAAGTTTTAATCACTATGTGAAAGAACAGGAGGTTAACTGAATTAGACAGAAATAATGGTGAAATAAAATAATACTGTATCATAAGACAATGTGTAGTCCTGTAAGTAAACTTTCAAAATGCCTAGCCATATGGCCATTTGCAAAGATTTCTCCATGAGGGGTTACACGTGGAAGAAAATAACCATAAACTATTTTCACATCGCAGCGTGGAAGATTCAGGTCTTTATTTTCTGACCATGATATTAATATGCCCTTTCTATAATTCATGAGGGATGTGTAACTGGTACAACCCAATGAGGAGACCTAGCTCCTTAGTATTTTCTAAGGCAGGAAAACTGTGCAGCAAGAGTTTAGATATCATGGCAGGTTGCGAAGAAATGGAATTTTGTATGATTTTTTTTGGTCAGTCAGAGTAGATTAGTTTTGCTGTGAATTTATTTTAAGCTTTAAATAATGAATGACTATAAACAAATATATTAAAAATTTTTGATTTAATTACCTACTTATGCCACATACATTTCCCAATATAGAAACCAAGCCTTTGGATATGTTATTATTGTCATAATTCTGCAAGTGACAATGCTGTGGAAGAGAGCACAGCAGGCACAGGGCTGCTTCATATCACACCGAGCAATCCAGAAGTCTCCAAGCAGTGAGAATGTCTGATGAGAAACTCAGAAAGGAATAGATAAGGAGGTCTTAAGTTTCACGGTCTGTGCTTTTCAGGGCATTGTCTTTTGTGACTGGGTTTTAACAAATGTCATGGTTCATAGTAGGCAGAAAAAGAAGGAAAAACATGAGTAAACCACAAGCTGGGTAATACATCTTCAAGAAGCTTTAAGTTGCCCATTTGGAGATTTGATTATCATAGACTCACTTGAACTTTCCCCTTTAAGGATGAAAAACAAAGCTGACACATCAAGTGAATTTCCCAAGGTCATATATCAAGGTGGTAGCAGCAGAGAAAGACCTGGTGCCCAGCTCTCCTGACTCTCAGGTGGTGCTGTCTGCATTTGGGGTCAGGCATGTGTGTGAGACAGAGTACATGAAATCAGAAATACAATATCCAATGTTTAAGGAAAACACATATCCAGAGAACACAGAAAATCCAAAACTTATGGTATATATATGTGGTTTATGAAGCAAAGATAGTTGATAGAAATATGATGTTGGAATAATATATGAACAATATCCTACTATTGTTAAAAATAATAAAACATCTTGATAAGGTGATACTTATAGTCCTTCTTTTTGATGTAACCAATCTTTTCAAAGACTAAAACACTTTATGAATAGATTTTTTGTTTGAAAAATATTAGGGTCAGTTCATGAATTCATTATGCCCTTATCCATTCTCAACCATGAAGATCTCCCCTCTTTCCTATGAGAACCCAGGATGATCTACAGGTGTGCTGCTCTGTGAAGCCCACTCAGGCCCCACTAGAGCTGTGGTGTACCATGGGGATGTGCAGGGTGCAGGGAATAAGTGTATCTGCCTTTTATTGTTGCTGTGAGCCTGCAGTCATAAGCAATGTCAGTAATAAAATACTTCTCCCTGCTGGAGCTGACTGCACCATCCCCCTCCACCTTGTTATACCACTGCTCTAGGGAACTGTGAACAAACCAAATCCAAAGGCAGGGAAGAGGGAGAGAGGAGTAAGAATTTTCACCTAGATACTAACGTTTGCTTCTCTACTGGTCTTCAGACTGGGATCTAGAACATCCAAGAAAATCAACTGCAAGTGAATGGTACTGATATAAGAAGTGAGATTTTTTTGTTACAAGTAAATGTTAATAAAAAGAATAAAATCATAACTAAAAGGCTTTCCTTTATACAGTAGAAAATCAGGTATAAAATATAGCAAAAAACCATCACTTTCATAGTAACAACAAAAACTTTAAAACATCTAGAAATAAATTTTACCTCAAATGCATAAGATCTATATGAAGGAAAACTATAAAACTTTACTGAACTTCAAAAGAAGACTTGAATAAGTGGTGGGGCATACCATATTCTTGGTGGAAAAGGTATTTCTTTTCTCTGAGTCTATCAATATAATGCAATTCCAATAAAAATTCAATAGAATTTAAAATATTTCTTTTTAATTTGACTTTGGACATGATAATAGCCTCTGTCATTTAGTTCAAGAATAAAGTGATCAATCTTGAAGACATTTTGGAAATATGAATACTGGCCTTAAAATGTTCCTATATCTTAACTCAGTAATTTCACTACTAAGATTTTACTAGATAAGTAATTGGAGATGATCATTAAACTCCATGTGTGAGATGATTTGTTAATGTTTTATTTAAAAAATTGACAAAAACAACAGGGTAATTAGCTTAAGTACATTTTTGTATAAACATGAGGTGAAGTATATAGCTATTAAAACTTATATTTTGAATACTAATTAATGACATGGAAAATTAAATAAATGTACAATTACATAAAGTACTCCATTAAAATACACACACACACAAACATGCAAAGAACATCTGTAGTTGAAGAAAATATATGGAAATATATCTAGTAGTTATGTCAGGTTGGTGAAGTTGTAAATCAGATGTGGGTTTAAATTGCACTTTCCTGCTGTGAGGTCCTGGGTTAAATGGCATTGTTACTTCAGGGCTTAATTTCCTCATGTGTGAAATGAAGTAAATGGCAATAAGGTTTTTGTGAAGGTTAAATTAGCTAATATATGCTTTGCATATAACAAGTATATAACAAGTGCTCAATAAATGGTATTTATCATCAATAATTAATATTATAGATTTTTATATTTTTAAAATTCATTTTGTTATTTTTTCCAGTTTTATTGAGAGATAATTGACATACATCACTGTATAAGTTTAAGACATAGAGCATGATGATTTGATTTACATATATTGTGAAATGATAACCATAATACATTTAACTAACATTCATATTCTTGTATAGATACAATAAAAAGAAAAGAAAGAAGAAAAGAATAAAGGAAAAAAATTTTCCTTGTCATGAGAACTCTTAGGATTTACTGTTTTAACAGCTTTCCTATGTATGATATCATACAGCACTGTTAGCTATAGTCATCATATTGTACATTATATCCCTAGTACTTATTTATCTAAATTTATCTTATAACTGGAAACTTGTACCTTTTGACAACCTTCCTTCACTTCCCCCTCACCCCAGCCCTCACCTTTGGGAAGCACAAGTCTGACCTCTTTTTCTATGACTTTGTTTTTGTTTTATTATATTCCACATATAAGTGAGATCATACTGTATTTGTCTTTCTCTGTCTGACTTATTTCACTTAGGATAATGCCTTCAAAGTCCACCCATGTTGTTGCAAATGAGAGAATTTCTTTGACTTTTATGGCGAATAATATTTCATTTTATATGTATAACACAACTTCTTTATCCATTCATTTACTGATGGACACTTAGGTTATTTCCACATCTTGGCTATTGTAAATAGTGCTGTTATGAACATGGGAGTGCAGGGTTTTTTTTTTTTTCTTTTTTAACATCTTTATTGGAGTATAATTGCTTTACAATGGTGTGTTAGTTTCTGCTATATAACAAAGTGAATCAACAATACGTACACATATACCCCCATATCCCCTCCCTCGTGTGTCTCCCTCCCACCCTCTCTATCCCACCCCTCTAGGTGGTCACAAAGCACCGAGCCGATCTCCCTGTGCTATGCGGCTGCTTCCCAGTAGCTATCTGTTTTACATTTGGTAGTGTATATATGTCCATGCCACTCTCTCACTTCATCCCAGCTTACCCTTCCCCCACCCCGTGTCCTCAAGTCCATTCTCTATGTCTGTGTCTTTATTCCTGTCCTGCCCCTAGGTTCTTAAGAACCATTAAAAAAAAATTTTTTTAGGTTCCATATATATGTATTAGCATTTGGTGTTTGTTTTTCTCTTTCTGACTTACTTCACTCTGTATGACAGATTCTGGGTCCATCCACCTCACTACAAATAACTCAGTTTCGTTTCTGTTTATGGCTGAGTAATATTCCATTGTATATATGTGCCACATCTTCTTTATCCATTCATCTGTCGATGGACACTTAGGTTCCTTCCATGTCCGGGCTATTTCATTTCCTTTCGATATATTTCCCAGAAGTAGAATTGCTGGATCATATAGTAGTCTTATTTTTAATTTTTTGAAGATCCTTCATACTGTTTTTCATAGTGGCTGTACCAGTTTACAGTCCCACCAACAGTGTACAAGGGTTCCCTTTTCTCCACATCCATGCCAGTATTTATCTCTTATCTTTTTGATAATGACCATTGTAAAGGTGTGAGGTGGTAACTCATTGTGGTTTTAATTTGCATTTCTCTAATAACTAGTGATGTTGAGCATGTTTTCATGTTCCTGTTGACCTTTTATATATCTTCTCTAGAAAAATGTCTATTCAGGTCCTTTGCCCATTTTTTAATTGGGTTATTATTATTATTATTTTGCCATCAACTTGTATGAGTTCTTTATATGTTTTGGATATTAACCCCTTATCAGACATATGGTTTGAAAATATTTTTTCCCATTCTGTAGGTTGTCTTTTCACTTTGCTGATGATTTCTTTTGCTGTGCAGAAGCTTTTTAGTTTGATGTAGTCCACTTATTTATTTTTATTTTCTTGCTTGTGCTTTAGGTGTCATATCCAAAAAATATGACCCATGTCAAGGAGCTATATTCCTATGTTTTATTCCAAGAGTGTCACAGTTTCAGATCTTACATTTAAGTCTTTAATACATTTTGAGTTAATTTTTGTGAGTGGTATAAGATATGGGTCCAGCTTCATTCTTTTTCATGTTAATATCCAATTCTCCCCATTTCTTGAAGAGACTGTGTTTTCTGCATTGAGTATTCCTGCCTCCCTTGTCAAATATTAGTTGACTGTATATGCTTGGTTTTTTCTGGGCTCCTGATTCTGTTCCATTGGTCTATTTGTCTGTTTTTATGCCAGTACCATACTGTTTTGATGACTATAGCTTTATAGTATAGTTTGAAATCAGGAAGTGTGATAACTCCTGCTTTTGTTCTTTCGCAGGTTTTCTGTGGCTATTTAATGTCTTTTGTGATTCCATATAAATTTTAGAAGTGTTTTTTTCTACTTCTGTCAAAAATGCCATTAAAATCTTGATGGGATTACATTGAATCTATAGATGGCTTTCAGTAGTATTGACATTTTAACAATACTGTACTATTTTTTTCAATAAGATGGCTTTTGGGAATACTGACATATTAACAATATTAATTTTTCAATCCATGAACATGGGATACCTTTCTATTTATCTGTGTCTTTGATTTCTTTCATCAATGTTTTGTAATTATCAGTGTAGAGATCTTTAACCTCCTAAATTATATTTATTCCTAGGTATTTTATTGTTTTTGGTGCTATTGCAAATGAGATAAATTTTCTTTGTTTTTCAGGAATTTTGTTGTTAGTACATAGAAATGCTACTGATTTCTGTATATTAATTTTGTATCTTGCAACCTTACTGAATTTATTGATTAACTCTAACAGTTTTTTAACATCTTTATTGAAGTATAATTGCTTTACAATGTTGTGTTAATTTCTGCTGTATAACAAAGTGAATCAGCTATATGCATACATATACCCCCATATCCCCTCCCTCTTGCGTCTCCCTCCCACCCTCCTTATCCCGCCCCTCTAGGTGGTTGCAAAGCACCAAGCTGATCTCCCTGTGCTATGCAGCTTCTTTCCACTAGCTATCTGTTTTACATTTGGTAGTGTATATATGTCAGTGTTACTCTCTCACTTCATCCCAGCTTACCCTCCCCCCTCCTTGTGTCCTCAAGTCCATTCTCTACGTTTGCTTCTTTATTCCTGTCCTTCCTCTAGGTTCATCAGAACCACTTTGTTTTTTTTAGATTCCATATATATGTGTTAGCATTTGGTATTTGTTTTTCTCTTTCTGACTTACTTCACTCTGTATGACAGACTCTAGGTCCATCCAACTCACTACAAATAATTCAGTTTCGTTTCTTTTTATGGCTGAGTAATATTCCATTGTATATATGTGCCACATCTTCTTTATCCATTCACCTGTTCATGGACACTTAGGTTGCTTCCATGTCCTGGCTATTGTAAATAGTGCTGCAATGAACATTGTACAATGGAGAAAAGACAGCCTCTTCAGTAAGTGGTGCTGGGAAAACTGGACAGCTACATGTAAAAGAATGAAATTAGAACACTTCCTAACACCATACACAAAGATAAACTCAAAATGGATTAAAGACCTAAATGTAAGGCCAGACACTATAAAACTCTTAGAGGAAAACATAGGCAGAACACTCTATGACATAAATCACAGCAAGATCCTTTTTGATCCACCTCCTAGAGAAATGGAAATAAAAGAAAAATAAACAAATGGGACCTAATGAAACTTAAAAGCTTTTACACAGTAAAGGAAACCATAAAAAAGACGAAAAGACAGCCCTCAGAATGGTAGAAAATATTTTCAAACGAATCAATTGACAAAGGATTAATGTCCAAAATATATAAGCAGCTTATGCAGCTCAATATCAAAAAAACAAACAACCCAATCCAAAAATGGGCAGAAGCTCTAACAGTTTTTTGGTAGAGTTGTTATATTTTCTATATATAAAATCATGTTGTCTGCAAATATAAACAATTTAATTTTTCCTTTCCAATTCTGATATATTTTTTTCTTGCCTGATTGCTCTAGCTAGGACTTCCAGTGGTATGTTGAATAAGAATGGTGGGAGTGGGCACCCTTGGCTTTTTTTTGTGTGTGACATTATATGTATTTTGTTTGTTAATTGAAAAATAGAAAGGTTAAATTGATACATGGCTCTTTCAAAATTATCAAAATGGCTATGTAATATTGGCATGTAGCCATGCTTTTCTTCTTATTCCTTGAGTGAGTTGATGTTGCAGAGACTGATTTTTCAAGTCTATCCTTTAAAAATTAGGTACTGGCAACTTTTCAGAAGTGACTGAAGAGGCATTACTGCAAGACAGTGGTTGGCATACTAATGACTTAGACAGACTTGAAAATGCAAAAATAAGAGACTTTAATTCCTGAACATGTTAAAATACCACCTCTTCCAAAGATGCCTCCAAGCATCAGAAACTCATTAAGGTTTCCAAGTTTTGTTTGTATATATCTTTTGAATAAATAATAACAGGCTATTATAAAAGTTTACAAAGCAAATTGATGGAGGATTAAGTCTTAAGATAAATTAACAACTAAAATAATTTTCACCAGCTGAATTCCCCAGAACACCTCCTCTCCTACTTTAAGGCCTGTGGGGGCACCCTTGTCTTGTTCCTGCTCTTATAAAAAGAGATTTCACCCTTTCACCACTGATTATGTTAGCTGTAGTCTTGTCATATATGGCCTTTGTTATGTTGAGATATGTTCCTTCTCTGCCTAATTTGTTAATAGTTTTTATCATGAATGAATGTTGAATTTTGTCACATGCTTTATCTGCATCTATTGAGATGATCATATAATTCTTTTCTTTTATACTTCTAATGTGATGTATCACGTTGCTTGATTTTCATATGTTGAACCATCTTTACTTCCCAGGGATAAATCCCACTTGATCTTGTGAATGATCCTTTTAATAGGCTGTTGAATTTGGTTTGCTAGTATTTTATTGAGAATTTTTGCATCTATATTCATCAGGGATATTGGCCTGTAGTTTTCTTTTTTAGTATTATCCTTTTCTGGTTTTGGTATCTTGATAATACTAGCCTCGTAAAATGATTTTGGGAGTGCACAGCCACCCCCCCAAAAAAAGAAGCCCACTTCATTTTGAGAAGGATTGCTGTTAAAATTTTATTTAAATGTTCTGTAAAAATTACCAGTGATTGCATCTGGTCCTGGGATTTTCTTTGGGAGATTTTTGATTACTGGTTCAATCTCCTTACTAGTAATTGGTTTATTCAAATATTCTAATTCTTCTTGCTTCAATCGTGGTAAGAAGAAAGAATGTTTCTAAGAAATTTTTCCATTTCTTCTAGATTGTCTAGTTTGTTGGCATATACTTGTTCACAGTAGCCTCTTATGATCCTTTGAATTTCTGTGGTATCAATTGTAATGTCTCCTTTTTCATTTATAATTGTATTCATTTAGGTCCTTTCTCTTTTCACCTTGGTTTGTCTAGTTAAGGGTTTATCAATTTTGTTTATCTTTTAAAAAACCAACTCTTAGTTTGGTTAATCTTTTCTATTGTTTTCCTGTTCTCAATATCATTTTTTTCTGTTCTTATCTTTATTATTTCCTTTCTTCTGCTATCTTTGGCCTCAGTTTATTTTTCTTTTTCTAATTCCTTAAAGCATAGAGTTAGATTGCTTATTTGGGATCTTTCTTGCTTGTTAATGTAGGTGTTTATTGCTACGAACTTCCCTCTTACAACCACCTTTGCTGTATCCCATCCATTTTTGTTTGACTCGAGACTTTTTTATATCCCCTTTAATTTCTTCTTTGATCCATTAGTTGTTCAGGAGAGTGTTGTTTAATTTCCATGTGCTTGTGAATTTTCCAGTTTTCCTCTTGTTAGTGATCACTAGTTTCATGCCATTGTGGTCACAGAAGATACTTGGTATGATTTCAGTCTTCTTGATTTGCTAACACTTGTTTTGTGGCCTAACATGCTGTCTATCCTAGAAAATGTTCCATGTGCACTTTAGAAGAAGATGTATTCTGCTGTTGTTGGATAGAATATTTTGGATATGTCTGTTAGGTTCATTTGGTCTATTGTGGTGTTCAAATCCACTGTTTCCTTATTGATTCTCTGTCTAGATGATCTATCCTTTGTTGAGAGTGGGGTATTAAAGTCTCCAACTATTATTGTATTGTTTATTTTTCCTTTTTAGTTCTATTGGTTTTATTTCTTCTTTTAGTTCTATTGGTTTTTGCTTTATATATTTAGGTGCTCTGATGTTGGGTGTGTAAATGTTTACAATGTTATAGCTTCTTGATGTATTGACCCTTTTATATAATATATAGTATAATATGACCTTCTTTGTTTCTTTTTACTATTTTTGTTTAAAGTCTACTTTGTCTGATATAAGTATGCCTGTCCTTGTTTTTTCTGGTTACTAGTTGCTTGAAATGTCTTTTTCCATCCTTTCACTCTTGGTCTGTGTATCTTTAAGACTATAGTGAGTTAGACAGCATATTGTTGAATCTTATTTATTTTTATCCATTCAGCCATTCTATGTCTTTTGATTAGAGAATTTAATCTGTTTACATTTAAAGCAATTATTGATATTTATTTTATTTTTATTTTTTTTAAATTAATTAATTTATTTTTTGGCTGTGTTGGGTCTTCATTTCTGTGCGAGGGCTTTCTCCACTTGTGGCGAGCGGGGCCCACTCTTCATCGTGCTGCACAGGCCTCTCACTGTCGTGGCCTCTCCTGTTGCGGAGCATAGGCTCCAGATGCGCAGGCTCAGTAGTTGTGGCTCATGGGCTTAGTTGCTCCGTGGCATGTGGGATCTTCTCAGACCAGGGCTCAAACCCGTGTCCCCTGCATTGGCAGGCAGATTCTTAACCACTGTGCCACCAGGGAAGCCCAATGATTGATATTTAAATTACTATTGCAGTTTTGTTAATTGTTTTCATGTTGTTTTGTACATTCATATTGTTCTTTCTTATTCTGTTGTCTTTTGTGGCATTTTGATGTCATTTGGTATCAGTACACTTCAATTTCTTTATCACATTTTTTTTGTGTATTACTACAAGAGTTTCCTTTGTGGTTACCGTGAGGCTTATATAAAATATCTTAATCTTCTAATACCCTATTTTTTTTTTTTTTGTGGTATGCGGGCCTCTCCCGTTGTGGAGCACAGGCTCCAGACTCACAGGCTCAGCGGCCATGGCTCACGGGCCCAGCCACTCCACGGCATGTGGGATCTTCCCGGACCGGGGCACGAACCCGTGTCCCCTGCATCGGCAGGCAGACTCTCAACCACTGCACCACCAGGGAAGCCCTAATGCCCTACTTTAAACTAATAACAATTGAATTTCAATATAACTTGTGGACTTCTTTTCTTCCTCCTAATTTTAGGTTATTGTTGTTACAATGTACATATTTTTAATATTGTGGCTAATGAATTATTGTAGTTATGGCATTTTTACTACATTCATTTTTTAAACTTTTAAAGTAGAGTTGTGAGTTACGCACCACTATTACCGTATTGCAGAATCTAATTATGACTATATATTTACCATTACCAGTGAGGTGTTTTTATGACGTTAATTAGTGTCCTTTTACTTTAGCTCATAGAGCTCCCTTTAGTGTTTCTTACAAAGGACATCTAGTGGTAATGAACTGCCTCAGCTTTTGTTTGTTCGGGATTGTCTTTAGCCCTTCTTCATTTCTGAAGGACAGTTTCAATGGACATAGAATTCTTGGTTGACAGTTATTTTCTTTTAATATTTTGAATATGTCACCCCATTCTCTCCTGGCCCGAATAGTTTCTGTTAATAAATCTGCCAGTTATCTTATGGGAGTTCCCTTGTATGTAACTCCTCTTTTTTCTCTTGCTGTTCTTAAAATTCTTTCTTTGACTTTAGACAATTTAATCATGTCTTGGTGTAGCCCTCCCTGTTCAGTTTCACTGTTTTTCATTCTGTTCTCAATTTTTCATTTTTTTTCTATTTCCTCCTCTGGCTGGCTAATTTCCAATGTCCTATCATCCAGGTTGCTGATTCTTTCTTTTGCATGATCGGGTCTGCTTTTGAAACTCTATTGAATTATTCAATTCAGTTATTATATTTTTCAACCCTCGACTTTCTGATTTTTTGTTTTGATGGTTGCTCTTTTCTTGTCACATTTCTCATTTGTTTGTGCATTGTTTTTCTAATTTTGTTTAGTTTTCTGTCTGTGTTGTCTTGTAATTCACTAAACTCCCTTAATAGAATTATTTCTGAATTCTTTGTTTGATAGTTTATAGATCTCCATTTCTTTAGGGTCAGTTATTGGGGCTTTATTAGTTTTCTTTGGTGGTGTCATATTTACCTAATTTTTGGATCTTTGATTCTTTTATTGGTATCTGCACTTTTGAGCAATGGGACTCCTCTTCCAGACTGTATAAGTTTGCTTTGGGAGATACAGTTCTTTACCAGTCAGCTCATTTTGGGTTTCTGGGTGTGTCTGCTGGTAATGTCTTTGGGCTGATGGGGTCTGCTATTATGGCCTGTTTTGGGGAGGTATGTGTCACTTGCTGTGAACAGTTGGATAGGACTGCTGGCTTGGTTTCCTACCCAAGTGAGGCCGTAGAATGGGTTCCATGGTTCCCTAAATTCTCTGGTCCGACTTACTAGGTGGTCAGGACTGGGTACTATATTCAGTAGTATATGGGGTTATGAATTAATATCTCTGCACTGGCAGGGCAGCAGGCCAAGCCTATGGCCTCTACAGCTCACTGTTTGGGGGACCAAATCAGGCCTGAGTGTGCACTGAATTCCCTGATCAGGTAAGTTTTGCTCTGCAGATGAGGGAAGCCATGGGCTGTGTTCTCTGTTCAGGTGCCACTGTAAGCAGGGCTATTGGATGGGCTACACAATTTCCTGTGTGCTCTGGTTAGGTTCACTGCTTGGGCAGGCTGAAGGCTGTATTTAGCAATGAGCAGGACTACAAATTAGATTCTCTCCCTGGAATAGTAGGAGAAGGAGCTCTAAAACTGGTAAAGCTTTTGTTTGTTGTCTTAAGTCAAGCTGACATGCACCCCAAGTCTTCTGGCTGAATAGGGCCACTGGTTTTGCGCTGCAGACTGTTGGCTCTGTCTGTAATTCTCTTGGCCTGACTGCCACTGGCCCACACAGCTTCCAGGAGTTGTTGCCAGTCCTTTTGGTCACATGGGGCCTGAAGACACTCTCCACAGCAGATGAGGCTTTGTCTCAGCCTCCTTGCCTGGATCAAAGGCAGGGGAGAGGGGCCACTCCAGGCGATTCTCAATTTCCCAAACAGTCTCTCTGGTTAGGAAGGGCCAGGAGCTACCCTCAGCTTGGCTATGAATTAATCCCCCTGCTTGTGTGTAGTGCAGGAAACCTCTGTACCTGGTACTGGCTTTGCTCTGGGGGGAGTCAGGTCTGCCTGCCTGCCTCTTGGCTTGAGTCCTGCTGGACCACACAGCTCCCAGGAGTTGTCACCAGTCCTCTGGTCAGATGGGGCTGGAAGGCACTGTCATAGTGGATAGGACTGTGACTCAGTGCTTTGCTTCGATGTGGGCAAACCAGGCTCTAGGGTCAACAAAACTCATTTGAGGATCTGAATCAGGCAGATCTGCACCCCACTGAGTTTCCTGGTCAGACTGCACCCCCAACTTGGTTCTGCAGATGAGCAAAGCCACTGGTTGGGATTAGTACTTGGGCACTGCAGGTGTGAACTCGATCTGCCAAGTTCTGTGTGTTGGTTGTTGCAAGCCCCTCTTCCCTTTTCTGTCACAGTCAGACTCACAGTGTCTGAGCCCTGCAGATTCCCCTGAAACCCCCATGGGGTGAGACCAGAGTAGGGGCTTCCAAAAAGTGATCCACAATGCTAGGGGAAGGTTATTGTTCCCCTTGGGTTCTGTTTGTCTACTGGAAGAACCAGAGGCTCAGTTGGTCCTGTGCAGTCCTGGGGGAGGAGTAACAGTGCAGCCAACATGTAGCCAATTCTCTTACTCTTCTAGTTCAATCTGTTCTCGTCTATGAAGTGCAGGGAGTGCTTCAGCTTAACCCCCGTGTTTGAAGGTTATCTCAGTAGTGTCTTGTTCTTGTTCTTGAATAGATGTTAGTTCTTTTTCTGAAGGGGAGTGAAGTCAGGAACAACTCATGTTGCAGTCTTGGTGATGTCACATCCTATGTTATTATTTTTTAAATTGAGATATAATTGACATATAACATTGTGTAAGCTTAACATGTTGTACAGTGTATTGATTTGGTACATTTATGTATTGCAATATGATTACCACTGTAGCATTAGCTAACACCTCCGTCACGTCACCTAATTATCATTTCATTTTGTGGTGAGAACATTTAAGATATAGTTTCCTAGCAACTTTGAAGTATATAATATAGTATTGTTGACTATAATCACAATGCTGTGCATTAAATCTCAGAACTTACTCATTTTCTAACTGCAGGTTTGTACCCTTTGACCACCCCTATCTCCTAGCCCCTGGTAACCACTATCCTACTCTGTTCCTATGTGTTTGGCTTTTTCCACACATAAGTGAGATCATACAGTATTTGTCTTTTTCTGTCTGACATCTCACTAAGCATAATGCTCTCAAAACCCATCCATGTTGTCACATTTAGACATTGCAGATTTATTAATTTCATAAGCAGGAACAGATGATGACTATTATATATATTTAAAAAGTGGAGGTTCAGAAAGTTGAGGCAAAGTAAAAATCAAGTACAAGAAGCATTGGGAAATGAGCAGAGTACACAGAATACATCCCATGAAGTAGTAGCTTTAACTAGTCCAATTAAAAGAATACCATAATATAACATTCATTGAGTTCTTTCTCCATGCTAGGACTGCTTTAAGTACTATGTAGGTGGAATTCATTTAGTTCTTGATATCACCCATGACGAAGGTACTATTCTTTTTTTTTTGGAAGGTATTATTCTTATCATACAGAAAGTTTAAGTAATGCATTCAAGGTTATAGAGTTAGTAAGCATTAGAGCTGGGCTATGAAGCAGTCTAGATCAGTCTAACCATTGTACTAGACTACATTCTTACAGGATGAGCTCTACATGAGTAATGTAAGGTAAAAACAAATGAATTTCTTAGGATAGGTACAACAATTCTTGATGCTAAGACAAGAAATACATTCCTCCTGAATGGCCTCATGAAAGTGACACTTCTCAATTTAATGATGAACATCCTCAACAATATCCTTACAGCAGACACACTGATAAGTTTCATAGAACTGTTTATTATAGTGCTCTCTCAATGTGAGTCTATGGCCTTGCATTACAGCACAATTTGTTAAAAGCCTTTATGTCCTAAAAGAGCCTATAAGTGGAGAGTGAACTGAATTGATTAATGGAGGAACACTGACACAATGAAAAATCTTTAAAATAATTCACTTTTTTACTGAAACATCTTTAAAATAATTTAGAGGAATCAAAGAATGATTGGGGGCTTTGCCACAAACTTGAAACTCAAATAGGACTTCTGAAGGAGTAAGAAATCTCAAACACAAGAATAAGATCACAATTAGTAGTAAGGACTGTTTGTGTTGGGACAAAATGGCCTGATAGTTATGCACATGCCTTGCTCTGCTGGATACAAACTGCCCTGGGAAGGTTGTGGTCTGGGGAGAAGCAACTCTCTCCAGCTGAGGCCTATCCTGAAGGAGCTGACACCTGGAGGCTGTCTGCTGACTGTGTTTCCCACAACTGGGCATAAAGTCTTTCCTTAAAAGGGGATGTGGCACATATATACAATGGAATATTACTCAGCCATAAAAAGAAACGAAATTGAGTTATTTGTAGTGAGGTGGATGGACCTAGAGTCTGTCATACAGAATGAAGTAAGTCAGAAGGAGAAAAACAAATACTGTATGCTAACACATATATATGGAATCTAAGGAAAAAAAAAAGTTCATGAAGAACCTAGGGGTAAGACGGGAATAAAGACACAGACCTACTAGAGCATGGACTTGAGGATATGGGGAGGGGGAAGGGTAAGCTGTGACAAAGTGAGACAGTGACATGGACATATATACACTACCAAACGTAAAATAGATAGCTAGTGGGAAGCAGCCGCATAGCACAGGGAGATCAGCTTGGTGGTTTGTGACCACCTAGAGGGGTGGGATAGGGAGGGAGGGAGGGAGGGAGATGCAAGAGGGAAGAGATATGGGAACATATGTATATGTATAACTGATTCACTTTGTTATAAAGCAGAAACTAACACACCATTGTAAAGCAATTATACTCCAATAAAGATGTTAAAAAAAAAAGATTTGGGTAATACATCTCTGTCCCTATAAAAATATGATAAAGAATTCTCTAGACTGTTTATAAGAGATAGTAGAACATTAGATTTTTGTGTAAGTTTCAAATCTGAGGTAGGAAGTAACCTTGAGAAATTTGGGCCTTACTATGCCTGTTGTATAACTGTAGCCAATAATAACCTATTACTTTAATCTCTTGACACATATGTTGGGAGTGGGTGGCTGTTCATACTGAATGAAGAATCCTGATTGTTGTGGGTACGTAACAGCATGTGGTCAGTCTAGTGGGATTAGTGGCTGTTTTAGTCTGCTCGGCTTCTGTAACAAAATACCATAGATTGAGGGCCTTAAACAACAGAAACTTATTTCTTAGAATTCTAGAGGTTGAGAAGTCCAAGAACAAGATGCTGGAGAGATAGTTTTCATTCTGAGGCTTCTTCTGTTGGCTTATATGTAGCTGTGTTATCTTGCTGTGTGCTGAAGTGGTCTTTCCTCAAAACATGTGCATGGTGCATGGAGGAGGTGGGGGAGAGAGAGAGAGAGGGAAGGGAAGGGAAGGGGAAAGAGAGAGAGAGAAAGAAAGAATATGAATGAGAATGAGGGATCCCTCCCTTCCTCTTCTTTTTTTTTTTTTTTTTTTTTTTTTGCGGTACGCGGGCCTCTCACTGTTGTGGCCTCTCCCGTTGCGGAGCACAGGCTCTGGATGCGCAGGCTCAGCGGCCATGGCTCACGGGCCCAGCCGCTCCGCGGCATATGGGATCCTCCCAGACTGGGGCACGAACCCGTATCCCCTGCATCAGCAGGCGGACTCTCAACCACTGCGCCACCAGGGAGGCCCCCTTCCTCTTCTTTTAAGGCCACCAGGCCTATTGAATTAGAGCCCCACCCTTATGATATCATTTAACCTTAATTATCTCCTAAATACAGTCCTATCTCCAAATACAGTCACACTGGAGGTTAGGGCTTTGACATATGAATGTTGGAGAGATACAATTCAATCCATAACAGTTGGTAAGCAGTTGGGCAACAATGCTTAGAACAGAGGTAAGCAAACTGTAGCCCGTGAGCCAAATCCAGCCAGTGGCCCATTTTTGTATGGCCCATGAGCAAAGAATGTTTTTTTATATTCCTAAATAATTATAAACAAACAAAAACTCAAAGAATATGTGACACACTATATGTGGCCCACAAAGCCTAAAATATTTGCTCTTTGACCCTTTACAGAAAAAGTTTGCCAATACCTGGCTTAGAATCAGGATCAGACTTAGTTTCAGATAAATATTCTGAACCCAGTTTCTGTAGCTCAAAAAATGAGGATTAGAAATTATGTTTATTACACTCCTTAGGAGGAAGGGATTAGTCTGCTCATCAGTTGGGGCAGGAGATATTTCTTGAATGGACAATCAGAGTGAGAGGACGAACCCAGATGAGGCCTCTTGAGTTGGATTCCTAGTCACTTTGGGCTTTTTGTTCTCTCTGTTCTGGAGAATGATGGCACATGCACCCGGTCAACAATGGGTGAGCAACATGCAGCCTATTGTGAGTAGTGATGGAGATGCCCTGGAAGGGCTGGTTAGGGAGAGCACCTAAACCAAGTTAGGTGCCCAGGATATTGGTAATATGAGTGACAGGGGTATCAAGGAATGATGGAAGTATAGATGATACTAGAGTAGATGGTCTAGGTGGTGGTCTAGTTGGGTGACCACAATGAAAGAAGGAGGCCGTGTGATGAGAAACTTGATTGTGTTGTGGCTGATAAATTTAGAAACCCAAATATATCTGAGTGCTTTGGGATGGTCTATTTTGGTGAAATTTTACTTTGTTCCTTTGAGGCAGTCAGAAGTTACTGGAAAATTACAGGCCATTCACATTCAAAGGGCTTTACTCTGTTGGCCTCAAATAGTCAGTGCTACCACCAGGTAGGATGTGTCTGGTCTCTAACATCTTGCTATCCTAGAATCAATAAGTAAATACTTAAAGGTTAATTGGGAGTCTCTAATGAAGAAAAAGAATAACAATCCAAATGATGGGATAAGATAATCTCTGACTTATTGTACAGTTGTAGGCTGTGAAATCAAGGATAAATTCATCTGTAAATTCCAGGCGCACTCAACAGGGTTTAAGAAAGATATAATTTCAGATCTAGTATGTTTAAAATACATTCCTTTAAAAATTTCAATTACAGCTTTTATTTTTCTTTAGGTTATTTTATTAAGGCAACCAAGAATTTGAGACCATGACTACAGCTCAGCTGAACAAGAACTTCAGTCCTGTAAAATGTTATTTGCTTCATGGTAGAATGCTGCTGATACTGCTTTGAGTTTATATCAGCTTCACTGAACTGAACTTGTTTAAGCAGAAAGGATCCTGCTGAAATCCCTGTTGCTTGACAACCTCATAAATGCATGCTGGGTGTTGACTGTTCCTTTAGAAAGAACTCCTTAGTTGATAATTTGGTTCAGCGACCTGTGTTATAATTTTTTTTCTCTCCTCATGCCTTATTACCCAGTTAAAATACTTTTATTAGAACAGAGAACTGGGTACATTTTGTTCTGGGCTTTTTACTCAGCAAGATTCACTGTTTCCTCTTAGAGGAGATTTCACATAAAGGAAAATGAAAATGAGTATGATGTTTTATTTTATTTAGTTCTTGGTTGATATTTTCTACCAACTGAGTTTCAAGGGCATTCACCCAAAACTTACGCATTTATACATTAGCTATGTGAAAGTGAAGGTGCCAGAAAAGAATCCAACATAAGCTTTCAAAATAGGGGAAAATTTACTGAATATTAAAGGTCATCTAGCTTCCTGAAGAGTTGTATAGAAAAGGTCAGCTCCTGTATGAAGCAGGGTGTAGAGGTGCATGAAGTTGTCCATGTTTCACCTTTAAATCTTCTACAAGGATGGCAGACAGTAAAAAAGATTAAGGCAAAAGACAAAATAATATTTGATGTCTTGAATGTTTTGCCAGAAGTGTAGCCTTCTCTCTGCTTGTTGAGGATAATAAGACTGGAAGGAAAGCTTCTGTTACTGGGCTATGGTCAACCATGGAGGGAGAGGATGATTCAGTGCTCACAACTGATGCTGTCATGCATCCTCTGTTGTTTTCTTAGAACTAAAAAAAAGAGAATGGCAAGTTATGAGTTCTCAAACAAACAAAATCACAGGAGATTAAAGATTTATCATTAGCAGAGATACTTGCCCAGGGATTAAAAAAATAAAGTATAATTTTAAAAGATTGTATCTTATGTTGGCTCAGATACATTTTTGGTTAATTTTTCTTTTTTATATAAGTAACTCTCAATTGTGTATGTTAATGGGGTCAGGGGAAACATGGGAAACAAATCCAAAGACAGGAAATTCTTAGTTCTTCATGGAGCCCATAATCCTGTATCCTCCAGCATAAACCTGTGACTCTGAGCTGCTGATAGCTGTGTCTCACTTCTTTTTTACTTCTTTGTTCATTCCCTGTTAGAGATAGTGGTGGATAATAAAATAGCCAGGAGAATAGGGACAGAGGGCTAGATAATTAATCAATTAACTGGGTAACCATTCCTTAAAACTTGATGATTCATTCTGCAGTGAAATACTGCATTTTAAATACTGACTATTCATTTTATAAATTATAAAGTAGTTTTAGAACCTAACCCAGTCTTTATTTTCTAGAGCAACTTTGTACTTGGACAATACAAACTCTTAGTTTTACCCAAGGAGAGGCTATTGTCTCAAATCATATAATACATTTCATAAAAGTAGAGATTAATTTTAGATTACTAAAGGAAAAAATCTAGTGCCATTTTCCCCATCCATCGGTGCAAAACAATATTTATTGAGGCATTTTCTATGTACTAATGCATTACAGAAGAGTTAATGAATTTGAATGTCTACCATGATGGACCTGCAGAAGAGAACCTGCCAGACCCTGTGTGGGT
Source organism: Hyperoodon ampullatus (assembly GCF_949752795.1). Lineage (NCBI taxonomy): Eukaryota > Metazoa > Chordata > Mammalia > Artiodactyla > Ziphiidae > Hyperoodon > Hyperoodon ampullatus. Next base: position 119,769,332 of record NC_136916.1, on the reverse strand, counting down.
TTTGCATTTAACAATAAAAAAGGAAGGAGTGATTATTATGTTTAAATCTTTGTGGAATTTAAATAATAAGAATTATTATCAATTATTAGTATTACTTCAAAGTTGGTTCTAGACTCTTCATCATGACCTTTAAGGTCCTTCAATGTCTCATCCTTATTTTCCAGATCATGAGAACATGTCTGCTACCACCTTCATTTGAGTTTTGTCAATTTTAGTTGAGATTCTGCTGGAAGGAAGTGACTTCTGGGGTTCCTGGTACTCAGAATATAGAATAGGGCACCAACTTAATGATTGTGTGTTCTTGACATAGGGGATTTGAAACTCCATGTTGGATGAAAAGAACTGCACTGAATGAACTTTGTTAGTAGCTGGTCCTACCCATTTTGGTAGGATTACAATTATGGGTTCTGGGCCCTTTTGAGCTAGTGTCTCCAGGATTTGAATCTTAAATATACTAAACTGGATTTCTGCTCTCTGATGAAATAGTTAATACAAACTAGAGTCAATTTACATGAGACTGTCTACAGAGAATGTGTTGTTATTCTGTAAAAGAATCATACCTGCCTTAACATCAAAAGTATTTTCTCCACTAAATGTGGCTGTCATGATTTTGTAGTAAAGATTAAAAAATGGAAGTTAAATGGATATAATTTCTCAAATCTTTAAGCCTCAGCTACCTCTACTGAGCCTACACTCCCATTTCAAGATATTGAGGCAGGGAATTCAGCTGCCACAAACTCATAGTAATACTCCTTCAACATTTATAGTCCTTGGCACTTACTCCAGGTGCCAGTTAGGACATCTTAATTGGCATTATTTTGGTTTCCAGATTAAAGAGGAGGTAATTAGGAAATTTCCTGCAGACTCTTAATTTTTCTATCAGAAAACACATACAAAAGTGGAAAGAATAGTATAATGAACCCCCATGTACATCTTATCCAGTTAAAACAATATTAAACCCATGGGTGATTTTGTCTCATCAAGTTCCCGTCTTGAGTTATTTTGAAGAAAATCTCAGACATAAATTAATTTCATTTTAAAGCAATTCAGTATGTATATCTGAAGACCCCTTTCTCTTTTATATTAAAAGGAAGTGACAGGTTATAAGTTTTTAGATACAACCCAAGAAAATGTGTACTATTAACATATATTTTAACTTTTATTGTATAAATACACATTAGTGGGATTGCTGAGTTTTATAGTTAGTGTATATGTAACTTTATAAGAAACTGACAAACTCTTTCAAGTTGGATGTACCATTTTGTATTCCCACCAGCAAAGTTGAAGAGTTCCATTTTCTCCATATCTAGTTCAACACTTGGCGTGATCAGTCTTTTTAATTTTAGTCATTCTAGTGAGTATGTAGTTTACATCTCATTGTAGATATAATTTGTCTTTGTCTAATGAATAATCATGTTGGATGTCTTATATTCCACTTATATATCTACTTGGTAAAGTGTCTGCTAAAATCTTTTGCTAATTTTTATCAGAGTGTTTGATTCTTGTTGTTGAATTGGAATACTTAAAAAAAAGCAACATATTCTGGATACAGGCCCTTTATCAGAGGTAAGTTTTTTCCTTTTACTTAATTTATGTTTAAATTGAGGTATAGTTGACATATAACATTATGTTAGTCTCAAGTGTACAACATAATGATTCAATATTTGTATATATTGCAAGATGGTCACAATAATTCTAGTTAATATCTGTCATCATACATAGTTATAAATATTTTTCTTGTGATGAAAACTTTTAAGATATATTCTCTTAGCAACTTTCAGATATACAATACAGTATTATTAACTGTCGTCACCATGCTGTACATGACATCCTCATGACTTATTTTATAACTGGAAACTTGTACCTTTTGACCCCCTTCACCCATTTGCCCTCCCACCCTCACCTCTGGCAGCCACTGATTGGTTCTCTATGAGCCCAGCTCTTTTTTTTTTTTTTTTTTTAAGGGAAATGTTGGGGGTAGGAGTTTATTAATTAATTTATTTATTTTTGCTGTGTTGGGTCTTCGTTTCTGTGTGAGGGCTTTCTCTAGTTGTGGCAAGCGGGGGCCACTCTTCATCGCAGTGTGCGGGCCTCTCACTATTGTGGCCTCTCTTGTTGCGGAGCACAGGCTCTAGACGCGCAGGCTTAGTAGTTGTGGCTCACGGGCCTAGTTGCTCCGCGGCATGTGGGATCCTCCCAGACCAGGGCTCGAACCCGTGTCCCCTGCATTAGCAGGCAGATTCTCAACCACTGCGCCACCAGGGAAGTCCATAGCTTTTTAAAAAAAATTCCACATATAAGTGATATCATGCAGTATTTGTCTTTCTCTGTCTGTCTTATTGAACATAATGCCACTAAGGTCCATCCATATTGTAATAAATTACAAGATTTCCTTCTTTTTTCATGGCTGAATAATATCCCATTGTTTGTATATACCACATTTTCTTTATCCATTTAACTGTCAGTGGACACTTAGGCTATTTCCATGTCTTGGCTATTGTAAATAATGCTGCAGTGAACATGGGATGCATTATCTGTTTGAATTAGTGTTTTCATTTTCTTTGGACAAATACCCAGAAGTGGAATTGCTGAGTCATAGAATGGTTCTATTTTTAGTTTTTTTGAGGAATCTTGATACTGTTTCCACAGTGGTTGCACCAATTTACATTCCCACTAAAAAGATAGAAAAATAAGGGTTCTCTTTTCTCCACACCCTCACCAGCACTTGTTATTTCTTGTCTTTTTGATAATAGCCATTCTGACAGGTGTGAGGTGATATCTCATTGGGGTTTTGATTTGCACTTCCCTGATGATTAGTGATGTTGAACATCTTTTCTTGTAGCTGTTGGCCATCTATCTGTCTTCTTTGGAAAAATGTCTGTTCAGATCCTCTGCCCATTTTTAAACCAAATTGTTTGTTTTGCTATTGAATTGTTGCGTTTTTTTTTTATTAGTTTCTGCTTTATAACAAAGTGAATCAGTCATACATATATATCTGTTCCCCCATCCCTTCCCTCTTGCATCTCTCTCCCTCCCACCCTCCCTATCCCACCCCTCCAGGCGGTCACAAAGCACTGAGCTAATCTCCCTGTGCTATGTGGATGCTTCCCACTAGCTATCTACCTTAGTTTGGTACTGTATATATGTCCATGCTTCTCTTTCGCTTTGTCACAGATTACCCTTCCCCCTCCCCATATCCTCAAGTCCATTCTTAAGTAGGTCTGTGGCTTTATTCCTGTTTTACCCCTAGGTTCTTCATGACATTTTTTTTAAAATTCCATATATATGTGTTAGCATACGGTATTTGTCTTTCTCTTTCTGACTTACTTCACTCTGTATGACAGACTCTAGGTCTATCCACCTCATTACAAATAGCTCAGTTTTGTTTCTTTTTATGGCTGAGTAATATTCCATTGTATATATGTGCCACATCTTCTTTATCCATTCATCCGATGATGGACACTTAGGTTGTTTCCATCTCCAGGCTATTGTGAATAGAGCTGCAATGAACATTTTGGTACATGTCTCTTTTTGAATTATGGTTTTCTCAGGGTATATGCCTAGTAGTGGGATTGCTGGGTCATATGGTAGTTCTATTTGTAGTTTTTTAAGGAACCTCCATACTGTTCTCCATAGTGGCTGTACCAATTCACATTCCCACCAGCAGTGCAAGAGTGTTTCCTTTTCTCCACACCCTCTCCAGCATTTATTGTTTCTAGATTTCTTGATGATGGCCATTCTGACTGGTGTGAGATGATATCTCATTGTAGTTTTGATTTGCATTTCTCTAATGAGTAAAGATGTTGAGCATTCTTTCATGTGTTTGTTGGCAACCTGTATATCTTCTTTGGAGAAATGCCTATTTAAGTCTTCTGCCCATTTTTGGATTGGGTTGTTTGTTTTTTTGCTATTGAGCTGCATGAGCTGCTTATAAATTTTGGAGATTAATCCTTTGTCAGTTGCTTCATTTGCAAATATTTTCTCCCATTCTGAGGGTTGTCTTTTGGTCTTGTTTATGGTTTCCTTTGCTGTTCAAAAGCTTTGAAGTTTCATTAGGTCCCATTTGTTTATCTTTGTTTTTATTTCCATTTCTCTAGGAGGTGGGTCCAAAAGGATCTTGCTGTAATTTATGTCATAGAGTGTTCTTCCTATGTTTTCCTCTAAGAGTTTGATAGCTTCTGGCCTTACATTTAGGTCTTTAATCCATTTTGAGCTTATTTTTGTGTATGGTGTTAGGGAATGATCTAATCTCATACTTCTACATGTCCCTGTCCAGTTTTCCCAGCACCACTTATTGAAGAGGCTGTCCTTTCTCCACTGTACATTCCTGCCTCCTTTATCAAAGATAAGTTGACCATATGTGCGTGGGTTTATCTCTGGGCTTTCTATCCTGTTCCATTGATCTATCTTTCTGTTTTTATGCCAGTACCACACTGTCTTGATTACTGTAGCTTTGTGGTATAGTCTGAAGTCAGGGAGCCTGATTCCTCCACCTCCGTTTTTCGTTCTCAAGATTGCTTTGGCTATTCGGGGTCTTTTGTTTTTCCAAAGAAATTTTTAAATTTTTTGTTCTAGTTCTGTGAAAAATGCCAGTGGTAGTTTGATAGGGATTGCATTGAATCTGTAGATTGCTTTGGGTAGTAGAGTCATTTTCACAATATTGATTCTTCCAATCCAGGAGCATGGTATATCTCTCCATCTATTTGTATCATCTTTAATTTGTTGTGTTCTTTATGTATTTTGAATATTAGCCCCAATCAGATATATGATTTCCAAATATTTTCTCCCTTTCAGTAGGTTGCCTTTTTACTTGTTGGTGGTTTTCTTTGCTGTGCAAAAACTTTTTAGTTTTGTATAGTCCTGCTTGTTTATTCCTACTTTTGTTGCCTTTGCTTTTAGTGTCAAATCCAAAAAAATCATTGCCAAGACCTATGCCAAGGAGCTTATTGTCTGTGTTTTCTTCTAGAAATTTTATGATTTCATGTCTTATGTCCAAGTCTTTAATCCATTTTGAGTTAATATTTGTTTATGGTATAAGATACTGATCCAGTTTCATTCTTTTGTGTGTGGCTGTCCAGTTTTCCCAGCACCATTTATTGAAAAGACTGTCTTCTCCGATTGTATATCCTTGACTCCTTTGTCATAAATTTTGTGTGAGTTTATATGTGTGGGTTTATTTCTGGGCTGTCTATTCTATTCCATTGATCTATGTGTCTGTCTTTATGCCACTCTCATACTGTTTCATTTCTATAGCTTTGTAATATAGTTTGTAATCAAGGAGCATGGTGCTTCTAGCCTTGTTCTTTCTCAAGATTGCTTTGGCTATTCAGGGTCTTCTGTGGTTCAACACAAATTTTAGGATTGTTTGTTCTATTTCTGTGAAAAATACCATTGGTATTTTGATAGGGATTGGATTGCATCTGTAGATGGCTTTGTGTAGCATGGACATTTAAAAATATTTTTTCTTTAATCCATGAGCATGGAATATTTTTCCATTTATTTGTGTCTTCTTCATTTTCTTTCATAATGTCTTATAGCTTTCAGTGTATAGGTCTTTCACCTTCTTGGTTAAATTTATTCCTAGGTATTTTATTTTCCTTGATGAAATTGTAAATGGGATTGTTTTCTTCATTTCTCTTTCTGATAGTTTATTACTAAAAAAGTGCAACAGATTTTTGTACATTGATTTCATATTCTGCAACTTTAATGAATTTGTTTATTGGTTTTAATAGTTTTTTGGTGGTATCTTTAGGATTTTCTATATGTATCACATCATCTGCAAACAATGACAGTTTTACTTTTTCCTTTCCATTTTGGATGTCTTTTATTTCTTTGTCTTGCATAATTGCTCTAGCTAGGACATCGAATACTATGTTGAATAAAATTTGTGAGAGTGGACATCCTTGTCTTGTTTCTGATCTTAGAGGAAAAGCTTTCAGCTTTTCATCATTGAGTATAATGTGAACTACAAGCTTGTTATATATAGCCTTTATTATGTTGTGATATGTTTCCACTATACTCACTTTGTTGAGAGTTCTTATCATAAATGGATGCTGGATTTTTTCACATGCTTTTTCTGGATCTATTGAGATGATCATATGATTTTTATCCTTCATATTTTTAAGTGGTGTGTCATGTTGATTGCTTTGCAGATATTGAACCATCCTTGCATCCCTGGAATAAATCCCAGTTGATCATGATGTACGATCCTTTTAATGTATTGTTGAATTTGGTTTGCTAATATTTTTTTGAGGATTTTTGCATCTTTGTTTATTGGGGATATTGGCCTGTACTTTTATTTTCTTATGGCATCCTTGTCTGGTTTTGGTATCAGGGTAATTCTGGCTTCATAGAATGTAGTTGGAAGTGTTTCCTCCTCTTGTATTTTTTTGGAAAGGTTTGAGAAGGATTGATGTTAGTTTTTTTTAAATGTTTGGTAGACTTCTCCTGTGAAGCCGTCTGGTTCTGGATTTTTGTTTCTTGGAAGGTTTTTGATTACTGATTCAGTCTCCTTACTAGTGTTGACCTGAACAAATAGATTACCAATTATTTCTCCAGAAAAGATTTTTTTTTAAGGATCAGTAAAGAATTGCAATTAGGTGTCTGCAACCACGGTGAGCCACATTGCAAGTCTCTACATGGCAAGAGAAGGGGAGCACTTTTATAAGAGAGAAATGGAAGTTGGGAGAACTATAGTAAACGGAGTCCATGGCTTTTCATTGCCTGAGTCCTTGCCAGGAAAGAAGAAAAGTCTTTTGCCTTCCTGTAGGGCTCTGCTGTCCTCACAGGGCACAAGAACTCTCCATTCAGGTCTCCCAACTCTACTTAATTGAGGTTTCTGTTAATAATTTTTTACATTTTCCTCTCTTGATCAAGCTCTTCCTCTGAAAGCATTGCTGATCAAGAGTCAGGTCTTCTAGTTTTAGCAACTTTTCGTCCCTCAAGGTCAGGAGGACCTTTCTTGGGTGTAGGGTCTCATGTTGGAGGGAAAGTACACAGATTGGAAACCAATTAAAGCCACATTTAAGGAACAAGGAGGGTTAGGAGGGAGAACTCTCAGACACTTCTTATCTAAAGTCCTTGTGTTATCATTGACATTGGAAAGCATCTAAAGTGTTTTTCCATCATCAAAGATTTGGTGACAGACTTCCCACAGACATGATCTGGCTGTCTTGGGAAAGCTGTCTCATCAGATGTTGTCTGCTTCAATTCCAGGAAATCTTTACTTTCGGGTTACCAAAAGATATGCAGGTCCAGTCAGGGTTCAGTGCTTTCTCTAAGTATGTCACATTAATCCAGGAGTCTTTTCCTTGGAATTTGATGGCATAAGGTTTGGTTAGCAGTACTTGATAGGATCCTTTCCAAAGAATTTGAAGAGAGTTCTTCTGGGGGTGTTCTTCCAATAGATGAATCTCTAGGTTGCAGGATGTGATGCTTAAGGTCTTTTTCTCCTGAGGGTGTACTGTCAAAATATGTTTATCTTTAGTAGAAGCAATTAGGCCTTTATAATACTGGAGTATTTCTCCTTTTATCAGCTGTGGGTCAAAAGAAGCAAGAGCCAAGTGCATTGGGCATCCTGTGACTGTCTGAAAGGGTGAGAGTTTATGAAATCCGAAGAGGTGGATCTGGGATTTAGAAGAACCAATGGCAATGCTTTTGGCCAAGGTATTGGGAGTGCATCTACAAATTTTGCTAGCTGAGTCTTAATGATGCTGTTAGTGTGTTCAATTAAACCAGAGGATTGGAGATGGTAAGCACAGTGAAAGTGTTGTAAAACCGGGAAAAAGCACAGGCTTTTGAAGCACTTGGCCAGTAAGATGGGTACCTAGATGACTATGAGGTTTGAGAGAAGTTCCCCAGGTAGGGGTAATCTTTTCCAAAAGGACTTCAGCCACTGAGGAGGCAGTAGCCTGTCTGCAAAGGAATACTTCAGTCCAGTGTGAAAACACACAGACCATGATAAAAACATATTTATATCCATTAGATGGAGAGAGTTGTATGAAATCCATTTTCCAGACCTTGAATTATCTATTAGGCAGTTTAAGATGTCTGTGAGCAGTAAGAACAGGCTTCCCTGGACAGGTGAGACAAGTGAGGTAGGCACTTTCTGTGGCCTTTTTAATGTTTCCTCACCAATATTGATTCATGAAGGCTATAATTCTGTCAGTAGATCAATGATTTAATGCATGTGTAGTGGTGAGGAGTGGGAGTTTAAGTCTCTTGTAGGACTGGGTTGTTGTTTAGTCCAAACCAGAGCTTTCCCTTTTTATCAAAAAAACAATTGTTGAATTGTTTTTCCTTTTGTTTTCCCATCTTGTTTTTCCTTTTCTGAGGCCAATTATTGGGCTAGTTTTTTTCTAAATTATCATTTTGGGAAATATTCCTTTGGACCACTACAGAAGTTTGGCTTCTGTTGGTTCCTTTAACGTCAGCATTTCTTACAGAAATGTCAGCAAGGTGATTTTCCTTAGCTTCCAGGGAGTCAAGTTTAGAATGCCCTGGAATCTTAATAATAGCTAAAGTGACAGGTAAAAGGATGCCATTCAATAATTTCTGAACACAGGGACCATTTTTAATTGTGTTTCCACTGGAAGTAAGGAAGCCACATTATTTCCACAGCATTTCAGAATCATGAGCAACTCCAAAAGCATATCTACTATCAGTATTAATATTGACAATTTTGTCCTTGGCCAAAGTACAAGCCTTTGTAAGGGTGTATAATTCAGCTTGTTGGGCCAAAGTAGCCATAGGTAAAGATGCTGACTTGACAACATCAAAAGGAGTTGCAGTAGCATACCCAGCACGGTATTTGCCATTGTCATCTTTAAATAAGAACCATCAGTGAACAATGAGAAGTCAGTGTTACACAGTGGAATTTCCTGTAGATCATTATGAGGAGGTGGTCCATCAGCATTAAGCAGTCCTGAGGCATTTTGTTGGTGACAGAGGGGAGAAAGGTAGCCAGGTTAAGGTTATTACAACATAAATGAGTTATGTGAGGATCAGTTGACAAAGGGTGAGGCAGCTGACTGAGAAGTGTTGAGTGAGATGAGAATTCAGGAGGGCTTCTATTGCATGAGGTACAAAAATGGTTAAAGGGGATCCCACAATGATTTTCTTAGTCACCCTAACCAAAAGGGTAGTGGCTATAATGGCTCTAAGGAAAGGGGGTGTCCCTGTGCCACAGAACAGTTGCTGACTACAATACCGTATGGGTCGATGGTGATCCGCGTGTTGGGGTGAGTACCCGAAGGACATTTGTTTCCCTTTCATACACAAAAAGGAAAAAGGAAATCTGATAATTGGGATGCCCAAGGACAGGTGGGTTCATCAAACTCTACTTTAAGTCCTTGGAACCTTTCCTCCAGTTCTTCCCATAAAATTGGGTCAGGGTTGTTATTGTTGAGTAAAACTTATAGAGGTTTGGACATAAGAGAGAAATTTGGAATCCAATTTTTGCAATAACCAGTTAGCTTGAGGAACCCTTGCAGTTGGTTCTTAGTTTTGGGTTTTAGGAAATGTAGGACACTAGGAAGTCTATCTGATCTAGGTGTGGCTCTTGCTCTTATATCAGATGCCCTAAATATCAAACCTGGGTTTGGGCAAACTATAGTTTTTCTTTGGTGACCTTTTGTCCCATTAAGGCATAAATCAACTACAGCAAAGAATTTACTTTCACTGGGAATGGATGTTAATAATGTATGAGGGTTAGGAACAACAAGGCTTCAAAGGGTAACAGTGTTGTTTATTGCTTGGAGGTCCTGGACAAACTGCCACCCTTGCCTCTTAGGTTTTCTCACTGGTAAGATGAAAGTGTTACAGGGGTTAATACAAGGGATAATGAGGCCTTGAGTCTTATAATCTTCTATCATGGGCTTTAGGCCTTGAAGGACTTCTTTACTTATAGGGCATTTATTAATTCATTGAAGAGGTTTTAAGGGGTCTGCTTGAATTTTGATGGGAGGTGTGCTGTGAATTTTGCCAGCATCAGTTGGAGATTTTGCCCATAAGGAAAGTGGTAGCTGATTCAATAGGGACAAATGATCAGTGTTTCCAGAATCTTCTCTAGTAGAGATTTATTTGTTCAGAGATGGAAAAAATAAAAGATGTCAAAGGATCATTTAATTCACCTGGTGGAATACTTTGATGACTACTATCAATTTCTAGAATTATTTCCCTCTTTTGGGAGAAAAAAATTCTAGCATCATCCTTCTCTTTGAAGTCTTGGCCTAATAAATGGATAGGAGTGGATGGACTAAGGAGAAAAGAATGTGTATCTCTCAAAGGGTCTAAACAAAAGGGAATAGGTTCAGAGACAGGGACTTCTTGAAGTTCATTAGACATTCCCGCTATTTGAACTGTTTTGGTACTCTGAGGCAGGGGCGTTTTATAGTAGTGGCTTTGAACACCGAGAGTGTGGCTCCCGTGTCAGTTAGGATGGGAAGAGGTTCACCCCCAATCTGGAGAAATCTTTCTGTGAGCCAGTCAAGGGAGAGGATTGGGAAGAGCCCCTGTAGTTCCTCAGAGTCACATCATTGAGAATTGGGAGAATGTTGGAGAGTCTGGTTAGAGGCTGAAGGCACCTAAAGTGCTTAAATTTGTAACAATCCATTTTCCAGCGCCCCAGCTTTTTAGAATAATAGAAAGGATGGTTTTGATTTCACTTAGAAGCCTTCATTTTCTGGAGTTGAAGACTTAGAAATTTGGCGGGCTTCCTTGGAGGTGACTTGTCTAGAGTATGAGATAGCTGGTTTGCCGGGTTGACTGGAGTGGACATAATTTCCCACGATGGTTCCTTTTATGAGAAGGGAAAGATCCCAGTTCAGCACATTAATAAACACAGAGTTAAAAACTCCTCGGGTGGAGGTCTTCCCCAGTGGTGCAGTGGTTAAGAATCCACCTGCCAATGCAGGGAACATAGGTTTGAGCCCTGGTCTGGGAAGATCCCACATGCTGTGGAGCAACTAAGCCCATGCACCACAACTACTGATCCCACGTGCCACAACTACTGAAGCCCATGTGCCTAGAGCCTATGCTCTGCAACAAGAGAAGCCACCACAATGAGAAGCCCATGCACCGCAACAAAGAGTAGCCCCCACTTGCTCCAACTAGAGAAAGCCCATGCACAGCAATGAAGACCCAATGCAGCCAAAAATAAATAAATAAAATTTAAAAATAAATAAATAAAAACTCGTTGGGTGGAATCATCATCTGAATTTTCATTAAAAAACATTCTGAAGTCAGCTGTAATAATGATGAGAAGTTGATCATCAGGTTTTTGTGTACAAGCCTGAATTTTGTTCCAATTAACAGATTTTGGAGAAGCCCTAGGAATTGCTTGATGAAGTTGCCTAGCAATTGCCTGAGCCTGAATATAAAATATGTTAGGGAGCTGGTCTCCCAGTTGTAATTCTAGAGATCTTTCTGGACTTTCCCAGTTAGTGGTTTTCATATAATGCTGGGCCTGGCCTTCCCCAAGAAGCATATGAATTAGCTGATATAAGTCAGAGAAACCAGTCTGATAAGTTCGAATGACTATATTAAATTCCTCAGCAAATCTCTGAGGATCTTTGGTACTTTGGGAAAATCTTTGACTATGGCTTGCAGTTCAGCTTTAGTCCAGGGGGTAGAAAAATTAAAGGTTCAACCTCTGGATCCTTGGAAGGCTTAATTTTTAAAGCGACAGATTCTGATAGGTTCAGAGGAAAAGGGAGTGGGAAGAGTTTCAGAGAAAAGGGGAAGTTTGGTGAGAGAATTAGTATGAAAGATTTGAAGGTATAGTGGAGACACATGGTATAGGAGGGAAGGAGGAAGATGGCACCAAAAGTGGAGCTTGGCCACAAGGAGCCGAGCCAAGAGAGGGAGAGAAGATGGCACCACCACAGGGCCTGAGACAAAGAAGCCAAGGAAGAAGAGCCTGAGGTAGACATTTATCTTTCTTTAATCATTTGTTTGCCTCAGTTAATCTTAAATTCTTATTTTTCATAGAGGAATTTTATTTTATTTTCTTACTTGTTTCTGTTTTGATTTTTTAAAAACATCTTTATTAGAGTATAATTGCTTTACAGTGATCTGTTAGTTTCTGCTTTATAACAAAGTGAATCAGTTATACATATACATATGTCCCCATATCTTTTCCCTCTTGCATCTCCCTCCCTCCCACCCTCCCTATCCCACCCCTCTAGTTGGTCACAAAGCACCGAGCTGATCTCCCTGTGCTATGCGGCTGCTTCCCACTAACTATCTGTTTTACATTTGGTAGTGTATATATGTCCATGCCACTCTCTCCCTTTGTCACAGCTTATGCTTCCCCCTCCCCCGTATCCTCAAGTCCATTGTCTAGTAGGTCTGAGTCTTTATTCCCGTCTTGCCCCTGGGTTATTCATGACCCTTTTTTTTTATTGACCCCATATATATGTGTTAGCATATGGTATTTGTTTTTCTCTTTCTGACTTACTTCACTCTATATGAAAGACTCTAGGTCGATTCACCTCACTACAGATAACTCAATTTTGTTTCTTTTTATGGCTGAGTAATATTCCATTGTACATAGGTGCCACATCTTCTTTATCCATTCATCTGTCGATGGACAACTTAGGTTTTGCTTCCATGTCCTGGCTATTGTAAATAGAAGTGCAGTGAACATTGTGGTACATGCCTCTTTTTGAATCATGGTTTTCTCAGGGTATATGCCCAGTAGTGGGATTGCTGGGTCGTATGGTAGTTCTATTTTTAGTTTTTTAAGGAACCTCCATACTGTTCTCCATAGTGGCTGTATCAATTTACATTCCCACCAACAGTGCAAGAGGATTCCCCTTTCTCCACACCCTCTCCAACATTTATTGTTTGTAGATTTTTTGAGGATGGCCATTCTGACCGGTGTGAGATGATATCTCATTGTAGTTTTGATTTGCATTTCTCTAATGATTAATGATGTTGAGCATTCTTTCATGTGTTTGTTGGCAATCTGTATATCTTCTTTGGAGAAATGTCTGTTTAGGTCTTCTGCCCATTTTTGGATTGGGTTGTTTTTCTGTTATTGAGCTGCATGAGCTGCTTGTAAATTTTGGAGATTAATCCTTTGTCAGTTGTTTCATTTGCAAATATTTTCTCCCATTCTGAGGGTTGTCTTTTCGTCTTGTTTATGGTTTCCTTTGCTGTTCAAAAGCTTTTAATTTTCATTAGGTCGCATTTGTTTACTTTTGTTTTTATTTCCATTTCCCTAGGAGGTGGGTCAAAAAGGATCTTGCTGGGATTTATGTCATAGAGTGTTCTGCCGATGTTTTCCTCTAAGAGTTTGATAGTTTCTGGCCTTACATTTAGGTCTTTAATCCATTTTGAGCTTATTTTCATGTATGGTGTTAGGGAGTGTTCTAATCTTATACTTTTACATGTACCTGTCCTGGTTTCCCAGCACCACTTACTGAAGAGGCTGTTTCTTCTCCACTATATATTCTTGTCTCCTTTATCAAAGACAAGGTGACCTTATGTACATGGGTTGATCTCTGGGCTTTCTATCCTGTTCCATCGATCTATATTTCTGTTTTTGTGCCAGTACCATACTGTCTTGATTACTGTAGCTTTGTAGTAGTCAGAAGTCAGGGAGCCTGATTCCTCCAACTCCATTTTTCTTTCACAAGAGTGCTTTGGCTATTCAGGGTCTTTTGGGTTTCCATACTAATTGTGAAATTTTTGTTCTAGTTCTGTGAAAAATGCCATTGGTAGTTTGACAGGGATTGCATTGAATCTGCAGATTGTTTTGGGTAGTAGAGTCATTTTCACAATGTTGATTCTTCCAATCCAAGAATATGTTATATCTCTCCATCTATTTGTATCATCTTTAATTTCTTTCATCAGTGTCTTATAGTTTTCTGCATACAGGTCTTTTGTCTCCTTAGGGAGGTTTATTCCTAGATTATTTTATTCTTTTTGTTGCAATGGTAAATGGAAGTGTTTTCTTAATTTCACTTTCAGATTTTTCATTATTAGAGTATAGGAATGCAAGAGTTTTCTGTGCATGAATTTTGTATCCTGCTACTTCACCAAATTTATTGATTAGCTCTAGTAGTTTTCTGGTAGCATCATTAGGATTCTGTATGTATAGTATCATGTCATTGCAAACAGCGACAGCTTTACTTCTTCCTTTCCGATTTGGATTCCCTTTTATTTCTTTTTCTTCCCTGATTGCTGTGGCTAAAACTTCCGAAACTATGTTGAATAAGAGTGGTGAGAGTGGACAACCTTGTCTTGTTCCTGATATTAGAGGAAACGGTTTCAGTTTTTCACCATTGAGAACAATGTTGGCTGTGGGTTTGTCATATATGGCCTTTATTATGTTGAGGTAAGTTCCTTCTAGGATTACTTCTGGAGGGTGTTTATCTTAAATGGGTGTTGAATTTTGTTGCAAGCTTTTTCTGCATCTATTGAGATGATCATATGGTTTTTCTCCTTCGATTTGTTAATATGTTTTATCACATTGATTGATTTGCATATATTGTAGAATTCTTGCATTCCTGGAATAAACCCCACTTGATCATGGTGTATGATCCTTTTAATGTGCTGTTGGATTCTGTTTGCTAGTATTTTGTTGAGGATTTTTGCGTCTGTGTTCATCAGTGATATTGGCCTGTGGTTTTCTTTCTTTGTGACATTTTTGCCTGGTTTTGGTAACAGGGTGATGGTGGCTTTATAGAATGAGTTTGGGAGTGTTCCTTCCTCTGCTATACTTTGGAAGATTTTGAGAAAGATAGGTGTTAGCTCGTCTCTAAATGTTTGATAGAATTCACCTGTGAAGCCAATTGGTCCTGGGCTTTTGTGTGTTGGAAGATTTTTAATCACAGTTTCAAATTCAGTGCTTGTAATTGGTCTGTTTATATTTTCTATTTCTTTCTGGTTCAGTCTCAGAAGGCTGTGCTTTTCTAAGAATGTGTCCATTTCTTCCAGGTTGTCCATTTTATTGGCATATAGTTGCTTCTAGTAATCTCTCGTGATCCTTTGTATTTCTGCACTGTCAGTTGTTACTTCTCCTTTTTCATTTCTAACTCTATTGATTTGAGTCCTCCTTTTTTTCTTGATGAGTCTGGCTAATGTTTTATCAGTTTTGCTTATCTTCTCAAAGAACCAGCTTTTAGTTTTATTGATCTTTGCTATTGTTTCATTCATTTCATTTTCATTTATTTCTGATCTGATCTTTATGATTTTTTTCCTTCTGCTGACTGTGGGATGTTTTTGTTCTTATTTCTGTAATTGCTTTAGGTGTAAGGTTAGGTTGTTTATTTGAGATGTTTCTTGTTTCTTGAGGTAGGATTGTATTGCTGTAAACTTCCCTCTTAGAACAGCTTTTGCTGCATCCTGTAGGTTTTGGGTCATTGTGTTTTCATTGTCATTTGTTTCTAGGTACTTTTTTGATTTCCTCTTTGATTTCTTCAGTGATCTCTTGGTTATTAAGTAGTGTATTGTTTAGCCTCCATGTGTTTGCATTTTTTACAGATCTTTTCCTGTAATTGATATCTAGTCTCATAGCGTTGTGGTCAGAAAAGATACTTGATACAATTTCAATTTTCTTAAATTTACCAAGGCTTGATTTCTGACCCAAGGTATGATCTATCCTGGAGAATGTTCCATGAGCACTTGAGAAAAATGTGTATTCTGTTGTTTTTGGATGGAATGTCCTATAAATATCAATTAAGTCCATCTTGTTTAATGTACCATTTAAAGCTTGTATTTCCTTATTTATTTTCATTTTGGATGATCTGTCCATTGGTGAAAGTGGGGTGTTAAAGTTCCCTACTATGATTGTGTTACTGTAGTTTTCCCCTTTTATGGCTCTTAGCATTTGCCTTATGTATTGAGGTGCTCCTATGTTTGGTGTATAAAGATTTACAATTGTTATATCTTCTTCTTGGATTGATTGTTGATTATTATGTAGTGTCCTTCTTTGTCTGTTGTAATAGTCTTTATTTTAAAGTCTGTTTTGTCTGATATGATAATTGCTCCTCCAGTTTTCTTTTCATTTCCATTTGCCTGGAAAACTATTTCCATCCCCACATTTTCAATCTGCATGTGGCCCTAGGTCTGAAGTGGGTCTCTTGTAAACAGCATATGTATGGGTTTTGTTTTTGTATCCATTCAGCCAGTCCATATCTTTTGGTTGGAACATTTAATCCATTTATATTTAAGGTAATTATCGGTATATATGTTCCTCTTGCCATTTTCTTAATTGTTTTGGGTTTGTTTCTGTAGGTTTTTTTCTTTCTCTTGTGTTTCCTGCCTAGAGAAGTTCCTCTAGCATTTGTTGTAAAGCTGTTTTGGTGGTGCTGAATTCTCTTAACTTTTGCTTGTCTGTAATTTGTTTTTTAAACACCTTTACTGTAGTATAATTGCTGCACAATGGTTGTTAGTTTCTGCTGTATAACAAAGTGAATCAGCTATACATAAACATATATCCCCTATTTCCTCCCTGTTGAGTCTCCCTCCCACCCTACCTTTCCCAACCCTCTAGGTGGACACAAAGAACCGAGCTGATCTCCTTGTGCTATGTGGCTGCTTCTCACTAGCTATCAATTTTACATTTGCTAGCGTATATATGTCCATGCCACTCTCTCACTTTGTCCCAGCTTACCCTTCCCCATCCCCATGTCCTCAAGTCCATTCTCTACATCTCTTTATTCTTTATTCCTGTCCTGCCCCTAGGTTCTTCAGAGCCCCTCCCTTTTTTTTTAGATTCCATATATATTTGTTAGCATATGCTATTTGTTTTTCTGACAATTCACTCTGTATGCCAGTCTCTAGGTACATCACCTCACTATAAATAACTCAATTTCGTTTTTTTTTATGCAGGGTAATATTCCATTGTGCCACATCTTTGTCCATTCATCTGTTAATGGACACTTAGGTTACTTCCATGTCCTGGTTATTGTAAATAGAGCTGCAATGAACATTGTGGTACATGAGTTTTTTTTTTCTTTTTTTACACACACTGAATAAAAGCTATCTGTATTATGTGGTAGATGAAGAAATAGTTTCTTAATATAGCAAGACCCCATCCAAGTAGTTGAGAAAAAGAAGAAGCATGCAAATTTAATATACATGAAAAGCTTTTCAACCTCTCTAATTGAAGAAATAGAATATAAATGAAGAACATATTTTCACTTACCAAGATGAAATACTACAAGAATACGGTTTTAGTTATGAAAACATTTCCTTGCTTGACAGTTATGCAATATCTATCAAAATCCCTTGTCACAGTAATTTTAGTTCTAAATGTTTATCTTATATTACTATGTTTATTCTGTCCTGTTACCATAAATTCCACAGTTGCTTAGTGATGGTTCTATATTTAAATGCATTTGACTCTTACTATCAGTATTTTTTTTTTCTTTGCCATAGCTTCTTCATTCTGTGGCCTTTGTTTTTAGTCATTCCTTAGACAGTTGCAACCTGCTGTCAAGTAGGGTTTCTTTTTTCTTTTTTTTGGTTAAAAATAAATTTTTAACAATTGTATTGAGGTATAATTGACATACAACAAACTGCACATATTTAAAGAGTACAATATGAAAAGTTTGGGCACAGGTGAAACCATCACAAAAGTCAAGAAAATGAACAAACATATTCACCACTCTCAAAAGTTTCCCTATGCTTTCTCCTAATCACTCCCCATTCCTTCCCCAGGCACCCACTGATCTGCTTTCCGTCACTACAGATAAGTAAACGTTTTCTAGAATTTTTACATAAGTCGAATCATATGGTATGTACCATTTTTAGTCTGGATATTTTCTTCACTCAGTTTGGTTACTTTGAGATTCATCCATGTAATTACATGTATCAATTTTACATTCCTTTTATTTTTGACAGCTTTTCTATCTTTTTTTTTAATAGATGTTTACTGGAGTATAATTGCTTCACAATACTCTGTTAGTTTCTGTTGCACAACAAAGCAAATCAGCCATATGCATACATATGTCCCCATGTCCCTTCCCTCTTGAGCCTCCCTCCCATCCTCCCTATCCCACCTCTCTAGGTCATTGCAAAGCACTGAGCCGATCTTCCTGTGCTATGCTGCTGCTTCCCATCAGCCAGCTATTTTACATTCAGTAGTGTATATATGTTGATGCTACTCTCACTTTGCCCCAGCTTTGCCCTCCCACCCCATGTCCTCAAGTCCATTCTCTATGTCTGCCTCTTTATTCCTCCCCTGCAACGAGGTTCATCAGTGCCATTTTTTTTGGGGGGGGATTCCATATATATGTGTCAGCATACGGTATTTGTTTTTCTCTTTCTGACTTCACTGTGTATGGCAGACTCTAGGTCCATCCACCTCACTACAAATAACTCAATTTCGTTTCTTTTTATGGCTGAGTAATATTCCATTGTACATATGTGCCACATCTTCTTTATCCATTCATCTGTCTGTGGACATTTAGCTTGGTTCCGTGTCCTGGCTATTGTAAATAGTGCTGCAGTGAACATTGTGGTTGTGGTACGTCTCTTTTTGAATTATGGTTTTCTCAGGGTATATGCCCAGTAGTGGGATTGCTGGGTCATATGGTAGTTCAATTTTTAGTGTTTTAAGGAAGCTCCATACTGTTTTCCATACTGGTTGTATCAATATACATTCCCACCAACAGTGCAGGAGGGTTCCCTTTTCATCAAACCCTTTCCACCGTTTATTCTTTCTAGATTTTTTGATAATGGCCATTCTGACTGGCGTGAGGTGATACCTCACTGTAGTTTTGATTTGCATTTCTCTAATAATTAATGATGTTGAGCATCTCTTCATGTGCTCCTTGGTCATCTGTATGTCTTCCTTGGTGAAATGTGTATTTAGGTCTTCCACCCATTGTTAACTGGATTGTTTGTTTTTCTGATATTGAGCTCCATAAGCTCTCTGTATATTTTGGAGATTAATCCTTTGTCCATTGTTTCATTGCAAATATTTTCTCTCATTCTGAGGGTTGTCTTTTTGTCTTGTTTATGGCTTCCTTTGCTGTGCAAAAGCTTTTAAGTTTAATTAAGTCCCACTTGTTTATTTTTGTTTTTATTTCCGTTACTCTAGGAGGTGGGTCAGAAAAGATCTTGCTGTGGTTTATGTCAAAAAGTGTTTTTCCTATATTTTCCTCTATGAGTTTTACAGGGTCTGGTCTTTTTTTTTAACAACTTTATTGAGTATAATTGCTTTACAATTGTGTGTTAGTTTCTGCTGTATAAAAAAGTGAACCAGCTATACATATACATATATCCCCAAATCTCTTCCCTCTTGCATCTCCCTCTCTCCCACCCTCCCTATCCCACAATACTGTCTTGTTTATAGTAGCTTTGTAGTATAGTCTGAAGTCCGGGAACCTGATTCCTCCAGCTCCATTTTTCTTTGTCAAGATTGCTTTGGCTATTCGGGGTCATTTGTGTTTCCATACAAGCTGTAAAAGTGATCTAGTTCTGTGAAAAATGCCATTGGTAGTTTGATAGGGATTGCATTGAATCTGTAGATTGCTTTGGGTAGTATAGTCAGTTTCACAATGTTGATTCTTCCAACCCAAGAACATGGTATATCTCTCCATCTGTTTGTAGCATCTTTAATTTCTTTCCTCAGTGTCTTATAGTTTTCTGCATACAGGTCTTTTGTCTCCTTAGGGAGGTTTATTCCTAGGTATTTTATTCTTTTTGTTGTAATGGTAAATGAGAGTGTATCCTTAATTTCTCTTTCTGATTTTTCATCATTAGTGTATAGGAATGCAAGAGGTTTCTGTGCATTAATTTTGTATCCTGCTACTTCACCACATTCATTGATTAGCTCTAGTGGTTTTCTGGTAGCATCTTTAGGATTCTCTATGTATAGTTTCATGTCATCTGCAAACAGTGACAGCTTTACTTCTTGTTTGCTGATTTGGATTCCTTTTATTTCTTTTTCTTATCTGATTGCTGTGACTAAAACTTCCAAAACTATGTTGAATAATAGTGGTGAGTGGGCATCCTTGTCTTGTTCTGATGTTAGAGGGAATGGTTTCGGTTTGTTACCATTGAGAATGATGTGGGCTGTGGGTTTGTCACATATGGCCTTTTATGTAGTTTAGATAAATCCCTCTATGTGTATTTTCTGGAGAGTTTTTCTCACAAATGGGTGTTGAATTTTGTCAAAAGCTTTTTCTGCATCTATTGAGATGATTGTATTGTTTTTCTCCTTCAATTTGTTAATATGGTGTATCACACTGATTGATTTGCATATATTGAAGAATTCTTGCATTCCTGGGATAAACCCTACTTGATCATGGTGTATGATCCTTTTAATGTGCTGTTGGATTCTGTTTGCCAGTATTTTGTAGAGGATTTTTGCATCTATGTTCATCAGTGATATTGGCCTGTAGTTTTCTTTCTTTGTGACATCTTTGTCTGGTTTTGGTGTCAGGGTGATGGTGCCCTCATAGAATGAGTTTGGGAGTGTTCCTCCCTCTGCTATATTTTCGAAGATTTTGAGAAAGATAGGTGTTAGCTCTTCTCTAGATGTTTGATAGAATTCGCCTGTGAAGCCATCTGGTCCTGGGCTTTTGTTTGTTGGAAGATTTTCAATCACAGTTTCAATTTCAGTGCTTGTGATTGGTCTGTTTATATTTTCTGTTTCTTCCTGGTTGAGTCTCAGAAGGTTGTGGTTTTCTAAGAATTTGTCCATTTCTTCTAGCTGGTCCATGTTATTGGCATATAGTTGTTTGTAGTAATCTCTCATGATCCTTTGTGTTTCTGCAGTGTCATTTGTTACTTCTCTGTTTTCATTTCTAATTCTATTGATTTGAGTCTTCTCCCTTTCTTTCTTGATGAGTCTGGCTAATGGTTTGTCAATTTTGTTTATCTTCTCAAAGAACCAACTCTTAGCTTTATTGATCTTTTCTGCTGTTTCCTTCATTTATTTTTCGTTTATTTTTGATCTGATCATATAATTTCTTTCCTTTTGCTAACTTTGGGATTTTTTGCTCTTCTTTCTCTAATTGCTTTAGGTGTAAGGTTAGGTTGTTGATTTGAGATTTTTCTTGTTTCTTGAGGTAGTATTGTATTGCTATAAACTTCCCTCTTAGAACTGCCTTTGTGGCATCCCATAGGTTTTGGGTCATCGTGTTTTTATTGTCATTTGTTTCTAGGTATTTTTTGATTTCCTCTTTGATTTCTTCAGTGATCTCTTGGTTATTTAGTAGTGTATTGTTTAGCCTCCATATGTTTGTATTTTTACAGTTTTTTTCCTGTAATTGATATCTAGTCTCATAACATTGTGGTCGATATGATACTTGGTACGATTTCAGTTTTCTTAAATTTACCAAGGCTTGACTTGTTACCCAAGATATGATCTATCCTGCAGAATATTCCATGAGCACTTGAGAAAAAGTATATTCTGGTTTTTTTTGGATGGAATGTCTTATAAATATCAATTAAGTCCATCTTGTTTAATGTGTCATTTAAAGCTTGTGTTTCCTCATTTATTTTCATTTTGGATGATCTGTCCGTTGGTGAAAGTGGGGTGTTAAAAGTCTCCTACTATGATTGTGTTACTGTTGGTTTCCCCTTTTATGGCTGTTAGCATTTGCCTTATGTATTGAGGTGCTCCGATGCTGGGTGTATAAAGATTTATAATTGTTATATCTTCTTCTTGTATTGACCCTTGATTATTATATAGTGTCCCTCTTTGTGTCTTGTAATATTCATTATTTTAAAGTCTGTTTTGTCTGATATGAGAATTGCTCCTCCAGCTTCCTTTTGATTTCCATTTGCATGGAATATCTTTTTCCATCCCCTCACTTTCAGTCTGTATGTGTCCCTAGATCTAAGTGGGTCTCTTTTAGACAGCATATATATGGGTCTTGTTTTTGTATCCATTCAGTCAGTCTCTGTCTTTTGTTTGGAGCTTTTAATCCATTTACATGTAAGGTAATTGTTGATATGTATGTTCTTATTACCATTTTCTTAACTGTTTTTCGTTTTGTTTTTGTAGGTCTTTTCCTTCTCTTGTATTTCCTGGCTACAGAAGTTCGTTTAACATTCACTGTAAAGCTGGTTTGGTGGTGCTGAATTCTCTTAACTTTTGCTTGTCTGTAAAGGTTTTAATTGCTCCATCAAATCTGAATGAAATCCTTTCTGGGTAGAGTAACCTTGGTTGTAGTTTTTTCCCTTTCATCACTTTAAATATGTCCTGCCACTCCCATCTGGCTTGCAGAGTTTCTGCTGAAAGTTCAGCTGTTAACCTTATGGGCATTCCATTGTATGTCATTTGTTGTTTTTCCCTTGCTGCTTTAAATTTTTTTTCTTTGTATTTAATGTTTGATAGTTTGATTAACGTGTGTCTTGGCATATTCCCATTGTATTTATACTGTATGGTACTCTCTGTGCTTCCTGGACTTTATTTATTATTTCCTTTCTCATGTTAGGAAAGTTTTTAACTATAATCTCTTCAAATATTTTCTCAGTCCCTGTCTTTTCTCTTCTTCTGGGACCCCTGTAATTCGAATGTTGGTGTGCTTAATGTTGTCCCAGAGGTCTCTAGGACTGTCCTCAATTATTTTCAATATTTTTTCTTTATTCTGGTCTGAAGTAGTTTTTTCCACTATTTTATCTTCCAGGTCATTTATTCTGGAAGTGCCTCTGTTATTTTCAGTCACAGCCTCAGTTTTCTGCTTTTGATTCCTTCTGGAGAATTTTAAATTTCATATATTGTGTTTTTCATCATTGTTTATATTTTAGATTTTCTAGGTCCTTGTTAAATGTTTCTTGTATTTTCTCCATTCTGTTTCCAAGATTTTGGATCATCTTTACTATCATTACACTGAATTCTTTTTTAGGTATTTTGCCTATTTCCTCTTCATTTGTTTGATCTGGTGGGTTTTTACCTTGCTCCTTCATCTGCTATGTGTTTCTCTGTCTTCTCATTTTGCTTAGGTTATTGTGTGTGGTGTCTCCTTTTTGCAGGCTGCAGGTTCGTAGTTCCCATTGTTTTTGGTGTCTGCCCCCAATGGCTAAGGTTGGTTCAGTGGGTTGTGTAGGCTTTCTGGTGGAGGAGACTAGTGCCTGTTTTCTGGTGGATGAGGTTGGATCTTGGCTTTCTGTTGAGCAGGTCCACGTCCGGTGGTGTGTTTTGGGGTGTCTGTGACCTTATTATGATTTTAGGCAGCCTTTCTGCTAGTGGGTGAGGTTGTGTTTCTGTCTTGCTAGTTGTTTGGCATGGGACATCCAGCATTGGAGCTTGCTTGCCATTGGGTGGAGCTGTTCTTAGCATTGAGACAGAGATCTATAGGAGAGTTCTCTCCAACTGATATTATGTGGGGCCTGGAAGTCTCTGGTGGTCCAATGTCCTGAACTCGGCTCTCCCACGTCAGAGGCTCAGGCCTTACACCAGGTCAGAGCATCAAGACCCTTGTCAGCCCCACAGCTCAGAAGAAAAGGGATAAAAAAGAAAACAATAAAAAATAAAATAGTTAAAATTAAAACCTTTTTGAAATTATTAAAATAAAAAAATTAAAAAGTAATAAATATAACAGAAGAGGGCAGCCAAACCAATAAACAAATCCATCAATGATAATAAGCACTAAAAACTATACTAAGATAAATATAAAAATCGGAAACAAGTCAGTTGCAGACAGCACACCCCAAGTCTACAGAAGTTCCCAAAGTCTACCACCTCAATTTTGGGTTGATTCATTGTCTATTCAGGTATTCCACAGATGCAGGGTACCTCAAGTTGATTGTAGGGATTTAATCCACTGCTCCTGAGGCTTTTTGGAGAAAGTTCTCTTTCTCTTGTTTGTTTGCACAGCCCTTTGGTTTCTGCTGTGGTTTTGGCCCCACCTCTGCATGTAGGTCACCTTCAAGCATCTGTTCCCCATCCAGACAAGAGGGGGTTAAAGCAGTGGTTGATTAAAGGGCTCTTGCTCATGCAGGAGAGGGGGAGGGAGGGGTATGGTAATTATAATTGAAATGCGATGTGAGCCTGTTCCAGCAGAGGCCAGGGTGACTTTGCAACTGCTTGAGGCGCACCATGTGTTCTCCCGGCGAAGTTGTACCTGGATCACAGGACCCTGGCAGTGGCGGGCTGCACAGGCTCCCGGGAGGGGAGGTGTGGATAGTGACTTGTGCTTGCACACAGGACTTTTGGTGGCTGCAGCAGCAGTCTTAGTGTCTCATGCTGGTCTCTGCTGTCCGTGCTGATAGCCACGGCTCGCTCTGTCTTTGGAGCTCGTTTAAGGGATTCTCTGAATCCCCTCTCCTTGCGCTCCCCGAAACAATGGTCTCTTGCCTCTTAGGCAGGTCCAGAGTTTTTCCCAGAGTTCCCCCCAGCTAGCTGTGGTGTACTAGCCCCCTTCAGGCTTTGTTCACGCAGCCAACCCCAGTCCTCTCCCTGGGATCTGACCTCTGAAGCCTGAGCCTCAGCTCCCAGCTACCCCTGCCCCGGCGGGTGAGCAGACAAGCCTCTCGGGCTGGTTAGTGCTGGTCGGCACTGATCCTCTGTGCGGGAATCTCTCTACTTTGCCTCTGCACCCCTGTTGCTGCGCTGTCCTCTGTGTCTCCGAAGCTTCCCCCCTGCCCACCCCTTGTCTCTGTCCGTGAAGGGGCTTCCTAGTGTGTGAAAACTTTTCCCCCTTCATAACTCCCTCCCAGAGGTGCAGGTCCTGTCCCTATTCTTTTGTCTCTGTTTTTTCTTTTTTCTTTTGCCCTACCCAGGTATGTGGGGAGTTTCTTGCCTTTTGGGAAGTCTGAGGTCTTCTGCCAGCGTTCAGTAGGTGTTCTGTAGGAGTTGTTCCACATGTAGATGTATTTTTGACATATTTGTGGGGAGGAAGGTGATCTCCACATCTTACTCCTCCGTCATCTTCTGGACTCTCCAGGATTCTTATTTTTGCTTTTAGAAAGCCATAGCAATGAAAAGTCATCCTGTGTGTGTGTAATACATCAAATAGTAAGACTGATGTCTAAAATCCCACAGTCCAGGGTTGTTGATTGTGGCTGTACCTGGGTTGCGTCATCAGGTAGCTTGTTAAACACACACATACCTGGGACTCACGTGTAGGAAATTCTGATATGCATCTGAGGTTGAGACACACTGTCGAGGTTAGGTGAGGAAGCCTGTCCGAAAGCCACCCAAGAGTATATTGATTTTTTTTTGAAATAAAAGAAGAGCCTTGATATTCTACACATCTCTAATTGGTGGTAATTCACTTACAATGGAAAAATGCTTTGAATATATTTCAGCCTGTGTGTATGTGAGAGAAGAGAGGAATAGCTTGGTATGGTGAAAGTATAATAGGATTTGAACTAAAAGCCCTGAGTTTAAGACTGTGATCTCCTTCTACCTAGCTAAGTAACTTTGGGCCACTCTGAGCTCAGTTTTTTCTTTTGTAAAGTGAAAATATTAGCACCTCAGTTACAGAGTTTGACCATCAAATGAGATGATGGTCATACATGGAACTGCATTGACACCTGAAAAGAACTCTGCTGATGCACAGAGAAGAAGACCATGTGGAGACAAGGGCAGAGATTGCATTGATGCTGCCACAAGCCAAGGAATACTAGGAACCACCAACAGCTAGAAGAGGCAAGGGGTGGATTCTCCCATAGAGCTTTCTTCTTTAGAGTGTGGCTCTGGAAAGCCTTGATTTGAAGCTTCTGGCATCCAGAACTGTGAGATAATAAATTTCTGTTAAAGCCACCTGGTTTATGGTCATTTGTTATAGTGGCCCTAGGAAATGAACACAGAGTTTAGTAAGAGAGGCTTTGGGAGGGATAGTGTCATTGGAGGCTGACCATCCCTGAAGGGCAGGCTGCTTTGGGGTCTGACTCCTTACTTCTTCCGATTTCTTCTTTTCTTCTCCATGGGAGCAGGAGCTGGAGCTCTTGTGTTGCTGGTGTTGGCAGTGATTGCATTATGACAGAAGGGGGCATAGGCACAATGTGTGGGGTTCATTTGTGAGTCAGAAATCACTTGAAATGTAGAGGAATTTAAAGAAACACAGGCATAACAACTAGCCAGTTGTGGTGATGGTTATTCCCTGCTTAATTGTAAAAGTAAATAAGGCCTGTTTGCCAATGGGAGTATCACTTGCACACAAAGAATGAATGAAGGCCTTAAAAAGTGTCTTATAATCATGTTTGCACTATTGATTTGCTTAGTAAATTATTTTGTAGAGATGGTACAAATGTTAGTCCCCACCTGCCCAATTTATGAGTCTAGTTTAGTTCATTCTAAATTATCAACACTGTATTGTACACAAATGCAAATCACATATTTGCTTTTATGTTTGCACTCAACTTTATTGTAGCTCATATAAATAGAATAAATTAAGAGAAAATATCTTGGGACAAATAATGATATGCTTAGATACACTGATGTGTGCCTAGCGTAAAGAGTCATTTTTGCTAACCCGAAATTTTTTAATCCTTCTCTATCTTTATGGGAAATGTATAGCTCTAGTTACTAATTAGAATGCTCATTTTAAGAAATGTTGAATTATTCTATTTTAGATGTGTTCCATATAATCAGTGATTACACTCTTTTAAAAAGCAGACATAATCCTAATAAATAAAAGTGATCATCCTGGAACACTGCAGACTTCTTTCTGTCTCACTGTGGCATACTGTGAACAGCTATAAACAGTTAGGGGCTATCCCTGAAGTACACATGGTGCTTTGGTTTCATATGGGGCAGTAGCTCCTTTCAGCTGTAGAAGAGGGAATTCTGAAGCTCTTTCCTCTGTTTATACAGAACTTTTAATACCTCTTTGCGAGGCAAAAAGTCCAAATGAGTTTCTAATGGCTTTATTATTATTATTAGCTTTAAAATATATTATGGCAATTCTTTGCTCTCTATAGTAAGGTAATTTTTGTCATCTTTCTTTTATTCTTTTATTTTATTGTCCTTGATATTCCATTTGTGTTTTTTTTTTTTTTTTTTTTGCGGTACGTGGGCCTCTCACCGCTGTGGCCTCTCCCGCCGCGGAGCACAGGCTCCGGATGCGCAGGCCCAGCGGCCATGGCTCACAGGCCCAGCCCCTCCGCGGCATGTGGGATCTTCCCGGACCGGGGCACAAACCTGTGTCCCCTGCATCGGCAGGCGGACTCTCAACCACTGTGCCACCAGGGAAGCCCCCATTTGTTTTTTTTGACACATGACAATAGTTTTAGTTTGGTCCTGCTGTTACCACTGCTGAATTTAAAACTGAATTCTATGAATTAAGATTATTGTTCATGAAGTAGGTAATAAGTAGATGATAGATAGATAGATAGGGTTGGAGAGATGAGAGATAGATAAAGATACATGGGGTAGAGTCTCTTTTTTGATAGTTTAAGGCCTTTTTTTCACTTAATTAGGTAATATATTCTCTATGATAAGGGTTGCTCATTAGCTGCTCTGTTCACTTTATTGATTAAATTTATTTACTTGGTAAGACAAAGATGATAAAATGCGGTACTACCTCATTGAATGTGCCTTATAAACCATGAGCTGTGCTGTAGCATGTTGGTCAAGACCCATTAATCAATCTGGATAATATTGATTAAGCCTCTGACTTCTCACTTTTAAAAATCAACAATACAAGATAAGGCTTAGATATGCAGAGAAGGTCTGGTGTTGGTGAGAGATTGTGAGACAGATGTCTTGTGTCATTTGAAGTCAGAATCATCAGAGAACCAGGGAGTGACATAGTAGACTAAAGACTGGCACTAGCTGGGGAAGAATTAGAAAATTTGATTTCTACAGATCTTTGGAAACAAGATTTTAAATAGTTGTGAAAGTTGTGCTCACTTTTATAGCTGCATTATAAATGTAAGATTTCTTGAAAGGTCTTATAAAACAATGAGACACTTGAGTACCTTAAAGAAAATTTCTTTTTGCAGAGAGATCTGTAGATTCAGTTGACCTTAATAAGCAACTCTGTAGAAACAAGTTGTAGGAATATTGGAGGTAAGGGAGTGACTCCTGTTGGATATTTGCTTAAGGCTTCTACCTTAGGTGGATGGGCAGATGTCTCTCATTCTTCCAGATGCTGAGGCTGTGCTTGGTGGCAGGTGGCTCAAAGCAAGGAGAATGCCCCAGGTTACACTGAGGTAGATCGCCTTCAGAGGAGAAAGTCAGAGTAGCTTAATAACTATATTTATATTCCGGACAGGCCAGACTCCTTATGTTGATTCCATTATCTGTGGTATTGCTCATTCTCCTTTCCTAATCTTCAGAGATCCACACTAGTGGTTCCCAAAGCATGGTTGCTAGGTCAGCAGCACGAGCTTAATTTGGGAATTGTTAAACATGCAGTTTCTTGGACCTCACCTCTTATCTACTGAATCCAAAACTCTGGGTAGACCCAGTGGTCTGTGTTTTAACAAGCCCTCCAGGTGATTTTGATCCACACTAGAGTTTGAGAGCCATGGATCTCTACTATTCTCTCTGCCTGATTAATTTTTTTCCTTTTCTTAGAAGCGCCCCACATATATTATATAGCACCTAAGAAAATACCTAATGCATAAGAAGTACTTGATAAATAGTTGCCCTATGAATGTTCAAAACTCTTGTAGAGATTTTGAAGGAAAGGAGAATGTCTTAATCTTACTTTCTAGCACCTTTCCAGCCATGGTACTTCTGATTGCCTCTGCCCATCAGTAGAAGTACTTTTGTGTTTTATGTCATACAAAATTACAGGTGTTCCACAAGTAGTAGTAAAACATAGAACCTGCCCTCAGGGAGCCACAAGTGGATTGTGGCAACAATACAAAAGCAAATACACTACAATGTCTAGGTGATGTGTTTATGATGAGCATTCTTCCAAAATTTCTTAGGATGGGATCATAATAATTATTTTATATCCTTTTCCTCATAAATAACTGTTTCTCTCTGATTACATGTTCCACATTTTGGTTCAGAAAATACAATGATTATGGTCATAATGAAGCTAATGAAAGAAGGGAAATAGGTATGTAGAGAAATAAGGATTTTAATAGAATCAAATCCTTAGACTCAAGACAAGACACTCAAACCATTCAGGTATTTTGGCTTGGGTTGGAGAGAGGGCAGTAGATTTAGAGTTTGGAGGGCTATGGGATCCTTCCAATATAATATAATTACTTAAGATAAAGTGAAGTGTGCTGGAATGGTAAAAGAGTATGGGTTGCAGTCCCAACTCTACATGTATTCGCTGTATAAACTTCAAGTTATTTAACTTCTCTGAGCCACCTATAAAATGAAAACATTAATATTCAGGTCAGACTCTGTGAGTTTTCCAATATTTCACCTTTGTGACCCACAGAAACAGAAATTTCACATGGTTCAAACCAATATCTACCTCAAAGAATTGTTCTGGGGATTTAGTGAAGTCAGTATGTAGGATGCCTGATACATAGTGTGTGCTCAATAAATATTAGATCTAGTCTCCTCATATGAAAGCAACTGGCACATAGTGTTCAATAGATGTGTTTGAATAAAATAATCACAGGAGGCAATCATTTTCACTATCTAAAAATAGGCCCAGTCCTTGATATTCTCACTTTAACAGCTACTTCCATGCCAAGTAACTGTCTCCATCCTGACTACTGAATAATTTTCCAGAATATTCATAGTGTGGAGGGGGCCTTGTTTTTTTGTTTTTCCTGGATCCTGTATTTACTACTTATGTGGACATAAAAATGTAATATCTTATATGCATGTTTTTATTATTTAAAGTATTCACAATTTAGTGTTGGCACTTGTCTTGAAATGAATTTTGAATTGCATAGAACACTTACCCCTATTGTGCTTTGGTTTGCGCAGGAAGAAAAACAACTTATGGCAGTCAGCCTTTGGTATATTAAAAAACATTATTCATGTTTTCGTTTAGGCTCTCCTGCATAACACAAAGCCTGAGCAGTGAGTGTAGAATGGCTTTAAACCCTCAGCAACAGCTTTGTTTCTGCTATGGAGCATCTCTGCTAGACAGGGGCCTGTCACATCTATGTCATTGCCATACATTCCACATTGATTGAAATTCTGTCCCCAAATACCACTTAATAGTAAAAAATAGTCAGTTTTCGAGGAGTAGACAAGAATCAGTGATAATGTTTTATAGAAAACAGTGTCAAAATCTATGACTAGCTGCATGTTTAGAAAAGAAGGCAGAAAGAGGACTGGGCATGTTGCATGTTTTTATTCACTAAGAGAATAGTCCTTGTGGTATTATTATCCTTGGGTATTGGCATTGAACAGGGCTGCTGGCAAAGCTTGTCTGTATCTTGAATCTTTATTTTGGAGTCAGGGTTGTGTTAGGCTTTCCATAGCTCAGCAACAACATCCAGTTCCAGGTTGAACACTCATGGAACGTCTTATGGTTGACAGAAAAAACCATCTAGGGTGTGTCATGCCTGCCATTTGCTCAGGCAGTAGTTTGTTAATACCGGTTCTGTCTTCATTTCTTTTCTTTCTCAGCCAGCATTTAAAAACTTGTTGTTGAAAGAGGAAGATATGTAGTGTCCTCATGCCTATCTCTCTTCTCAATCATCTTTCTTCCCTAGATGGGAGTTTCAAAAAAAGTCTCAGTGATTGGAAAACATGGCATTTTGGAATCTCAACTCTTTCTTTTTGAAAATGTTGGTTTGCTTCCAACCAGAAGGTAGAAGGTGTAGGTGTGGTGGAAAGAGCATAGAATCAGGATGTCTCACTGATTCCTATTGATTCCACTGGTAAAATAAGGGGGTTTGGATTATATTATGAATATATGAGTAGATGTTTCATAAAGTCCTTGCTGACTCCAACAGCTCATATTACAACCTAACTCTATTTTATCTTAAAGGAAAGGGAAACATTGCTCTTCTCAGTAGCTTTCTTGCTGTGACTCTGGAGACATCACTGTTTCTTTTAGCAGCTAAGGATGCCCTTACTATAAAAACATTTACAGCTTGACTCTAAGTAAGGAACAAATAGAAAGATCATGAGATTTTATGTTCCTTCTGAGTCCTCAGTACCTGACACATAAAAATGTACTTGTTAAATTTTGTGCTGAATAAGTCAGATGGGAAGTTAGAAAGTCTGGGTTATCTGTGTAACCTCAGCCAGGTCACTAGAGTCACCTGGGCTTGTGGTGGGGAGGCTGTCCCAGGTGACCACCAAGATCTGTCCTAGCTTTAAAATTCTATCAACTTGGATTCCAAAACTAATTGCTTTTTGAAAACTCTGTTTACAATTTTCATAGGCACTCACATTTTGAACATTTATGAAATGGAACACAGTTATCTTTTAGTATGAAAGTTTAAAGTGGTTATGATAAGAGCACCGTAAGTGTTAATTAGATTAACCAACTCTCACCTGGAATCTCACAGCATGGAAACACTGGTACTTTAGTTTGTTTCCTTTTTGAGGAGCAGAGCTGATGCAGGGGAGGGAAAAGGAAGCTAGGGGGAAGAAGGGGTAAAATGTAGTGGTGTTGAGGATGGGGCAGTCGGAGCACTAAGTGTGAAGACAGATGCTGGCAGGGTGGGAGGAGAGGTTGAAGAGAAGAGCAGGATACCTCATGATGGTTTTGGCCAAGTTACAATCAGGCAGAGGCCTGGTGCTGTGCACCACACGTGCACATGGCTGCTTACTCTTCCTTGTGGTCACTAATTCTTAGCAGTCACGGCCTAGTTGTGTGTACTTTCTAGATTTGAGTCCCAGCAATTTGGGTGCATTCTTAACCTCATTGTGCTTCAATGTCTTCATCTTTAAATTGGGGATAATAATGGGGATTACGTGACAATACATGCAAAATGCTTAGATCAGTGTGCCATGAATGTTAGCTCAATATTAATAAACATCAGAACATTGGCTATTATTATTTTTATTATTACTACTACTATCACTCATTCATCAGAAGAAATAGACCAGCTCATTGCTTAAATGGAAAACAAGCAGAGTGCTGACAAGATTGTTCCTGCTTTCACCACAGAAAACTCCCCAAACAACTTTCCCCCTGAAAAAAAACTTTCCTTTCACGTGACTAATTCAGTTTATGGCAACCTCATTCTCTTGGGCAAAATATTGCCCTCTTACTGTGGTCTTCTTTCTAAATGGAAATATTCACTGAGAGCAGCATATTAAGTTCCTAAGATATGATTATGAAATAATATTTAGAATCTCTTTTCTGTATGACGAGAGAGAGAGAGAGAGAATGAATATGAGTGAATTGAGAGGTAAGAGTGAATTAAATCTATAAAGGGAAAAGGATTATATCCTTAAAGGACAAAGGGAAAGTGGAGGTGAGTAGGAAGACTAAAAGGAAAACAGGCGTCACAAAGGACAAGTGTCCCCTACTTCAGAATTCTGTTCAGCAAAATGGTTGAAAATAGTAGGCTACAATTTTGTGAAAATTTAGATACAAAAGATCATTTCTGGTTTCCACAGTGATAGCCTTGGGGTTTAGGATTTTTATATCTTAAATTGAATCTTCATCTATATTTGCAAGAAAAATCTGCTAACTCTCTTCCTTTGGATATTTTGTTGATATCTCCAGTTTTCTGCCATTTTTGTATATTTAACAGAGACACAATGGGGCTTGCTCAGTATGGATCTGAGAGTAAAACAAGCTGTAAAAGATCAGAAAGATGGAGACCAAAACATCACCCAGGGAACTCTGTAGGAAGAGCATATGATTATAGGATCCTGCAGAGTTAGAGAACTCTTGAGGATGATTAGTTCTAGTCATAGGAATTACAGAAATATGGGTATTGGCAAAGACAGAAGCTGTGTAGAATATCTAAAAGGTGATATCAGGATGGAAAGTCTTTACATGAGAAATTGACTTAAAATCTGATTACTTAAAGTCAGGGCATTCTGGAGTTACGTACGACCACGAGTAACTTAAAAGCTAGCCTTTGGTGAAGAGAAGGGTCATCAGTCTTTCCCCTCCTCTAGCATCACCTTTACATCCCAGAAAGCATGTGCTGCTCCTTTCGTCAGACCTGTTACAGTTCCCTCTTATACAGTGCTAAGCCCATTTCCTCCACGAGACTTTCCTTTGTACTTCTAAACAGGGACATTCTTCTTACTTCCTATCTATCTGGACCTCTCCATGGACACTCTATAAATTTGCACCTGTTATTCTTGTATATTATTTATCTTCACATCTAGATTATAAAGTCTTTGAGAAAAAGAATTACATCTGTGTATACCATAGAGTGTATTGGTGATGTGTGCATAATAAATACTCAAGAAATATTTGTGATTGAGTAAAAATTCAGTTTTTATAGGGAAAAATATAAGATTATCAACCCAATTTAAAAGAAATTTGTCTATCTGGAGTTGGTGATTTGAAAATAAAGAATGTCATCATATTGACTAAGCAATTGCTAGTGATAAACCAAAGTTCAAGTATGGCAGTCAAAAATGTCATTTTAAAGCAAAGCCAGTAAGACAATATTTGAGTCCATTGCTTCATGCATCATAATTATACTTGCATAGTGTATTCTATTTTCTTTGAACTAAAAGAATTCTGCGGAGGTCAAAGTATGGGAATTTCCAATGTACTAGAATGAATTTTTTTTTAACCAGTAGACATGGACATGCTTATTTATTTTTAAGGGATATTTTATTTTATTTATTTTTTATTTTTTTAATTTTTTGGGGGGGAAATGGCTACCTTTAATAGGAAATGCATACTTTATTTTTTGACAGGTGTTTAATCATATTTATTCATTCAATAAATATTTACATCAAGCACCTCTTATATGGGAGTTCAGCCACAAACATGACCCATATGGTCCCTGTTTTTGACTGAGATGGTGCATTGTCATCAAGCTTCTCTATGGCTAGAGTGAAATATCACTCAAATATTTCTGCCCAATGTTAAGCCCACCAAAAATGTTTTGTTTTTTTTATTGGAGTATAAAATTACTTTACAATGTTGTGTTAGTTTCTGCTGTACAATGAAGTGAATCAGCTATATGTACACCTATATCCTCTCCCCCACCCCTTTTTTTTTTTTTTTGCGGTACGCGGGCCTCTCACTGTTGTGGCCTCTCCCGTTGCGGAGCACAGGCTCCGGACGCGCAGGCTCAGCGGCCATGGCTCACGGGCCCAGCCGCTCCGCAGCATGTGGGATCTTCCTGGACCAGGGCACGAACCTGTGTCCCCTGCATCAGCAGGTGGACTCCCAACCACTGCACCACCAGGGAAGCCCTCCTCTCCCTCTTTGACCTCCTTCTCACCCCACCCCAATCCCACCCATCTAGGTCATCACAGAGCACCGAGCTGAGCTCCCTGTGCTATACAGCAGGTTCCCACTAGCTATCTATTTTACACATGGTAGTGTATTTATGTCAAACCTAATCTCCCAATTCGTCCCACCCCCTTACCCCCTTGTGTCCACATGTCTGTTCTCTGTGTCTATGTCTCTATTCCTGCCCTACAAACAGGTTCATCAGTACCACTTTTCTATATTCCACATATATCCGTTAATATATGATATTTGCTTTTCCCTTTCTGGCTTACTTCACTCTGTATGACAGACTCTAGTTTCATCCACATCTCTACAAATGACCCAGTTTCATCCCTTTTTATGACTAGTATTCTATTGTGTATATGTACCACATCTTCTTTATCCATTCATCTGTTGTTGAACATCTGAATTGTTTCCATGTCCTGGCTATTGTAAATAGTGCTGCAGTTTATTTCTAAAAATTCTCAGAATGCTAAACAAATGCTTTTAGATTTGACACATAGTCTATGCCTCTTTCTCTTAAAACTTTATTTCCTTTCTCACAATCCAGTGATGTTTTCTGAAAACTTATTGTAGGTTAGTGTCCAATATTTCCCTCAATGTCCTAGAACTTGAGGGCTGATTTTAAACAAATACAGTAAGTCCCAGGGAAGTCATTTTGGAGCCAGGAGAAGGAGCACCACATTAGAGGGACTGAATCGTGTCCAGAGTCTGGGCCATTCTTCACAGACGGTGGCTGCCCAGGGCCCTGAAGTGGTTTCTCTTTGCTCCATTTCTAAATGAAACTTGGTCAAGCCCAAGAGTATCTGAGGTCTTTAGTGAAGAAGTCTTACCTCAGGTGGGTGGACTTAACATATTGGCCTGGGACAGAGGGGAGAACATAGCCCTCACCCATTCCCAGGAGCACAGCTGGGAGATCAGGTTTGGCTTTATACACGTAAGTGCCCCCATGGGGTGGGGCAACATGGACATTTCTCTCCCTGACTGCACCACTTAGTCTTTGTTTAAAGGACTTAAGAGATAGAAGATTCTTGGGTAGCAACACCTGCAAGAGTAAAAATTTAGTAGGGGAGGGACACAATACATGAATTTGTAGCAGTAGGTTTTCTTTTCTTTTCCTTTTTCTATTTTGATAGAGATTTTGCTTTGGACTATTTAGAACAAATTCTATGGTGATTTATATTTTTCAGTGTATAAAACTTACTTCACATACCTTTGGACATCCTATAACTGTTTTCTACAGCATTATTTTCCTGTGATGACATCTCAATCAAATCCAGCCCTAAGTTCATTGTGAGCTTGAATTAATCACACTACTGCTCCCTCTGCCCATATGTATTTATGACATAGGTGTCCTTCCCCTATGAGAGCATCTATCTCAACCTTTCAGAACACCCAGATCAGGGTAGGGGAAGTTCTTTGTCCTGAAGTCTCTTAGCCTCTAGAACTTCTTTCTTTTTTTTTCCAGTTTTATTGAGATATATAAATGACATATAACATTGTATAACTTTAAGATGTACAGCTTAGTAATTTGATACATGCATATATTGTGAAATGATTACTACAATAAGGCTAGTGATTGCAGCATTATTCACAGTAGCCAAGATATGGAAACAACCTAAGTGTCCATCTAGGAATGAATGGATAAAGAAGATGTGGTGTGTGTGTGTATACACACACACACACACACAATGGAATATTACTCAGCCATAACAAAGAATGAAATCTTGCCATTTGTGACAATATGGGTGGAACTAGAGGGCATTATGCTAAGTGAAATAAGTCAGACAGCGAAAGACAAATACTATATGATCTCACTTATATGTGGAATCTACAAAACCAGATTCAACCTCCAGTATTTCTTTAGTCTCTTAGGAACGCAAATTATTGCCCTTCACTCCTCTCTGCCCTCCCTGCCTCAGTCTCTCAGGGCAGATACCCATACCTCTGCCAGCATGCCTTGCTTCTACCTCCAAAGAGAGCAGAATGATGCCCTTTGTATATTTTTAAGCTATTGATTTGTACCTACTATTTAGTATTTTTGTTGACATTCAAATCTTCTTTAAGTAATTTGAAAGAATGTATTTGAAACAGAAATATGCTGTTTGGAACTCTGTATATAATGTTAAATTTTGTTTAGAATTCTTATTTATTTGTATGCTATGTTGTTGCATTTAAGAAATAAAAAATCAGGACAAATAAGGTAATATATAGGAAAGCACTTCAAACCATTTGGAAAAGTGAGACACCACATAAGTCCAAGGTATATTAATAAGAAGCTGGCAGCCCTCCATGAATGTAAATATTTCTTTCTGTAGAAATCTCCTATGATGCATTTAAAACACAAAATTAAAAGACAAAATTGATTAAAATAGCCATATAAAATGTGACACTAATTAGTCCCATTAAATAAGTAAGTCTCCCAATAATAAACATTTATTCAGTATTTGCTGTGTGCCTGGGTACTGTTTTAGAACTAGGGATATTTAAAGAATAATCATTCTCAAGAGCTCACTGTCTAGCTGGGGACGTCATGAGGATAGAATTAACCATTTTGGGGTAACAGCATAGGAATTCTAAAAAGACTCTTATTTATAAAACTTTGGGAATGCTTTATATTGAGACCCGCTCTTTACAAAGCCAAGATGTTTAACTTGAGCAGAAGTGGTTTGATACCCAGATTTAGAGCTGGGTTGAATAAGAAGTCACCAGGTTTTCTCCCTTGTTCTTCCTGCTGAGCCTACATAGAACTGAAATCCCAAATAGCCCACTGGGATTAAACTTGTTAATTTGATGTCAAACTGGAAGGTAGAAGCCATCCTGCACTGCAGGTGAGGGCCTACAGCCTGTAAATGAGCTGAAATTCTAATTTACTGGATGTCCTGTGTTTTATCTGGCAACTCTATTCCAATTCAATACATGACAGATGGTGGTAAGTACTGTGGAGAAAATGAAGCAGAAGAGGAGGATGAGGAGTGCTAGGAAGGTGGGGAGAAGAGGTTCCTATTTCCAACAGAGTGGACAAGGAAGGCTCACTGAGGCAGTATTTGAGCAAAGACCTACAGGAAGTGAGTCAGTGAGCCCTGTCACTATTTGGGGGAAGAGCATTCCAGGCAGAAGGAACAGCAAGTGCAAAGGATGCTGAGGTAGGTGTGTGTCTGGTACTTTCAAAGAATAGCAAGTAGGCTGGGAAGGCTGGAGTGGAATGAGCAAGGGGAAGAATAGCAACATATGAAGTCAGAGGAGTAATAGAAGCCAGATGGCGTAGAGCATTGTAGGCCATTACAAAAACCTTATTTTTAACTGAGATGTGAAGCCACAGGAGTATTTTGAAAAGAGTAGTGACATGATTTGAATTTATATTTAAAAAGTATCACTTTGTCTGTGTGTTAAGAACAGACTGAAGGAGGAATTTGGGAGACTCTAATTAAAACCATTGCAGTAATCCAGTAAGTGGTGGTGGTGTCTTGGCAAGATGGTGGCAGTAGATGTGGTGATGATAAATGGTTATGTATCACCTATCTATATCCAAATATATTAGGGAAATTGAGAGAGAGAAGGGAAGCTCTCCTGAAGCCCTCATTATTAAATGAGATGATGGTGGGAGGAGTATGTGAATAAGACTGGGGACACCCTACCTACCTGGGGTATGTAGGTTACAGGTAGGTGTTTCTAGATGGAGGTGACAAGTTGAGCCATGGAAGCTGACTGAAGGTTGTAGTTGTGGAAAAGAGAGAGAGCCTGTCCATTCTGCTTCTTTCTGTTATTCCTACTGGTGAAGGACCCCTCCTTCTATCTAAAGTCATTCTTGTTCCCAGTGTTCTTTAGTTCGTTCCTCTCATCTTCCCAAGGAACTATTGATGACTTGTGCTCTTCCATATGCAAGGTTCTGCCTCTAAAGAATAATACTGTTTAAATAATATTTATTATAGATAATATTAAAATAATACTATGTGTCCCGTTTGTTTATAAACATCTTAGCTGTGATTCTCAGTTTTTCCTTCTTATTAGCAGTGTGTGAACTTCATACCTCCCATTACATGTTTTTTTGATGTTATCCCTATTTAGCAAGATAGTATCCTAGAGCTGCTACAACTTTTGTACCCCATTATACATATGAGGAAATAGTTCTAGAAAATAAAGCGATTTATAACCTCACTTCCTGCCTCTTATAGGTAATAGAAGTTTATGTCACGCATTTTAGTTTTGAATTGTTCTGAAGTCGGTTGCTACCTGAACAGCCTTTTTTAAAAATTTAATTTTCTCCTATATACTTTTAGGGCATGAAAAATCTAAAGAAGAATATATTTCACAATGAGAGATTAGCTGTGACTTAATATTGTCTCCCAAATAGACTTTTGATCCCGTAAACACTAGTTCACTCCTTTCCTGGTGGGAGAGGAGCTTCTCTACATCCTAACTCATTTTGCTGCTGCTCTGCCATGTTCATTTTATTCTCTCTAGGCACAGGTGAAGGTGACACTGAAGTTTACTTTTTTTTTTTTTAACAAATGTGAAACAGATGTGGATAAGCTTGCAACTCAAATTTTCTTTGAAGGAGGAAATACATTTTTCCCTGCCAGAAGATGTTATTAAGAGATTAAATAAATTCAAAAAGCATATTTCTTTTAATAAAAAAATCCTATTTAGCTTCTAAAAGAAATGTGTGCATATGTGTTATGCATTATAAAAGATAGGTGGTACAGCTAACTCTGGGGGATGGATATTTGATCATTCTTCTCCAGCTATATAAAACTCCATAAATGAGTGACAAGCAGATGGTGTCTTGTTATCTCCAGCAGAGAGCCTTGAGTGTAGCCTGTAAGCCTTTGAATAGTCTATTTTGTCTAAGTGAAAAACTTTCGAGCTTAGCCTTTTTTCCCTTCTTTTTTTTTTTTTTTTTTTTGCATAGACACATTACTAGGCTGTATTAACTCTGAAGATCACATTGATTCCTATCTCTATACTTGGAAAATTGCTCACTCTGAGAATGATGATATAGATTTCACACTGTGGATTTGAAGTCACAATAAACAGCATAGGAGTGGGAATTTGAAAAATGAAGTCAACAATAAATATGTCTAAAAATAATAAATGTCTATAATAGACACAGGCAAATTAATTAAGTAGAAGCTTATTCAGGTGGGTATTTTATGGGTTTTTGGATGGCAAGGATTAGGCCCATTAAGGGTGGGGCCCATGCCTTACTCATCACCTGATTTTGTACTCCCCCCCGGCGCACTCTTGCACACACACACCACCTAGTACCATGCCTATCTAGAAGCAATTTCATTAAATTCATTGAATTATTGAAAATAATTTGTTTTAGTTAAATTGATACTACATTTGAACTTTTGCTGCATTGGATTCTTATGGTTAATCTCAGTGCATCATGAAACATGCTTATGCTTAAATTTATGATGACTGCACAGCTTAAAATTCCTAAAGAGAATTCTGTTTTGATGTAGTCTTTTAATAAAAGTATCAATTACAAGCATTTCTAAGTATAGTTCAGATTTCATAATTCTGTAAGCCTTTATATGTAAATAAATGAGCAAATAAAATAATTCCTGACCTACTCCAGTGCTAGTGGAAGACCCAGAATATTAAAAATTTACCATGATATTCAGATCAGTAGCATTGGGTCTATTCCACACTGTATTAGTCAGCTCAGGCTGCTCTAACAAAATACTATAGACTGGGTGGTTTAAACCAGGGGTCCCCAACCCCCCGGGCCGCAGACTGCTACCAGTCCACAGCCTTTTAGGAACCAGACTGCACAGCAGGAGGTGACCGGTGGGCGAGCGAGTGAAGCTTCATCTGCCACTCCCCATCGCTCCCCATCGCTCCCCATCTCTAGCATTATTGCCTGAACCCCCCCCCCACACACACCTGTCTGTGGAAAAATTGTCTTCCGGGGGTCCCTCGTGCCAAAAAGATTGGAGACTGCTGGTTTAAACAACAGAAATTTATTTCTCACAATTCTGGAAGCTGGGAAGTCCAAGATCAAGGTGCTGGCCAATTCAGTTCCTGGTGAGGGCTCTCTTCCCGCCTTTCAGATGGCTGCCTCCTCTCTGTGTTCTCACATGGCCTTTTCTCAGTGTATGCACACACACACACATGCACACACACACACAGAGCTTTCACTGCTCTTTGGTGTCTTATAAGAGCACTAATTGCATCAAGAAGGCTCCACCTTCATGGCCTCTTCCATCCTAATTACCTCCCAAAGGCCTCATTTCTGAGTATCATCCCATTGGGGGCATCAGCGTCTAAATTCTGGGGGGCTGGGGCACAAATACTCAGTCTGTAACACAGGCAGAGCTCATTTTTTATATATCTATTGCCACTCTCCCGACTTCTTCAAGTCAGCTTCTTTTGCCTTGACATTCATGCTGACCCATAAAATGAGCTAAGAGAAAAAAAGAAAATAATTGGTGAATGAGGAGAATGAAATGAAAGTACAGTGGTGGAACAATGTTAAGTTAGATGATGGTTGGGAGTAGAACCAATGAAGACGCCAGATGTTATTAACCAATGAAAAAAATTTAAAGTAAAATCCAAAAACATATGAGGCTTAGTCAGACAAAGAGTGACAATCGGTGTACTGAAGTGGTATTGAGATGCTTGCCAAGGGACTTCTGGAACAGCCTGTCAGGTGCCACCAAGGCAGATACCAGCCCCAGGGATGGATGGTCAGGGGTACCCATGGCGCTTCTCTGGGAATATATCAGATATGTGTGGGGTCTGGGTGCTAGGAGGTGCTTTCCCCTCTTCCCTGGGATCATCTGACACTGAAGGATCCCAAGTCCATGTCTGTGTGGTTGTTCACTAGTTATGGTAGCCATGGTACCCCAGCAGTTGCTTTGTTTCAATAGTTCAGGCAAATGCAGCCTGAGGAGCATCTTCTTAAACCCCTGAGGTTACTCTGTCTAGGGTGTGAAGATAGCTCATTAGCTAAGACTTTTTACCCTGGCTCTGTAGTGATGACATGGACATTGAGATTCTGAGTGTGGCTGCAGGGATGTGCAGCCTCTGTCAGTGAGAACATAGTACACAATATTTTAACATGATAATATAGTTAGTGCAGCGATGTTTCCACTAGATAAAACTTCTGGAAATCTTTGTCAGTCCTAATAGTTCCTCTAGACCTAATAGGACACCAGAATATTATTTCTAAAGTGATTTGTCCAGCAAGATTTGAGTTTTCTTTCTTAACAGTATCATTGGTGCAAGCTACCATACCAGAGAAAGGCCAACCACAGGACAAGGATCAAAGAATTAAGTTAGTGAATCCTACCCTTGGAATTCTTCCTGGAGCTAGTCTTTTTCTACTTGATTACTCGGTTTCTGGAATTAAAAGCCTGCAGTTGCGGTTAGGAAAAGCTACTGATGATTTAGTTACTGTGCTATTATCTACACTTATAATTACCTCTGTTAATGGGAGATTCTTTAGGTTAGGAATCATGTGTTATTCACCAGTGTATCTTAAGCATTTAGCATTTTAATGAATGGAATAATCGTGAATTAACTACATTTTTCTGAAAACAGAGGCAAGATTAGGTATCAAGAGAAAAGTTACAGTATTCATAATGTATTCCTGACTCTGAGGCAAGTGAAAAAACCCATCCTTTCAAAACTGGGATCAGTGGCACGCCATGTTCACATCAAAGGTTGTTTTCCTCCTCTCATTTCCTTTCAGTTTCCTGAAATGGGATGATTCTAAATAATAGTAACAGATATCATATGGTTCATGCTTATTAGAGTTTAAGAACTGTGATACATACTTTAAATTACACTAAAGATAATACTACTAGCAGTAGCTAATGGTTACCGAGCACTTGCTGTGTGCCAGGCACTAAGTGGTTTATATATAATAACTACTTAAACTGTATCAGTCTCATATTTCAGACAAGGAAACTAAGGCACAGAGAAGAGGGCATGGACCAGTCAGCTGGTAGGTGTGGAGTCAGATATTGAACTTAGCCTCTGTGCTGGCTCTTTACCATTTTGCAGTGCTGTCATCTATGAGCTATGCTACCTCCAAGGCTGTCACTGGCCTTTTTGGTCCTTTTGTGCAAGTTAGAAAGAAGTGTGTCTTCCTCAGTTATAAGAAATATTATAAACATAAAGCCATTCTTTAGGAATTATGTAAATTGAATGATCAAATATAAAGTGTTAGATGTTTTGAATTTTTAAAAATTTTTATTTATTTATTTTTGGCTGCATTGTGTCTTCGTTGCTTTCTCTAGTTGCGGCGAGCGGGGGCTACTGTTCAGTGTGGTGCGTGGCTTCTCTTGTTGTGAAGCATGGGGTCTAGGCACAAGGGCTTCAGTGGTTGTGGCGTGTGGGCTTCGGAAGTCATGGTGCGTGGGCTTCAGAAGTTGTGGCACACGGGCTTATTTGCTCCGCGGCATGTGGGATCTTCCCGGACCAGGGCTCAAACCCATGTCCCCTGCACTGGCAGGTGGATTCTTAACCACTGCGCCACCAGGGAAGCCCAGTGTTTTGAATTTTTAATCAAACTTTGGAAAAATAGCCACTGGGATATAAAAATTTGTTTCAAAATATATATCTTGCTTTAATGGAAATTAAATTACTTATGACAG
The DNA here is from genome assembly GCF_949752795.1 of Hyperoodon ampullatus. Lineage (NCBI taxonomy): Eukaryota > Metazoa > Chordata > Mammalia > Artiodactyla > Ziphiidae > Hyperoodon > Hyperoodon ampullatus. The sequence goes on along the minus strand of NC_136916.1, from coordinate 119,726,548 downwards.
ATTGAATGCTTAGTTTCTCCAATTTCTCTTTTTCAATAGAAATGGTTCCTAGACTTTTGTGACATCTCTTTTGTGACATGTTAGGCCTTAAGGAGTTTATGCAATTTAATTTTATTTTTCTACTGGTGACTAACACTGGAAAAGTTAAATGGTTAAATGTGTCCTGAGAGCTATAACAGTATTTGGATATATGTCTGGTAAATTATTGCTGAAAGCATATTGTCATATATATATATATGTATATATATATATATTTTCAAGATATTTATTCTTCTGTACATAATAGCCTTTGAAGAAAAATGTGCCCATACTATACATGCTGTTATAGAATTTTTTTAAAATTATGGTAAATGAAATCTACCCTCTTAACAAAATTTTAAGTGTACAATACAGTACTGTTCAGGATAGGCACAATGTGGTGCAGCAGATCTCTAGAACTTAATCACCTTGTGTAACTAAAACTTTAAACCTATTTCCCCTTCCATTAGTCCCTGGCAACCACCACTCTACTTTCTGCTTCTAGGTATCTGACTACTTTGGATACCTCATATATGTGGGATCATCAGTATTTGTCCTTCTGTGACTGGCTTATTTCTCATAACAGTGTCCTCAGGGTTTATCCATATTGTCTCAAGTGGCAGGATTTCCTTCTTTTTTTAAGGCTGAATGATATTCTGTTGTATGCATACCACATTTTTTAAATCCATTCATCCATTGATATACATTTAGGTGTTTCCACATCTTGGCTATTGTAAATAAAGCTACAATGAACAAGTATTTCCTCTAGATCAAGATTTCAATTCCTTTTTTGGGATAAATACTCAAAAGTGGGATTGCTGGATGTGTGGTAGTTCTATTTTTAATTTCTTGAGAAATCTTCAAACTTTTTCATAGTGACCACACCATTTTGCATTCCTACCAACAAAATGTACAAGGGTTCCAATTTCTCTACATCCTTGCCAACACTTATCTTTTGTTGTTTTGATAATAGCCACCTCGACAGATATGAAGTGGTATCTCATTGTGGTTTTTGATTATCCCTGATGACTACTGATGTTGACATGAAAAGATATACAGCATTACTAATCAATCACCATTAAAATGTCATATTTTAATGAATGCTATAAGTGATTTTTCAAAAACAACTTACAGTTACCGATTTTGCAACAATATTATATTCTTTACTATGGTCATTAGTTAATATAAATTGTAAATTTTTACAAAGTTGCAGTAGTTCACACTTATCATAATTTTCAAATTATATATGTCATCTGAACAGTACTTCTCAAACTGTAGTGTGCATTCAGCTCACCTGGAGATCATGTTAAAATGTAGATTCTAATTCAGTAGGTCTGGTGGGGCCTGAGATTCTGTAATTCTAACAATCTTCCAGTTAAAAGTGATGTTGCTGGTCCATGAACTATATTAGCAAATATCTAGAACTATGAAGAGGCCATGATATTCTTCATTTTCATAAGCCTTTCTTTTAAAGACAATATTGTCATATCCAGTATAAGAAAAAATTGCTTTTGAAATGGTTTTGCATCATAGCTAGGCTGATAGTGAGATTTATAGGTGAATTAAATCTTCTTCCTCCTTTTCCTGGTAATTCAGTGTTAGAGAAGCTGGTGTCAGAGTCAAGAAGGTCTGCAACTGGTTCAACATCAATGATATAATTTTAGTAAACAACATCGCTTCATGTTTCTTCGAAGAATTTCTTATTCCCTTTGATTCTTTGAAGGGTATTACTGATTAAATTTTGGTTCCTGCACATTTTGCATATAGCATTAAATAATATTGATGTTGCAAGAGGCTAAAATATTTTAATGGCAGTTAATTTTTGTACTGCCAGAATTTCCATAACAAAAAATAATCAATTGCCATATTAAGTCGGTGACAACATAGTAATATCCAATTTATGCCTAAGTAATATTTACTTTGTGTATTATTGATGGGAAATGAATATTTGTTGTTAGGTAATAATTTATGTCATCATGAAAGTATTTGTAGATTTAAGTTAAGAACTCAGAAATATTATTCTGATTCAGTAAGCAAATAGCAGATGATATGAACTGCACTATACAGCATCACATTTAACCTGTACACTGATACCAATAGAGAACTTTTTGGCTCACATTTTCAGATACTTACCTATCAGTACACTAGTCAGAAGTGTAATTTCTTTTGTAAAAACACAGGTTATTTTAGATGTTTGACCAGCAAGGCCTTTTGATTATCAATTATGTTTGTTGTCAGGCAATGTTTGCAATATTCTGATTCTGTTAGAACAGCAGGCAATGCTGCTATCTGCTAGAAAATTGTCAGTTAATAGGCAAATCACCCATATTTTGAGTCAATAAAGTTAAATAAAAGTGTGACAAAATTGTCTGTGGTGTGAGTGATGCCTCTTGAATACGGAGCCCCTGGAAAGTGCATAAATGAACAACCCTGCATGGCAGCCCTGGCTGCTTCCTCAGCCTCCTTCACCCAAGGGCTGTTTTCTCACAGTGTCCCATATTAAGGCTGTGCTTGTACTGGTTGCATCACTCCTGGCATCCCACTCTCCAAATTAACCTCAAGAATTCAGTCATAGAGAACTAGATAGGACACTTGAAGTCTTTCCACAAGTAGCAGTGATAAATCTGTCTAGGTTTTTATATGGAGGCCTCCTGGAGAGGGAGCTGCTGTTGGTAGGTTTTCCATCCATGGCGTCTGTAGGTCAGCTGTTGAGCAGAAAGAAGGGGAATTCATGCAGGTCTTTGCACAGCGATCTTTGCATTTAACAGCCCTTTTGTAGTAGCAGATAGGGGCCTATGTCATAGGCTCTATAAATTTATCCAATGACAGAGCAGATCCTACCACCACCCATTACTCCATGCAAAGGAAGTCTGAGCTGGAGTTCTTCCTTGCCCGAGGGCCACATCCCCGCAAAATTTGGGCCACATTACATCTTGATTTTCATGTTACCTTGACTAGAAATGCCAGTTCATAGTACCCGTATCATGTCTGGAAGGAACCTGTGGAATCACCTAGCCCAACCTCCTCTCCAGGGCAGGAATCCCCTTTCCAACTTCCTTGAGTACCTCCCTTTTAGCTGAGGGTTTCCAGTGACAGGCTGCTCAATAGTCCATTTCATTTCAGTGCATTCCAGAGGCCCAGATCTATTTACTAGAAATATTGACCGTATCTTAGGTTCTCTTATTTATCAGTTAATTAATTATTAGTTTCCTTGTAACTTTATTTATTCAAAAATTTTTTTTCTGAAACAGTAAAACTTTGATCCTCTTCAAACATGTTTATCAAAGGTGAATTTAAAGTCCACATGTAGCTATAAAATAAATAGAAGTAGAATATAGGATTATAGAACTTCAGAATTGGAAGAAATTATATAATGATTTATATTTTATTTTCTTCATTTACCCCCTTCCCCCACAGATGTTTAAATATAGTATTCCCCTTGTGTACCAACTTTAAATATCAAAAGAAAATCTCTCCTAGAGTGTAAGAGCTGAGCTGCTATCAAAATACCACTGAAAATAAATGCTCTGTGGAATGTAACTGTATAGAAATGTTCAAGGTCATTTAGTCGTATTAGCAATAAAGTCAATCAATATACACTGAATGCAGTGGTTGCTCATGGAAATAATTAAGCTAATTGTCTTTGGGGAATCCATGTTGCAGATTTCTTTTCCAGTTTGCTATGCTCTAAGGCTGCCTTTTCCCCTTCTCTTTCTGGTTCTTTTAATGTTTGCACTTGAGGTCCATAAAGATCCAGTCAGAATTTAAATTGGAAGGATTCTCATGGGAACTCTAACTGTATCCTTTCTTCTTCCCTTTTAACCAGGCCCATTTTTTTTTTCATGAAAGATTTGGGCTGAGTTTGAATAAATCATAATCATTGTGGTTCTCTTAGCTGTTAACAAGAACAAAATGAGGGTGCGTGCTTTCTGGACAGTTTTGATTGCAGGCTGCATGTGGATGGGCATGCTGCTGAGGAAGGCTGTATGCTTGGTAGCTGTCTGACAAATTTGGGCCCACCCTTCCCCTCAATTACCCTTGGTGGGGAGGATTATTGACAGAGTGTAAAAAAGGGACAATGCACCCTGTAATGGCCAATCCCAACATGATCTTGGGTCTGTGGATGTGTTTAATGCACTATTTCCAGAGGGCACAGAGAGATATCCAGGCTTGAGGTGTTACTCATAGCTTTTCCCCCAGAGTTTTACTTACCGTTCAATTGCATAATCTAGAATAATTCTCAAGACATTTAGTAGGAAAGTTGGAATCATAGAGAAAAGAAATCCTCATGGTTCAACTTTTTCTTTGATTCTTGCTTCTTTCAACTGTTTGCACCTGTATATAGAAACAAAATCAACAAATATTAAGTAAATGCCTATGGAGGATTCTTGTAGGAAAATGATCAAGCTAAGAGAAAATCCCTACCTTCTATTAATTTATAATCTAGTTGGAGGAGAAAAGATGAGAGAATCATGTGTGAAAAATTATTCAGGCTCAGTATGTTTTTCTGAAAAGGCAAAAATGGAGGGGGGCGGGGTTTACTGCAAAGAAAGTTTTATGTGCATTGTAACAATGTACTTTGAATAGTGCCAGTTTATAATATTGTGTCCCATTAACTCCATAGATTATCTAAATATTCTGATTGTGCCACTTTTTTTTTAACCTCCAAATTCTATTTTTTCAGATGATCTTTCTCCTAAAAGTGAGGACAAAACCTAGTCAGGTTGTATGTTCTCATTTATATTTCAGAAATTTTGGTCACTATTTTAGTTTTAGATTTTCTGCTAACTTGAGCGTGACCCTAGACAATCCTCTTCAGTTCTATATTTCTTGGATTCCTAGTCAGTAAAATGAACTGCTTGATCTGGTTTATCCCTGAAGTACATTGGGGTTCTAAAATGCAATGATTTTGATACTTATATATAATAGGGTAAACCTTTTTGGCCTTAGAGGTTTCTTCATGGTGTCAATCTCAGATGTTGGACATGAATTTTGGACATGAATTTTTGGAATCTTGGACATGAATTTTTTTTAAATATCTTTTAAATTAGAAAGGTAGTTTATGCTAGTCATAAAAAATTAAGAAAATACAAATGAGAGAAAAAGGCCCAACCACCAGAATAACTGAATAATCATATAAGCTTCCTTTTCCACTTGTGCCCTGTACCAATTCAGCCCAGGTGACGGTCATAATAATTGTGATGTGACAGCACACCTGAGGGGTTACCACCACACACTTTTCATCATCCTGAGGACTGGATGTTGCCTGACCAGTGAGTGATCCAATTCCATAATCACATCCTGAAGGGCCTGCTTTCTAAAACCATTTTAAATTTTTTTATTAATTTCTTCTCTTTATAATTTATTGATGTGAACACTTATATCATGAATTCTAGATCTTTCCTAATGTAAGCACTTATTTTTCCCTCTAAGCAACTGGTTAGAATGCGTCCCACAAATTTTGATATGTTGTAGTTTTAAATTTTTCATTCAGTTCAAAATATATTCTAGTTTTCTTTGTGGTGCTTCTTTGACCCATGGCTAATTTATAAATACATTGTTTAATATCCAAATACTTGGAGATTTCTGGAAATATTTCTTATTATAATTTCTAGTTTAATTCCATTGTAGTCTGATAAATACTTTGTATGGTTTTAATCTTCTGTTTATTAAGACTTTATGGTAAAGAATATTGTTTATCTTTGTGAATGACTTGTGTGCACTTAAACAGAACGTTAATCTGTTGTTTGGGGGCATAGTTTTCTATAAATGTCAGCTAAGTCAAGTTGGTTTATAGCTGCATTCAAGTCTTCTGTATCCTTACCCATTTGCTGTCTACTTATCCTACTACAGTTGAGAAACGAATACTGACGTCTCCAACTATAAATTTGGATTTATTTCTTTCTCCTTGTAGCACTATCCATTTTTGCTTCATGAGTTTTGAAGCTCTGCATAAGCATATAGCACTGGTCTATCCTCTTATTGAATTGAGTTCTTTATCATGATGAAAGGCACCTCTTTATCCCTGGTAATATTTTTTTTTCAGAAATCTGTTTTTTCTGATATTAGTATAGTCGTACCACTTTCCTTATGATTAATTTTTGCATGTTATATTTTCCCCATCATTTAAATTTTAACCTATTATTCTTTTTATATTTAAAGTGGGTTTCTTATGCATATTATATAGTTGGGTCTTCACATTCTTGACAGTTTTTTCATTTCAACTGAGTATTTAGACTATTTATGTTTAATGTAATTAGTGATATGGCAGGATTTAGAGCTACCAGCTTGCTACTTGTTTTCTATTTGTCTTCTCTGTTCTTTGTTCCTTTTTCTTCTTTTTATGCTTTCCTTTGGTTTAGTTGAGTTTTTTAAAATTCCATTTTATTTTAAATAACAGTTTTTAACTATATCTGTTTTATTTTTATATTTTAGTGGTTGCTCTAGGGATAATTATACATCTTTAATTTACCACAGTCTACTTTCAAATACTGTCATAACACTTTCCCTTTACTGTAAAACCCTTACAAAAATATACATCCATTTATTCCCTCCCATCCTTTGTTCTATTATAGTTAGCCATTGTACTTTTCACTGGCTGTAAACCATACAATCCAGTGTTATTATTTTTGCTTTAAAATGCCAATGATCTTTTATAGAGATTTAAAAATAAGATGAAATATATTTTTGTCTACTCACATGTTTACCATTTAGCAGTCTTTATTCCTTTGTGTAGAGTCAGATTTTCCTCTGGTATCATTTTCCTTCTGCTTAAAGAATTTTCTTTAACATTTCTAGCAGGGCAGGAGCTAGGGGTAAATTCTCCTAACTTTTATTTTTCTGAAAAAATCTTCATTTGCCTTTATGTTTGTAAGATATTTTTTCTGGCTGACTGAAGAATTCTATGTGACAAGCTTTTTTCTTTCAGTGTTTTAATGTCTCTTTATTATATTCTGGCTTGAATATTTTTTGATAAGTATGCTGTCATTTAAATCCTTGTTTCTTTATACATAATGTGTCTTTTTTCTTTCTGGCCGTTTTTAAGATTTTATCAATGGATGTTTAACAATTTGATTCTGATATGCCTTGGCATTTTTTTTTCTTTATAGTTCTTCTGATTGGTATTTATTGAGCTTGAATCTGTGGTTTTATATAGTTTTTCATCAAATTTCAAAGAAGTTACTGTTTATTCAAAAAAATATTTTCTGTTCATGTCCCTCTTCTCTACCAATTACATGTATGTTAGAATGCTGATGTTCTGGGCTTTCTAATTTTTTTAAGTTTTTTTTCCCCTCTATGTTCATTTTGGATGGTTTCTATGGCTCTGTCTTCAAATTTGCTGATCTTTTCTTTTGCAGTATCTAGTAAGATGTTAATTCTATCTAGTGTATCCTAAATTTCAAATTCATTTTTCATCTCTTAAAGTTTGGTTTGGTTCTTTGTTTTTACCTTGCATTTCTATTCTCAGCATGCTCATGTTTTCCCTCCCTTCTTGAAATATGAAGCATTTTTAACATCCTTGTCCACTAGTTCTATCATCTCTGTTTCTATGTCTGTTTCTATTGCTTGATATTTCCTGTTATAAGTTATAGTTTCCTGCTTGTTGCATCCAATTTTTTATTAGATGATAGATGTAAATTGTACATTTCTGGTGCTAGATTTTGTTTTCCTTTTAATACTATTGAATTTTATTTTTGTGTGCAGTGAATTTACTTTGTATCAGTTGGAATGTTTTGAGGTTTGCTTTTAATTTTCTTAGGCCATTAATCTATAGCTAATGTAGTCCCACCATTTAGGCAATATACTTTTGAAGATTTTACTTGATTTCTCACCTACTATAAGATCTTTCCACTCTTTCTGATGGGAACACAAGCGGTTCCCAGCTCTGTGTCCTTAGGAAATTGCCCAGCTCTGTGTTGGCCCTCTCCCACTCAGCTCCTCACTGCAGCCTGGTAACTGTCTCCCAGGGCATAAGCTTGGTCAGTAGTAGGGCTCATCTTGCTTGTTTCTCTTCTTTCGTGGATCACAGTTTTGTCTTGCTTTTTGTCCAGTGTCTGAAAATTGTCATTTCATATATTTTATCTGATTTTCTAGTTGTTTATAGTAGGAAGGTAAATATAGTCTATGTTATTCCATCTTGGTTACTAGCAAAATCTGTATTTTTTTTTTTTTTAGAAATATACAATTTCTGATAAAGTATGCTGATTAGAGAATACACTCAGTATAACTTCAGTCTTTTGAAATTGTTGATGCTTGTTTTAGGGCCTTTATGGTTTTTGTCTCTTTGCTTTATCAGTTATTGAAAAGGTGTGTTATGATTCACAGAATGATTATGAATTTGTCTATTTCTCCTTATCAACCTTTAACATTTTGCTTTTTGTACTTACAGTTTATGTTATTAGTTATTACAATTACATTATTCCATTATGTTAAATTTAATAACACTCTATCTTTCTGGTGTATTGAACCTTTTGAAGTGTGAGTGACCATCTTTATGTTTAGTAATGCTTTTTGCCTTAAAGCATATTTTTTTCTGGTATCAATATATCTGTTTTCATAGTGTATCTTTTTTTATTCGATTACCTTCAACCTTGCACTGTATGTTTTAAATAACTATTTTATATATTTTACATATTTTATATAAATATATATCTGATCTGGTAATTTTTTCCTTTTAATTGGAGCATTTAAGCCACTTATATTAAATGTAATTACTGACATATTCATGTTAAATCTAGTGTCTCATGTAATTTCTGTTTGTTCTGCTTGTTCTCTATTTCTTCTTTTCCCTCATTTTGGACTTTTATTTTTAATATACTAATTATTTTATAAAATTTTACATAAAATAGAAATGAATTCAGATGCAAAGTATATCAATCAATGTAAATTTAAATAGAGCCAAACAAGATATTAATATTTTTAAATGAAAAAGTAAAACAAAAACTTTTCACGTTATATAAAATTATTCATATTTTAGATGTATGTTGCTTAAATTGTCATTTTTCTCTTAGGATTAAAATAATGCTCTCCATTAAACTTAATTAGGCCATGAATGATTAAATATTATTTGAAAAATCACAAATGCAAACAGATTCTGAAACTTAAGAATTTACAAATAATCACAATTGATTATTGAACTCTTTTCCATGTTTAAAAACTCTAAAAATCTAGAATATGAATTCTGTATGGAAATAACTAGCCAAACACCATGTATCTTAAGTAAAACTCAGCTTCTAAGATGGTATATAAAGCATAAATAGAATTTGAAATATAAAGAAGTTTTTGTGAACAAATGAGTTTTGTCAATTACTTTTAAAAATAAAGAAGCTGCAGTTCCTCAGATTCTTCTTAGTCAATGTTAGAACTTAAAAGGACTTTTTAACACTATCAAGGACAAAAAAAACCCCAAAACTCCTTTTCTTTTTTCTGAATTTTATTTATTTACTTTTTATACAGCATGTTCTTATTAGTTACCTATTTTATACCTATTAGTATATATATGACAATCCCAATCTCCCAATTCACCCCACAACCACCAACACCCCTCCCCCGCTTTCCCTCCTTGGTGTCCATACATTTGTTCTCTACATGTGTCTCTATTTCTGCCATGCAAACTGGTTCATCTCTACCATTTTTCTAGATTCCACATATATGCATTAATACACGATATTTGTTTTTCTCTTTCTGACTTACTTCACTCTGTATGACAGTCTCTAGGTCCATCCACGTCTCTACAAATGACCCAATTTTGTTCCTTTTTATGGTTGAGTAATATTCCATTGTATATATGTACCACATCTTCTTTATCCATTTATCTGTCAGTGGGCATTTAGGTTGCTTCCATGACCTGGCTCTTGTAAGTAGTGCTGCAGTGAACATTGGGGTGCATGTATCTTTTTGAATTATGGTTTTCTCTGGGTATATGCCCAGTAGTGGGATTGCTGGGTCATAAGGTAATTCTATTGTTAGTTTTTAAAGGAACCTCCATACTGTTCTCCATAGTGGCTGTATCAATTTACGTTCCCACCAACAGTGCAAGAGGGTTCCCTTTTCTCCGCACCCTCTCCAGCCTTTGTTGTTTGTGGATTTTCTGATAATGCCTATTCTGACCGGTGTGAGGTGATACCTCATTGTAGTTTTGATCTGCATTTCTCTAATAATTAATGATGTTAAGCAGCTTTTAATGTGCCTCTTGGCCCCATGTATGTCTTTGGAGAAATGTCTATTTAGGTCTTCTGCCCATTTTTTGGTTGGGTTGTTTGTTTTTTTAATATTGAGCTGCATGAGCTGTTTATATATTTTGGAGATTAATCCTTTGTCCATTGATTCATTTGCAAATATTTTCTCCCATTCTGGGGTTGCCTTTTCATCTTGTTTATAGTTTCCTTTGCTGTGCTTTTAAGCTTTTAAGTTTCATTAGGTCTCATTTGTTTATTTTTGTTTTTATTTTCATTACTCTAGGAGATGGGTCAAAAAAGATCTTGCTGTGATTTATGTCAAAGAGTGTTCTTCCTATGTTTTCCTCTAAGAGTTTTATAGTGTCTGGTCTTACATTTAGGTCTTTAATCCATTTTGAGTTTATTTATGTGTATGGTGTTAGGGAGTACTCTAATTTAATCTTTTACATGTAGCTGTCTGGTTTTCCCGGCACCACTTATTGAAAAGTCTGTCTTCTCCATTGTATATCCTTGCCTCCTTTGTCATAGATCAGTTGACCATTGGTGCGTGGGTTTATCTCTGGGCTTTCTATCCTGTTCCATTGATCTATGTTTATGTTTTTGTGCCAGTACCATATTGTCCTGATTACTGTAGCTTTGTAGTATAGTCTGAAGTTAGGGAGTCTGATTCCTCCAGCTCCATTTTTTTCCCTCAAGATTGCTTTGACTATTTGGGGTCTTTTGTGTCTCCATAAAAATTTTAAGTTTTTTTTTGTTCTAGTTCTGTATAAAATGCCATTGGTAATTTGATAGGGATTGCATTGAATCAGTAAATGGCTTTGGGTAGTATAGTCATTTTCACAATATTGATTCTTCCAATCCAAGAACATGGTATATCTCTCCATCAGTTTGTGTCATCTTTATTTCTTTCATCAGTGTCTTATAGTTTTCTGAGTTCAGGTATTTACTTCCTTAGGTAGGTTTATTCCTAGGTATTTGATTCTTTTTGTTGCAATTGTGAATGGGATTGTTTCTTAATTTCTCTTTCTGATCTTTCATTGTTAGTGTATAGGAATGCAGGTGATTTCTGTGCCTTAATTTTGTATCCTGCAACTTTACCAAATTCATTGATTAGCTTTAGTAGTTTTCTGGTGCCATCTTTAGGATTTTCTACGTATAGTTTCATGTAATCTGCAAACAGTGACAGTGTTACTTCTTCTTTTCCAGTTTGGATTCCTATTATTTCTTTTTCTTCTCTGATTGCCATGGCTAGGACTTCGAAAACGAAGGTGAATAATTGTGGTGAGAGTGGATATCCTTGTCTTGTTCCTGATCTTAGAGGAAATGCTTTCAGTTTTTCACCATTGAGAATGATGTTTGCTGTGGGTTTGTCATATATGGCCTTTATTATGTTGAGGTAGGTTCCCTCTGAGCCCACTTTCTGGAGAGATTTATCATAAAAGGATGTTGAATTTTGTCAGGAGCTTTTTCTGCATCTATTGAGATGATCACATGGTTTTTTTCTTCTAATTTGTTGCTATGGTGATTCACATTGATTGATTTGCATAGATTGAAGAATCCTTGCATACATGGGATAAATCCCACTTGATCATGGTGTATGATCCTTTTAATGTGTTGTTGGGTTCTCTTTGCTAGTATTTTTTTGAGGTTTTTTTCATCTATTTGTCAGTGCTATTGGTCTGTAATTTTCTTTTTTTATAGTACCTTTGTTTGGTTTTGGTTTCAAAGTGATGGTGGCTTTGTAGAAGGAGTTTGGGAGTGTTCCTTCCTCTGCAATTTTTTGGAAGAGTTTGAGAAGGATGGGTGTTAGCTCTTTTCTAAATGTTTGTTAGAATTCGCCTGTGGAGCCATCTGGTCCTGGGCTTTGTATGTTGGAAGATCTTTTTTATCACAGTTTCAATTTCATTACTTGTGATTGGTCTGTTCATATTTTCTATTTCTTCCTGGTTCAGTCTTGGAAGGTTATACCTTTCTAAGAATTTGTCCATTTCTTCCACGTTGTCCATTTTATTGGCATAGAGTTGCTTGTAGTAGTCTCTCATGATGCTTTGTATTTCTGTGGTGTCCATTGTAACTTCTCCTTTTTCATTTCTAAATTTATTGATTTGAGTCCTCTCCCTCTTTTTCTTCATGAGTCTGGCTAAAGTTTTATCAATTTTGTTTATCTTCTCAGAGAACCAGCTTTTAGTTTTATTGATCTTTGCTATTGTTTTCTTTGTTTCTACTTCATTTATTTCTGCTGTGATCTTTATGATTTCTTTCCTTCTACTAAATTTGGGTTTTGTTTGTTCTTCTTTCTCTAGTTCCTTTAGGTGAAACGTTAGATTGTTTATTTGAGATTTTTCTTGTTTCTTGAGGTAGAATTTTGTTGCTATAAGCTTCCCCTTTAGAACTGCTTTTGCTGCATCCCATAGGTTTTGGTTTGTCATGTTTTTCTTGTCATTTGTCTGTAGGTATTTTTGATTTCCTTTTTGTTTTCTTCAGTGATCTCTTGGTTATTTAGTAGTGTATTGTTTAGCCTCCATGTGTTTGTGTTTTTTACATTTTTTCCCCTGTAATTGATTTCTCATCTCATAGTGTTGTGGTCAGAAATGATGCTTGATATGATTTCAGTTTTCTTAAATTTACCAAGACTTGATTTGTGCCCCAAGATATAATCTATCCTGGAGAATGTTGCATGTGCACCTGAGAAGAAAGTAAATTCTGTTGTTTTTGGATCGAATGTCCTATAAATATCAATTAAATCTATCTAGTCTATTGTGTCATTTAAACCTTGTGTTTCTTTATTAATTTTTTGTCTGGATGATCTGTGCATTTGTGTAAGTGAGGTATTAAAGTCCCCCACTATTATTGTGTTACTGTTGATTTCCTCTTTTATAGCTGTTAGCATTTGCCTTATGTATTGCTGTGCTCCTATTTTGGGTGCATGTATATTTATAATCGTTATATCTTCTTCTTGGATTGATCCCATGATCATTATGTAGGGTCCTTCCTTGTCTCTTGTAATATTCTTTATTTTAAAGTCCATTTTATCTGATATGAGTATTGCTACTCCAGCTTTCTTTTGATTCCCGTTTACATGGAATATCTTTTTCCATCCCTTCACTTTCAGTCTGTACGTGTCCCTAGGTCTGAAGTGGGTCTCTTTTGGACAGCATATATATGGGTCTTGTTTTTGTATCCATTCGGCAAGCCTGTGTGTTTTGGTTGGAGCATTTAATCCATTCATATTTAAGGTGATTATCGATATGTATGTTCCTGTTACCATATTCTCAATTGTTTTAGGTTTGTTTTTGTAGGTGTTTTTCTTCTCTTGTGTTTCCCACTTAGAGAAGTTCCTTTAGCATTTGTTGTAAAGCTGGTTTGATGGTGTTGAATTGTCTTAGCTTTTGCTTGTCTGTAAAGCTTTTGATTTCTCCATCAAATCTGAAGGAGATCTTTGCCGGGTAGATTAATCTCGGTTGTCAGTTCTTCCCTTTCATCACTTTAAATATATTGTGCCACTCCTTTCTGGCTTGTAGAGTTTCTGGTGAGAAATCAGCTGTTAACCTTATGGGAGTTCCCTTATAAGTTATTTGTCATTTTTCCTTTGTTGCTTTTAATAGTTTTTGTTTGTCTTTAATTTTTGTCAATTTGATTACTATGTGTCTTGGTCTTTTCTCCTTGAGCTTATCCTGCCTGTGACTCTCTGTACTTCCTGGACTTGAGTGGCTATTTCCTTTCCCATGTTAGGGAATTTTTCAGCTATGATCTCTTCAAGTATTTTCTCGGGTCCTCCCTCTCTCTCTTTTCCTTCTGGGACTCCTATGATGCGAATGTTGGTACGTTTAATGTTGTCCCAGAGGTCTTTTAGGCTGTCTTCATTTCTTTTCTTTATTCTGTTCTGCGGCAGTGAATTCCAGCATTCTGTCTTGCAGGTCACTTATCCGTTCTTCTGCCTCAGTTATTCTGCTATTGATTCCTTCTAGTGTGTTTTTCATTTCAGTTATTGTATTGTTCATCTCTGTTTGTTCTTTAATTCTTCTAGGTGTTTGTTCTTTAATTTTTCTAGGTCTTTTTTAAACATTTCTTTCGTCTTCTTGATCTTTGCCTCCATTCTTTTTCTGATGTCCTGGATCGTCTTCACTATCTTTATTCTGAATTCTTTTTATGGAAGGTTGCCTATCTCCAGTTCATTTAGTTGTTTTTCTGGGGTTTTATCTTGTTCCTTCATCTGGTATATATTCCTCTGCCTTTTCATTTTGTCCATCTTTCTGTGAATGTGGTTTTCACTCCATCAGCTGCGGGACTGTAGTTCTTCTTGCTTCTGCTGCCTGCCCTCTGGTGTATGAGGCTACCAAAGAGGCTTGATCAAGTTTCCTGATGGGAGGAACTGGTGGTGGGTAGAGCTGGGTGTTGCTCTTGTGGTCAGAGCTCATTAAAAATTTAATCTGCTTGTCTGCTGATGGGTGGAGCTGAATTCCCTCCCTGTTGGTTGTTTGGCCTGACATGACCCAGCACTGGAGCCTACAGGCTCTTTGGTGTGGCTAATGGTGGATTCCAGTAGGGCTCATGCCAAGCAGTACTTCCCAGAAGTTCTGCTGCCAGTGTCCTTGTTCCTGTGGTGAGCCACAGCCATCCCCCGCCTCTTCAGGAGACCCTCCAACACTAGCTGGTAGATCTGGTTCAGTCTCCTTTGGGGTCACTGTTCCTTCCCCGTGTCCTGTCCTGATATGCGCACTACTTTGTGTGTGCCCTCCAAGAGTGGAGTCTTTGTTTCCCCCAGTCCTGTTCAAGTCCTGCAATCAAATCCCACCAGCCTTCAAAGTCTAATTCTCTGGGAATTCCTCTTCCCGTTGCCAGACCCCCAGGTTGGGAAGCCTGACGTGGGGCTCAGAACCTTCACTGCTGTGGGTGGACTTCTGTGGTATAATTGTTCTCCAGTTTTGTGTGTCACCCACCCAGTGGTTGTTGGATTTGATTTTATTGTGATTGAGACCCTCCTACCATCTCATTTTGGCTTTGCCTTTGTCTTTGGAAGTGGAGTGTCTTTTTTGGTGAGTTCCAGTGTCTTCCTGCTGATGATTGTTCAGCAGTTAGTTGTGATTCCTGTGCTCTTTCAAGAGGGAGTGAGCACACGTCCTTCTACTCCGCCATCTTGAACCAATCATCCACAAAACTTCTTTTAATGTTAAAATTTCAAAGAATTTTCTTTTATGAATTTATAGAAATTTACATTCCAAAGCTTCTAGAGAAGAGTCTCTAATATTTATACATTTGTTTTCATTGAAATGTAAATAATTATAAATAATTGTATCTGAGAATTACTAGTAACTGCTAAAATTAAGTCTCTGAGAAATTCCCAAAAGAACTCAGGGTTTAGCTTTTACAAAGAAGCTCTTAAAACCATTGTTCTGAAGAAAAATTTCCCCTGCTAGACTACTGTTACTCACTTTCCTTGCTCATTCAAAGTGCAGTTTTGTAGTCACTCAGCAATGAACCATTTTAATTTGGTCACATTGTCTAAACATATAAAGATGCCAGACAAAGGAATAAATATTTGTTTGTATCTAAATAGTTTCAGATTAGTGAATTAGGGTTTTATTTATTTAACTTTTTAAAGTTAACAGTTGGCAGTGTATTCATTTTTTTTCTAAAATTGTATTCAAATTTCACACACCTGTCTTTTCACAAAAGGGACTTCAGTTTGAAGTTAAACTACTTGCATTAAAACTATAATTAAACCCCAAACCTCACTTTGACAAATAATCATCCTATTAAAATAATGACACATTTGCTCTTTCTTCTCCATTTCTGGTAAAAAATTAGTCAGGAAACAGAAAAAATATATAAAATACATAAAATGACTTTATTTAAAAAAATCACTCTCTAAGAAGTGCATAAAAGTGTGGCTTTGGAAATATTTCCTCTAAGAATCTAGCTACATTAAAAATAATGGTGTATATTATTATATCATTTCTTGTCAAAGACTTTCTGATGCGATTCCTGTATTACAATTTCAACTTATAACCTGGGACCTGGAAAGAATAAGTATTTTATCATTACTCAGTCACTTTTAGTTTCTTCTACTTTGCTTTCAAAAAAAGAGGCAGTGAAATTTTAAAGGCCATCTCACATGTAGCGGCAAAGAGCAAAATTGCAGAATATTGATACACACAGAAACAGACATAACAAATTTCAAGGAGCTTTTGATGACAGAAGCAAGTAGTCCTGTAGTCAACATAAATTGGTGGTGAAAGATTGAGATCTTTGATCATGATCACAAAGGAAAACCTAGAATAAATGTGGCAGAAGAGAAAATATCTGAGGCATTTTACAGGACTCTATTCCTCTGTAATGTTGGAAGATGCTCAAATCAGAGTCTGAATCCTTGATTTCATTCACTGGTTACCTTTAACTTCCTTGAGTCCTCTATGAATGTAACAAAGCACTTAGGTGAACAGTCCTGCCACCAGATTTTCTGCATGTTGCCTGTTTACATCACTCTTTGTCATTAAATCTTTAATCTCCAGGAATAAGCTAATTTGCTGCCACTACTAGCTTGTATTTGCCATCTTTACCTTTTGAGGAATGAAAATCAGGAGGAGAATTGCCAGGGTCTCCCTAAAAAAGTCTCCATATCTGCCATTCTTTCCCAGGATATAAGAAGTGACTGTCTTGAATGTGATATGCTTATCATAGCAAGTTTGTTGAAATGATTCTGAATAACTGGGACACTCCCCATGTCATCATAGCACCTATGTATTGAAAAAAGTAAACAGGAATTTCTGAATGCTTGCTTTCCCCAACAAATCGATTTGGTATCTACTCTAATAGCTGGAGACCGTGGTGGCCCCAGATCCTTAATAGAAAATCTGAGGCCCAGCAGATATCCTCAAGTCCTATGGAGTCTGGCCTTCTTGACTTCCAATTGATTTTTTTAATCATTGATTTTTTTTTTGCTATCTTTTAGTTGTATTATGCTCTTTCCCTATACTTTTAGTGTTCATCCTAGAAATTACAAAATGTATCATTGACTTATCAATGTCTAATATTAATGGATAATTTTACTCTCTTCCTGGGTAATACAAGCTGCTTAGAAAACTTCATTTACGTAGTTCCTTATGTACATATTATTATTTTTTAATGGATCACTGTTTATTGAGATTTACTCACATTTACAACTTTCTTTTCTTTTTATTCTTTTTGTATTTTTGAGCCCTTGATTTCCAGCCATCATTTCCCTTTTCTCTGGAAGAAGTCAGTGAGAATTTAACAACATATTGGACAGTCAAAGAGACAATTAGTGAACTGAAAACATACTTTGCAGATTCCTTTGGATGCAGGTTTCCTAATGGTGAACTCTTTCAATTTTTTATTCATCTGAAAATGATTTTATTTTTGCTAGTTACAAATTCTAGGTTAGTAGTTTCTTTCTGACTTCCATTGATGCTGTTCAGAAGTCACCTGTCAGTCTACTGTTATTCTCTTGAAGGTGAGTTGCTCTGGCTGCACTAAGATTTTTTTGGTTTTATCCAATTTCACTATGATCTGTTTAGGTATGGCTTTCCTTTTATTTATTCTGTTTGGGATTTATTTGGATTCCTAAATTGGAAGACAGATATTTTTCATGAGTTTTGGAAAATTCTAGGCTAAAATCTCCACAGAAATGACCAGTGCCCATTCTTATTCTTCTAGATGCCAGAACTTAAGGATTTCTCATGGAATTCTGAGTCTTTTACATTCTCTTCCATGTTTTCCATCTTTTTCTTGTATGCTGCATGCTGGGGAGTGTCTTCTGACCTATTTTCAGTTCACTAACTGTCTCTTCTGCTGTCCAGTATATTGTTAAATTCCCATTGGATTCTTAATTTTTTTATTTTTTATTTATTTATTTTTTGCGGTACACGGGCCTCTCACTGTTGTGGCCTCTCCTGTTGTGGAGCACAGGCTCCGGATGCACAGGCTCAGCGGCCATGGCTCACAGGCCTAGCTGCTCCGCGGCATGTGGGATCTTCCCAGACCGGAGCACGAACCTGTGTCCCCTGCATCAGCAGGTGGACTCTCAACCACTGCGCCACCAGGGAAGCCCTGAATTCTTAATTTTTTAAATGGATTTTTCCATTGTAGAATTTCAATTTGTTTCTTTTTTAAAACTGTGAAGTCACTTTTTATATTTGTTAGTTCCTTCCCTGCTGAAATTTTCACAGCTTATTTTTCTTCTCCTTGAAAACGTTAAGCATAGTTTTACTGTATATGATAATGCCTGACTATTTTGGTTATTTTTATCACTGTTGGTTCTTGCTCATTGTATCTTTTCTCTTCAGGCTTTGGTGTATGGTGGGCATTGTGTTTGAAAAAGTATTTGTTGAAATAATTTGAGACTTAGGATGATATTCTCTTCCTCCAAAGAGGGGTACCGACAATCTAGAGTGTTCTCAGGCAGTCTCACAGCCTGAGATTTCATGGGCTATTGATATTTTAAAAAGAAGTGAGTCTACCATCTGCACAAGGTTGAGTTATTTTTGTTTTATCACTATTCTCAGGGTGTAGCCCTTTGGGGGCCCCAATTCCAGGTATTGGGTGAGCCCTGAACTCTGACTTTTCCCCTTAGCTCTAAGAGGCTATCAAAGCACATATCAGCTACCTCTTCCAGGTCAGCCAGTGATCGCAGGGCAAACCTTTTCCCAGGTGTTGGATTTTTGTCCTGTGATTCCTTATTGTCTTGATATATCTTTGATGCTTTTAAGGAGATTTTTAAATAATATATTTAATCAAGCTTTTGTGTATTTTTTTTTCCCAGAGGGTGGTTAGATTTGGTTAAACTACTCAGTCTTTCATTACCTAAAGCAGAAATCTCCTCATACCTTTCATTCCATATTCTTGGTGTCCTTTTCCCTTTCTTTCTTCCTCCCTCCCTCTCTCCCACTCTCCCTCCCTCCCACTCTCCCTCCCTCTCTTCCTCCTTCCTTCCTTCCTTCCTTCCTCTTTTAAAATATGGCTGGAGTACTTTTTTCAAAAGAGTACATAGCAGGTAAACCTTCAGAATTCTTGCATGTCATTTTTTTGCTTTCATATTTGATTAGTAGTTTGATTATGTATAGAATTGTTGATATAAAGACTTTTTTTCAGAATTTTACAGGCTTTATTTCACTATTTTCAGCATTTATTCTTGCTAATGAGACTAATACAATGCCATCCTGTTTTTGCTTCCTTTCTATCTATAGGAAGTCTCCTGTTTCTTGGGAAAGTAGCACTAGAAAAGTCCTCTTAATATAAATCTATTTAAATTGGATTGTTTGGGGGGTACTATTTTCTGATAAAAATAGATGGTAGAATGATATGATATCTTCCAAGTTCATATTTCACTTTCCTGCACAATCATAAAGAGTAATTTCTGCAAAAATATTTCAAGACTTCCCTACAAGGGCCTGTCTTAAATTCTTTGATTTTTAAATGAATCTCCCTTGATGACCCTTTCTTACCATTCTCCTGGTTGGTTTTCTCCTCATCCATCCTAAACTGATCTAACTCTGCTAAAATTCTCATTTAGCAGTAGCTTTGTTGGTGACTCAAGTCACCAACACTTTCATCAACCCTATGAAATCTAACATCTTTTCAAGGTTTGCCATTTTACTTTAAAGTCAATTTATGCTATGTATTTATTATTATACATTTATTAAATATTTATGGCTTACATATTTTAATCATATATTTATTAAAAATTCAATGAAATTGACCAAAATAGACTCTGATGTGATTGGTGAGGACAGATGTCAGTGTGTTATGGGATGAGTATTTGAATCAGGACTAATTTTACAAGTGGCCAGTCGATTAATGAATATTTTTGAGCCATGACTGCTTCCCTATGTAATCTCATGGCTGTAAGAACTCAGATAATGAATACATCAAACAGTAGGGAACTTCCATAGCCCTTTCCTGGAAGTTTTTGGCACATCCTCTTTATCTTTGGTGTGTTATGAAATTTCATGGTGATATTTCTAGGTTTTGATCTTTCTCTTCATTCTGCTCAGCATTCACTTTTTTCAGAGTGAAGCCAGGTGTCTTCAGTGCTGGAACATTTGCTTCTTTGCTTTTGTTTCATCTGACAATATGACTCGTCTACTTGCCATTTTCTAAAGATTTTAATAAATCTCTGATCTGCTGATGGCTCTCTTTCCCCTTTTTAGTGCTGCTCTGTGCTTGCTAGCTTCTGTATTTCTTTTTTTTTTTATATTATAACCTGAGTTTATTTTCAATAACAACAAAATTTTAAGAACCGAGACATTACACATTTAACAGAAAAGTTGTTAAAGCTAGAAGTTAAGGCACATTGAGGCAGAATCCTTTTCTGAATCTAATTGTACAAGAATTCATTTTACATATGAATAAAACTGAAATCTGGGAAAACCATTATGAACTTTTCATCACTGACAATTTCTTGAAAATATTAAGTTGATTCTGTTTTACCATAAAGGAGCAACATTAAAATATCAGGCTATATTTCTGTACCAGGATTCAGCATTCAAAGAAATCCCCGATCTAACCATCAGTATGTCCTAAGTGCCAAATATAACTACCCTAAAAGTCTATATTAATTTAAAATACTACTCCTAGTTCTACTGAAGGGGCATAAAGAGGGTACACATGAATAACAAAACGCATTTCAAGGACTAGGAAGTGCTTATGCAGTAAAAACGTAATAAGTGACCTAAAGCTAAAGTGCTCACTCTATCGAAACTTCAGTCATCTTTGTCATCTTAGAAATTGAGGATGTTGCCTGGGAAAGAGATGGCAAAAGACTCTTTAGAAAGTTCTCCAAATATATGAAAACTTTCTTTTGATACATTTTCCTAAAACAGGCAGAAGCACTCAGTCACCTCATTCAGGCTAGAGGTATTTCTCCACAGAAAACTGACCAGGTATACATACCTCTATCTTCTCCTCCCTTCACACAGTTTACACAAAGCAAAAATGGTATGGGCTGAGCATCAGACAGACGGTTACTCTGCCTAAGGCTTATTACACTTCCTGTTAAGAGTTTTTCAATCATGAGAAAACTGTAGAAGCAGCTACCTGATCACCAGCACAAACTTTACAAAGAGCTTAAAAACACTGTGTGCCAAGGTGGCCAAAGAAGTGAGGATACATGGACATTGGTTGTTTACAGAGCAGAAAGCAGAATATAACAATCTGAAATGCTATTCTTCAGGGGGCTTTTTCTATAAAGAAACCTAACTTAGCTAGGTGAAACACACCACACAACTATTTTCCTGTCACTTCCTCAAGGTGGTTTTTGTAAGGTCGGATCTTAACAAACGGCATCGCGAAACAGAGGAAAGCTTCAAGTGAGCTTTGTTAGGGGGCACTCCCCGGCGAGGTTCACTGGTCCGAGAGAAAGGGGCCAGAGAAGTCGCACCCGGGCGAGGGTTGGGCAAGATTTTATAGGGGAAGAAGGGAAAGGGGTGTGGTGAATCTGGGAGGGTGCAGGGTATTCCTTATTTGGTGGTCTCTTCGGGTATCGTGGCAATATCTGGTGCCGGTTACATCAGTCTTGGGACCGCTAGTCCCGCCCCTCAAAAGGCGGGAAGGCTGGGCCGGGTGAAAGGTCCCCAGGTCAGTTCCTAGAACTGGGTGATCCGGAAAGTCTCCAGGTCAGTTTCTGGAACTGGGTGGTCCGGAGAGTTTCGGTCTGATGCACCCCTGTGCTCCGCAAGCGCAGGCTCGGCGGCCATGGCTCACGGGCCCAGCCGCTCCGCGGCATGTGGGAACCTCCCGGACCGGGGCACGAACCCGTGTCTCCTGCATCGGCAGGCGGACTCTCAACCACTGCGCCACCAGGGAAGCCCTCAAGGTGGTTTTCTTGAGGTAGTTTCTGGGTTTTTGACAAATGGTACTGGGTTATCTGGAGGTGTGAGGAACAGCCCATTTATTACCAAGAGCTAATTAAAGAAAAACCTAACTTTAAGGGAAGCCAGTCCCACAAATAATCTAGCAGTACTGCTGGAGAAGAGCACCTAATCCTTCACACTAACACATCATGATGGATATTTAACCACAGCACCCTGAGATCCCAAAGCCTTCGTAACCTGGTTTATGTTACGTAGCACCTAAGAACCCTTGCTCCATTCCTGACTTCGTGTTATTTTAGGAATTACTTTGGGTGCGTCCTTGATTTGGTGCCTAGGGCAGGGTTCAGTATGGTCTTTGGAGCACCTTGTCCTTTTGGGCACGGATTACGCCTTTCTTGCAGCCGTTGCCTCCCCCAGCTTAAGCACTCTAGGTACCACTGATCTTGCTGCAGCTGCTGCTGCTGCTTTTTTAAACGGCTGTGAGTAGCTCCCAACTTCTGGCATTTCTGAATTAGCTGTGGTAGTTCCTTCTGTAACTGCTGGTGTTGTCTGTCAGTGCTACTGTGGAACTCGGAAGTGTACTGCTTTGCTGCCCTCTCTAATGCCTCGTTCTTGCTCTTCAGCTCCTTTGTTGGTCTCTTTCCCAGCTGCCTTGCATCTAGCTCACTCAGTTGTGCCTCCAGTAGTGCTCTATCCTGGAAGAACTGGACCAGCATGGCCTGTTTCTTTGCAGCTGTCTCAGCGAGGGTTTTCTTTATCTCCTGCTGTAGTGTCTGAATTTCTCTCTCCTGTTTCTCCTTTACTATCGAAACGTCCCTCGTTGCCTCCAACTGCTTATTCAAATTGCATAGGATCTTTTCTTTCTGCAAGAGCTCTGTTTTAAGCGCTGAATTTTTTTCTGCATATTTGGAGGTTAATTCTCGTCTCCTTTGTTCAATCTGCCCACTTTGTTGTGAATAGTAGTTCCACAGCTTCTCAGTTCGCTGTCTAGACTCCTTTGTTTGCTTGGTCAGGTATTCCAGAAAGAACTGGTTTTCCTCCTCGACACGTACGTTTTCCGCCAGCAGCTGCCTGGTTTCCTCCACTAACGGTTCTAGTCGGATTTGAGTTTTTTTGATTTGCTTGTCTAGCTTCATCATTTCCACTACTGCCTCTTCTTTAAACCTCTTCTCTGCCTTTGCTAGCTTCTCTGGCTTGAGAAAATTATTTATGAAACTAAGATCCGGTTGAAGGGAATTACTGGAGTCCTCAGCCAACTTGACAAACTCGGCAACCAAACATTCCTCCCCAAAGTCACGGTGCACCTTTGCGGAGACCGCCAGGGAGAGAGCCCTATGGTCTGGGGCTGGCGACACGCGGAAACGGCGTCCCAGTGCGGAGGGTTTTTCCAGTTTCTCCGGGCTGGTCTCTGCGGCTCTTGGCGGGGCCCAGCAACTCCGGCGCTCGCATCCCGCCCGGGTCCCGGCACGTCCAGCCCTGAGCCGCTTAACCTCCTCGGCCGCCGGACGAGCCCTAGCGGCCGGTTCTCCGGCGGCTCGGTTCCCCGCTCTCGGGGGACCGACAGGAAAAGGCACTCTCTTCACTTTCGTAGTGTGGGAGCCCGGAGGTCCCTTGTCGTCCCGCCCGCCCGGGGTCCAGAGCTTTGCCCTTCCCAGGCCCTGCCCGACGACGGTGAGCGGCTCTTCAGGTGGCCTACTCCAGTCGTCCTCCCAGTGTCTCCACTTCCCCGCCTCTGTCCCTGGTTGGACCCCCATCCGGGTCAGGACGGACAGAGCTAAGGCGCACGCCTAGGCCCTTGGCCCTGCCCTCTCTGGCCAGTTTGGTTCGATTCGGTTTCGTTTGTTCTATTATAGTCTCATTCAGAGTTCCGAACCTCACGGGAGCCTCTCTAGCTACGAGCGTCTCTATGGTTGAGTGGGCGGAGCTTCTGTATTTCTTGATTGTAATTTTTACAGGCATTTTTGAGGAAGAGAAGGTAAATATGTAAATAGTCTATTATATAGAACTGGAAGCATCAGGATTATTTATGTTAGATACAGAGTGCTTTATTGAATGGAAATCTCATTCTCCATATCTATATCTATATCTATATCTATATCTACATCTACATAGATATCCCCATACCAAGTCCCTATTACTGGATATTTAAGTTATTTATAATTCCTTAAAATTATTTTTTAAATGCTTCCCATTAATTTTTGAGATTTCTGATTTTAAAATCTCCCTTTTCTCTGGATGCACATAAAAATTTCTACAAACAAAATATTATTTTAACTAGAATAAATTTATGTTCTATATCAAACAAATATTCCATTCTTTCTGAATGGGATAACCATTTGAGCACTATTTAGAAGAGACTGTCTTCTTTGGGGCCAAATAAGAAGATTGCACGTGAAGGGCTTTTGACAGCCAATCTGAAGAGGCATGAATACTCAGAGGCCTCTGTTTTCCAGTACAGTGCAAACTCAGCCTAAAGGAGAGAATGGTGTAACTGCTGACACTGAGAGGCTTACATGCTAAAGGCAACCAAGTTTTCCCTTTGCCTTAGGGTTTGGCAGTCATCCTCAGGAACAGTTGAAAAGGGAGCAAAGAGAGACATTCTGTATTAGGGCGAGTTGAAACCAAATGTCAGTAATAGGGGTTTTTGGCTGCCTATTAGGAAAGAGACATATTTTAAGATATATGGATAAAATAAATGTTTTGAATATGAGCCCCAAATCAGTTATACTAAACAATCTAACATTAGTTCAGTTTCTGAAGTTTTTCATCATTGATTTGCACAACAGAAAAATGAACCTGAAAGTATATGTTGTTCTAATGATAAGGTCTTGTTGGTGTTAATGACTAAGCTGCTGAAATCTTTATTAATGGAGTGACATTCAGAGCTCAGATATTTTTAAAATAGCACCAGGGCCTATAGAAGGGCTTCTCAATGTGATGTGGAACATTAATCCATAGCATCCGTTCTTTAATTGCTCCACTGCTCCAAATTAATCAGAAGAGTGAATGTACTGAACTTTAAATTGTAGCTGAGCTCTTTCTCCCAGGAGGAGCTGTAGATGGTGTGTTCCAGGACAAAGAGTAGCCAAGATTTATTCCTTGTGTCCACAGATAGTCAAAACTCAAAAATGGTATATAAAGAAGGTTTTGTTAAAAGGTCAAAATTACTATCACTCTAAATTAATAATTAAAATTATTGAAACTGAGCACAACTCCAGCTTTAATTTTAATTTTTTCTTCAACTTTATTTATTAATAGCTCCTGGTTCTCCTGACCAATGGCAGATAATTCTGCTTATCTGTTAAGAGGTACCCCTTTTGAAGTCTAGTGTCTTATCCTGCAACCAGTGCTATGATTCCCAGAGGTGTTCTAACTGTGAGCTGACTCAGGAGTGGAAAGATCTCTAAAGCTACTCTCAGTCAGCTGGCATGAGGTGCAGTGTAAGAAGCTTGGGCTAGGAGTCAAAAGCTCTACGTCTAATCTTGGCTTAGCCACATTCCATCTCATCTGTAAAACGGGATTAATAATGCTAGCTTTGCCTAACTATAAGACTGTGAAGAATAAATAGGACTATGCATATAAACTGTGTGAAAGCAAGATATTAATATTTTAATATACACTGGGGAATTTCTGGGATCTCACTTGGAGAAAGAGGAAGACAATGTCTTTTCGTCCTCTCCTCCGTTGATAAGTTCCTGGGTGTATTAGTTGGCTGAGAATGCTATAACAAAGTACTATATAGACTGAGTGGCTTAAACAGCAGAAATTTATTTTCTCACAGTTCTGGATGCTAGAAGTCCAAGATCAAGGTTCTGGCAATTCAGTTTCTGGTGTGATCTCTCTTTCTCACTTGCAGATGGCCACCTTCTTGTTATGTCTTCATGTCGCCTTTCCCTTTCCATGCTTTTTAGTGTCTCTTCTTAGAAGGACACTAATCCTACCAGATGAGGGCCTCACCCTTATGACCTCATTTAACCTTAATTACTTTACTCCAAATACAGCTACACTAGTGGTTTGGGCTTCAACATATGAATATAGGGGCAGAGGAACACAAACATTCAGTCCATAACTTTAGGAAAGATTGTATTGATCCAGAACCTATAGAGCCCTCAGCCATGGACTCATAAATGTCACTGGCTCAGCTCAGCCATCAACAGAGAAAAAAAGTGACCATGTGCTACAGATTTGTTTTCCAGAACCTCTCAATTAGATTGTTCGTGAAGACTTCCATTCTTGGCTAGTGCTTGAAAAAAGAACAGAATACTTAAGTTTTGAGATACCACTGCCAAATATTTTCATACAACTTTGGATGTTGTCAAAGCCTTTTGAGAAATATTGGATTCAGAACATCTGTACTAGAGTCATTGCACTTAATTGTTTTTATTGTTCCATTGTAAATTTCTTAAATAAGATCAATTACCTACTTTATGTTTGTGGAACCTATGCTCTAAGGACAGAGAAGAAAATGATTCAATTTTAATTTTAATCAAAATAAGGCAGTTACTCTGTGTCAGCCATGAAAACACTAGATACAGATTGATTCTTTAAAAGTAAAAGGATAAAGGAGGAAATACTGCAAACAATGCATTTTTGGAAAGATGCATGCTTTTAGCCCAGTTAGCTCCATTTGGCATTTATGCTGATACTTTGCATGCTTTAGGATCCTGGAGTGGGGCAGGTGCTGTGATTGAAGTGGGAGTGGACCTGTGTCCTGTCCTAGGGTAAGGGTACAGCTTAACAGGGAGCTCATTCTGAGAAGGTGGAGTCCCTAAGAAGACAGTGGTTCCAGGAGTATGGGGTATTCATGAATCACAGGTGTTTACTTCTGAGAAGTCTTCTAATAGGCACCGGCATCCTCATGCTTGGCTTAAATTCAGAGTGGGTCCTTGTCTTTGGGAGGAGGATTGTCCTGGGTGAACCTGTCTACTAGTCAGGTTAACAAGGTAAGGAACGGGGCAAAGAGAACAATGTAGAAGGTTAGTGATCAGAATTGGGGCATAAGGTCAGGCTTGATATGAGTAACTTGCTTCTGAGATTGGGAAGGTGAGAGTTTTAATTCCTCCTGGAGAGGTAGAGCATGATGTCAGGAATTTGGGTTTATTCAAAGGCAGTTCTCCTGCTGCTCTCTGGCTAATTTTTAGTTTTTTGTCTTTTCTGGGCTAAGAAGATTGATGTATATTAGCCTCAAATGACAGAGCTATATTTTCTTGGAGAGACTTTTCAACAAACTTTAAATAATTTTATAAGTTTTGTATAATTTTAGGTGAAAACACTGAGGACTAATGATTTACTCAGGTTCACAAAGCATTTCTAGGAGCAGAGTGAGAGTTAGAAGACAAATCCATTTTCCTTAATAGAAAATATTAGAAAACAACCACATAGAGACAGACAATTTTTGCTGTGCTATGCATTATTCAGTCTGGTGAGCATCCTTCTTTATGTTTCTGAAACAGAATATTAAATGACACTCTGTCTGGGTTTTGGCTGAAGGCTCAAAGACTGAGAACAAAACAATATTTGCTGAACATCCCCATTCAAAGTGAGGTGCTGGGGCACCTATGTTAGACATGCCAAGGATGTGGTCATGTAGGTATGAAATCACTGAGTGGATGAAGCACAATTGCTGGGGTCTGAGGTACCCTGCTCCCTTCCCCCATGGTGGAGGAGGATGGCCAGGTGCTTTCTGCTCACCTCAAGCTTGTGGGAGGCAGAGCTTGACAGTGGAGAATTGGGGGCCCAATGGACACATGTTTTCCTCAGGTTTCAGAGCTCTGAGGGTGAGCTGTGTTGGGGGAAGACTGCACTTCCCCAATGGCAGGGTGGTGGCATTTCCTCTGAAGACCATGCAGAGGAAGGAAACATCAATTAGAGCCTAGAGATGGTCATACCACGTGAAGTGTCAGACACAGAAAGGCAAATATCATATGATATCACTTGTATGTGGAATCTAAAAGAAAGGGTACATATGAACGTATTTACAAAAATGGAAGTAGAGTCACATGTAGAAAACGAACTTATGGTTACCAGGGGATGGGGGGAATAAATTGGGAGGTTGGGATTGACATATACACACTACTGTATACAAAATAGAAAACTAATAAGAACCTGCTGTATTGCACAGAGAACTCTACTCAATACTCTGTAATGGCCAAATGGGAAAAGAATCTAAAAAAAAAAAAAAAAAAAGAATGGGCAAAAAAAGAGCAAGTCTTCAAAGGGGCTGCAGATCGTGGCGGTGGAGGTTGGCTCTTGAAAGGATTTCGCCAAGAGCCTGTGTGGGGCAGGTCACCGAATGTTGGGGCTGATAGAGGTCAGGGAGAGGCAGTAGAATTATAGGTACCACATGTGTCCTGGGACATGCAACGAGAGGCTTTCAGTGGGGGATTCTGAATTTCTGAGAAATCCATGGAAGCACTTTGTGAGTGTAAACATCCACCGAGTCTGGAGAACAGCCCTCCCCTCACTCCCAGGGGTTCAGAAGCCATAGAGTGAGAGGGAGGAGTGGAAGGCCAGGCAAGGAATTGAAGCAGGTGGTAGCAACCATGCTTGCCTCCCTCACTGTAGGCTTCCTGAGCTGCAGCAGGCTTGAGCTGGGGACAGTTTAACTTTGAAGGATGTGCAGGGTTTGATTATTGCTCCGAATTACACTTTTCAGATACTGAAAAAGAAAGTTCTTTTGGCTAAAAGTGACCTGAGGACTTTTTAGTATTTGAGAGTAGTCAGAAAAAAGTTAATGAGATTTTACTGAGATTTCATCCTTCGGCAGAGGTAGAACTAGCCAAAAAGAGCAACTTAAAGGAATGTGTGTGTGTGTGTGTGTGTGTGTGTGTGTGTAAATGGAGGCAGGGGGCAAAGGACAGTAGTGGTACAAATCTATTTGTACCATATGAGGTGATACTTAGTTAAGTAAATGATTATACTTCTGTAGCACCCTAGATAAAATCCATCCAATACCTATCAAGCTATCTTGTTCTTATAGGTAAAATAACCTCGCTGTCACTATAAAATAAGCATTCTGTGAATCAATTTGATGCCTTTTTCTCTAATATATAATACAGTGTCATAAAATAGGTGCTCAATAAATATTTGTTGGACGAGCAGCTATTTGAAGGTAGTATCACTTAGGACTTAAGAGCTTAGGTTCTGGTTTTAGAGAAATGTGGGTTCAAATCCCGGCTCCACCATTTGCTAGCTCTGTCCTTTTAGACAATTTTTGTATCTTTCTCTGTGCCTCAGATTCATGTATTTAATATAGATATAATAGTAGCTCTACCTCGCTGGTCTTTTTCAGAATTACATGAGGTAATGTGATATAAGCACATGGCTTGACATGTTAGGTGCTCTCAATATGTAAATAGACATAGTTTATCATATTTTGTAAACTGTTGCTGCATTTCAGACTTCTTCCATAAAGAATTTACACTCTGCACAGATATTATTGGTTTGAGTTAAATTTTAGCAAAACTAAATATGTTGCTTTTAAGAGCCAATTAAAATCCTTCCTTCCTTCCTCCCTCCCTCCCTTTCTTCCTTCTCCCTTCCTCTCTCTCTCCCTCCTTCCCTCCCTCCCTTATTTTTCACCATATTACCTTGGGTGAGGTATGGTGAGGCCACAACAGATCAGTAGAGAGAAGCCAGAAAGGGTTTTGTAGTTTGTTGGACTCACAGTTCCCTGGGGAGAACACAGCACACCATGCAGGGCCACTCAGGGAAGAACTAGGGTCAGCCACAAGGCAGAGGGAGAGAGAACTGTGGGCAAGTGCCTTTATACTGCAGTTTCTGAGGGAAAGAATGGGCAAGCACGTTTAGGATTGGCTAATGTGAGCAGTGTCGGTAGACTCTGGGGCATAGGGGCTGTCCCTGGTTATCTGGTACCTGGCCCTGGGGCAATTAGAGCAGGTGTATAGGGGCCAAGAGTGTGAGAGCTTATATCGGAGGTGGTTCAGGGTGTGGGCTTAATTGACTGCTCAAGAAGCAGAAATGACCAGCCTCTAGCAAGGGCCTCAAAACTGGGTCAGGACAGCATTTAAAAACCTGTATCACACTACATAGAGTCAAATGTTAGCAGATATTGAGGCTGAGGTTTTTGCTAGGTAGGAGAATTCATCCTATGCACATTGTAAATACTGAGTGCTGCAGATGCACTCCATCAAGGCAAGGCTTGAGCAGCCTAATGCCGTTATCCTCAATTCTTTCTTTTTTTTTTTTAAAGAAGATGTTGGGGAGTTTATTAATTTTATTTATTTATTTTTGCTGTGTTGGGTCTTCGTTTCTGTGCGAGGGCTATCTCTAGTTGTGGCAAGTGGGGGCCACCCTTCATCGCGGTGCGCGGGCCTCTCTTGTTGCGGAGCACAGGCTCAGTAGTTGTGGCTCACGGGCCTAGTTGCTCCGCGGCATGTGGGATCCTCCCAGACCAGGACTCGAACCTGTGTCCCCTGCATTGGCAGGCAGATTCTCAACCACTGCGCCACCAGGGAAGCCCTTCAATTCTCTTTTAATGTGTGAAAATGTCCGCCTAAGGGGTGAGCAAAAGGATTATTGTTACTTAATGTTTGCTTAGCACAGCACATTTGGGAAATGTTTCAGAATATTTTATGAATGAATTCTGAGGTACCTAGAATTTGCAAGTATGTCTAAAATATACATATTTATTGAATATTTTTCCACTAAAACCGTTGAGTTTGGGTAAGCCATAGATTGGCTCATAAATATGGAGCCTTTCAGTTTTTCAAGTCAGAGTCTTCTCTCTGCTGTCCTGCTAGAATATATGTCACCCAGCAAAGGGGGTATTGAGGAAACATGGAGAGACTATTTTATGCTGTTTTGCTTTTGTTTGTTTCTTTGTTTTGTTTTTTTGGAAAAATGAGAGAACAAGAGGAGGTGGAGATGGGGAGTGAAAAATTCAGTAGTGTGTAGATTTGTAATATTTACCAATTACAGCAGAAAACATAAGTCCTCTTGCCTATTATTTAAAAATAGATCTCCAGGACTTCCCTGGTGGTCCAGTGGCTCCACGCTTCCAATGCAGGGGGCACGGGTTCTATCCCTGGTTGGGGAACTAAGATCCCGCATGCCATGTGGCGCAACAAAAAAAAATTATATAAAAATAGATCTCTGAATGTGTCTCCCACATTGCTATGATAATTGCTCCCATATTGCTATGATATGATTGCTAGTGTTCCAAAGAAAATCCTGGTTATTGGATTTCTATAGTGAAGCATTGTTTCAAAAGACCTTACCTTGCTTTTGGAGACTATTTGCAATCTTGATACATTTTCATATTACTGGCACTAAATTACTTTTAGTTCACCTGGCTACAGTCCACAATAAACCTAGATTCTGTTTTGAATATACATTCTATATAAATACTTAAGTGTATACCCAGTCCAAAGATATGGTCTAGAGTTTTTTACATAAACTGTAGTAAGAAGGAAATTCAAATATTATGAGACCTATTTTATAAGCTTCCTGTTACCAGACAGATATGTCAAACTCATTCATATGAAAAATGTATTTCATTTAAAAACTTGAAGTCTCTGAGTAAATACTGTTACGGTATGCAAATAATTCAGATAAACCTTATATACTTACAAATATTCTTACCTACCAAATGAAAACTTAGAATGAGCTGCAGGAATAGTTGTAATAACATATATAGTCTGTATGTTCACAGAGAACATTTTATTCTTAAGGTCTGAAACACTCAAAGAACCATGTAGTATAAAAAGAGTACTGCCAGCAGCCCTTTCCTAGTCATTACCAATGATGTGACCTTGGGCAGATCTACCTCTCTGGAGGCCAATTTCCTCTTCTGAAAAAGAGGGAAATATATTAAATAATCTCTAAGGTTTCTTTTGTTATAAGTTGTCATGATTTTCTTTTTATAAGTTATTTCTCATTTAGGAAAAAAGTAGGTAAAATGTATGGTATAAAATATGAATTTCATTGTATAACAGGAAATCATAAACTTTGTCGTGGCATGAACTTTTGTTTTTCAAATAAAGTGTACAGTTGGAAAAATTCTGACATTTGTATGCATCTGTGAAATCATCACCATAGATTTCCTCATGCCTTTTGTATAGTCCCTCTCTTTCTCTCCTCCTCGTCCTTCTCCTGCCCCATATCCAGGCAACCATTGATCTGCTTTCTATTGCTATAGTTTAGTTAGCATTTTATAGAATTTTATAATAAATGAGATCATACAGTATGTGCACTTTTTTTTTGGTCTGGCAATTCTGTTACTCAGCATAATTATTTTCAGATTCATTTGTATTTTTGCATGTGTCAGTAGTTTAATTATTTATATTGCTGAATATTATTACATTGTAAAAATGTCACAGTTTATTCACCTTGTTGATAGATATCTGCATTTTTTCCAGTTTTTATCTGTAACAAGCTGCTATGAATGTTCCTGTATGTCTTTGTATGGACATATGCTTTCTCCTAGGTAAATATGTAGATGGGAATGGCTAGCTCATATAGCAGATGTCTATTAAGAAACCACAAAACCCTTTTCCAAAGTGATTGTACCATTTTACATCTCCACCAGTAGTGATGAGAGTTCCAGTTCTTCCGCACCCTCACCAACAACTGGTATGGTCAGTCGTTTACATTTTAGCCATCCTAGTGGATGTGAGGTGGTATCACATGGTGGTTTTAATTTGCATTTCCCTATTGATATATGATATTGAATATCTTTTCATGTGCTTATTTGGCCTCTGTATATCTTCTTTCTTGAAGTGTCTGTTCAGATTTTTTTTCCTATTTTTAATTGGATTGTTTGTTCTCTTATTGAGTTTTGAGAATACGTGATTCTTTATATACTGTGGATGTTGTTACTTTTAAGACTTGTTAGGTGTGACCACAGCAGTGCTCAGTCTAGGGCTAATTATCACCCAATATTGAGGTAAGACCCTTCTATGTTCTCTACCAAATGCCCTGTGAATCATAAGGTTCCCCAGTCTGGTTGGTGGGAACAGGCACTAGTCCCAGACCTGTGTGGAAACCAGGCATTGTTACTTCTAATTTTTTGGAGTAGTTCTTTCTGTGGCCTTGAGTACTTTCCTTAAGAACATGTGTTGATCAGTAATCAGCTGAACACTTGGGAGCAACTATCTGCATTTCTCTGGAGTTCCCTTTCTATGCAGTTTTCTCCTCTCTGGTACTCTATCCTGAGATTTCTAGCTGCTTTGATCCTCTCAACTCAGAGAGTCTGCTGGCATCTCTTGATTTCCCCCTCCCTGCTGCACTGTTGGAAACTCAAGACAGTAAACTGGTGCAATTTGTGAGTTCACCTTGTTTGTTTCCTGTCTCTTAGGGATCACTGTCCTTTGTTATCTGACGTCCAGTGCCTCAAAAATGTTTTTTTTTTTTTAAACATGTTTTTGTTGTTTTCTTTTCTTTTCTTTTCTTTCCTTTTGCTGCTCCAAGCAGGAGGGTGAATTTGGTCCCTTTTACTACATTTTGGCCTGGAGTGATTTTTTAGTTGTTTTTTTTCTTTGAAGTTTGTGTATATTATTTTTTAGTAGCAACCAGTATTTATTAAGCACTCACTTGTATCAACAACCAGTATTTTTTTTTTTTTTTTTTTTTTTTTTTTTGTGGTATGCGGGCCTCTCACTGCTGTGGCCTCTCCCGTTGCGGAGCACAGGCTCCGGACGCGCAGGCTCAGCAGCCATGGCCCACGGGCCCAGCCGCTCCGCGGCATATGGGATCCTCCCAGACCGGGGCACGAACCCGTATCCCCTGCATCGGCAGGCGGACTCTCAACCACCGCGCCACCAGGGAGGCCCAACCAGTATTTATTAAGCACTCACTTGTATCAACAATTGTCCTGAGAATGTGAAGTTTGCTTAAACTCTTAAGGTGAGCCACTGGCCATGCTCACAATCTCACTATCATTAACATTTTGGTGTATATTCCTCCAGTTCTCCCTCTCTCTTTGTATTTTCCTTAAACAGGTTTACTGAAATATAATTCACATACTATATAATTAACCAATTTAAGTCATACAGTTCAATTTAAATCATACAGTTCAATGATTTTAAATATGGTCACAGATATGTGCAACCATCACCACAATTAATTTTAGAATATTTTTATCACTGTAACAAGAAACTATTTATCACCCTTTCATCCCCTACTTCCCTTACAGCCTAATGCCCTGGCACTAAGCAACCACTAATGCACTTTCCGTCTCTATAGATTTACCTATTCCTGACATTTTTTTTCTTTTTTGGCCTTGCTGTGCAGCATGTGGGATCTTGTTTCCCCGACCAGGGATCGAACCTGTACCTGCTGCATTGGAAGCACAGAGTCTTAACCACTGGACCACCAGGGAAGTCCCTGGACATTTTATATAAGTAGAATCATATAGTATTTAAGCTTTTGTGACTGACTTCTTTCACTTAGCATAATGTTTTCAAGGTTCATGCATGTTCTTGCATATATCAGTACTTCATTCTTTTTTTTATAGCCAAATAATATTCTATTGTATGGATATATCAACTTTTGTTTATCCAGTCATCTGTTGACAGATGACATTTGGGTTGCTTCTTTTAGCTGTTGTGAATAGTGCTACAGTGAACATTCATGCACACATAGTTGAATACCTACTTTTAATTATTTATAGCATATGTCTATGAGTGGAATTGCTGGATTGTATGGTAATTCTATGTTTAACTTTTTAGGAATTGCCGAACTGGTTTCCATACTGGCTGCATCATTTTACATTCACACCTGCAATGTACAGGTGTTCCAGTTTCTCCATATTCTTGTAAATACTTTATTATTTTCCATGTTTCAAAAATATAGCCATCCTAGTGGGTGTGAAATGGTATCTCATTGTGGTTTTGATTAACATTTTCCTAATTAGTAATGATGTTGAGCATCTTTTCATATGCTTGTTGGTCATTAGCTTATCATTTTTGGAAAAATGTCATTTAAGTGCCTTACCCATGTTTTAATCAAGTTGTTTGTTGAGTTACAAGAGCTCTTTATGTATTCTGGCTACTAAACCCTTATTCCATATATGTTTTGAAAAAATTTCCTCCCATTCTATGGATGTCTTTTTACTTTCTTAGTAGTATCCTTTGATGCACAGAAGTTTTTAAAATTTTGATGAAATTCAACTTACCTATTTGTTCTTTTATTGCTTGTGCTTTTGGTGTCATATCTAAGAAACCATTGTCAAATCCAAGGTGATGAAGCTTTACCCCCCTGTGTTTTCTTCTAATAGTTTTAGTGCTTAAATTTAGGTCTTTGATCCATCTTGAGTTAATTTCTGGAAGTGGT
Source organism: Hyperoodon ampullatus (assembly GCF_949752795.1). Classification (NCBI taxonomy): domain Eukaryota; kingdom Metazoa; phylum Chordata; class Mammalia; order Artiodactyla; family Ziphiidae; genus Hyperoodon; species Hyperoodon ampullatus. Next base: position 119,691,228 of record NC_136916.1, on the reverse strand, counting down.
ATGAGGTAAGGATCCAACCGTATTCTGTTGCATGTGGCTATCCAGTTGTACGAAAACCATTTGTTGAAAAGACTTTTTTTTTTCCATTGAATGATTTTGGTACCTTTGTTGAAAATCAGTTGACTATAGACATATGGATTTATTTCTGGACTCTAAATTCTATTCCATTGGTCTATATGTCTATCCTTATGCCAGAGCACACTGTTTTGATTACTGTAACTTTGTACTAAGATTTCAAATTGAGAAGTGTGAGTCTTCCTACTTTATTCTTTTTCAAGCTTGTTTTGGCTATTCTGGTTCTCTGGCAATTTCATTTGAATATTAGAATCAGCTGAAATTCTAGTAAAGATTGCATTGAATCTGTAGGTCAAGTTGAAGAATATTGCTGTCTTAATAATATTGTCTTCTAATTCATGAACATGGGGTGATTTTCATCTTCTTTAATTTCTTTTGGTAATGTTTATAGTTTTCAGAGCATAAGTTTTTCACTTTGCTAAATTTATTCCTAAGCATTTTATTCTTTTTTGATGCTATTATAAATGAAGTTTTAAAAATTTCACTTTTAGATTGCTCATTGCTGGTGTATAGAAATATAATTGATTTTTGTATATTGATTTTATATCTTGTAAACTTGCTGAACTCATTAGTTTTGATAGTTTTTTGGTGGATTCCTTAGGATTATCCACAGACGAGATTATGTTATCTGTGAATAGAGATGGTTTTACTTCTTCTCTTCCAATCTGGACAAGTTTTATTTCTTTTTCTTCCCTAATTGCTTTCTTTAGAACTTCTAATATGATGTTGAGTGGAAGTAGCAAGAGCAGACACCCTTATCTTATTCCTGATCTTAGAGGGAAAGCATGCAGTTTTTCACCATTAAGTATTATGTTAGATTTGGGGTTATTGTACTTGTCCTTTATCAGGTTGTGGAAGTTCCCTTTGATTTTTAGTTTGTTTAGTGTTTCTATTATGAAAGGGTGTTGATCAAATTCTTTTTCTATTTCTATTGAGATGACCATGCTTTTTTTGTTTTTTTCTGTCCAAAGAGGGTATTACGTTAATGGCTTTTCAGATGTTAAATTACCCTAGGGATAAATTCCACTTGATCATGGTATATAATTCTTTTTATATTTTGCTAGAATCAGTTTGCTAGTATTTTGTTGAGCGTTTTTATATCCATATTTATAAAAGATATTGGTCTGTAGTTCTTTTTCCTTATGATGTCTTTGTCTGGTTTTGGTACCAGGGTAATACTGGTCTGATAGAATGAGTTGGGAAGTATTCCCTCCTCTTCTAATTTTTGGAAGAGTTTGTGAAAAATTGGTATTCATTCTTCTTTAAATGTTTAATAGAATTCAGCAGTAAAGCCATCTGGGCCTGAGTTTTTTTTTTCTTTGTGGGTAAGTTTTTCTTTTTTTAATGCACTTTTCCAAACTGTAATTTATTTCATAATTGCAAGAAAAGATCTTTAAAAAAAAAAAGAGAATTAACGTTGGAAACAGAAAATGTTCTGTTCTCTTTTATGCCTCAAACATAGATCAGTGGATTCCTAAAGGCTAATTTAAGGTATGGTCAAAAGAGGATGTGGGTAACTTTTTGATTACTAATCCAATCTTTTTATTTGTTACAGGTCTATTCACATTGTCCGGTTTTCTTGAGTTGGTTTCAGTAGTTTGAAATGTCACTTAAATATACTTTATATTTTTACATATACTTTGGATTACTTCTAGGCTTTCTATCCTTTTATGTAATCATCAGTCTACCGATTCTTAAGACAAATACCACACTGCTTTTATTTCTTATTATTTTAGCATTTTGAAAACCTATAGTAACTAGAAAAGAAACTTCCCTCTTGTTACTCCTTAAACTTTTTTGGTTGGTTACTTCTGTCAATTTATATTCCAGCTGATCATTAGAATCACTCTGTCATAACAACTATGTTTCCTCTGCATCCCTCTTCCCAAATTTCCTTTTGGAGTTTATTTGATCTGAGATAAATTCATGTACTATCTGAGAAGGGTTGACAGTTTTCAGTATTGACTGGACACGTTGTGGGTACTCTCCTACCCTTTATTTTTAGTGTTGCTGGCCACTAGACTCCTGAGCTTCTTGAAGTGTAAGTATGTAATGACTCTTGACTCTTTCCTTATTGCAGTATTTCTCTAGCTCTTCTCTTTCTTCTTCCCATCCTCCTACACTAGAGCTTTATCTCTAAACAATCTCTTGCCAATCTGTCTCCTTCCCCTTCAAGCTTCTCGTAGAGTAATTATTTTTGTCTGTTTCCATCTTAGAAGCATGGCAACTACCAATTGCTTAAGTCAGTTAGATAGACCTTTGCTCTGATTCCAAAGATCTTCAGCTGTCATCTAGGATCTCTGTCTCACTCCCACCCTAAGCCCGTATACTACTCCACTTCCCCAACAACTCAAAATTTGTATCCCTCTCCTACTACCTATTGGTTTATAATTTCTACTTTAGCAAAACAATCTATTCACATTTCTTTATTTTAGCAAAGCAAAATTCACCAGTGTTTACCTACAGAAGATCATACTATCTTGCAGTATTTGTTACTTAATCTCTTCCATTAAAATACATATCCTGGGCTTCCTTGGTGGCGCAGTGGTTGAGAGTCTGCCTGCCGATGCAGGGGACACGGGTTCGTGCCCCGGTCCGGGAAGATCCCACATGCCGTGGAGCGGCTGGGCCCGTGGGCCATGGCCGCTGAGCCTATGCATCCGGAGCCTGTGCTCCACAACGGGAGAGGCCACAACAGTGAGAGGCCTGCGTACTGCAAAAAAACGAAACAAAACATATGCTGTCCAAGAACATGGTATATCTCTTTATGTGTTTGTGTCATCTTTGATTTCTTTCATCAGTGTCTTATAGTTTTCTGAGTACAGGTCTTTTACCTCCTTAAGTAGGTTTATTCCTAGGTATTTTATTCTTTTTGTTGCAGTGGTGAGTGGGATTGTTTCCTTAATTTCTCTTTCTGATCTTTCATTGTTAGTGTATAGGAATGCAAGAGATTTCTGTGCATTAATTTTGTATCCTGCAACTTTACGAAATTCATTGATTAGCTCTAGTAGTTTTCTGGTGGCATCTTTAGGATGTTCTATGTGTAGTATCATGTCATCTGCAAACAGTGACAGTTTTACTTCTTCTTTTCCAGTTTGGATTCCTTTTATTTCTTTTTCTTCTCTGATTTCCATGGCTAGGACTTCCAAAACTATGTTGAATAATAGTGGTGAGAGTGGACATCCTTGTCTTGTTCCTGATCTTAGAGGAAATGCTTTCAGTTTTTCGCCATTGAGAATGTTGTTGGCTGTGGGTTTGTCGTATATGGCCTTTATTATGTTGAGGTAAAGCCCACTTTCTGGAGAGTTTTTATCATAAATCGGTGTTGAATTTTGTCACAAGCTTTTTCTGCATCTACTGAGATGGTCATATGGTTTTTACTCTTCAATTTGTTAATATGGTGTATCACATTGATTGATTTGCATATATTGAAGAATCCTTGCACTCCTGGGTTAAACCCCACTTGATCATGATTTATGATCCTTTTAATGTGTTGTTGGATTCTGTTTGCTAGTAATCTTTTGAGGATTTTTTCATCTATATTCATCAGTGATATTGGTCTGTAATTTTCTTTTTTTGTAGTATCTTTGTCTGGTTTTACTATCAGGGTGATGGTGGCCTTGTAGAATGAGTTTGGGAGTGTTCCTTCCTCTGCAATTTTTTAGAAGAGTTTGAGAAGGATGCGTGTTAGCTCTTCTCTAAATGTTTGATAAAATTTGCCTGTGAAGCCATCTAGTCCTGGGCTTTTTTTTGTTGGAAGATGTTTAATCACAGTTTCAATTTCATTACTTGTGATTGGTCTGTTCATATTTTCTGTTCCTTCCTGGTTCAGTCTTGGAAGGTTATACCTTTCTAAGAATTTGTCCATTTCTTCCAGGTTGTCCATTTTATTGGCATAGGGTCGCTTGTAGTAGTCTCTCGTGATGCTTTGTATTTCTGTGGTGTCCATTGTAACTTCTCCTTTTTCATTTCTAATTTTATTGATTTGAGTCCTCTCCCTCTTTTTCTTCATGAGTCTGGCTAAAGGTTTATCAATTTTGTTTATTTTCTCAAAGGACCAGCTTTTAGTTTTATTGACCTTGCTATGCTATTTATTGATCTTTGACCATACTACGCAAAGCAATCTCCAGATTCAGTGCAGTCCCTATCAAATTACCAGTGGCATTTTTCACAGAATTAGATCAAAAAATTTTACAATTTTTATGGAAACACAAAAGACACTGAATAGCCAAAGCAATCTTGACAAAGAAAAACAGAGTTGGAGGAATCAGGCTCCCTGACCTCAGGCTATACTACAAAGCCTCAGTAGTCAAGACAGTATGGTACTGGCACAGAAACAGAAATATAGATCAGTGGAACAGGATAGAAAGCCCAGAGATAAACCCACGCACCTATGGTCACCTAATCTATGACCAAGGAAGCTAGAATATACAGTGGAGAAAAGATAGCCTCTTCAGTAAGTGGTGCTGGGAAAGCTGGGCAGCTACATGTAAAAGAATGAAATTAGAACACTGCCTAACACCACACACAAAAGTAAACTCAAAGTGGATTAAAGACCTGAATGTAAGACTGGACACTATGAAACTCTTAGAGGAAAACATAGGAAGAACACTCTTTGACATAAATCACAGCAAGATCTTTTTTGACCCACCTCCTAGAATAATGAAAATAAAAACAAAAATAAACAAATGGGACCTAATGAAACTTAAAAACTTTTGCACAGCAAAGGAAACCGTAAACAAGACAAAAAGACAACCCTCAGAGAGGGAGAAAATATTTGCAAATGAAGCAACTGACAAAGGATTAATCTCCAAAATACACAAGCAGCTCATGCAGCTCAATATCAAAAAAACAAACAACCCAATCAAAAAATGGGCAGATGACCTATGTAGACATTTCTCCAAAGAAGACATACAGATGGCAAACAAACACATGAAAAGATGCTCAACATCACTAATTATTAGAGAAATGCAAGTCAAAACTACAGTGAGGTATCACCTCACACCAGTCAGAATGACCATCAAAAAATCTAGAAACAATAAATGCTGGAGAGGGTGTGGAGAAAAGGGAACCCTCTTTCACTGTTGGTGGGAATGTAAATTGATACAGTCACTATGGAGAACAGTATGGAGGTTCCTTAAAAAAGTAAAAATAGAACTGCCATATGACCCAGCAATCCCACTACTCGGAGTATACCCTGAGAAAACCATAATTCAAAAAGATACATGCGCCCCAGTGTTCTTTGCCACACTATTTACAATAGCCAGGACATGGAAACAACCTAAATGTCCATTGACAGATGAATGGATCAAGAAGATGTGGTACATATATACAATGGAATATTACTCAGCCATAAAAAGGAGTGAAATCGGGTCATTTGTAGAGATGTGGATGGACTTAGAGACTATCATGTAGAGTGTAGTAAGTCAGAAAGAGAAAAACAAATATCGTATATTAACACATATGTGTGGAATCTAGAAATTGGTACAGATGAACCTATATGCAGGGCAGGAATAGAGATGCAGATGTGAAGAATGGACATGTGGACACAGGGTGGGTGGGAGGAGTTGTGGGATGAATTGGGAGATTGGGATTGAGATATATATACTACTACGTGTAAAACAGATAGCTAGCCCGAACCTGCTGTATAGTGCAGGAAGCTCAGCTCGGAGCTCTGCAGTGCCCTAGATGGATGGGATGGGGGTGGGGTGGGAGAGAGGTCCAAGACGGAGGGCATATATGTATACATACAGCTGATTCACTTCATTGTACAGCAAAAACTAACACAACATTGTAAAGCAACTATACCCCAATTAAAAAGAAAATGCATATCCTCTCCATCTTCCAACCCCTGCTCAAAACACACTTGGGACAGGAAGTATGTTCATTTTAAGTCTACTCTAGTCATTCTAACAGTTTTTTGTGATGATATTTATCTAGGTGTAATTGACTGTACAGAGATGCCTTATTTATGAAAATACAATGTACAAGAATATATAATATATATGATTCAGATTGCTTTTATAAATATGATCCACCACTGGATTCATTTAAATGTTAGCTTATATTTTCTGGAAGCTATAAAAATTTAAACAGGGAACTCTTGTTTCCAAGAGTGTGAAATCTCTATGTACTTATAAATCAATACTTACAAATAAATAAAAAGAATTGCTTCAAAGGCATGGAAGAATATAAACCTTAGTATAATTTTAAATGTATAAAAATTTGTTATTTAGTGCTTTGGTATTATATCTTCTTTATAAAGCTATTCTTGGGTATTCATATTTGTAAAACAGCTACTGCGGATATAGTCTTTTTTTTTTTTTTTTTTTTTTTTTTGTGGTACGCGGGCCTCTCACTGTTGTGGCCTCTCCCATTGCGGAGCACAGGCTCAGCGGCCGTGGCTCATGGGCCCAGTGGCTCTGCGGCATGTGGGATCTTCCTGGACCAGGGCACGAACCCGTGTCCCCTGCATCAGCAGGCGGACTCTCAACCACTGCGTCACCAGGGAAGCCCGGGTATAGTCTTTTTAAAAAATCTCTCTGTAAATTCAGTCTGTGAGGGATAATGGATTAAGATCACTGTGCCATTAGAGAACTTTCTCACCTAAATTCACCCTGTGTGGGCATTAACATAGAGATTGCAGAGGACGATAAAAACAGAGAGGGATCTGCTTTATCCTATGGGAATCAGAAAAGACTTCCAATAGGTGACACTTACTCTGAGTCTTGAAGGAGAAATAGAAGTTAACTAGATGGTGGGGTGGGAGACGTGAGCATTCCAAAAATAGCCAGGGATGTGTGTGTGTGCACAGACCTGAGAGAATGTGAGAAACTGCTAAGAACTAGTAGTGCTGGAACAAACACTACGTATGAGATCATAGGGGAGATATGGCCAGAAAGCCAAGCTGGGGCCATGTCATAAAGAGGTTCTGAAACTATACCAAGGAGTTTGGCCTTTATTCTCCAGGCAGTGGGAACTTGCTTGCAGTGTAGTTTCTGTTGGTATATTATGAAGGAAAAAACTAAAATTCTGCTTCTTATATAATGGGCAAGGCAACCTTTAAAAAAAAAAGCACAGGCCTCCTCTTATGGGAAGAGCCTCAGCAAATCAGGTTCACGGTTGACTTCAATTTTTCTGAGTTCCTTAGACTTTGTTCCTTTGCAAAGTACTTTTTTCTTGTTTTCAAAAGATCCAAGTATAGAATTGTTTACCTGTTTCTAGAGCTATTTTTTTCCTTCACAGATTGTCTCTGTCTTTGAATGTGCCTTTAGAAATGGTGTTTTCCAATTTGATTCTCAGGAGTAAGGCCCCGAGCATGAAAAACATGAATTTTTTTCGTAGAAGCAAGTGAGCTTTCTTTCTTTCCTGATGCACACAGATGGTTTCAGGATGTATCAATGCTGAGAGCCATTTACAGTCAAAAATTTTTTTGATCTTTGGCAAGCCCTAGAGGGAAGATGAGATTAATGTTACATGTCATTCCCAGCCTCAGATTGGAGGAAGGATTTTGTAACTCTGATGTTGTTTTAGTTTCAAATTTAAGAGAAACTTAACACCTCTGGCTATATTTGTGCAGTGAGACCATGATGACTGAGAAAGCCTACAGGGCCTCAAGGAGGGGCTGGGAGGTGCACTGCTTGCTGTGTGATGCTGTGGGAAAGAAGTAGTGAGTGTTCCCGAATTTTTTTTTTTTTTTTGCTATACGCGGGCCTCTCACTGTTGTGGCCTCTCCCGTTGCGGAGCACAGGCTCCGGAGGCGCAGGCTCAGCAGCCATGGCTCACGGGCCCAGCCGCTCCGCGGCATGTGGGATCTTCCCGGACTGGGGCACGAACCCGTGTCCCCTGCATCGGCAGGCGGACTCTCAACCACTGTGCCACCAGGGAAGCCCCCAAATTTTTTTAATTTATGAAACTTTAAAAAGTTATTTTGTATAATTGTAGTGTTATTTCCTGAGGGTTTGCTTGTTTGTTTGTTTTTGTTTTTGGCTCAAATTCAAGAAGACTGATAATGAAGTTCTGAGGAAGTAGCTCCAACCACTGGGGAGTGAGGGATGGAGACTTAAAGCTCCTGTACCTTCACTGTTAAGGATGCACTCTTAGTAGAACATGAAGGTTGCACTGCACATCAAATCCCCTAGCTCTTCATTTCCTCAGAAGGTCTGAGTGACTAACACTCCTCCTCCACAATGTGACTTGGAAGAAAGGTGACAAAGAGGGTAATAGGAAGAAGGGTTAAACCTAAGAGTTCAAATGTTGATTTTGTGCTTCAAACAGGTATGGAATGGAGTAGGCCTAGGTGAGGCATAAGTGAATGAATTAAGTAGTTCAGGAGAGGAAATATACACTTTGTAAAGTGGGCCATGCCTTTTGATTTTTTTGATTGTTTCTTTTAATTTTTACATAAAGTCCTTTTCAAAATATCAGTTTAAAATGTCTAAAAGAAGATAAGGAAAAGATACTGTGTTTGAATTGAAATCTGGGCCAGAATTTAAAAAGGAGAATGGTGTATCCTTAGGGTCCTAGCAAAATAATTGTCATGGAAAGCACAGTGAGAAAGTTCTGGAAAGTGAAGTTTTGGAAGTAGGAAGGATCACTTGTACAGTTATACTTGCACCCAGAGATTCTCCCCCGAGCTCTTCTCAGCTCAAAACTGGAAGGGATTTGTATTAATATGGGAGGCTATTTCCTTGGAAAAGCCTCTTAGACCTTAAGAAATGTGCAAGAGACTTTTTTGACAAGGTTCATGAAGATGGTGTCAGGAAAAGGAAATTACTTGCTTTAACAACTCTGACATTATTGGTGTTGAGTATCTTGCATTCTGTTTGGTGACTTGCATACAGATGGGGCCATGTGGACTCAGAGCTATGTTCCTTTGTGTCTCTCTCCGTTTCTACCACTACAAGAAAATGAGTCAGATGTGCAGATCAAGTTGCCCTAAAAGAGCCAGTGATTTTAATTAGTTTTGAGAGAGAAATTAACCTAAATACAGCATTGGGATTAGAGTTGGAAGGATAGTGTTCTGCTTTACTCTTTATCCTGGCCTAGCAAAAATTTATGTTGCCATAGGATTTTAGAGCTCATGGAGCTTAGAAATCATGTAGTCCAAGTGGATCAGGACTTCAGTATTCTGACTTTGAGTTACCTTTTTCCACTATATTGGACTTTCTTTCTTTACAATGTGTAAAACACAGTGGCTATCAGTTAAGTTTAGGGAACTTAAAAAAGTAGATGACCATGGCAAAAGAGACTCATCCCTGCCAATTTAGAATACTTTGGTTCTTCTATGAATGTTGCAGTTAATTCGTGTGTTACTATCTGAATGTAGAAATTGTTGCACTGGACATCTCTGAACCTGTCATTGTAGACTTGAGGGCCCTTGAATCTTTGAAGCCTTTAGGAACACATCTTAACATTTCAAACATGCAGATACAGAACCTTACCAATGTTAACGTTTCTGAGCCTCAGACTTCTCTCTGTAAAATGGAATATTAAAAATTGTCCTTTTCTCTTTTAAGAGTCTGAGTTTTTTGTTCATCATTCCACCTGTGTAGAATGCTCTCTGCTTCTTTTCTTCACCTTTCCTTCCTTGAAAACTCAGCTCAAATCCCACTTCCTCAAAGTTTACTGATTTCTTTAGCTTCATTTAGATTACTATTCAATTCTTGTTTTTTGTAATTTGATATTTTTATAGATTATACTCCATACAAAGTTTTTATAAAATATTGACTGTACTCCCTGTGCTGTACATTATATCCCTGTGACTTATTTATTTTATACCTAGTAGTTTGTACCTCTTAATCCCCTTTATCTATTTCACCCCTGTCTCTACCACTCTTCCCTCTGATAACCACTAGTTTGTTCTCTGTATCTGTGAGTCTGTTTCTGTTTTGTTTTATTTGTTGGCTTGTTTTGTTTTTAGTTTCCACATATAAGAGAAAACACAGTATTCGTCTTTCTCTGTCTGACTTATTTCACTAAGCATAATACCTTCCAGGTCCATTCATGTTGTATTCAATTCTTTTGACAGGTAATGTCACTACATGGTTTTGTTGTTGTGATGTTTTTTTTTTTGCACTGTGGCTATTTACCGTTAGGTAACTTTTAACATTTTAATACTTTATTTAAGCTCCAAATTGCAAGCTTTCAGAGAGTGGAAACTATGACCTCTCCAACTTTGCATTTAATTTAATGTATCTCAGAGTGCTTAGTGTATACTATATTTTTAGTAAATAATTGTAATTTTGATTTTATAAGGTCATAGGATTTTTTTTTTACAAAAACACTTTAATAAAAGCTTAGAAAATGGTGGTATACATTAAGACATTTATTTTCAAAGTACAGCACATTATTTTCTTAACTGGATCTCTTTTATTTCTTAGTCTGAAAGTGTATCTGTAATATACATCTACAAAATTAATATATTTAATATTAATTTACCTTATGCTTTAGATAAACTTAGCATTATAAAAATATAGTTTATTTTTGGTGACAGTTTCTAAGTTTAAAATTTTAAAACATCTTGAATCTGTGTTCAAATATGGTAATTTTGATACTAAAATTAAAATTCTGCAGATAATAAAATGTAAATGCCTATATAAGCAGGAAATAAGGTAAATATATTTTTATTGAAGAGACTCTAGAGAACAAGTCACTTCAAAAGAGATCAAAATAAGAGAATGTTTTGTTCTATACCTACTAGATAAAATAATAAGTACGACAATTAATACCAAGGTAGCTAGTGTCCATTAGGACTTAGAATCACCTGAAACTTTATGAGGTGATGGACCCTGAATTTTTACAGGATTTATTTCCCAACCTCTGGTTCACATATGTTTCATTAAGGCATCTAAAGTACTTGCTATTTTTTGCTGATCAGATTCAGTCAGCATAATGTCATCAGTGTAATGAACCAGTATATTCCTTTCCTATTGCTTCTGTAACAAATTACTACAAACTTAGTGTACTCAAACCATACAAATCTATTATCTTACAATTTTAGTGGTCAGAAGTCCTAAAATCAAGGTGTTGGCAGGGCTACATTTCTTCTGGAGGCTTTAAGGGGAAATCCACTTCCTTGTTTTTCCCAATTTCTCTAGGACACCTGCATTCCTTCACTTTGTGTCCCCTTCCTCCATCTTCAAAACGAACAGAACAGCATTTTCAAGTCTCTTTTTCTTTCTCCCTCTCCCTCCTTCTCAATCTCTCTCTCTGACTTTTGATTCCATCATCATATCTCCTTCACTCTCTTTCTGACTCTGACCCTCCAGCCTCCTCTTATAATGACCTTGTGATTATATTGAGTCCACTTGGTTAATGCTGGATAAACTCCCTTAATATCCTTAATCACATCTGCAAAGCCTCTTCTGTCATGTAGGTAAAATATTCAAAGGTTTTGGGGATTAGGATGTAGGTATCTTTGTGGTATCATTATTCTGCTAACACAACCAGTATGATATTGCATGGAATACCAAGATGATAAGATCCCTGTGGAACATATTATGGCAGTGAATAGAGTTGAAGTAGTTCTGAGGTATACTGGTGGTCCACCTAAGTAAAGCAAACTTTTTTTCATGATTCTTAATTGGTATGGAGAAAAAAAGCATTTGCTGGGTCAATAGGTACCTACCAGGTACCATAGTTGCTGTAATTTGATCCAACATAAATATTACATTTGGAATAACAGCTACAATGGAGTTAACACCTGATTAAGTTTATGATATTCCATGTTAATTCTCCAAAATGTATCTACCTTCTGTCCCAGCCAGACTAAATTAAATGAGGATGCCCCCCTTCCCATGCAGAGATCTTACTCTAGGTATGGGTCTAGTAGCAATGAGGGGTTGTTGGGATAATTGACATCGGGCAGCTATTCTAGGTGATGTTATTACAGTTTTATGCAAAGGAAGGCTACTCTCCCCAAACATAGGAGAGCAAGCTTCTTTCACTAGCAAAAGATAGTCAAAGTGACTTGAGTTTTTAAAATTTTCAGTTTCATCCATGTCCAAACAGATGTCACTATTCCTCCTCTGAGCTCCAGCATCATACTTGAAGACCCAAGCTTTTCACTTTCTTTAAGCAAGTCAGTGCACTCAGAAGAATTGAGCCTACATCACTGTCCTGGTTATTGTCTCTATTGACATCATGCTCAATCGCAGCAACCACTGGGACTCGCCAAGGAACTCCATCACAATTATCCAGAGATGATAATTTGATTAACTATAATGCCACTACATGCCTTGGATTATTCACATCTCATTTTCCTTTGGCTAGGAACTCAGTATTACATTCAAGTCTAAAGACAAGATCCATACTGAATCTAAGACCAGAAGCCTCTGTATTGCTTGGGAACTTGTTAGAAAGGCAGATTCTCAGGCCCTGTCCCAAACATGCTGAATCAGAATTTCTGGTAGGAGGGCCTAGGGATCCGTGATTTATAAGCTCTCCAGGTGATTCTGAGGCATGCTAAAGTTTGAGGAGCAGGAACCACCCCTAGGTTTGCTGAAAGAGCAAAGGGAAGAGGTTGTAATTATTAGAACTTAGAATCTTAGGGTGTGAGACTTCACTCAGCTGAAATTCAGACCTTTGAGGAGGAGCTGCTGCTTGGTGATGTTGGAATCTCTGAATTCAGAGGACCTTCTCCATGGGCTTGGAATCTAGACCTCTCTGGATGGTGCTGATAAGTCCATGGATAGGGAAGATAATGGGGCTGGTTCTGCACATTCCAGAAAAACTGCAGTATGATTCAGCTGCTGCTATAGGAAGGAACTACCACTGCTGAGGTGAAGAAGCATGGCTGGGATGATGTTCACAGAAACTGCAAGCCAACAAGTTGCTTCCTCCTCCTCTGGACTTTCATTCTCTCTCTAGTGCCCGTGCTAGAATTGCCTGATGTGGATTCAACCTGCAATGCAGAAATATGATTTGCAGAGTCCCAGCTCAGAATCACTAAGCAGACTATAGAAGGGTAGGCTTGAAACTGAGAGACAATAACTTAATAACTGATAGAGTTAATTGATGCTTCCTGTCTAATTTATTTACAGGAAGAAATACACGAAGTTTTTAGACATTAACAGAAAATCAATTTTGAAAACATAATTTCCCACTAATATTCTTTCAATCAATGGAGCCATATAATAAATATATAAATAATTATTTTTGGAGATGTGTGTTAGAGCCTGTGCTGTGGATTCAGCATCCCATGAGACAGAAATGGCCCTGCCCTCAATAGAATACATTTTACTGGAGAGGCATTTTAGTTAATGTGTATCATGTTATTGCACCCCAAATTCTTATCACCTGTACTATTCATATGTGTGAATTGTGATTTTAAAACATTTTTTATAGCTAAATACAACACAGAAATACCTTGGAAGCAGAAGCTGATAAAATACTGTAACTGGTTTCAACTGCTTGTGATTATCAGAATGGTTTCATTGTTCTTATTGATTTTAATAAGTAAATGGCATAAATGTATACATATGAATAAATTTAATAGTACTGAGAATACAACAGATGGATGCTCTGTAGAGTACATCTAGCTACCTGACTTCACTGGTGATTGCCTGGTACACATACTACTTAAGTTCTTATATAAATCCTTTAGTGAAAACCAAAAACAGACTTGGAAATAAAGATTTCAGCACTCACAGTCCCTTCATAAGGAAGCCGAAGAGCTAGTAAAATAGTTTTATTCCTGTGGCCAGTTCCCCAGTGAGGAAGACCAAGTTGGCTAAGGGAATCACTGGGTGCGGGAGGTGATTTCATAGACTTTGTTTACAAGTGGCTCCAAAGATTTGCCTTGAATTTACAGTATATATTTATTTGAAGTCCTCAGAGACAGGTGTATATGAACATTTTTCTATCATCTTCTAATGAAGGGGGAAATGAACTACAGATTTTCTGATTTCTTTGCCAGCGGTAATAACTACTCCGACAACATGAACACAGATGCAAGGAACCATTCCATCTAAACCTCTTGAAAAAGGAGGGGATATGAGGATATATGTATACGTATAGCTGATTCACTTTGTTGTGCAGCAGAAACTAACACAACATTGTAAAGCAATTATACTCCAATAAAGATGTTAAAAAATAAATAAATAAAAAATAAACCTCTTGAAAAGTTCATGGATATTTTCCCTTGAGATGACTAGTTATGACGCCAGTTTGGGTTTAAAGGAAGCTATTTTTGTATCTATTTCAAGACAGTGGAGTTGTATTAAGAGTAAAGCCATCATGAGTAATAAAAAATGTACTTTAACATTCAGCTACAATAAACTATAATACTCTTACCTTGAAATGATAAATCACTGGGATATTCAAAACACATTTTCATGCATTAACTTTTTTTGGTTATTAAGACAATCCTATAAGATAGAAAGTGCACCATTATCACCATCATCTTACAGATGAAGAAACTGAGACCTCAACAGGTTAAGTGATTGCCTAAGGACATAAACTGATAAATGGTGGATTTAAATCTGGGCCACAGAGATAAATTTTCAGATACAATTTCTGATTTATAAGCACTTTGCATGTATTTATTTAATAAAAAATAAGAAAAACTGAGTATGTTCTTTCCTCAACATAGGATGGAATCAAGGCAAGAACATTGAACCAGAGACTGGGATCTAGTCCTAGTTTTGCCACTGAACAACTGATTTTGGGCAAGCTGCTGTTCTTTCAGGGCCTCAGTTTTATCACCTATACAAAGAGAGTGTTGAATTAAGTTGTCTGTAGTGTCTCTTTTAGACCTAACATTGTATGAAATAATTGCTGTTACTATCTAAGTCTGAGATTTTTCTGACTGATTACATAATTTCCCTCCACCATCCCCTCTCTACTTATACTTCCTGCCCCATACATTCTCACTAACTGAGGAGGTAATTTCAGACACATGAACTGTGCAGAACTCAGAAGTCCAGCTACCAAACATACATTCCCCACCAGCTTACCTCTGTGCTCCTGTCTTATCTAACTTGGCCTGAGTTTTCTCTAAGTAGAGCAACTTATAAAGTTGGCAGATACTGTGTATTAGTTTGCTAGGGCTGCTATAACAGAATACCACAGACTAGGTGTCTTATTATATAGCAGACACTACATCCACATGCAGTTACGTTCTGAGGTACCAGGGGTTAGTTCTTCAACATATGAGCTTTGGAGGGGACACAGTTCAGCCTACAACATACTTCCTCTAGAAAGACTTCCTTAAAACATTTTTTAGGAGTCGGGGAAGATAGCTGTAGGGTAAACTAACAAAGTGGGGAGTGAATATAATTGGGGAAAACGGTATGAAATATGAAACAGTTGCTGATGAAGTCAATTAGGGGCCCCCAGAATACCCTTTGCTAAAAGTAGGTCTTGCCCACTGCAGTCCTTATAGATGTGATGGCTTGGATGAAATGAACTTGTCTTATTGATGTATCTTAAAAATAATTACTCTCTTGTGTCAATGCTGTTGAGGGGCCTGTCAGAAAAAGGAGGCAATCTTCTGTATTTTCAGCTTAAGAATTCACTGTTTTCACTCATCCAAAAGCCATGTACTTAAACCACGTTCAGGACCACAAGCAATCTTTCAGCTGAAGATTTCGCTCTGGCAATAGAGACAGTCTGAAAACTACTAAAATATTTGGCTGCTTTTTGCAATTTTTGGATTATTACTGTATATTTGTTCAGGCTGAATAAAAGATAATGTAGTTGCTTTGAGTAGGTTTATGCAAGTTTTCAGTGTCTCATCCCAAACACCACAGACTTGACATGTGTGTCACAACTCACAAAATGTCTAGATTGCACTGTCCAATATGGTAGCCACTAGCCACCTACGTTTAAAGTTGAATTAATTAAAATTAAATAAATTTAGTTCCTCAGTTGTACTACACACATTTCAAGTGCTCAGTAGTCATGCATGGCTACCATATTGGACAACACAGATATAGAACATTTTCATTATCACATAAAGCCTATTGAACAGCATTCATCTATATTGTTTTTCAGATGACACCAAATGCTGAAATACCATCTCATTTAAAGGAACCAAACTGTACTGTAAAATGTTTTGTTCCTGCATCAGTTAGCAATGCATTCAGCTGTAAATAACAAAAACAGGAAGGTTAAACTCAGCCTTCTGTGGCTTAAACATAGAAGGGTTTATTACTGTAGATTCAGCTGCTCAACAATGTCAGGGCCCCATGTCACCATGATTTTCTTGGCCTTTTTCCTTCATGGTTGAAAGGTGGCTACTTTGGCTCCAGTCTTTATATCCATATTTAAGTTAAGAAGGAGAGAGAAAATTGTGGCATCTGTCAGGAAGGCAAAAGTTTCCCCAGAAATCCCTTAGCCAACTTTGGCATGTATCTTAGCCACAGGATTTTCTATTCCCACTCATGGAAGATGGTTAGGAATAATGGATTGGGAATCATGGTTGGGTCAGCCAACCAACAAACAGTGTTTTCCGTAGCTTCCTAATAGAATTTACAAAAAATACTTTCTGACATCACAGGAACTTTAACAAGAAGCAAGAGATTATATTGCATGATTTCTCCAAAGATGATACATATTTAAGGTCTGGGTTTCCTGCCTATTCAACAATCCATATTTCTAATATTGACAAAGTAGGAAAGAGTGACATCTTCTCTCTGAATTACATATGCTTGCTTTGATGACTTTGAGCATATAGAACAGAAATTATGTCTGTAACTGAGAAGCAGTTTGATGAAGTGGAGAGTGGATAGATTTTCTTTTGCCTGTGGTTATAATTAGTAAGTTGAGCAGGTCACTTATACTACGTTTGATCATTTGTAGGATGGAGATGGTTGTGAAAATCAAATGAGCCAACACATGTGAAGTGTGTCTGGTATGGAATACCACTTCTGTTTACTACCTCTTTATATATGTTGTGCAGAGTGGTCCCAAACTGAGGTCTCATAAATTATCACAGTGAGTGTCATAAAATGTGAAGTATTAACATGAAGCATTAGCCTGATCATATACTCATACAAATATAAGTCCTTTGTTTAAATCTAGTGACGTCAAACTTTGCACAATGTGTTGTTTCCCTGAAGTTAAAATTTACTAATAAGGTTAAAGATTTAATTTTTTTCCTTAAATTTCTTTTACTTAGTTAACTTGCAGATCTGGACATAATTTACAATAAAGTTGCACTCCGCTCAGTGAGCTTCAGAAACTAAATTGCCTCAGAGAGGAAGCACGTGTAGAATGGGAGGTGACCACAGGAACAAATATGGGGAATTATGACAGGCAGACTTTTCTGTATCCTGAGCAACTTTAGGAAAGGGAGGTAGTTGTCAAAGGAAACCAGCTGGGCCCCAGAAGAAGCCATTCTGGAGAAAAAGGAAAGGGCTGATGGAGATTTACGAAAGAATAAAACTTTCCCTAATATTAACAGCAGCAACCTTGAAGCCATACAACCATCTTTAGAGTGAACAGGCAGAGAGAAAAGTGCATGGTTAGAGCAATCATTTTGAACTGATACTGGATTTTTTCCTTGGGTATAGTGGCCAACTAGGGCTGCAATCAGCTTAATTATACCTACGTCAAAAGGCGTAGCACAAAGGAAACAGGTGTATCTGAGAAAAATCGACCGTAAGTAGTTGCTCTGATGGAGCGGAATCTGAGAATTCTAGGTTTCCCCTGTGAAATTAAGTGGCTTACAAATTCTACTGGCTCTTTCAATGTAGCAAGGATTTTAAAGAAAGTGGACAAAGGAGCTATTTTCTTCTTTGTTGCTATTATCCAAATTGAAATCTTCTGAAGCCTGTCTTAGGCACCCTGCTTCTGAGATGAGGCTCTGTGCTTGGAACCCTTGGTACACGTGGACAGCAAGAAAGAATTCACAGAAGGGCAGTCAGAATGACTGAATGATATGACATTAAGAGGAGTGATGAGTAAGTTTGGCTAGACAGCAAGAAAGAGAAGGATAAGCATTTTATTCTATATTTGGAAAGCAATAAACAACAAGGGCCAAAGGGAATTATTTGCTGCGTTACTTGGGGCATAATGAAGCATAACGAGGTAAAATGAAAGTAAGGAGAATTTAGTGAGTATTTGAAATGCCTCCTGCCAGGAGCAACTACAGGTTAGCCTTCTTAGAACAGGCCTCATTTAGCACAATGGGCTTTCTCTAGGATTGAATGCCATCCGCCACCCTGTAGAATCCTTTCTTCTAGAGAGGCACTGTGGGCACTTTTATTAGAGATTTAAGATTATTTTAGGCTACAACTAGAAATAATGTTGCAAGAAGCAATTCTCCATTGCTTTGCATATTCTACAGTTTAAAACTGCTTGCTTTTTCTTCTTCATTAATAAACATTGCTTTGGTTTGGATACCCACAAAACCGGAGGTTGAAACAAGGATTTAGGTGCGTATCGTTTATTTGGGAAGTGAGTTCAGGAAAGACTCCCTTCAAGAAGAGGAAGGGAGGGAGGAGAGTGAGATGGGAGAAGTAAAAGCCCATAAAGGCTGCATTATAAATGTTCTCGCCACTGTAGACAGTGGGGGCTTAACTCACAGGAGGCCTCCCAGAATTCTCTCTCTTAGGTATAGGAGGCAGGAGCATTTATTCACTGGCTCCCATTGCCATTGGTTGAGGGTTACCATCCAAGATGTTTACTTCCCAGCACTTCCAGGGGCTGGCTTCCCACGGAATTGGCAAAAGATCTGATCTTTGAAGAAAAGCAAAGGTTTCACATGGTGGGAGTCTGTCAAGGTACATGGAACTGTCCAGCACAGATGTGGCTAAAATCAGAGGTGGTCCAAGGAGATGGGACTCAAGGCACCAGCAACATCTACTACAAGCCAAATTTACCTCTGTAAGCACCTAACTCATCAGCTTCAGACATGGCTAGAAGGAGGGCAGAGCACTTTAATATGGCAACTTTGACTCTGCAGTGTCAGAGACGGTGCCCTTCTTCAAAGCCTACATGTTTTCCATCCTTGCAGCATCTGCATATTCTTTCTTATTATGCCCCCTTGGGACTTCATTAACTGCCAGACCCTTTTTTCAGTTTTATGCAGAAATTATAATTTTCTATGTTGCCATTAACTTTTTCATACTTGTCTCATCCAATGCAATGCTGAACAAGCAGCCACTCCATGATTGTTTGTGCAGCTGTGTACCTAGTACTAAGTGATTTGCATTCAGTTTGTATTCAATAAATGTGGGTTGATTTGTTTTTCATTTCTATCAATTTTTTTAAAATGGAAAAGGCAGTATGTTCATATGATAAAAATTCAAGCAGTGCAAAAGTTTACACAGTGAAAGTCCATTCTTCCTCTTACCCTGGACTTCCAAGCTTTCTTCCTTGATACAGTAATTGTCAGTAGTTCTGTATTGATTCCAGAAGTTGGATATGCAATCATACTTATATATCCATTAAAAATGCAAATGGGATTATGTTGTATACATGATCTGTACCTTACTTTTCATTGAATATGTCAAAAATGGTTCAGTAACAGCACATACAGACCTATTTCATTCATTTTAATGGCTATCTGGTATTCCACTGTACAGATGTGCTATTCATCAATCTGATTTTTCTCCTTTCCAAAATATTTCTATTACTATAATAACATATAGCATAGTTAATATAACATAGTTAATAGTTTTCCCACTTTATTAGCCAGGATAAACTCAGTTATACTGTGATGTATTCATTTTCTATTATGATAACAAATTACCACAAACTTAGCAGCTTAAAACAAGACAAATTTATTATCTCTCAGTTTCTGTGGGTCAGAATTACGGGTATGGGTTTGGTGGGTTCTGTGTTCAGAGCCTTACAATTTCTGAAAATCAGGATGTCTGCTGGGGCTGCAATCCCACCTGAGGCTTGAGGTTCCTTTCCAAGCTCACTGGCTGTTGGCAGAGATCGTTTCCTTGCAGCTGTATGACTGAGATCCTTATTTTCTTGCTAGTTGTTGGCTGGGGACTTCTTTCAGCTCCTAGAAACTGCCCTTGTCCATAAGCAATTAATAACATGGCTGTTTGCTTCTTCTAGCCAGTAGGAGTGTCTGCTTCTGCTGCTTCTTTTTTAAAGGGCTCACCTGATTAGGTCAAGCTCACCCAGAACAAGTTCCCTTTTGATTAACTCAAAGTCAACAGATAAAGGATGTCAATATCTGCATTTTTTTTTTTTGCATATCATGAGAGGGATATCCTACCATATTCACAGGTCTTGCCCACACTCAAGGGGATAAGATCATGAAGGCCATTTAAAGAGTCTGCGTATCAAGTGTAGTAAGCCCCTCCAAAATATCATTGGTTTAAAACAGTGAAGGCTTGTTTTGCACTTAAACTGCATGTCCATCATGGCATCTCAAAGGACTTTTGCTCATTCATTGTCATCATGCAGGGACCTATACTGATGGAACACTTGCCCTTTGAACATTACTGTCAGCCATTGCAGTGGGAAAAAAGAGATCTGGAGGCTCTTGCCTTGTTCTTTGGTCAGAATTACATGACCCCCACCCAACCACATGATGACCAGGAAGTGCAATACCACGATATGCCTGAGAAACTGAAATATCCTGACAACCATTTTTATTATTTATATACCTAGGTTGTCACAGATGGACTCATTTGATTCTCAAATAGCTTCCTCAGAAAGGTTCTCTCAAGTATTCACATTTGACAGCCATTGCACTCCTTTTTGAGACCTCTCATGATTAACTAGTGGTAGATTTCAAAGGGTAGCTGTAAGGAAGGTAAAATATTTTGAGTCTTTCTTCAAAGAGTAACCTGTTTTTATATGTGAAAGTGTCATGTTTGAGAAAGTTGTCAGTTGGAGGCTGTATGACAGCTTTGAATTTCTCAGCAATAGGCTCACTATGTGAGTTTCTGCTGTGTAGTAATTGACCTTGACAGCATCCAAATCTCCAGGGAGGAGATAGGTAATCAGAAAGCAAAAGAAGGTAGCAGGTAGGAGACATGATGAGCAGGCAGCAAAAATCTGTCAGTAATAACAGAGGCTGGGTAGGGGTTATCTTCTCTGAATTACTTTACAATATTTTGCTAGCTTCCTTTGCAGAATCAGAATCTTAGAAAGATCCTTGAAGTCCAACATTCTGTTTACTCTGTGATATCCTTTCGAAGTAGACCTCTAGTCTCTGTGTGAACGTATCGAAAAACAGGGACCTCAGTACCCCCCGAGGCAATGTATTTCTTCTGTGTAAGTGAAAATTTCAATTACATACAGATGTAGAAAGAACAGTACAAGTAATCTCTGAGTACTCAACATCTAGCTTAAGCAATGATGAATGGTTTGCTAGTCTTGTTCCAGCTATCTCCCATCCACATTTTCTTATTTTTCTAATTTAAAACAAATCCTATACATCAATCTGTTTAACTCATATATACTCCAGTGAGTGTGTCTAGTATGTAAAGACTTCTTTTACCCATTACTTATCAACCACTTAACTTTTAGGTAACTCTGCTTATGAGAAACTTCTTCCTTGAACATTGTGCTGAAAGTTGGCTTCCTATAAATTTGGCTCATTGATCCTGATTTGTCTTTTTGGAACAATGCAGAATAACCACTCTATCTTTCATAAGGCTATCTTGTAATCAGCAAATATTTAAATTCTATTTGTGTGGATTATGGTACCTGCCTTTCCTCCCTGCCCATCCTAAAACTTTTGTCATCAAACATAATATATTTTATTTAACCATCAGGGCTATGATGAGATTACTATCTTAGCAAGGCTTTTCTGAACACATTCCAAATGACCAAGGTCTGTCTTAAAATGAGATAGCAGGGGCTTCCCTGGTGGCGCAGTGCTTGAGAGTCCGCCTGCCGACGCGGGGGACACGGGTTCGTGCCCCGGTCCGGGAGGATCCCACGTGCCGCGGAGCGGCTGGGCCCGTGAGCCATGGCCGCTGGGCCTGTGCGTCCGGAGCCTGTGCTCCGCAGCGGGAGGGGCCACAGCAGTGAGAGGCCCGCGTATCGCAAAAAAAAAAAAAAAAAAAAAAAAAAAGAGATAGCAGAACACAACTCAATCATGTAGAGATGGTCTGACCACTGAAAGGTGCAGTACTGTCTCCCTTGATCTGGATATGCATGCAGGGTACATTTTTTTAATAGGACCACTGCTGACTCATATTAAGCCTTTAGTCATCTGAAACAACTCGGTTTTTTTTTTTTTTTTTTTTTTTTTTTTTGCGGTACGCGGGCCTCTCACTGTTGTGGCCTCTCCCGTTGCGGAGCACAGGCTCCGGATGCGCAGGCTCAGCGGCCATGGCTCACGGGGCCCAGCCGCTCCGTAGCATGTGGGATCTTCCCGGACCGGGGCACGAACCCGTGTCTCCTGCATCGGCAGGCGCACTCTCAACCACTGCGCCACCAGGGAAACCCTCGACTCGGTATTTTTTACATACATTTTTATAAAAGGACTTCTTTTTATAGGTATAGAATTGATTTTGCTGAATCTAAATGTGGGCTTAACATTTCTATCCTGTTTGAATTTGATCTTATTAGTTTCTGCTTGTCTCAGTTCTGTCATTCAACAAATTAGCCATTTCTCTTGGTTTTATGCCGTATATAAACTTAATAAGCCTGACTTCTAGATCTATGCCTAGTTGGTAGAGAGGCAGGGGAATGGGGTGGAAATAAGCCTGGGTTGGAGTCAGACAGCCTGGGAAAAATCCTGACTCTATGCACTAGCTGTGTATCTTGGGTGGTTGCCCTTACCTTTTTCACCCTCAGTTCCTCATCTTTTCAATGGAGGATATAATAGTACCTACTTCATGGAGTTTTTGTGAGGAATAAATCATTAACATATAAAGTGCTTAAAATTCTTAACCCTAGCCAAGAGTAAGGCTTAATATATGTTACCTATTATTATTAATTAGACATGTTAACAGAGCTGAGTCATGGGTACAACTTGGAGGCCATGGACCAACAGTATTTGGGAAAAGTCATTCAGCCAGCTAAGAATTCACCTAAATGTTTTGTTATCTAAATGTTTCTGTCTTTTATATAAGGTTGCCATATAAGACTTTGTAAAAATGCCTGTTGATGTCAAGATACACTATTTTTTTAGCCTTTTGATTAATTTTCACATTAGTTAATTATTGCTTAACCAATATAAGAGCCATAATAAAAAATCAAGAGTCAGTTTGCTTCCTTTCTTTCGAAAATGAGATTGTAACCATCATATTGGTCCTGAAATAAACACAAATATCTCTTCAATCACTACCCTAGGCCCGAGGGCAGCACTGGGGCATGGAGTGGGGGAGGATAGTTGCTTTGAGAGTTTACACAGAAATGTCCTGATATCAGTTGAGAGAAATTAGTTGGTAAAACAGTGGCTTAGGTGAGTTCATAAGCTGAAGTTGGTGATATTGGGGAGGGGAAAATTTCCCCCTATCCCTTTTGATTCTTCTGGCTGATCTAATCATTACATTGCCACAAGACATATTAACAGGAGAAAAAAACAAACAAATTTAATTTTGTACACATGGAGGCCTCATATGACCCAAAGAAGTGACCAAAGCAGGCAGCTTTTATACATTTTAGACAAAGAAACAATATATTTGTGAATTGACAAGACAAAGAGGTTTGAGCTTGGGATAGTAAATTAGTAAAGGAGGTTTGTTTATACAGCCTTCTTGGCCTTGAATTTCCTATCTCTGATGATAAAGATGTCTCTTTACTTCCTGGTCCAGGGAGGGTAGCTTTCACATGGGAGATTTATTTCCTGCTTTCAGGAGGACAGAGGAGGGTCAGACTGTCCTTCTTGCATTGGCTGTTTCTTAAGTAACTTTAATTCAAAGTATTCAGTAATATGCCAGAGTGGCATATTTGGGGACAGCCTGCCCTGACCGCATCAGTGAGTTTCTCTGAAAAGCAGTGCTCATCCCAAACTAAGAAAGTAATATTCTAGGACAGATGGTTTTAAAAAGAACAGTATAGTGTGGAAGAAAACTGTTGCCTATCATATCAGTAAACAAAGGATGTTGCAGGCGTCAAGCCATCAGCCACTGCAGCCACCTCCCCACCCACTGTGCACCCCGAGGGGATTCAGATGCAGACAAACAGGATACTGGCCCTCGATAGCTAAGGTGCATATCAAAGGAATGCTTCCAGTGAGCCCAGACTCTTGGCATCTTCCCATTCACGGAATAGTGCTAAATTCATTAACTTGAGATGTTTGTTTTTTTCTTTAATTAGCAGTAATCCTTTGATGCTCTGACTACCTTCTTTTCACTGCAGAAACTCCTGTACATCCTGGCTCCTCCCTTACCTCTTAGGAGAAGTCCCTCAGAGCTATCTGAGAGGCTGCCTCCCAGGCTTAAGTCCTTAGCAAGTCTGCCGAATAAAACGTAATTCTCAACTTTTAGATTGTGCATCTTTTTCAGTTAGCAATAGGATGCATGGAAGTAAATCTGTAGAACATGTTCAACGAAAAGAAGAATCCAAACTATCCCAGAAAAGTAAGACTGCTAAAGGTTATCCCTACTTCCTTTGAGAAGAAGAAGTGTACATCTATACCAGAACTCCAATGATATGCCTTGCAGTTGGATAAGATTAGGTGTCTGTCGTCTGCTTCCACAGAATACCAAAAGACCTGAGTGGCTTTTCACAAAGTAGGGAGGATAACCATATAATAACCATTGTAAATATTGTAGTAGTTTGACTTAAAAGAGAGGCCAAATAGTATGCCAGAATTCACTTTTGGGAGAAACTGGGGGTGAGTAGAAGCTGGTAACTGATAATTAAGAGAGACGATTTTTTTTTTTTTTTTTTTGCGGTACGCGGGCCTCTCACTGCTGTGGCCTCTCCCGTTGTGGAGCACAGGCTCCGGATGCGCAGGTCTAGCGGCCATGGCTCATGGGCCTAGCCGCTCTGCAGCATGTGGGATCTTCCTGGCCCCAGGCACAAACCCGTGTCCCCTGCATTGGCAGGCAGACTCTCAACCACTGTGCCACCAGGGAAGCCCGAGAGACGATTTTTATTTTGCATAGGCAGGTATCATAAAGTCCAGTTAGAGGGGTGTTTGGCTGCCAACTGATAAAGACATACTATATCTACTAAAAGATTTCAAAAAGAAAAACAAATGGTGAGCCCTACAATTATGCTATTCTGCTTCTGTGCTTTTCTTCCCCCACACTGATGAGGTTTGAAATGTAAAGCTGGGTTTAAATGGACATACTGTTCCACTGGTAAAATCACATTGGAATACAGTAACACATTAGAATACAATACATTGGAGATAAAAACAGATAACAGAAATTATTAAGAGTGTAAGATCTAGGATCCAGACAATTTAAAAAAACAACAACAACAAAAAAAACAATTATGGTGTATAGCCCTCTGCATTTCAGTGAGTTTTGGTGATGGCTTGGCTTTGGAGAACATCAATTCCACTGAACCTCTTTTCTTGCAAATATCTGTAGAACCTAGAGAGAATCTGCCTTATTATGACTATAAGGAAATCAAAGAGGCAGATGCTTATACTGAATGTCCTCTTACAGGGGCAACTCTTTGTAGTATGGCCAGAGCAATGCAGCAGCATGAGCTTATTCATTTGTACCCTGGATATAGAATGATAAATGGAGTGACCAAATAATTTATTATGAAATTGAAAATTATTTCAACCCTACAGTAAATATTACAATTACAGGAAATAACTGAAATGACAATATTAATTTTTAAGTATTTCTATTAAACATTATTTAAAAGTGGTTAATGATTCTTTTAATCGTGGCAGTTAATAGATCTAGTGTATATATAATGAGATGCATATAGTTCTTATAGTTTAGTAAAGGAGTACCCATTTTCAGTTAACTTTTATAACATTTTAAATTTAGGGAGCTCTCTAGGTATTGATGTATATAGCTAAACGAAGTATGAATTCTCCTTTGCTGCTTAAGACAACTTTCTGGTGCAGAGTGGCAGAACCTTTTCATGAATTAACAGTGCTTATTCCAGTTGCTATGCAGTTTAAGAACAACTCTTATCTTCTAATACGTTTCTCATTTCCCATGATTTCAAAAATTGCCATCAGACATTCTGTAATTCTATTTTTCAGTACCCTGTGTGATTTCACTCATTAGAACCCAGGGACTTTGTTTCATTATTATCACTCAAATGCAGTAGGTGAAAATAGCACTTCACCAGGCTGGAGCCAGGAGTCTAGTTTTACCCAAGCATTGCCATGTACTTGTGACTGAGCAAGAAACTTAATTGCATTTTTTTAAAATCTGTAAACCAGAAACATTGGACTGTATGATTTTTTGAGGCTCCTTTCAGTATCAAAATTCAATTTTAGTTTTTGCTTTTTTTTAATAGTATTTATTCTACCCTTTCCAAACTGACTATTATTATTCTTAATGGTATAAAAGGAAGCAAAATTGTTGAATATTTCTATTTCTTTTCTGTCATCAGTGTTATACCATCTGCTTTAAGATTTAGGACAAGCTCTGCTTATTTTTTTTCTCTTTGCCCTAAGTCTAGCTTTAAAAACAAGGTCTTTTTGTGGCTGCAGAAAATTGTGCTAAGCCTTGCTCATAGAGTTTATGAAATCAGACAGAACCAAGGCTTGGATCTCAGTTCTGCTTTGTGCTAGTTGTGTGAAGATGGCAAGGCTTTTGAATTCTCTAAAATTCAGTTTCCTCATTATTAAACTGGGTTAACAGTGTTTATCTCATGTGATTGTTGTGGGATTACATGAAAAAAAAACATAAAAAGTGCTTAGAACAATACCTGGCCCAAAGAAAGCCCACGAGAAATGTTATTTTCTTATTTTTGCTTCTTGGTGCCATCATCATTATCATCATCATTTTTATTATTACTTGGGAAGTTATTTTTGAAATATTATTCTGGTTTTTCATTGCTTCTTTCTACTAAGAAGCAACATCAACAATACCTCATGTGTAGATAATTGCACAGTTTACAAGGTATTTTTACATGTCTTATCTGATCTTTACAGTAATGCTCTGAGTTGTGAAAGATTAGTTTCTCCAGATTACAGATCAGAGTCTCAGAGAGTTTTAATAACTTGTCCAAAGGATGAACCCAGGGGACTTGTGATGTTTACTTCCCTAGCCCCATAGTCCCTAGTACAGGAAGTGACTGAGGTAACCCACATGGTACTAGCAGGATGGTGATCAACAACATCAGGTGGCCTTATGACAGAGTCATCTGCAATGAACATCAGCACTGGAAAGTTTAAAGCTTCTTTAAAGAACACTTTACATGATTTGAGAGAACACTGCTATTTTATGATAGAGTGTGAATGTCTTGAAATAGAAACAGTATAAGAAGGGTTTTTTTTTTTTTCCCTTGTATGCACTGGCTTTTAAACAAGGTTTATCTCTCAAAATCTATTTTCAATTTTGAATATCATAAGCATGCTACAGTATGGAATGTGGGGTTCTAGAGGCATTCAGAAGGGGGTCCTGAGGTGGGTGTTGGGAGCAGTGAGTGGTCATTGGACATAGAAACGGTCTCTAGTTGTGCCTGGGTGTGTTTGCTGGAGGACACAGACCAGCGTAACAAGTCACACTGATTCATTTGTCACATTTCCCTCCTTATTTGTCTTCCTCCAATGAGGAGGAAAACAGCTGTTCTTGTCCTCTAGGGCACTATACTGTGGGAAGGTTTCCACCAATTTGAAGAAAATGGAAAAAAGAAGGACAGCAAAGTGAGCTTTTCATAATGCTAATTTTATGCTTCAATTAAAAAAAAATTCTTAGTGAAGAATTTCCTGTTGTTTTCCTAATTAAAAATGTCCTCTTCTGAATGATAGCAATCGTAGTTGGCAGTTGATTTTAATTTGCTAATCAGACCAAATAAAAAGTTGGTAAATACACATTGGCTTTTGAAATTGTATTGGTTTGTGGAATTCGAAGTCTGAGGTGGGAGACGTCCCTGGCAGAAGGCACCTAAGACCAGGTTTCTGTGTGGAAGCTCTCAGCCACTGGCTTGGCCAGCTCCCTCCACTGACCCAGCTCTCCTTGTGCTGAGCTCTGAATAAATATCCATCTCAGTGAATGAAATGTGATTTAGTTGAGTTCCTCTTGAAAAGCTGTCTGAGGGACTGTGAGATGTGACTGCTTTGACTGACGCTCCCATTTTCTCTCCCTCAAAATAAGTCAGATTGACAAGATTCAAAGGAGACATGAAATTAGTTCTTATTGGCTGATTTAGCAACAAAGCCAGGAAGCAGAATCTGCTAA
Source organism: Hyperoodon ampullatus (assembly GCF_949752795.1). Taxonomy (NCBI): domain Eukaryota; kingdom Metazoa; phylum Chordata; class Mammalia; order Artiodactyla; family Ziphiidae; genus Hyperoodon; species Hyperoodon ampullatus. The sequence continues at coordinate 119,662,954 of NC_136916.1, read as the reverse complement.
GTGGAAAATATTCTAAGACTAGGAATGAGAGATTGTGAGTATAAGGCAAGTCTTAACTATCTGAGGAAGTCTCTCTGTTCCTGCAGCTGATAAACTACTTTTGTAACTGGATGAAATGTTGGTCCCAGTGAGGACCCCTTTGGCACAGACGCTTTCAGACTGACTGCCAGGTGCAAGAGCAGATAGCATTCAGCCATTACTCATGCATGCACCCTTAATAAAAGAGTTTTCCCAGTAGCTACTGAGGCATCAGCCATTCAGGAAGAATTCAGTGATAGTTTATGCTTAATAACACAGTAACCACTTCCATTACATAGTTATTTCAGACTTTAAAACAAAAATCAGGTGAGATAAAACTGTCTGAAAGGGAATGTCCAGGTTCTTCTCTTCCATTTCCTTATGGTACTGCCACTGTGCCAGGCTGAGTCTCTGATAATGCCAGTGCTACTCTGAAGAACTACAGAATGAGGAATAGGGATGTTCTCTTTATATTAATACAGATTAATTTGGGCGGGGGGGGATCTGCCCTAATTTTCCCTGCTGTACTTGAGCCCTTTTTCATTAAAGGAAAAGAACTTAGACCTGCTTTCTCCTCTGGTAACTGGAATGGAGAGGATGAGGTGGAAAGAAGTTTTCAGGCATTACCACAGGGAAGTGAACTGGCGTCTATTCTGTCCCACTCCATTCCATATTGTAGGCATTTGCCCTCCCACCCCATCACTTAATAATGAAGTCAGGCAGTACAGCAGGGCCTCAGACAGAAGGCCCATTAGGCATGCCTGTGATTAAAGTTGATTAACTAGAAGTCCAACATGAGTGGCGAATCAAATCCAATTTGCATGAACTACGAGGTGCTTCATTAAGGCTAATCATTTTCTTCTGTCCTTTGGTAATAAATCATCCTTATATGGGGTTCAGTTAGATCAAGCTTGAGGATTTTGCCTTTAGATTCCTCAACACTGTTAGCTATGCTCTTGGGCTTCATTTTCTAGGATGGTACCTGTCTGGAGCCCCACCTCAGAGCTTCATCCTTGAAAAACCTTCCTAGAAATGTAAGCAATGATTCATTTAGGTCCATGTGCCAGCACACAAGACTCATACGAAATGAAGTGTGCATCTTTTAAAGTACCAGTAGAACAAATCATACTTATTTAAACTGATAAAGTACTCAGGCCACATAGTGCACTGTATTGAGCCAATTGATCATTAAATAATTTTACATACCCTTCTTGAAATGAGTCTATTTAAATCCAGGAAGATTGACCACATTTAACCTTCCAGAGCTCATGTGTAGATCATTCTTTCTTTGCAGTCTCTTGGAGAATGATGAGATGCTGCTTGTTTTGCCCCAAAGGATTATTTCTGCATATCTCCTGTCATTTGTATACTCTGTTCTCTGTGCCTGAAGCACCCTTCCCATCCCCTCTCACAGTCCTCTGTGCTTGTGTCTGTTGAAACATTTATCACACTGCAATACCATTTCTTTTTTACTTATTTATCTCTTCTACTCCTTGGAAACAGGAATTTCATGCCTAGCCCACAGCTGATAATAAATATATATTGAATAAAATGTTGTGAATTATGAGATGGTAGCTATAATGGACTATTATGCAGCCCCGTAAAAGAATGATGTTGATCTCTGTATATTGGCAAGTAAAGATGCCCATATATTTCATAATATAGTTACTGAAAAAAAGAAAGCTAAAAAACATTATACATAGGTTGATCCCATTTTTATTTTAAAAAAGTGCTTATGTGTGTATCCATAGAAAAGGTAAAAAGTGTAAATATGCAGGGGCAGGATCTGGGATGTAAAGGTAGGGCTTTTACTTTTAACTTTATAAATTTCTATATTCTAATTTTACTTTTAACTTTATAATTTTCCATATTTTGTTAGACAGAGTCTGTATTACTATTATAAGTTAAAAACCTAATAAATAGCTTTAAAAACTATAAATTACAGATTCTGGTTGCAAATTATTATTTTGAAAAATACTATGTTATTTCTAGGGTTGCTTTAACAAATTGCCACAAACTGGGTTGTTTAGTACAACAGAAATTTATTCTTTCATGGTTCTGGAGGTTAGAAGTCTGAAGCCATGCTCCCTCCAAAGGTTCTAGAAAAGAATCCTTCTTTGCCTTTTCTAGCTTCTGGTAGTTGGCTGCAATCCTTGGCATTCCTTGGCTTTTGCACACATCACTGCAGTTTCTGCCTCTGTTTTCACATAGCCTTCTCCCATGTGTGTCTCCATGTTTTCACATAGTCTTCTTATAAGGACACCAGTCAGTGAATTTAGGGTCCACACTAATCCAGTATGACCTTACCTTAACTAATTACATCTGTAAAGATCCTATTTCCAGATAAGGTCATGTTCTGAGCTTCTGGGTGGACTTGAATTTGCAGGGGAGGGGGGGATAAATTTTCCCCAGTACAAACAGTAAACAGCACTTACTAACAAGGGCCAGAACCAACAAACTTTATGTGTCAAAATGTCTTTTCTGCAGACAGTTTTCTGAGCAGATATCTTACCATTACAATTTGCAGTACCTCGTTGGACTGGCACAGGATGGGAGCACCAGGTGATGTTACTGCTACTACAGGTTTGGAGAACCTAACAGCCCTTGAGCTCATCCCTCCTCTAGCCTGAGACCCGAATTCTCTTCACTCTACCCATCCAGTTCTGGGATGAAGCAGCTTTTAGTTCCTTTTCTAATCTCTAGCTTTACTTTTGGTCTTAGGTTTCGTTTAATTTACAAATTCAATTCCCTTATTTCTTACTTTTTTCTTCTTCTTTTAAGATTATTGTCTACTATGTACAAGGCTCTGTAGGGTACACAAAATGGATTTCCTTGTAGTTTGTTAATACTTACATAATGTTAATGTTACCAACCAGGGTTCTTGGCCTTCCCCAGTCAATAGAAATTGACTAGAGGCCAGACAAGAAATTCAGTCAAGGCTTTATTGGGGCCCCTGCTGCAGCATGGGGGAGCAAGAACAAACAACAGGCTCCCTTGCTTGCTCACTTCCCGAGGGGAACCTTTTTCTTATATGGGGTGAGGGTAGGGATGTGTCCAGGGGTTGGGCCAGAGGGCTGGCTTAGGTGTTTTCCCCACCCCTTAAGTGGTGTTGTGTGGAGGGGACATATGCAGTACCCTGCTTTTGCTCCTGACACCCTGTTTTTGCTCCAGGCTCCTCAAAAGTGGCAGTTGGGTTTTTTGGTCTCTTTGTATCTTTTGGGTCCAGAATTTGCTCCAGCTGCCCATGCACACAGTTATTTTTAGTCCCATACAGTTTCTCTGTATTTTGTTGCTCGAGGAGAGGTATGTCCAGGTGCAAGCATTGCAGCGCTGCAGCAAAGGGTCCCAGGTCCCAGCCTGTCTCATTAATACTGTACTTACTGATTGAAAGATACACATCAACCTTTGTAAAATTGAGGTTCTTCTTATAGTTCAGGCATGGCATAGTTCAGTTGGCAGCATTTAAAATTTCTTAGTGGTAAATAAATTACACGTCTTACAGTTAATGTCTTCAGATTCAATGATATATGGTAGCAAAAGAAATTTGGGCAGATCTTCCTGCCATTACACTCGATAAGCACATGTTGTGAATGACTGTGGGTTAAGAAATAGGAACCTATAGTTCTTTATTTTAATATAGTTTTTAAAATAAAATGTTTATTATTGTTACTATTTTTTTAATTGAGGTAAAATTGACATCTAACATTTTATTAGTTTTAGATGTACAACATAATGATTCAATCTTCGTATATATTGTGAAATGATAGCCCCTTTAGGTCTAGTTAACATCCATCACCACATAGTTATAAATTATTTTGTGTGATGGGAAGTTTCAATATATATTGTCTTAGCAACTTTCACATATGCAATACAGTAGTATTAACTATAGTCACCATGCTGTACATTATATCCCCATGACTTATTTATTTTATAACTGGAAATTTGTACCTTTTGATCCACTTTACCCATTTTGCTCACTTCCCACTCCCTGCCTCTGGCAATCACTAATCTGTTCATTTTTTTGTTTGTTTTTTGTTGTTGTTTTGTTTTTAGATTTCACATGTAAGTGAAATCGTATGGTATTTGTCTTCCTCTGCCTGATATATTTCACTTAGCTCAATTCCCAAGGTCTATCCATATTGTTGCAAATGGCAAGACTACATTCTTTTTATGGCTGAATAATTTTCCATTGTATATATACACCACATTTTCTTTATCCACTCATCTATCAGTGGACACTTAGGTTGTTTCTATATCTTGGCTATTGTAAATAATGCAGTGACCATGGATTTGCATATATCTGTTTTAATTAGTGTTTTTATTTTCCAGATAAATACCAAGGTGTGGAATTGCTAGATCATATGATAGTTCTATTTTTAATTTTTTGAGGCATCTCCATACTGTTTTCCATAGTGGCTGCACCAACTACATTCCTACCAGTGGTGTGCTAGTGTTCCTTTTTTCCACATCCTCACCAACACTTGTTCTTTCTAGTTCCCTCATTTCTTATATTCATTCCAGAAATATGATTTAGTACCTACTATTTGCAAGGGATAGAACATATCTAAATACTCTTATAGAAACAGTATTAGTACTTACATTTACCAAGCAGGAGGTCTGGATATCATTAAAAATTCTATAAGGCAAAAATATATGTGAACCAGGACAGGAGGCAAGCTTATGGTCAATAGTGTACAAAGTTATCAACACTGTACCTTTCCCATTGGCAAGTTTCTTCCAAGAAACTAGGTTCTCGAATTTTTTACTAGTGAAACCACAGTCTTTAAGGTGGAAAATTCATTGGTATCAACTTAATATTTAGCTTTTTCCCAAGCCTGCAATCAGTTATCAATACTTACTGTTCATGGTGTTTGCACCAAGTATCCTTTTTGTAGTCCAGATTTCTTTCCCTCCCCCAAAGGGCTAAAATATCACATGGAGAAGGGAAAGAAAATGCAAGAGGAATTCTAATTCATGAGTTTTTTCTTTTACATAGTATTTGTGTCAGAGTCAGAAATAAGCCCAGCTCTTCCCTGGTGGCGCAGTGGTTGAGAGTCCACCTGCCGATGCAGGGGATGCGGGGTCGTGCCCCGGTCTGGGAGGATCCCACATGCCGCAGAGCAGCTGGGCCCGTAAGCCATGGCCGCTGGGCCTGCACGTCTGGAGCCTGTGCTCCGCAACGGGAGAGGCCACAGAAGTGAGAGACCCGTGTACCACCAAAAAAAAAAAAAAAAAAAAAAGAAATAAGCCCAGCTAAAATTGAAAATTCATCAGCTAATAGAAAATGGTTTTATGTGGCAGACCTACTGCCCCAGAAAACAAGTAATTAAAGGACCTCTTAAAATAGCCATAAAATTGACATTCTGTGGGAGCCCAAGTGTTCATTACTGTTCTTTTTAGTGAGGCTCCTCCCTGGGCACTATTCTGAGACCTGAGGTCTGTTGGCAAAATGAGCAAATCACCTAAGGACTTTGCATCCTCTTCTGGGGAAAGGGTTAGTGTATTTCTGGTGTAGGCAAGATAGTTATATCATGTCAGGTGGAAGTTTGACCTTGTTATTGTTTTTATTTAGAGATTCAGTATGATTTAAGGAGATCTGTATAGGTGCCAAGTTGACAAGCGGTGGACTTGTGATGGTTAATTTTATGTGTCAACTTTGTTAGGCTGTGGTAACCAAATATTCGACCAAACATTAGTCTAGATGTTACGGCGAAAATATTCTGTAGATGACATTAACATTTAAATTGGTAGACATTGAGTAAAGCAGACTGCCCTCCATAATGTGAGCAGACCTCATCTAATCAGTTGAAGATCTTAGTAGAAAAAGAACTGAAATCCCTGAAAGAAGAGGGAATTCTGCCAGCAGATGGCCTTCAGACTTGAAGTGCAATGTCGACTCTTCCCTGTGTCTCCAGCCTGCTGGCCCACCCTGCAGATTTTGGACTTGTCAGTCTCCACGATCACATGAGCCAATTCCTTAAATAAATTATCTATCTATCTATCTATCTATCTTTCTATCTACTTACCAATATCTATTATCTATCCATCCTATTTGTTCATTTTCTCTGTGATGATTCTTTGGCTAGGGAAAGTTGGGGGGAAACTTCTACTGAGGAGAAAATGGGTCTTCCTCTAGATGCCAAAGCTAATGCTAACAGAATGCCACATTTCCCTCAGTTTCCCCAAATGTGAGCCATTTATTGGTGTTAGTAATGAAACTTTGGTTGTTAGTACAAAATTTACATTACACTTGCTTAAATGTCCTAGTGTTTAGATGCAGAGGGCTTATCATCATAATGTAAACAAGAAACAAATATGATGGCCCATGTCTTCTTTCCCCAAAGGTAAGACAACATCACTACCTCAGAAAAAGGAAGCTTTGGACCAAAACCAATGGGGGAAGGAGACAGAGAGTGGCTGGCTGTATTCAAATAGGTCTTCTGCCTTTCTTTTTTTTTTAATTTAATTTTTTTTATGGGGGTATAGTTGTTTTACAATGTTGTGTTAGTTTCTACTGTACAGCAAAGTGGCGTTCCTTGTGCTATACAGCAGGTTCTCATTAGTTATCTATTTTATACATATTAGTGTATATATGTCAATCCCAATATCGCAATTCATCCCGTCCTCCCTCCCCCGCCTTGGTGTCCATATGTTTCTTCTCCATATCTGTGTCTCTGTTTCTGCCTTGCAAACCGGTTCATCTGTGCCATTTTTCTAGATTCCACATATATGCATTAATATACGATACTTGTTTTTCTCTTTCTGACTTAACTTCACTCTGTATGACAGTCTCTAGGTCCATCCACATCTCTACAAATGACCCAATTTCATTCCTCTTTATGGTTCCTTTAATATTCCATTGTATATATGTGCCACATCTTCTTTATCCATTCCTCTGTCGATGGACATTTAGGTTGCTTCCCTCTCCTGGCTGTTGTAAACAGTGCTACAATGAACACTGCGGTACATGTGTCTTTTTTGAATTATGGTTTTCTCAGGGTATATGCCCAATAGTGGGATTGCTGGGTCATATGGTAGTTCTATTTTGTTTTTTAAGGAACCTCCATACTGTTCTCCATAGTGGTTGTATCAATTTACATTCCCATCAACAGTGCAAGAGAGTCCCCTTTTCTCCACACCCTCTCCAGCATTTATTGTTTGTAGATTTTCTGATGATGGCCATTCTAACTGGTGTGAGGTGATACCTCATTGTAGTTTTGATTTGCATTTCTCTAATAATTAGTGATGTTGAGCATCTTTTCATGTGTTTGTTTGCCATCTGTATGTCTTCTTTGGAGAAATGTCCATTTAGGTCCTCTGCCTATTTTTTGATTGGGTTGTTTGTTTTTTTGATATTGAGCTGCATGAGCTGTTTGTACATTTTGGAGACTAATCCTTTGTCCTTTGATTCATTTGCAAATATTTTCTCCTATTCTGAAGGTTGTCTTTTCATCTTGTTTATGGTTTCCTTTGCTGTGCAAAAGCTTTTAAGTTTCATTAGGTCCCATTTGTTTATATTTGTTTTTATTTCCATTACTCTAGGAGGTGGGTTAGAAAGGATCTTGCTGTGATTTATGTCAAAGAGTGTTCTTCCTATGATTTCCTCTAAGAGTTTGATAGTGTCCGGCCTTACATTTAGGTCTTTAATCCATTTTGAGTTTATTTTTGTGTATGGTGTTAGGGAGTGTTCTAATTTCATTCTTTTACATGTAGCTGTCCAGTTTTCCCAGCACCACTTATTGAAGAGGCTGTCTTTTCTCCATTGTATATTCTTGTCTCCTTTATCAAAAATAAGGTGACCATATGTGCAAAGGTTAATCTCTGGTCTTTCTATCCTATTCCATTGATCTATATTTCTGTTTTTGTGCCAGTACCATATTATCTTGATTACTGTAGCTTTGTAGTATAGTCTGAATTCAAGGAGCCTGATTCCTCCAGCTCTGCTTTTCTTTTTCTCAAGATTCCTTTGGCTATTTGGGTCTTTTGTGTCTCCATACAAATATTAAGATTTTTTTTTCTAGTTCTGTGAAAAATGCAGGTCTTCGGTCTTTGCTCACACAGTCCTTCTCACCTGGTTTGGCTCAAGCCAAATCTATGATGCTTTCTAAACTTGAATGGATTTTTCTTTCTATGCCAGATGCCCCTTAGAGACTGCCCATCTTTCTACTCCCTTTCACAAAACTTCTTGAGTCAGTATCTCCACATTCTCACCTCACTTTCTTCCATACCTGACTCCATTCAGACTTTTGTCCTTATCACACTGCAGAGACTTCCCTACTCAAGGCCCTTCATGACCTCCACATTGCCCTCTAGCTTTGTTCAAGATTATCTCTGTCTTTGATTTTCTGTGATTTGAATATGGTATGCCTAGGGGGGTGTGTATGCATATGTATATATGTGGTATTTATCCTGCTTGGTATTCTCTGAGCTTTCTGGATTTGTGGTTTGTTGCCATTAATTCTGGAATTCTTAGCCAATATTACTTCAAGTATTTATCCTGCTGTTTTTCTTTTCCTTCTGATATTTCAATTATTATATGCTATACCTTTTGAAATTATCCTACAGTTCTTGGATGTTACATTCTTTTTTTCTTTTTTATCCTCTTTTCTCTTTATATTTCAGTTTTGTAAGTTTCTATTGACCTATCTTTAAGCTTACTCATTCTTTTTTCAGCTGTGTCCAGTCTACTAATGAATCCATCAAAAGCATGCTTCATTTCTGTTAGTGTTTTGTTTTGGTTTTTTTAACATCTTTATTGGAGTATAATTGCTTCACAATAGTCTGTTAGTTTCTGCTTTATAACAAAGTGAATCAGCTATACATACACATACATCCCCAAATCTCCTCCCTCTTGGATCTCCCTCCCACCCTCCCTATCTCACCCCTCTAGGTGGTCACAAAGCACCAAGCTGATCTCCCTGTGCTATGTGGCTGCTTCCCACTAACTATCTATTTTACATTTAGTAGTGTATATATGTCCATGCCACTCTCTCACTTCATTCCAGCTTACCCGTCCCCCTCCCTGTGTCCTCAGGTTCATTCTGTATGTCTGCGTCTTTATTCCTGTCCTGCCCCTAGGTTCTTCAGAACCTTTTTTTTTCTTTAGATTCCATATATATATGTGTTAGCATACGGTATTTGTTTTTCTCTTTCTGACTTAACTTCACTCTGTATGACAGACTCTAGGTCCATCCACCTCACTACAAATAACTCAGTTTCGTTTCTTTTTATGGCTGAGTAATATTCCATTGTAAATATGTGCCACATCTTCTTTGTCCATTCATCTGCTGATGGACACTTAGGTTGTTTCCATGTTCTGACTATTGTAAATAGAGCTGCAGTGAACATTGTGGTACATGATTCTTTTTGAATTATGGTTTTCTCAGGGTATATGCCCAGTAGTGGGATTGCTGGGTCATATGGTAGTTCTATTTTTAGTTTTTTAAGGAACCTCCATACTGTTCTCCATAATGGCTGTATCAATTTATCTTCCCACCAACAGTGCAAGAGGGTTCCCTTTTCTCCACACCCTCTCCAGCATTTATTGTTTGTAGATTTTTTGATGATGGCCATTCTGACTGGTATGAGTTGGTGTTACAGTGTTTTTGCTTTCTAGCAGTTCCTTTTGATTCTTTCTTAGTTTCCATCTCTCTGCTTATATTACCCATTTGTTCTTGCATGTTGTCTACTTTTTCCATTAGTGCCCTTAGCATATTAATCATAGTTATTTAAAATTCCAGACCAGGCCTGATAAAACCAACATCTGTGTCATACTGGAGTCTGATTCTGATGCTTGCTTTGTCTCTTCAGACTGTGTTCTTTCTTACCTTGTATTTTTGTTGTTGAAAGCTGGACATGATGTATTGAGTAATAGGAAATGAGGTACGTAGACTTTAGTGTAAATTTTTATGTTAATTTGGCTAGCAGTTGGACTGTGTTTAATGTCATAGCTATAGATACCACAGGCTTCAATTCCTCTCATATCTTTGTTTTTGTCTCCCCTGTTGTTCTTGGGTTTCACTAAAAATTTCTTCTTAAACAGACCTGAATTCACTATTATTGTACTAAAACCCTGTTGGTGTGGTGGTAAGGAATACAGGAGGGATAGCATTTTATAATCTCATTGTTAAATCTCAGTCTTTTAGTGGCCCTGTGTCTCTGGGCTATGACCCTCGTGTGTGTTTCTTAGTTTCCGTCTCCCAACCTTTGAATGAGATGAAGGCTAGAAGGGGAAAAATGCCCTTTTTCCAAATGGGATAAAGCTCTGGAAAGTAGATCTTTGTTTTGGAGAGCATATTGACATATTTCACAATGATTATGGTTGCCTATCCCTCTCTATAGCCACAAGGTGATCTTTTTTGGCTCTTCACTGGTGGGAAGAAACTGGTTAGGTTCCTGGAGGTGAAATTCATGAAAGTATAAGGGCCCCCTAAGACCCTGCAGTCGCAGGATTCTCTCAGTCTCAAGCTAGTCCATTTTCAGTCTCCAGCAATTCATCAAAATTACCACTTAAATGTTTCTACCAGTTTATGACCCCAGTGCTTCTGCTTCAGATCTCAGCTGTGGCTCTCCAGAATTTGGCATGGTGGCTTGCCCTGCAACCTCAGTTCTCTGATGTTTCCAAGAAAAGTCACTGATTATCAGTTTGTTTAACATTTTCTTTTCCTAAGGATGGAAGTGACGATTTCCAAGCTTTTAACATGTTGAATCCCAAACTGGAAGTCTAGGTATCCTTTACAGTACCTAGCACTGTGCTAAACAGGAATTGGCACACCATGTCTTGGCTTGTGTTTTCACCAATGCTACTCAGCCCGTTTCCCCAGCACTTCCCACAGCTGCACAGGACACTCCTTTTGCCAGGGGAAACTAGTTGGAGCTTTGGCATGTGTGTTTTAATGGCTGCCAATCCTTTAAATATAGGCACTAATTTCGTACTTAGAGTGAGTGGTGGATGACAGCTGAGATCAAGTGGGGTTGTCCCACTCAGCTTCCTGTTTCCTTCTCCCAGACATGTATATTTGCATTATTGCCAAAAAAAGAAAAATAAATCCAAAAAAAATCCACACTTCTCTGTTGGGCTGGAGCCTTGGCCTACTCAGGAAGGGTCATTTCTGGGGTCTCAGGTGTATAGGATCTTCCCTGAGGCTTGATTTCTGAGATTTAGAGACACTCTGAAGACTTTAATTTTCTTATTTATGGTTTTGCTTTTTGCTGTGTGGGAATATATTTCTCTCACCCTTTCTTTCTTTCTTTCCTTCCTGCCTTTCTTCCTTCCCTGCCTCCCTCCTTCCTTTTCCTTTTTGATATTAGTGCTTAGCATGTTTATGTGAAGTTAAATGTTTTCGTCATTAATGTTAGCTTTTAGCAGAATAGGAAAATTTAGCTGAAGACAACTGCCTGGTGAATCTTTTCAATACTGATTTGAAATGCAAATTAATATAAGCAATTACCAGATACTATACATAGTCTTAAAATGGAAGGCTTTAAATGACATTTTCCTGGCAATCTGTATAAATCTCAAAGTTTAGGCATTCTCTTTATTGAACAAACTAAATATGCATCCAAAGCCCAATTTGAAGTTGCCATCCCATAATCATTTTTAATTGTAGCCAGCTCTGAAATAAAGATGACCTTATCAAATAAGTTACCTAAATAATTACTTCCTATTTGGGAATATATGTTTGGAAAGAGAGATACCTTATGTATTGGGGTTGGGTGCTGATGGCCTCAGAGGATGAAGACCAAGATGATATTTTAGGGAGATGGATTTTTTTTCTCAGTCAGAAGGAAGGGAACTAACATTTATTGAGTCTTCTCTGTGTTGAACACTTTATATTCATTCAATATTCAATGAATATTCACTGGGTACTACCATGTTTTGGCCATATATTTTAATTGCTGGGGATGCAATGGGAATAGGACAGACAAGGTCCCTTCTCTCATGAGTCATATCCTGGTGGGGAAAATAAAATTAATCCAGAGAATGATAAGTACCCTGATGTAGGACTGAGAATGGCTGGGTGGGTGGGTGAGGAGAGGGTGCCCATTAGATAGGGTGGAACAAGCAAGACCTTTTTGAAAAGGTGACATTTGCATTGAGCTATTAAAGAGCCAGCCAACCACTCATTTTGTAATTTTCACAACTTGAGAAAAAGGTAACTTTAGTTCAACTGGTATAGGCAAAGAAATGAATTGCTTAACTAGGTTAAGTCATTTCTCTAAAGTTACACAGACTTCAAATCCTATTCCATTTGCCTCCAAAGCTCCCCGCCCACCACAGCCCACAGGTCATTGCTCACCAGCTGCCTCAGTCTTGGGTAGAAACAAGATTTTTGTTTACCTGATCTAGGACTTTAGGTTTTCATGGAACAGAGAATTTTCTAATAAAACTAACCCCCAGTCATCTATTTTCTCAGTAAGAATATTAAAAATCAAATAAGACAGCCACTTAATTTTCATTAAAAAAGATATTTTAATACCAAAAAAGTTAAAAGGATATTGTCTGAGATTAAAGGACATGACTTTGAATTAAATACAATTAGCTTTATGAAACACATATTATTTTGTCTCTGTTTTTACTTATTTCACAGAGAATCACTAGAACCACAACATAAGAAGACTCATTTGAGAACCGATAGACTCAGTGACCTGCAGGTTTACCTCCAACCTTGAGAATCTTAGGTTGATGCAAACTCCCTAATCTTGATGTGTGGAGGGGCAACGCAGGGAGATGCTCTGCCCTGAGGATATAAACTTTCTTTTAATTCAGTCAGTCCAGCAAAGGGCAGGCAGGTCATCTAGACCTAACTATTTCCAGTTTGAGTGTTGTCCTTTGAAATGTTTATCTATTTAGGAAAGAGGAGATGATGCATTCTCTGTTCATTAAAAAGTTCAAACACAACTTAAGTTCTTTACAAAATAATTCACAAACTGTTTTTCCATAGGCAGTTGCTTACAATGGCTTGAATAAATTAAGAGATTAGATTCATTGCTTTTCCTATTAATTAAATATATGGTTAGAAATGACCATTTGGACATCTATTAATATCAGTAGAAGTGTGTATGTGTGTGTGTGTGTGTGTGTGTATCTTTGTCATGAATATTCAAGTATTGATCAATTTATGATAGTGATATGTCTGTATTTCTTTTCCTAACCGTGAAACATAAGCACAAATAGGAAATGTAAAAGAATAAATACTATTTAAAATTATATGAAAACATAATGATAATTACAGAGGCAATAATTGTATACAAGAGCAGCAATAGCATCCTTGAGGCCGTTTCTACAGTGTTTCAAGTACCTAATTATATCAGTTTTATCAGAGTTCATTTCATAGAGAGATGAGGTAAGAAGTGTTGGGCTCAAGGATCAATTGAAATTTCAGTTCTGTACATGAGTAAAAATAGCAAATATACAAGCTGTTTGAATGCCTGGCTCTTCTCTTCTTTTGTCGATATAACTGTTATTACCTTCACACTCTTTTATCTCCCTCTCTTAGGCTTAATAGCATGAGCTAAGAGCAATTGATTTCACAAAGCAATTGAAGGGATGAAGAGAAATACAAATTATTAAAAATGTACCAGATACAAGTGAATGCATTCTACAATATTAATAAAGTCCAAAAAGGCTTAGAATTAGTTTGAAGCCTTTCCTGTGATAGATGCTTAATATATATATTTTTAATTTCAAAAGAAGTCAAGGATGGTAGAAGGAAGGAGAAGTGGGAAACATGTAAAAAAGCTAAATCACCTGTAATACCACTACCAGGGTCAGCACAGTTTGTGTTTTCCTGAAATCCTTCTGGTCTTTAATATGTATATATTTATTATGTAGTTATTAAATATGTAATTATTAAAACAGAATTATAATGTGTATGTAATTTTCTACCCTTTCATTAACTAATATTATGAGGCATTTTCATGATAAGAAATATTTTTCATACATATGCTTTGTATGATGGCCTAATATTTTATCACATAGAAATATTAAACTTTTTCTAGTTACTCTGCCACTCTTGGGCATTAAGGTTGTTTTCAGTTCTTCCTTCTTAAAAATAATGCTGCAATGAACATGATCAAATATGAATCTGTTTGCAATTTTGAAATATTTCCTTAGGTTAGATTTCCATAAGTAGAATTGCTATGTTGAAGAATGCAAACCCTGCTTAGAGTCTTTACAGCAGAAATGTAGAAACAATCTACCAGTGTGGTTTAATAATTCCCATTTCACTGTACCTTCACCCCTACTGGTATTATCTCTGAAAAAAATGAGTTTGATAACTTGATAGATTAAAAAAACTCATTATATTAATTTGAATTTCTTTCCTTTTTTTTTTAGTGAGATTCATTTGTGCATTTATTCACTAAAATTTCTACAAAGCATCATGTTGGCAGGACTGGCTTCAGTGGAGTGTGACCTGTACAGTTGCGTGAGACTGCAAAGCTCAGAAAGGTTTTGTGCTTGGTTTAATGCTCTGCTGTCACCATCTTGGAGTTTTATCTTTGAACTTATGTTTTGTAAGTGAAGTTTGATGGGACAATGGAATGAATATATGTATGAGCAGAGCAGAAGAAATACATGCAATAGGTGTGTCTACTCTTCCTCATCACTCCACTTGCCCATAGTTTGTGATGTTCCATGAGTACATCGTTCTGGAGGACCCAGGATGCATACAAGTTCAGGGAGACTCAAAGTGAGTACAAGGTAAGCATGATACATCTATAATTGAGTAAGTAGGGGGAGGTGACAGCTCCAAGTGGCCATGCTTTATGTTTGTGCCAGAACTTGCTTCCAATGAAGAAAGAAGATAATATTTTTCTAAGAAACATGAACAACCAAGAAACCCTATCATATCCTTTTTCACTCATGTTACTTTCTTGTATTAGCCAACCACTTACACTGAAAATAATGACATAGAAGGAAAGAAAAAGATAAGACAACCTATAGTTCCTCTTCCCTTTAGTCCTTTCTTGCTCATGATGAGGAAGAGAATATTGTGACCAAAAGCAGGAGAGTAAACAGAACCCTGGAATGAAACCGTGAATGCATAGTGTTGTTCGTCCGGTGTTCATAAGAACTGTTTCTGATTCTCCTGCCTGATGGGAATGAAAAAGAACATCTGTGAGCTCAGTTGGGGCATACCAACTGATATCACATCTGGTTTATTATCTGCAGTTGAGGCTTCTACTTAATTGTCACACACTATGATCCAGACTGGTATTTGCAGGGGACAGACTAGTGAATTAAATGGGAACAAAATGGGACCATCACCCCTGCATCCCTTAAGTCTTTGAGGGTGATGCTAATGTCTGCTATTCTACTGAGGGTGCAATATATTTTTTATTTACTATCTTGGTTGAGAACAGGGAGTGGCAATTTCAGGGGTGTCTGCTTCACCTTCACTAGTATAGTGGTTTTATTCATTAGGCTCAAAAGAGCCTACATTAGGGTAATGTCAGTGTCTGAGATGGCTAGTCCAATTATACATTTGGAAACTGGGAAAATACCACTGGATGTGTTTGTGGACTCAGTGGACTCACCGTAGATGACGTTAGTCCAGAAATCCATTTATTGCTCAATTTCCATATACCCCTACTCTAATAGGGAGGCCGAAATGGAGCTTTGAGCCCTCACATATTAGTGTCTGGGTTTGGTATTTATGGATGTGGGAATATGGGAAGTATTCTCTCCTCCTCAATTTTCTAGAAGTTTGTGTAAAATTGATATCATTTCTTCCTTAATTGTTTGATAGAATTTGCCAGTGAAACAACTGGTGAATGAATGACTTTAATTTCTTTAATTGATATGGGGTTATTCAGATCATGTGAAAGAGCTGAATGTCCCCTTTCTCCAGTGTACAGCCAACCAAGTAAATGGCCGTAGGTCTGTTTGGCAGAAAGTCTGGGGGAATCCCTGCTTTGTATATTGGCTATGATGTTGCAGGGCCTTCCTCAAGGGGAACCAGCTTTCTTTCAGTAGATTTGTTCCGGGTCAGAGAGCTGGCTTAGGTCTGGAAATGGGGCAAGGGATTGTGACTTTTCTTGGAGACCTGATCTCAGCCTTCTCCTCATCCTTTCTTGATCTCTGTTGATTATATTATGCAATACGCTTGTTGGATATTTGACTATCTTGCCTTTAGGGATACATAAGAAGTGAGTATGAGCAATATCCATAGGTCCCTTTGAGTCAGGCTTTCTTGGCTACCATTCCAACTTGTTCCCCATTTTGAATAATTACTTCTTCCTTGTCAATGATGGTTAAATGCTACCTTTTGGCTTTTTCTACTTTGGATTCCCTACTGTTGCTGAGGAGCCCAGTTCTGCAACAGTTTCTCTGACAATTAGTACTGGTCTCCAGAGAACCACCATACTTGAACTTCTGACTTTTCAGTGATGCTGGTGACCCCTCACCTGAGCATTCCTTATTGCCTTGTCAAGGGGAATGTTCCCTGGCTGTTTCCAGAAATGTAGTCAGCTGGTGGATTTTATGATCTTATATGATAGTTCTATTCTATCCACTACTCTGAACCTGTTAATTTCTTCCTCTGCAGCCTGTCACAGAAATTCTGGCATATGTTTAAAGTGGGCCATCACCTTTTTCAAGATTTTAAGAGCCATCCCACAAGTGTGTATAAGCCAACTCAAGAATCCCTTCCCATGTTATTAAACTGAGAAACAGGAAGAGAGTTCACTAGTAAAAAAAAATTCTCCCTCAACCAACTTTATATTCTTCATCCCCAGTAGATCTACTCCTGGTACCAATTGTCTTGGGTAAGGTTTCTAGAGGGATGAGATTTTTGTGGAAGTTATTTATAGAGGGAGTGTTCTCTAGAGAAACCTGTAAGGGAGTGAAGGAAGCATAATAGAGCAGAAGTCAAGCAAATATATGTTGCAAGAGAAATCTAGCCTTGGCCTCTTCCCACGGGGAGCTCTGGAGTGTGAATGTTGCTACAGAAGTTGTCCTTCCCAAAGGCAAGGGGGTCTTTTTTACACCCTTACATCAGGTAGCCATCCTGACCCACGGGGTAAGGTGTAACCTCTTAGTTGCAGCAGGCGGGCTCCTTAGTTGTGGCATGTGAACTCTCAGTTGTGGCATGCATGTGGGATCTAGTTCCCTGACAAGGGATTGAACCCGGGCCCCCTGCATTGGGAGCGTGGGGTCATAACCACCGCACCACCAGGGAAGTCCGCTTCATAGGCTTCTGATACCCACCTACTATAGTTGGCACATATGATGAACCAGCTCTCCATTCCATCTTAAGGTGTTCATAGGCTGCACATGCATGGAGCTACAAAGGGGTTAAACCTTTAGTGCAGAGCTATTCAATTCTTCATGCACCAAGTTGGAGTAAGGCAGACATAATATATGGTTGATGCCTCTTTAACAAAGAGTTGAACTTTGTGTCAGTCAAAATCCATGAGGAGGGGGCTTCCCTGGTGGCGCAGTGGTTGGGAGTCCGCCTGCCAATGCAGGGGACACGGGTTTGTGCCCCGGTATGGGAAGATCCCACATGCCGCGGAGCGGCTGGGCCCGTGAGCCATGGCCACTGAGCCTGCGCATCCGGAGCCTGTGCTCCGCAACGGGAGAGGCCACAACAGTGAGAAGCCTGCGTACCGCAAAAAAAAAAAAAAAATCTATGAGGAGGGAATAATGGCACATGTGCCATAAATTTGCAATTCTGGAGTTAGAGTATAAGTTCTTAGAGGGTTAGATTGTGATTTATGCATCTTTGTACCCTCTGTAGCTAGCACAGGACCCTGAATAAAGCAGATGCATAATAAATATTTGTTGATTGATTGTTTTGGCTATCTAACAATTTATGCAAATGAAGGAGCTAGTGTGAGTGAAAATTGTTGAACACTTAACAAGAATTTTTATTCCTTTGGCTTTCTTCTTTGAGAACATTCTTTGACATTACAGGGTGAAATCAGAGCTGGAGAATGTGCAGCTAAAGGTTGACTCTGCTCTCAAAATATCATCTTCGTAGTAGTAAAATAAAGCACTGATACTGAGGTCCTTATGCTTTTGTCCTGGTCTTTCTATAAAATATAAGGCCCATGTATTTTTTTTAGAAATCCCTTTTTGTCGTTATTCAATCTTATCTCCTTGCATGAATTACTCATTAGAATTTAGCTTCTTCCAGAGCCCCAGTAACATATTTTGTTTACTGGAATGTTATTAAGAGTGATATTTTGTGGTCAGCAATAATCACTATCTATTACTATCTATTAATAGGTCCTGATTGAGTCAAGGGAATTTTTTGTTGTTGTTGTTATTGGTATTGGTATTGGAGTGGGAAGTTGAATACCTCCAGGATTTGCATGTTTAGTCCTTGACCAAATAAATGATATAAAATTGGATTTTAGTGGGTTCAAAGGAGAATGTAATCTCAGTTTATTTCTTGGAGAGCAGGCGTCCAGGGCCAAAGGACATTGCTATAGGATTAAGAATGTTGTTTATGTTACAATGACATTTGCTATGTTTTTAATGCTTTCCCAAAATGATTTCTTCTCAAGTAAAAAATGCTGAGAAGAATTCAAAAGGCTTGAATACTAGAGTGCCTGAGGGAAAATCCAAAACAACACCACAGTCTCTCTTTCTCTCTTTCTCTCTCTGTCACACACACACACACAGACACACACACAGCATGTGTGTGTGTCTGTGTGTGTGTATGGACAGGTACATTCCAGGTTAACTTATGCTATTAATGACTAGCACGGGGCTGGGCTATTTGCCACAATCAAAATTAAAAACTTAGAACTCTTGACACCTCTCATCAATTTGATCTTTCTAATTTCCTCAAGCTAATGAGGGTGATGGTTTTATTTGACACTAAAATATTTAGGAAATGCCTTAATCTAACAATGTGATAAGATAAATTGGGTTTAAATAGAAAAAGAACATGGTCCTTTAACAGAAGCAAATGTATTTCCAAGACAAACACAGTTGGTCTTGTTCCCCTGTGTATTTCTATATGAGTGCCCTGTAATAATTAATGTTTAAGAGCATAAAATAAGGAAGAAAATTTGAGCTCTAAAGCCTTAAGGAATTTTATGTTTCTGTGAAGTATTTCCTTATGTTACTCATCACTTGATTTGAACGTGAAACTAATTTCAGTCCTCTAAATCAAGGTATTTGCTAGCCTCAGTAGGGTGGATTGAACATGTAAAAATTATTAAGAAAAGCCATAAGCAGTGCAATTTGCAACTGTGAAGATCTGTGCAATGCATCTATAATATACTCACATATTGCTATCATCTAATTATCTTTTGGTGGCTAAGACCCAATGTTTGTCCTTGGGAACAAGCTTTTGTAGTATAACCTTTGTCTAGGTCTGTAGACGTAGACCTTGAGTGTTCAGACTTAGCTGAGGGTTCATACTTAGTATGTCAGTTCATACTGAGCTGACAACAATTCAAGATACTTAGGTCTGGGAGATAAGAATGTAAATCCATTTCTTTAGTAGTCTTGAGACCAGAATATCTTCCCAAGGAGTGAGTTACTAATACTAAATAATAATGATTCCTGGCCTATTCCTTAGTTTAGTCAGAAATCTAATACTTTAAACCGCATTTAGCCTTTTGAGCATGTATAGTTAGAATGATGTTTGATAGCAGTTGAATGACTTCGGGAATAAAATAAATTGCTTGTATCAGCTTTTTTTTTTTTTTTTTTTGCAGTACGCGGGCCTCTCACTGTTGTGGCCTCTCCCGTTGCGGAGCACAGGCTCCGGACGCGCAGGCTCAGCGGCCATGGCTCACGGGCCCAGCCGCTCCGCGGCATGTGGGATCTTCCCGGACTGGGGCACGAACCCGTGTCCCCTGCATCGGCAGGCGGACTCTCAACCACTGCACCACCAGGGAAGCCCCGTATCAGCATTTTTAATCTTATTTTTTCCTATTTGGAAATCATAACTTCCATTTAAATTTTGAAATAGCATTATCATTGCTTTGTAAACATTAATTCATTCATTTTTCAAATGGTTATTCAGAGCCTACTTCGTGCTAGTTATTATGAGGTATTTTTTTTTTTTTTTTTTTTTTTTTTTTTTTTTTTTTTTTTGCGGTACGCGGGCTCTCACTGTTGTGGCCTCTTCCGTTGCAGAGCACAGGCTCTGGATGCTCAGGCCCCGGACGCGCAGGCTCAGCGGCCATGGCTCACGGGAATAGCCGCTCCGCGGCACGTGGGATCTTCCCGGACCGAGGCACGAACCCGTGTCCCCTGCATTGGCAGGCGGGCTCTCAACCACTGCGCCACCAGGGAAGCCCTATGAGGTATTAAAGAAAGAAGAATAAGTTGTATTACTTCCTTTACAAATCTTATTAACTGACAGAGAAATAAAGATACACATGTATATATATACAAACATATTCACACACAGAAAGCCAAAAGTAATAAGGTACAGTGTGCTATGGTTATGAAAAGGAAGAATTGATTATTTATAGCTGTGACAGATTTAAAACGTTACCATATGGGGCTTCCCTGGTGGCACAATGGTTGAGAGTCCGCCTGCCGAGACAGGGGACACGGGTTCGTGCCCCGGTCCGGGAAGATCCCACCTGCCACGGAGCGGCTGGGCCTGTGAGCCATGGCCGCTGAGCCTGCGCGTCCGGAGCCTGTGCTCCACAACGGGAGAGGCCACAACAGTGAGAGGCCTGCGTACTGCAACAAACAAACAAACAAACAAAAAAAAGTTACCATGTGTTAATATTTGTCCTTCAGTTCCCTAAGATAAGCAGATCTTTTAGTGACTCTTTGCCTTGGTGAAGGCCTTTGTGTAAGGCTGGCTATTTGGCACTGCCTTTCTGACTTTTTTTTGTCTTTGAGCATGAGCTCATCAAAGAGATGATGCTAAGTGTCTGTGTCAATAAGAAAAAAAGTAAGTAATTCCTTTGCAATGAAAACAAGCAGTTGGAAGGTAGAGTAGAACAGAATCTGAGGAGCTGGGCTGTACTTAGTGTGAGTCCCTCCATGGGATGATAGGCTCTCAGAAGGGATATCTCTGTGTGTGATTAACTTAAAAGACAGGAACCCAGGGACTGGGGTTCTGACTTTGGTAATTAGATTTCTGGATTGTGCATAGGCACAGAAGCAGAACTGTCTGGTTCAAGGGAACTATGTGGGGTGGCCAATGGGCAATGAAGTGTAAGCCACTATGAACCTATGACATAAATGGAGGGCTCTCCCTAGTCCCATATCCTTGAAACCGTCTAGCAGGGGAACTCCAGTAATATCTGAGAGGGATAGGGGCTCAGGACCTGATTTGATTTGATTTAAAGGAAATGAAATGTATTATTTCTTTTTCATGTGAGCTTGTGGACTGAATTTTGTATCTTTTACATAAAGATTTACTAGACTTTACTATTATTCTCTGCACAGACAAAATCTGCTCCATAGACTGACTGTAGTTCTTTAGAATGAGGGCCAACATATTTCAAGACAACTTCTGAACACTTGATTGTTATTCAGGGAAGAATGTGGGCCTTTAGGGGTCACTGATTTGGGGTTAACCAGTGTACTGTGATAAGAATGACCTTGAAAATCTTTGGAAAGTTATAAGCCCTTGAAAAAAGGAAGGAAAAGAGGGAAAAATACCTTCTAAGACCTTGTTTATAGGATTTGTGTCCCTATTTTTTGCAAAATAATAATTTGAAAGGGAGCATCATAAAAGATAGATTTATAGTCTGTATGTTGACTTTGATTTTTTTTAAAGGGAGAAGGCTTACCTGGTAGCCACAGTTGCAGAATCCCATGATAGAAGAACACTTAACACAGCAACACACCTACATGTGGTTACCTGAGCCATAAACTCATGCAGTGGGACAGGTGGTGGGGAAGGCTGTTTTACTGAAGAAGGCAATATGACCTTTCAGAAGTAGAATTTATAGACATGAAGATGTCACTTAGAAGAAGAAAGCTTTGGATCCTGGAGCTCAGCTTAGAGGCATTGCAGCACTGGCAGGTGGTACTGAGGTCCAGATGGGCAAAACTGGAGGGATGTCTGAGTCCATGATCCAGATAAAGAGACTGGGACTTCCCTGGTGGTCCAGTGGTTGAGAATCTGCCTTCCAATGTAGGGGGCGTGGGTTGGATCCCTGGTTGGGGAACTAAGATCCCACGTGCTGCACACGCCACAACTAGAGAGAAGCCCATGTGCCACAATGAAGAGCGAAGAGCCTGTGCACCGCAGCTAAGACCCAACACAGCCAAATAAATAAATAAATATAAAATTTTTTTTTAAAAAAGAGAGACTATCATACCTTCAAAGAAAACAATACTTCGGAGATTGTGTTTGAATATTTGTGTACTTTGAAACAGGCTTTGAGTTTGAAAATGTGCCAGGTAGATATTCCGAATACCCATTAGGGTGAGATTAAAACCGTGGCACCTCAGTGAACTCTGTGGGGTCCATAGACACAGCTTCTCTCAGGTATAAATCTCAGTCTTGAGTTGGGGGCCCTTCCTCCAAGTGTGTTCCTTCCTTGGGTACTCTCTCTTAGCCCTAGATGTAGTAGCTGCTCCCTATGTTTGTTCCTTTAGAGGTCTCTTTTACTCTGCTTAGTTGTTAACCACCTTTCACTAGTTCATAATTTTTTACATTAAATTTTTTCTGTGTTGTTTCTGTCTCCTGATTGGACCCTGACTGATACACTTAGTAAAGTTAGTATTTTGTCATTTAAAAAAAGATTAAAGACTTGGTTAGAGAGAGTTCCAGATCCAGAATCTTCAGACTTCGATGTGTGTATCAAACTGTTTAAAGCAGGGTTGGGCAGGTACAAATTGAAGGGCATATTCTTCTCCAAACTTAACATTGCTGGATATTAACTTCTCTTTGAATTTCTTCTGTGAAAGCTGCTAAAAGGGAGCATGGAGGTATTAGCTCATCTTGGTAGTGTGGAGGAGCGAGACACAAAACTGGTTGATTCCAGCAGCCTTACACATGCCCTTCCAGTTGAGACTGATTAAAAATTTACTGAAATATTAAATGTTTTAACAGCCACTTCATAGTGTTTTTTGGGATATCAGGTCAGAATCCTAGTCATAGTCTTCAGAGAGCCAGATGGCCAGGAGAAAGGAGCAGGGAATATCATCAAAGTTATTTGCCTTTATATCAGCTACTAATATGGTGCCTTAAGAATGAGAGTATGGGTCTTAAAATTGGAGATAATACTTCAAAAAGAAACTTAGAATATGGCTACTTAGTCTTGAAGGGTGAATGTTTCTAAGATAGCCTACAAGAGTTTAGGAAAGTGAAAAAGCCCCTCTTTTTGTTTTGCTTGTAGGGAATATGGGTATTTCATGGTAGACCATGTCTGAGAATCTATTGCTAGTAACATGGGGGTTAAGGCATGTTTTGGGTTTGAGAGACCAGAGAAGGACCATGACTGAAATCAAACATCACGAACTAGAAGAGAAGGGAGGGGAAGAAAGAGGATGGAACACTTATCAGGCTGCCCATGGATCCCTGGGTAGGGGAAGGCCTGAGTGCTTACATAGCAGATACCCTCCTGCTCTGTCCTGTAATGTAGGTGCCTGAAAGCTGGGGCCTAGAGCCTGGGGAATGACTGATATGATGACCTAAGTCCTAGTTTACTTAGAAGAGTCTGTTTATGCCTGTTGCCCAGCATAATTGTATATAGCCCTTTCACTGTCCAAAGTGAGTTTGAATGATAAGTTAATATGGGCATCCTTCCAAGTGATAACACAGAGAAAGTTAAAGATGTGGCTGGAGTCTGGGTAGAGGGGCAGCCCTCATGATTTGCCAGAACTGAATCTTCATGCAGTTGCTTTTGTCTAATTCCGTGGTAAAGTAAGACCATTGAGCCTTATCCGGACTGGAGGATATTCTGTGGTCAGTGTTGGGAAAGCAAGAGATACCCAAGGAGGGGCAAGAAAATTGTCCATTTCACAGACTCATCAACTGGTCCCCTGGAAAACCTGGGGAAGATATCGTCATTTTTCTGTGTGTTGGAACTACTGCTGTGAAAATCCTACTCACATCATAGATAGGGTTCCCATCTAATTGATAAGTGAAAATACAGCAGGATATTTATGTTTTCCTTTTACTTATCCCTCAGACCTTCCAGTGCCTAAATTAGGGGGCCAAAAGCAAAAGGTGATTGTAAAACATGTGTCTTCCCAGCTTTGCTTTCTCAAAGCCTGGATTTACTGAGATCATGCCAAGGACGTTTGAGGATCATGCAAACAGAGGGGAGCAATTTAGCTGACACTAATAAAAAATCTGGGGGGTAAAGAGGATTCAGAGAAAAGGGGACTCCCAAACTGTTTGGTGGAAGCACCCTAAGGATATTTATCTGATAAACATTATAGAAAACTTCTGCATTGTGTGCATAGGGAGGCTGGGTTTCTATGAATTTCTAGATTTCTGAGGCACAGAAGTTGAGCTATGTAGGAACGATGTAGTCAAGGCATTTAAACAGAAGCCACTGGGGACTGAGGACCACAGGAGTCCCTTTCTACCTTGGTGTGCCCAGTTTCAATGAACAGGGATCCCTGGATGGAGGGCACAGCACATGAAGTTGGCTTTTTAGGATAAATCATATTTAGATACATAGGGAGGAGAGAACGCAATGCACAAAAACCCAAAGCAGGAAATCTCATGATGTGAAAGAAAAATGGTCACATATTTAAATTATTTCACAAGTCCCTCATGATTGACTTATTCTTCAGACTTAACTGCTGATACTCTGCCCAACTACACCCATCCCTCAGCTTGGAATATTCCTTTTGTCCATTCTAATTTCACCTGACTAACATCTATTGAATCTTACAGTCCAGATTATACATAATTTTCACAAAGTTTAATGTCCAGAGGCTTGGTTAAGTACTCTGTTGTTATACACTGTCATTGCACACTTGTGCAATATATTTGTGTTGTGCTTACCACAATTGTATTTAAATTTTTGAGTAATTAATTTTCTTAATATCTGTCTGTTGCTAGATTCTAATTTCCACTGGCTCAGAAATTGTGTCATCAATGAATCCTCAGTACCTAGTACAGGGTCTGGCTCAAAGTACATGTTCAATAACTATGTCTTGGATGAATGAATGAATTAGGCTGAAACATGAGGTATGCTGTAGGAGGTTCTGGGAGATTAGACTCAAGAGATAGGCTGGAATAAAAGTTTGGAGTGTTCTGAACACAAGCCAGCGGAGTTTGGCCTTTTTCTAGGCCCTGAAGAACCTTTGAAAGTTTTCAGAGTACAGTGTCCTTACCCACATTCAAACAATTGGTCGGAAAGTTGCCCTTGGTAATCAGTTTCGAATTGTGCACAGAATACCCATGAGCTGTTGATAGCCATATATTGATAAGGCAGGAAAACGGAGTGGAGGAAGAAAGGAAGGCATTGACTTTTATGGAATCATGTTTACTTACCTCAAGCAATAGGTCCAGACCACCAGCAAAGTAAAAGGAAAAAAATGTCCATAGAGAGTCTCTGTGAAAGAGCTCTTTTCTCTGAAGTTAGCTCAGTCTAAAACTGACAAATTTTGGCAAAATAGAAGTGACTTAGCAGTTGATTTCCTATAGCAGTGGTTCGGCTTTTAGTAGAGTGTATGGAATAGAAGGTCACTCTGATCTTTCCGAGCAGGTAGCAGTGCTGCATCCTCAGTGCTACACAGCCTAGTCTCAGTTCTTTTGACCTTATCTGCTGGTGGCCGTCAGCATGCTAATATCTTTGTTAACAAGGTCCTAACAGTACTCACCACGCATGAACTACTAGGATCTAATTATTGCAATTATCCTATCCAGTGACTTTTTTGACAGTACTTAGTTGATTCTAATAGCCCCAGATTAAAGCAGGATATGGGCCTGATTTTTCTAGTTCCAATAAAAGTCCAACTCTGAGTGTCATATCCTTTTATGGCCATGGTGTAAATGACCTCACTTCTTAGGGCTCAAAGAAATTGACAGAGAAATGTGGAGAGCAAAGGAAGGTGAGTTAGGCCCATTTGTCCACAGCTACACATGCCTCAGCCACCCTCACGTCTTCTTGGAAACTGTCTCCAGGCCTTTAAAAGTTGCATAGAATAAAAAAAACAAGAAGGAGTGGTAATAATTTAAATATGAAAAATAATAATAGCTATTACTAAGTGCTTCTGCTGCAGCAGATGCTTTAAATACCTTTTATAGATTTCTTATTTGATACTTAAAATAATCCTATGAGGTGGGTGCTGTCTCCATTTCATACATGAGGAAACTACAGCTCAGAGAAATGATTAGGCCTTGCTTGGAGCCAGACCTGGGCCTCTTTAGTTAATAACTGTGGATGGGCAGGAAGAAGAAAGGGTGGAGTGTGTGGACCTTGATCCTCAATCATCTTTAGGGAAGATTGAGGATACAGTTAAGAGAATAACTTTCTTTTGAGGTCACCAAATATAAATTAAACACTGAAAAGGAAAACTCAGCAAGAGTTACGAATCTAATATCAAGTGATACTGAGTATGAGATATGCTGTGGGCTGTAGTGTTTGGATGGGTGGACAAGAGGGCACACGGTGTCTGCTTCCCATGGGGGTGAGTTGGGATCAGAGACAAGAGGAGGAATACATGAGAGAATAAATGTGTCCAGCTGAGATGGAAGGGACAGGCGTTGGGGGCGGGGGGCTGCAGTTGCTAAATAGGGGAGTTGGGTGTTAGGTCATGGGACTTGAAATGTGAAGCTAAGGAATTTGGGATATATAAAGTAGATAACCAGAGTTACTAAGATAATTTAAGCAAGGAAGTAACTGGTGAAAAAAATGTGTTTGGAAAAATAATTGGCAGCACAGGTTAAAGTGGGCAGAGGGACTTAAGGAAACAAACGAGGTAGCTATTACAACCATCCATGAACAAAAGGGAGAAGATTGGAAAAAGATGCACACAGAGGAAATGAAAAGGAAGGGATAGGTAGAAGAGATGTTATGAATCTTTATTTAGCTTGAGAATTCTACCAGTACTATATAATTACTACCTTAAATTAAGAATACTAGGGAACTAAGTAATTTATGGCACAAATAGCACCTTTGAATTACTAGTAAACTTTTCAAATTGTTACTTTCTTTAACATAAGTCATTATTTAATTTTTATAGCTACAGTATACTAAAAAGTTTCTAGGTACTCTACAAATCGTACAATTCCACATGATTGCTACTTGGATGGATTGCAAATTGGCCAAGCTTTTTGTTCTGTGTTTTGGGTTCTCTACTCTCAATCAGTAAACCTTTGAGAGAGGGAAATTTATCTGGAGGACTCATGCCTTCCACAGTATAGAGGCTTATTATGATGTTAAAAAGAATCAAGGTCTAAGTGATCATCTAAAAATAAAACAATTTCATTTTCTGCTTAAATGATGATTTGTTGAGAATTATGCTGCTGTTACTTGAAGCTGGCACAAGCAGCGGTTTCACCATTTGCATCATTTCTTGTGCAAAACGCTAGGGATCAAATTCTGGTTTAAATCTCAGCCTAGAGAAACACGTTTAGTTTATTAAATGTAAACAGAGGCCGAGTTATAGGGAAGCTGAAAGGAAAACAATAAGCTCAACTGGAACACATGCTGACTCCAGGAAGGATGAAAGGCTGCCCATGTTTCAGCAAATCTGGTCAGGGATGGCTTGGGAAGGGACAGTGGCTAGGTCACTTCAGAGTTCGCTTTTTCTGTTTATTTTTTAAGCAGTGCAAGTGCCCCTTCCTGTTTTATACACTTCCTTGAAGTCCCTTTGAACTTTCATGTGGCTTATATTCACTTACAAGGGTTCATTTACTCAACAAGAATTTTTGAGGCCCCTGTTTGTAGAACCCTCTTAGGTGTAGGCATTGGAAGGGTTATGTGAGGAGTAGAAGAAACAGTTCCTGCGTATGGAAAACTCCAAGAAAGCAGGTTTACAAAAAAAACTTTAAGAGAGAGAATCAAAAATAACATGGACCATGACATGATGGCAAATAAGGATACAAGAAACCAAAGGGATACAGAGTGCTTGATGAGGAGTCTGGGAACCTAGATCCTACTTTCAGCTGTGAACTGGGATGAGCTGCCTACACTAGCTGGGCCTTAAAATTAGCATCTAAACACTAGAGAATCTTGAAACTCCAATGGTTATGTAAAATTTGCAATTTGGGTTAATGGTCAGTGTAGAAATTATTTTATTAACAAATTTTTTTTTCTAAAGTCGGTGAAAATTCATGAGTTAGCATTATTTAAAGAAACTTTGAAGACTTTGTACTGTTCGTCTAAACAACCAAGTTTAGGTTTTTTTTTTCCTGTTGCAACTGAAGTTCAGTAAATGAATGATAGTGTTATATATATTATCTATATATGCTATAAACCCCACAGGACAGTATTATAACTTTGTTTTAAATAGTCCTGTGTATTTTAAATAAGTTAAAAAATACTCTGTTATATTTACCCAAGTATTTATAATTTACAGTGTTCTTCATTCATTCCTAAAGATCCAGTCTTCCTTTTGGTATCATTTCCCTTCAGCTTGATGAATTTCCATTAGCATTTTCTTTAGTGTAGTTCTGGTGGCAATGAATTGCTGTTTTTCATTCACCTAAAAGGTTATTTCACCTTCATTTTCACTTGATAATTTTTTTGGATATAGAATTTCAGGTTGACAGTTCTCTTTCTTCTATCAGTCATCTTGAATATTGATATCTATAGAACTCTAATCCCAATCAAATTCCCAGCAAGTCATTTTGTGGATATCAACAACCTGATACTAAAGTTTATATGGAAAGGCAAAAGAACCAGAATCCCCAACACATATTGAAGGGGAAGAGCAAAGTCAGAGAACTGACCACGCCTGTCTTCACGACATACTGTAAAGCTACAGTAATCAAGATAGGGTGGTACTGGTGAAAGAATAAACAAGTATATCAATGGGACAGAAGAGAAAACACAGAAATAGACCCTGACATATAGAATCAACTGATGTCTGACAAAGAGGCAAAGACAGTTCAATGGAGAAAGGGTAGTCTTCTCAACAAATTTTGCTAGAACAACTGGACATACACATGCAAAAAAATGAATCTAGACACAGACATTACCTTTTCCACAGGAATTAACTCAAAATGGATAGTAGACTTAAATGTAAAATGCAAGATTATAAAACTCCTAGAAGATAACATAGGAGAAACTCTAGGTGTCCTTAGGTCTGGCAGTGACCTATTTGATAATAGCAAAAGCATGATCCCTGAAAGAAAGAGTTGATAAGCTGGACATCATTAAAAAAGGAAAATGTTTGGTCTGCAAAGACGCTGTTAAGAGAATGAAAAGACAAACCAGAGACTGGAAGAAAATCTTTGCATCTTTGCAAAACATATATCTGATAAAGGACTGGTATCCAAAATACCCAAAGAGCTCTTAAAACTCAACAAGGAGAACACAAACAACCCACTTTAAAATGGGCAAAAGATCTGAGCAGACATCTTACAAAAGAAGATATACATTTGACAAATATGCATATGAAGAGATGCTCAACATCATATGTTATTCGTTTCTGGTCAGAATGCAAATGGTACAGCCACTTGGGAAGACAGTTTGGTAGATTCTTGTAATACTAAACATACTCATAAGATGATCCAGCAGTTGTGCTCCTTAGCATTTACCCAAATGAGTCGAAAACTTATTTTCACACAAAAACCTGGATATTTATAGCAACTTTACTCATAATTATCAAAACTTGGAAGCAACCAAGATGTCCTTCAATAGGTGAATAGGTAAACTGGTACATCAATCAAATTGAATATTAGTAAGCAATAAAAAATGAGCTATTAAGCCATGAAAACACATGGAAGAAACTTTAATGCATATTGCTAAGTAAAAGAAGCCAGTCTGAAAAGGTTACATACTGTATGATGTTCTGGAAAAGGCAAAAACTATAGAGACAGTAAAAAAGATCAGTGGTTGCAAGCAGTTTAGAATGAGAGAGGGAGGGATGAATAGGTAGAGCACAGGAGAATTTTAGGGTATTGAAACTATTCTGTATGATACAGTAATGGTAGATACATGTCACTATACATTTATCAAAACCTAGACTATAAAACACAAAGAATGAACCATAATGTAAGCCATGGACTTAAGTTAATAATGATGTCTTTATATTAGCTCATTAATTGCAACAAAAATGCTACATCAATGCAAGATGTTAATAATAGGGAAAACTGGAGGTGGAGGGTTTATAGAAACTCTGTACTTTCCACTCAGCTTTCTCTAAACCTAAAACTGCTCTAAAAATAAAACCTAAAACTGCTCTGAAAAATAAAGTCTAATGATAATAATAATAAAAAAAAGAAATTGAAATATACCTAACAGGAATTACCAAGACAAAAAGAGAAAGAATATAAATCGCTATATGAGGGGACCTTCAAGATGGTGGAGGAGTAAGACGTGGAGTTCAACTTTCTCCCCAAAAATACATCAAAAATACATCTACATGTGGAACAACTCCTACAGAACACCTACTGAATGCTGGCAGAAGACCTCAGACCCCCCAAAAGTCAAGAAAATCCCCATGTACCTGGGTAGGCCAAAAGAAAAAATAAACAGAGACGAATAGGGGTGGGTCCTGCACCAGTGGGAGGGAGCTGTGAAGGAGGAAAAGTTTCCACACACTAGGAAGCCCCTTCACGGGCGGAGACTGCGGGTGGCGGAGGGGGGAAGCTTCGAAGCTGTGGAGGAGAGCACAGCAACAGGGGTGTGGAGGGCAAAGCATAGAGATTCCTGCACAGAGAATCTTCATTGCGGTGTGTGGGCCTCTCACTATTGTGGCCTCTCTTGTTGTGGAGCACAGGCTCCAGACGCACAGGCTCAGTAATTGTGGCTCATGGGCTTAATTGCTCTGCGGCATGTGGGATCTTCCCAAACCATGGCTTGAACCTGTGTCCCCTGTATTGGCAGGCAGATTCTCAACCACTGCACCACCAGGGAAGCCCCTGTTTTTCTAAGTCTTTTTCTTCTCTTGTGTTTCCTGCCTAGAGAAGTTCCTTTAGCATTTGTTGTAAAGCTGGTTTGGTGGTGCTGAATTCTCTTAGCTTTTGCTTGTCTGTAAAGGTTTTAATTTCTCTGTCGAATCTGAATCACATCCTTGCTGGATAGAGTAATCTTGGTTGTAGGTTTTTCCCTTTCATCATTATAAATATGTCCTGCCACTCCCTTCTGGCTTGCAGAGTTTCTGCTGAAAGATCAGCTGTTAACCTTATGGGCATTCCCTTGTATGTTATTTGTTGCTTTTCCCTTGCTGCTTTTAATATTTTTTCTTTGTATTTAATTTTTGATAGTTTGATTAATATGTGTCTTGGCATGTTTCTCCTTGGATTTATCCTGTGTGTGACTCTGCACTTCCTGGACTTGATTGACTATTTCCTTTTCCATATTAGGGAATTTTCAACTAGTGGAAATATGTTAGTTATTTCCACTATTTTATCTTCCAGGTCAGTTATCCATTCTTCTCCCTCAGTTATTCTGCTATTGATTCCTTCTAGAGAGTTTTTAATTTTAATTATTGTGTTCATCATTGTTTGTTTGGTATTTAGTTCTTCTAGGTCCTTGTTAAACATTTCTTGTATTTTCTCCATTCTATTTCCAAGATTTTGGATCATCTTTACTATCATTACTCTGAATTCTTTTTCAGGTAGACTGCCTATTTCCTCTTCATTTGTTTGATCTGGTGGGTTTTTACCTTGCTGCTTCATCTGCTGTGTATTTCTCTGTCTTCTCATTTTGCTTAACTTACTGTGTCTGGGGTCTCCTTTTCACAGGCTGTACGTTCGTATTTCCTGTTGCTTTTGTTGTCTGCCCTCAATGGGTAAGGTTGGTTCATTGTATTGTGTAGGCTTCCTGGTGGAGGGGACTGGTGCCTGTGTTCTGGTGGATAAGGCTGGATCTTGTCTTTCTGGTGGGCAGGACTGCATCCGGTGGTGTGTTTTGGGGTGTCTGAGAACTTATTATGATTTTAGGCAGCCTCTTTGCTAATGGGGGGGGGTTGTGTTCCTGTCTTGCTAGTTGTTTGGCATGGGGTGTCCAGCACTGGAGCTTGCTGGTCATTGAGTGGAGCTGGGTCTTAACATTGAGATGGAGATCTCTGGGAGAGTTCTCACCGATTGATATTACATGGGGCTGGGTGGTCTCTGTTGCTCCAGTGTCCTGAACATGGCTCTCCCACCTCAGAGGCTCATGCCTGACACCCGACTGGAGCACCAAGACCCTGTCAGCCCCATGGCTAACTCTGCTGGACCTCAGGTTCTCCTGAACATATCCATGGTCAGTAGCACAAGATGACATCAGGGACTGAATTGGCCAGCACTTTTCATCTTAGAGTTCCCATCCTCCAGAACTGATCTTCCTGAAGCCGGGCCACCTGCAGCACCAACTTCTTCCAGCCCCTCTTCCACAGGGCAACCTCCCAGATTTAAATATACCCACTAATTCAGCTTTTTTATACATAAAATCATATCAGAAACATTTTTATTATTTCTACATACCATTTTAAATGCCCTTTTTAATGGTTGTACACTGTACTGTTAGGTGCTTGCTATAATTTACTAAAGCAATCTAGCTTTATAAGAAGCTTGTTATTTCTAAATTATGTCATTTTATTTTATTTTATTTTTTTACAAATTTAATCAGTTATACATATACATATGTTCCCATATCCCCTCCCTTTTGCGTCTCCCTCCCACCCTCCCTATCCCGCCCCTCCAGGCGGTCACAAAGCACCGAGCTGATCTCCCTGTGCTATGTGGCTGCTTCCCACTAGCTATCTACCTTACGTTTGGTAGTGTATATATGTCCATGCCGCTCCTTCACTTTGTCACAGCTTACCCTTCCCCCTCCCCATATCCTCAGGTCCATTCTCTAGTAGGTCTGTGTCTTTATTCCTGTCTTACCCCTATGTTCTTCATGACATTTTTTTCTTAAATTCCATATATATGTGTCAGCATACAGTATTTGTCTTTCTCTTTCTGACTTACTTCACTCTGTATGACAGACTCTAGGTCCATCCACCTCATTACAAATAGCTCAATTTCATTTCTTTTTATGGCTGAGTAATATTCCATTGTATATATGTGCCACATCTTCTTTACCCATTCATCCGATGATGGACACTTAGGTTGTTTCCATCTCCGGGCTATTGTAAATAGGGCTGCTATGAACATTTTGGTACATGTCTCTTTTTGAATTATGGTTTTCTCAGGGTATATGCCCAGTAGTGGGATTGCTGGGTCATATGGTAGTTCTATTTGTAGTTTTTTAAGGAACCTCCATACCGTTCTCCATAGTGGCTGTACCAATTCACATTCCCACTAGCAGTGCAAGAGTGTTCCCTTTTTTCCACACCCTCTCCAGCATTTATTGTTTCTAGATTTTTTGATGATGGCCATTCTGACTGGTGTGAGATGATATCTCATTGTAGTTTTGATTTGCATTTCTCTAATGAGTAAAGATGTTGAGCATTCTTTCATGTGTTTGTTGGCAGTCTGTATATCTTCTGTGGAGAAATGTCTATTTAGGTCTTCTGCCCATTTTTGGATTGGGTTGTTTGTTTTTTTGTTATTGAGCTGAATGAGCTGCTTATAAATTTTGGAGATTAATCCTTTGTCAGTTGTTTCATTTGCAAATATTTTCTCCCATTCTGAGGGTTGTCTTTTGGTCTTGTTTATGGTTTCCTTTGCTGTGCAAAAGCTTTTAAGTTTCATTAGGTCCCATGTGTTTATTTTTGTCTTTATTTCCATTTCTCTAGGAGGTGGGTCAAAAAGGATCTTGCTGTAATTTATGTCATAGAGTGTTCTGCCTATGTTTTCCTCTAAGAGTTTGATAGTGTCTGGCCTTACATTTAGGTCTTTAATACATTTAGAACTTATTTTTGTGTATGGTGTTAGGGAGTGATCTAATCTCATACTTTTACATGTCCCTGTCCAGTTTTCCCAGCACCACTTATTGAAGAGACTGTCCTTTCTCCACTGTACATTCCTGCCTCCTTTATCAAAGATAAGGTGACCATACGTGCGTGGGTTTATCTCTGGGCTTTCTATCCTGTTCCATTGATCTATGTTTCTGTTTTTGTGCCAGTACCATACTGTCTTGATTACTGTAGCTTTGTAGTATAGTCTGAAGTCAGGGAGCCTGATTCCTCCAGCTCCATTTTTCGTTCTCAAGATTGCTTTGACTATTCGGGGTCTTTTGTGTTTCCATACAAATTGTGAATTTTTTTGTTCTAGTTCTGTGAAAAATGCCAGTGGTAGTTTGATAGGGATTGCATTGAATCTGTAGATTGCTTTGGGTAGTAGAGTCATTTTCACAATTTTGATTCTTCCAATTCAAGAACATGGTACATCTCTCCATCTATTTGTATCATCTTTAATTTCTTTCATCAGTGTCTTATAATTTTCTGCATACAGGTCTTTTGTCTCCTTAGGTAGGTTTATTCCTAGATATTTTATTTTTTTTGTTGCAATGGTAAATGGGAGTGTTTTCTTGATTTCGCATTCAGATTTTTCATCATTAGTATATAGGAATGCCAGAGATTTCTGTGCATTAATTTTGTATCCTGCAACTTTACCAAATTCATTAATTAGCTCTAGTAGTTTTCTGGTAGCATCTTTAGGATTCTCTATGTATAGTATCATGTCATCTGCAAACAGTGACAGCTTTACTTCTTCTTTTCCAATTTGGATTCCTTTTATTTCCTTTTCTTCTCTGATTGCTGTGGCTAAAACTTCCAAAACTATGTTGAATAAGAGTGGTGAGAGTGGGCAACCTTGTCTTGTTCCTGATCTTAGTGGAAATGGTTTCAGTTTTTCACCATTGAGGACGATGCTGGCTGTGGGTTTGTCATACATGGCCTTTATTATGTTGAGGAAAGTTCCCTCTATGCCTACTTTCTGGAGGGTTTTTATCATAAATGGGTGTTGAATTTTGTCGAAAGCCTTCTCTGCATCTATTGAGACGATCATATGGTTTTTCTCCTTCAATTTCTTAATATGGTGTATCACGTTGATTGATTTGCGTATATTGGAGAATCCTTGCATTCCTGGGATAAACCCCACTTGATCATGGTGTATGATCCTTTTAATGTGCTGTTGGATTCTGTTTGCCAGTATTTTGTTGAGGATTTTTGCATCTTTGTTCATCAGTGATATTGGCCTGTAGTTTTCTTTCTTTGTGACATCCTTGTCTGGTTTTGGTATCAAGGTGATGGTGGCCTCGTAGAATGAGTTTGGGAGTGTTCCTCCCTCTGCTATATTTTGGAAGAGTTTGAGAAGGATAGGTGTTAGCTCTTCTCTAAATGCTTGATAGAATTCGCCTGTGAAGCCATCTGGTCCTGGGCTTTTGTTTGTTTGAAGATTTTTTATCACAGTTTCAATTTCAGTGCTTGTGATTGGTCTATTCATATTTTCTATTTCTTCCTGATTCAGTCTTGGCAGGTTGTGCATTTCTAAGAATTTGTCCATTTCTTCCAGGTTGTCCATTTTATTGGCATAGAGTTGCTTGTAGTAATCCCTCATGATCTTTTGTATTTCTGCAGTGTCAGTTGTTACTTCTCCTTTTTCATTTCTAATTCTATTGATTTGAGTCT
Source organism: Hyperoodon ampullatus (assembly GCF_949752795.1). NCBI lineage: Eukaryota > Metazoa > Chordata > Mammalia > Artiodactyla > Ziphiidae > Hyperoodon > Hyperoodon ampullatus. The sequence continues at coordinate 119,627,355 of NC_136916.1, read as the reverse complement.
TCTCCCTTTTTGTCTTGATGAGTCTGGCTAATGGTTTATCAATTTTCTTTATCTTCTCAAAGAACAAGCTTTTAGTTTTATTGATCTTTGCTCTCGTTTCCTTCATTTCTGATCTGATTTTTATGATTTCTTTCCTTCTGCTAACTTTGGGATGTTTTTGTTCTTCTTTCTCTAATTGCTTTAGGTGCAAGGTTAGGTTGTTTATTCGAGATGTTTCCTGTTTCTTAAGGTGGGATTGTATTGCTATAAACTTCCCTCTTAGAACTGCTTTTGCTGCATCCCATAGGTTTTGGGTCGTCGTGTCTCCATTGTCATTTGTTTCTAGGTATTTTTTAATTTCCTCTTTGATTTCTTCAGTGATCACTTCGTTATTAAGTAGTGTATTGTTTAGCCTCCATGTGTTTGTATTTTTTACAGCTCTTTTCCTGTAATTGATATCTCGTCTCATAGCATTGTGGTCGGAAAAGATACTTGATACAATTTCAATTTTCTTAAATTTACCAAGGCTTGATTTGTGACCCAAGATATGATCTATGCTGGAGAATGTTCCATGAGCACTTGAGAAAAATGTTTATTCTGTTGTTTTTGGATGGAATGTCCTATAAATATCAATTAAGTCCATCTTGTTTAATGTATCATTTAAAGCTTGTGTTTCCTTATTTATTTTCATTTTGGATGATCTGTCCATTGGTGGAAGTGGGGTGTTAAAGTCCCCTACTATGAGTGTGTTACTGTCGATTTCTCCTTTTATGGCTGTTAGTATTTGCCTTATGTATTGAGGTGCTCCTATGTTGGGTGCATAAATATTTACAATTGTTATGTCTTCTTCTTGGATCGATCCCTTGATCATTATGTAGTGTCCTTCTTTGTCTCTTCTAGTAGACTTTATTTTAAAGTCTATTTTGTCTGATATGAGAATTGCTACTCCAGCTTTCTTTTGGTTTCCATTTGCATGGAATATCTTTTTCCATCCCCTTACTTTCAGTCTGTATGTGTCTCTAGGTCTGAAGTGGGTCTCTTGTAGACAGCATATATATGGGTCTTGTTTTTGTATCCATTCAGCCAATCTGTGTGTTTTGGTGGGAGCATTTAGTCCATTTACATTTAAGGTAATTATCGATATGTATGTTCCTATTCCCATTTTCTTAATTGTTTTGGGTTCGTTATTGTAGGTCTTTTCCTTCTGTTGTGTTTCTTGCCTAGAGAAGTTCCTTTAGCATTTGTTGTAAAGCTGGTTTGGTGGTGCTGAACTCTCTCAGCTTTTGCTTGTCTGTAAACGTTTTAATTTCTCCATCAAATCTGAATGAGATCCTTGCTGGGTAGAGTAATCTTGGTTGCAGGTTTTTCTCCTTCATCACTTTAATTATGTCCTGCCACTCCCTTCTGCCTTGTAGAGCTTCTGCTGAGAGATCAGCTGTTACCCTGATGGGGATTCCCTTGTGTGTTATTTGTTGTTTTTGCCTTGCTGCTTTTAATATGATTTCTTTGTGTTTAATTTTTGACAGTTTGATTAATATGTGTCTTGGCGTATTTCTCCTTGGATTTATTCTGTATGGGACTCTCTGTGCCTCCTGGACTTGATTAACTAATTCCTTTCCCATATTAGGGAAGTTTTCAACTATAATCTCTTCAAACATTTTCTCAGTCCCTTTCTTTGTCTCTTCTTCTTCTGGAACCCCTATAATTCGAATGTTGGTGCGTTTAATGTTGTCCCAGAGGTCTCTGAGACTGTCCTCTGTTCTTTTCATTCTTTTTTCTTTAGTTTGCTCTGCATCAGTTATTTCCACTATTTTATCTTCCACCTCACTTATCCGTTCTTCTGCCTCAGTTATTCTGCTATTGATCCCATCTAGAGTATTTTTCATTTCATTTATTGTGTTTTTAATCGATGCTTGATTCATCTTTAGTTCTTCTAGGTCCTTGTTAACTGTTTCTTGCATTTTGTCTATTCTATTTCCAAGATTTTGGATCTTGGAAATAGAATCTTGGATCATCTTTACCATCATTATTCTGAATTCTTTTTCAGGTAGACTGCCTATTACCTCTTCATTTGTTAGGTCTGGTGGGTTTTTATCTTGCTCCTTCACCTGCTGTGTGTTTTTCTGTCTTCTCATTTTGCTTATGTTACTGTGTTTGGGGTCTTCTTTTTGCAGGCTGCAGGTTCGTAGTTCCCCTTGTTTTTGGTGTCTGTCCCCAGTGGCTAAGGTTGGTTTAGTGGGTTGTGTAGGCTTCCTGGTGGAGGGGACTAGTGCCTGTGTTCTGGTGGATGAGGCTGGATCTTGTCTTTCTGGTGGGCAGGTCCACGTCTGGTGGTGTGTTTTGGGGTGTCTGCGGACTTTTTATGATTTTAGGCCACTTCTCTGCTAATGGGTGGCATTGTGTTCCTGTCTTGCTAGTTGTTTGGCATAGGGTGTCCAGCACTGTAGCTTGCTGGTCGTTGAGTGAAGCTGGGTGCTGGTGTTGAGATGGAGATCTCTGGAAGATTTTCGCCATTTGATATTATGTGGAGCTGGGAGGTCTCTTGTGGACCAGTGTCCTGAAGTTGGCTCTCCCACCTCAGTGGCACAGCACTGACTCCTGGCTCCTCAATTTGGGATGATTTGTTGTCTATTCATGTGTTCCACAGATGCAGGGTACATCAAGTTGATTGTGGAGCTTTAATCCGCTGCTTCTGAGGCTGCTGGGAGAGGTTTCCCTTTCTCTTCTTCGTACTCATAGCTCCTGGGTCTCAGCTTTGGATTTGGCCCCGCCTCTGCGTGTAGGTCGCCAGAGGGCGTCTGTTCTTCGCTCAGACAGGACAGGGTTAAAGGAGCAGCCTCTTCGGGGACTCTGGCTCACTCAGGCCGGGCGGGAGGGAGGGGCACGGAGTGCGGGGCGAGCCTGCAGCAGCAGAGGTCGGCGTGACGTTGCACCAGCCCGAGGCGCGCCGTGCGTTCTCCCAGGGAAGCCGCCCCTGGATCCCGGGACCCCGGCAGTGGCGGGCTGCACAGGCTCCCGGAAGGGCGGTGTGGACAGTGACCTGCGCTCGCACACAGGCTTCTTGGCAGCGGCAGCAGCAGCCCCAGCGTCCCACGCCCGTCACTGGGCTCCGCGCTTTCAGCCGCGACTCGCGCCCGTCTGTGGAGCCCCTTTAAGCAGCGCTCTTAATCCCCTCTCCTCGCGCACCAGGAAACCAAGAGGGAAGAAAAAGTCTCTTGCCTCTTCGGCAGCTCCAGAGTTTTCCCGGACTCCCTCCCGGCTAGCTGTGGCACATTAGCCCCCTTCAAGCTGAGTTCTCGCCGCCAGCCCCAGTCCTCTCCCTGCGCTCTGACCGAAGCCCGAGCCTCAGCTTCCAGCGCCGCCCGCCCCGGCGGGCGAGCAGACAAGCCTCTCGGGCTGGTGAGTGCCGCTCGGCACCGATCCTCTGTGCGGGAATCTCTCCGCTTTGCCCTACCCAGGTATGTGGGGAGTTTCTTGCCTTTTGGGAGGTCTGGGGTCTTCTGCCAGCGTTCAGTAGGTGTTCTGTAGGAGTTGTTCCACGTGTAGCTGTATTTCTGGTGTATCCGTGGGGAGGAATGTGATCTCCGCGTCTTACTCTTCCGCCATCTTACCCGGAATTCTAAATTATGTCATTTTAAGTTAAGTATTTTAACTGAGTACCTAAGCTACAGAAATGCAGCAGTCCTCGGTTTTGCACAATAGTGCAAAGTCCACAGTATCATTATTTCGGTGTGACAGACTAGAGTGACTCCAAAGTGTTACTAAAAGGTTAAGACTTTTTGGTTGCAGATAACAGAAAAGAGAGAACATTGGACAAATGATTAGACAAAATTAACTTCTTTATAGGTTCCGATTTATGTCCACTTCTGTGTTCTATGGAAAAATTTTCTGTTGTTAAAAAGAGAAATGTTACTGGAGGTGAGGGGTTTTTTTTGGTTTTTTTTTTTGCTGTACGCGAGCCTCTCACTGTTGTGGCCTCTCCCGTTGTGGAGCACAGGCTCCGGACGCGCAGGCTCAGCAGCCATGGCTCACGGGCTTAGCCGCTCCGCGGCATGTGGGATCTTCCCGGACCGGGGCACGAACCCGTGTCCCCTGCGTCGGCAGGCGGACTCTCAACCACTGCGCCACCAGGAAAGCGCTGGAGGTGAGTTTTAATGTTCAAGTTTGACTTTTTGCTATTGTTGAAACACAAAATAATTTCTTTGATTCTATTTTCATTGTGTCTCTCTAGAATAAAATCTAGATATATATATCTGTGTAGATGTTTGAGTCAAATATGCACAGAGGAAGCAGTTTTTAATAGTATGTATATGTCTTAAGCTGTTGGCTTTACATGTGATTTGAGTACCCTGAAATCCACATTTTACATATATATGATTTTGCATACTAGTGTGCTAAGGTGATGAAATTTTCATCCATTTCTTTTGGTTAAGATATTGACTTAGACAAATAAAAGCACCGTCTTCCCCAAAAGAAAAGAAAAAAACTGTCACAAAGCATAAAAATATATTAAGAGGCAAAATGAACAACATTTTAAAATTATTTATTTTAACCTTACCATCGTTGATTTATTCTGATCCCTTCCAGAAGCAGGACCTGAAGAAATTGAACTGGCTGAAGGCAGGGTCGGGTGGGGGTCAGGGGTGCAGCATTAGAATTTGACTGAAGGAAAGTAGTCAAGGAAGAGGTATCCTGGTATTCAGGATAAGCGAGATGTAGATCTGCTTGTTTATTAGTTCATTGTGGCCTAAAAATAAAAATAGTTAACATTAATTATACTATTAGTTGTAAATCTATTGCACATTGACAGGAGTCTTATTTCATGGTTCTTGTATAGTGAGAAATCTTACGAATTCCTTTTGAGAGCTGAACAATGCACTTTGGTCTTGGGGGAAATCTCATACAGTATGTGACTTTGGATCAAAAATACATTTTCAAAGTTTGTATTGTTATGGTGGACTCATTACATCATAGATTTGATTTGGGTACACTACATTTTTCCAAATTTATAATTAACTTTATCCTTTTGTTTGTCTCAAAGCTTATGTGGAAGGTCTATACTTAGAAGCATCATTTAACCCCGTGAATAAGTGTGGCATGTAAAACACAAGAAATAACCAAGTCATCTCTGTAGAACAAAGATATACACCACTGTGTCCAGGATCTTTTGTTAGCACATCAAGAACATTTTAAATCAAGTTTTCTCATGTCAGGCTGTCTGGTAGCTTTCATGCAAAAATTATTGTTAGCAGAATGAAGAACAGCCTAGACCAAATGATGTCTTAATTTGTAGTATAATGCTTGGAAAACTGAGGTAGATCTAAGATCTCATTTCACCAGAACTGAGTGTAACAGATAGGTTCAAAGGTGGGAATGTCATATATTGTCCAAAAGAAGAACCAATCAGAACTTCTGCTCCTCCTTATTTGTTCTCTTTTTATGAATAATTTTTCTGATTATAAAGGTATCACATAGTCATGGTAGAAAATTCAGAATATATAGGAAAAATATAGAGAAAAAAATCAAAATCAACTACAATCCCTCCAAAAAGGCACAACTGGGTCCTTGGCACGACCAATGCAATACCACACTCCCCCTGGAAAAACTGGTTGGTTTAGGAGTAAGTATATGACTTAAGATCAGTAAATTAGGTCCAATAAGACTCAGTCTTCATTTTTTTCCCTGAAACTATTAAGGGAGTTTAGAACTGCCAGGATTACCATGTAGGGTCACTAAGGGGAGCTGAACTGAGTGATGGATAGAAAAGGCCTAAGTCCCGTGACATGATTTTGAGCCCCAAATCTAGCCATACAAGAAGCCAACAACTCCTGGACTTCTCAATCATGTAAGTCAGTAAGTTTCACCTTTTTTTCCCCTCTGTAAGTTAGTTTAAGGTGTTTGTCACTTGCATCTAAGAGGCTTCTGGTTTATAAGCCCATTGAGTAAACTCCCAAGCTATGGAGCTACCGCAAATAATAAAACAATCACAATTATTTATTAAACAATTCCTGTGTAATTAGCACTTTGCTGAGAAACATAAAAAAAAGAAAGAAAATAGGTAATTCTTACCTATCCAAAACTATAGTTAGATCTCACTTCTATTATCTCTATCAATTTATTGACTCCTTGAGTGATGGGGTGTCAAATATGGAATGAAGGTTAGAGATTCTCTAATCCAAGGGTGTCATATATGTGGCTGTAGTGCTGCAACAACCCCCTCTCTTGTCCAGGGAAGACATTGCTAATTTGCTCATGGCACTCAGTCGACTGAACTTAAATTTGGCCTTAGGGCTATTGTCATCATAGCATTACAGAAAGTCACAACAATTAACTGGAGTCAGTTCTCAAGACAAACCTATTTACTATCACTGCTGAGTCCATTCCCCTCATTTTAAAGATGGGAAAACAGAGTACCTAGGGGGTTAAGTGACTAGTTCATGATCATCCAGGTAGTGACAGTAAACTATTTTTCTGGTTATCACTAACATCTTCCAGGTAGCTAAAATCATTATCTGTAAAATTTACTCAGTGGTTACCTATAGTATTGATTGCACTTTATTGATTTAGACAAATAATGTGACATGCCTTATATTTCCCATTTTAAAACAGTTCACACCTGTTATAAGTTGTATCAGTCAGTTATTGCTAACAGATAATTACAAACATCTCTGACACATATACAGCAAAACCCATTAATTTTCACATGGCTTTGGCATGGTTTGGTGGCTCTGCTGATCTCTGCTGGGCTCAGTTGAAGAGGGTTAAGCTGCAGGTTGTGTTTGCTCCACATGTCTCATCCTTCTTGGACCTGTGAGCTAACCATGATATGTTCTTTTAACAGTGGGGGCAATCTAACCACAAACAACGTTTTCCTGTCCTAGCTTACTGGCTGGCTGTTAATATCTCAATGGCTAAAGCAAATTACATGGTTAAGCCCAAAGGCAGTAGAGATGTACACATTCTTCTGTAGCAGGGGCTATAAAATTACATGGCAAAGTGTTTGGACATAGGAAAGAGTGAAAAATTGGAGTCCAAAATGCAATGCATCATATAAATCAGGAAGGAGATTTATAGGATACCATAAAAATATATAAATGGTTTAATCAAGTTGGGGGTAGGGTTTTCATTACCAAGGCTTTCTTTAGGGAAGCCATATTTGGTTACCAGGTAAAGAGGTAAAGAAGCTTCCCTGCAGAGGTAACAGCTTGCATAAACGTTCTCTGTTGGAACAGAGAGAAGGTCAGAGTGTCAGAAGCATTGAAGGCATAGGGTAAAATAGCGAGAGATGAGATTGGAGAAGTGGGTAGGGACAGACCATCTGAGTAGTCCTGGTAGTTCTATCATCCTATGAAAAGTGGAATGTCATTGATTGGTATTAAGTAGAGAAGTGACATATGTAATTTGCATTTGGAAAAGATCACTGACTACAGCGCAGAGAATCAATTGTAGGGAGGAAAAGGGAAATATTAAGAGCAGGTAGTAGACAGATCCATTATTGTAGGAGAGACCTGTATTTGATTCTACTTTCAAGTAGGGTGGTAGGAGTGAGGACAGAGGGAGATGAACACAATAGTTTGAGGGTAGAATCAACAGGACTTAGCTTCTTATACTAACATCCCTCTTGCTCTCTCTGCTTCAGCTTCACTTACTTCCTTTCAATCCCTGTACTCACCAGGCACCCGTCTACCACAGGGTCTTTGTTATACCATTTGTTATACCTAGTGTGCTCATTTCTCCTTCTTTGCCTAGTTTAACTCTTAATCATCCTTCAGATTTAAGTTCCAACATCAATTCCTCAGGGAAAAATGATCTGATCTTTCAAAAAATATTATGATGGGTTCTCACAGAATGATATACCTCTTTTACATAATACTTGATGTAGTAGAAATTTCACATTTGTTTTATGATTATTTGATTAGGGCTTATATCTCTCCACTAAGCCTTGAACTACATAAAGAAAAATGTTGTATTTGGTTTTATTTATCATGATGTTCCCAGTTCTGAGCTCATCGTCTGTGTATGCAGTAATTACTTAATATATGTGATTTGAATGAATGCTTCTGAATGGAATATTTGGTTACATACTGGTTAGTTACATAAATGTTTACGGTGATCAGTTATTATAGGTGACAGTATTTTTGAAGTTAATATCAGGCTAGTAATAATCAAGGTGAAACCAAAAGAAGCTGAAAATTAAAATCAGGAAGTAATTTTCAGAGAGAGAAGAATGAAATAACTAAGAATTTAAGCAGAAACTGAATATGCTACTGTATAAAAGCCTTGATGCCTGCAGCAAGGGCACCTCTCTGACCTGATGAATATGATCAATACCCTCCAAAGATTGAAGATTAAAAGTAAGCCACTGAGTTTCAATAAGAATCATATTAAAATTCATAGTGCTGCTAAGTGACAAGAAGTCTATTAGAGCAGAACCCAGGTAAAATTTACATTTGCTCTGGGGCATCATCTTGGTGTCATGTTTCCTCTACACAGTCAGTGAACAGAGGCCCCAAAGCCCTTGAAAACGGGTCACTCCTGAGCCTTGAGAGTGCAAGAGAGAGATTAGGCTCTGAAGTAATAATCATGGAGCAAAAACCAAATTGCGATACTTTGCCATCAACAAAAAGAAATCACAGTAAACTAGTCCATCCTAGAGGCCACTTAAATTGCCATAAACTTTTGCTTCATCCTAATCGCTATACCCTAAACACTTGTGAGTTTTTCTTTATGGTTTATAGTTTCCTATTCCATAAAACTCCAAAAGAAAACATGAAATGGCAGGAAAGAAGAAACAGGCTTAGAAAGTAAATGTTATTTGTTTTTTTGTTTTTGTTTTTTTGTCTTTCCACCCCTCCCCCACCCCCCGCTTTCCCCCCTTGGTGTCCATACATCTGTTCTCTACATCTGTGTCTCTATTTCTGCCTTGAAAACTGGTTCAGATTCCACATATATGCGTTAATATATGGTATTTGTTATTTGTAATTTAGGATTTTTTAATGACATTTTTTTGTTTATATGTGTTAATTTTGCTGCAAGAAGCAAAGAGTAGAAAGATCTCTCATATAGATGCTGAATGCTCTGTGCCCACTCTCTTGGATCATCAGTTACTGCTACTACTATTATTGCTACTATTATGATTATTACTATTATTTGGACTTATAGTTGGTACTGTTACTGGACTGCAGTCAATATCTTTAGGTCACAATGAATCTTTCAGAATATTTTCTTGTATAGCACAATTGTAGGCAAATAGCCTAGACTGATGCATCCTTGTGGTCTGCTATTCCTTCTGCCTTGACTACATTATTCTTAGACTGGCATGGGGAGTTTGCTTTCTCTCTGAAGGGTAACCAGGCAATTTGGAGTCCTGAGAACTTCAAACTAAGCATTTAGACTCATTGCAAGTAAGATCTTTTCTTGCAATTGAGATGGAGAAACTTGTAAAGTTATTCACAGTGGCCTTTTCAAACAAGACAATGCTTATGGCAGTTTTCATCCTTGGATATTTTTAAGTTTCCAGACTCTTAACTCTTACCCGTTCTTTTTTCTTTTTTTGATGAATATTTCCAAGTGTGTGTATATGTATTGCCTTAAGGCAATATTGCCTTATATTTCATTTGAATTCAAGTTCTAAATTCCTTTTGTGGTTGTTTGCAATAAAGTCTTTGTTTTTAGATTTGGAGACCAGAAAAAAATTATTAAAAAAACTCAGTGTGATTTTTGAGACATACTGAATAAGTATTAAGAAAATGAACATTCTGGCAAAGATGAAAACTTACTGAATGTGAAATATGCCATTTCTAAGTTACTGTACCTAGAATGACAAATTAGAGGTGATTTAAGGTATGAAAGTGAAGGCTTTTTGAGCTACAACCTTCTGTAGAATATTCTTCTTCATCAGTTGTGCTCAGTCACCCGAATTTCTAGATTCTAGTCCATGCTAAGGCTTTGGGGGCATAATCAAAAATGTAGTTTCGTGAGTCTGCCATGGTAACAGAGACTATATCATTTTTTATGAACAAGGATTCTGGTTGCTGATAGTAATTTACTTATGAAGCCTAGAAATCAAAGCTACCTGTATTTGTTAAGTTTTTGCTGTGTGCCCAGTATGTTCTAGAAAGCAGAAGTAATGTGCTCTGCTATGGGGGAGCTTCAAGGCAATGATTAAATAGTTTAAGACAATAGAGAATCAAGAAGCAGCTTCTGTGTTAAAACCTACAAGGGTAATGGGATACAGAAAAGGGGAAGATTACGGCTTTGGAGTTGGAGGAGGTGGAGGTAGAACTTGAGGCAGCTGTGAAAGATGTATAATCCATGAAGGCATTTATGAGATGGAAGAGGGAAATGCTTATAGGGAATGAGGAGGGGAGCATCTCAGTTACAGCAAAATATAACTACGAGTGAGGCATGTGTGAAGGGGATTAAAGTATAGAGGATTAGAAGTATAGGCATTGAGGAAGGAAGTTGTGGTGTGTGGCTTAAAGGTTGTACACCATTGCTTCCTTCTTTAATGTCTGTACTTCTTACTTTTTGTTACAACAGAGACTTTGACTTCCAGGGAAAGGAGTTTGATTTTATACGGAGCAAAGGAATTCATGAGGAAAATGAGATGTGTTTGAGGAGGCATAGCAAGGCCATTACCCAAAGGTGCAGGAGAGACGAACTAGAATTACTGTGACCAAGTAGGAAGTTACTGCTGCAATTTAGTGTAAAATAGTGAAGACCTAAACCAGGGATTGGTCATATTTTTCTGTAAAGGGTAAAACAGTAAACATTTGAGACTTTTTAGACCATATGGTCTCTGTGGCAGCTCTTCGACACACTATGTAAATGAATGAGCATGGCTGCATTCCAACAAAACTTTATTTAGAAAAAAACCAACCGGCAGAGGGCTGTATTTGGCCTGCAGGCTGTAGTTTACTGACTTTTGGTCTAAACCACAGTGGTGACATGCAAATGAAAAGAAAGAAACAATTTGAGATGTTGAAAAAATACTATCACATTTTCATACCTGCTTGAATAAAAGGGGTTAAGAGAGGAAGGAGCAAAATATTTCAAACAATACATCAGTCCTTGAAATAGCAATGTGGGATTTATCAATATGACATGGTAAATGAATTTGCAAAAGTTACTTGTTGAAGGAGAAGAATGGAAGTTAAGGACTGACTATTAGGATAGCTGGGGATGGAGTAGTGACTGGCCTCTGAGATGGTGTCAATATCTTGTTTCTTGATCTAGATGCTAGTTTCACTGGAGTGTATAATTTGTGAAAATATATGAAGCTGAACAATTATGCTTTTTGTCTTTTGTTTATTTTTGTTATACTTTAATAAACGTTTAAAGGGGATTGAAAGAGGAAGTAAAACCAGTGAGAAGACAAAGAAATCATGATCAGAGAAGTAGGAGAAGAACCAGAAGAATAAAATATAATGGAAACCAAGAGAGGTTAGAAGAGAAGGGACCGATTGGTCGCATCAGAGAAAGAAGCAAGGTTAAGATGAGAACAGAGAAACGGGTTTAAATTTACCTAGGAGGTAAGAGATGACCTCCAAATGGTAGCTTCAGTGGAGCATTAGATTGAAAATTAAATTTCAGGTTTTTAAGCAGAAAAGAGGAGGTAAGGAAATGGAGCAGTTTATTTAAAAACTCAAGGACAGTGGTTGTAAAGGAAAACACAAAAGTAACGTGGTGAAGGGAATAGTAGAATAAAGTGAGGGTTTTATTTCTGATTTTTTTTAATGGGAAGTGTTATGTATGAGAAAAAGGGCAATTAAACAAGTGTAAAAGATTGAAGATGTGAATAAAAGATGGAGAATATATGGGACTAAATAAGCTAGATCAGAAGAATGTATACCTCTAAAAACCAAAAGGGTAAAAATCAGAAAGAAAGGCAAGATAAATTCAGATAAGAAGTTACTCCAAAGAAGGGCAGATCTATCCATGGTGGTGAAGCCATCTGCCCAGTTTTGTTTGCGTGCATGTAGGAGAGTTGATTTGGGGGTTGAAGGAAAGAGGAAAATCTCTGTAACTTTAGGAGCAAGTTAGTAAAAACTGGTTAGGTATGGTTGTTAAAGAATAAGATGCAATCCCAGGATATTCCCCAAAGCATCTCCTTGACTAATTGGCTGGTGTCTGACAGCTATGACTATGAATGTGGTTGACTAGCACATCAAGTTACAAATTCCTATAAGCAATATCATTATTGTATTATAGGGGAAATCCCACATATTTGAAGATCCATCTTGATACCACAATTTTTCCTTTTAGTACATACTTTATTTTATGGAATTGTTATAATGAAGTTGAAAAAGGAACCTGGCATAACTAATTTATAAAACAAAACTTCTAATATTAAGATCAAAACTCTAAATGGTTAAAATTTAGAGTTTAAATTTATAAAAGTATTTAATAAATGAACAAATATGGTATGCACACACACAACCTTAAAAATTCAGTGATACTTCTCTATATAATCTTAAAGAGGGTTGTGTTGCACACATATACACAGTACCAATAAAATCAGACTCCTAATTTTAAGGACTCTGGATGTTTATTTAAGTGTTTTTATAACTTGTAATTCACTTTGTGAATATGCCAAACTCCATCAAATCCAGTAAAATTAAGGCTGTGAAGTAATAAATAAAAATCAAATCACTTTGTGAAACTGCATTGTATGGGTATAATTAGATACACCTAGCTGCCTCATACTGATAATTAATAAACATTTTTTCACATTGAAATATAATTATCAGTCCCCTCTGAACTATGTATGCAAGATTGATGAAATAGTTGAGCCTTAATGAACAGAGACATTTGCATTTCATTACCAAGTTGTATAATTCTGCTCATAAACTTTATGAAATATTTTTAATGCTTAATTCATTGCAGATAAAAGTGAAAATATTTTTAAAATCTGTGCTGAAGTCTTTTATTCCTCAGCAATGTGCTTTTACTTAATATTCTTTCATTTCAATAAAGTAGATTGAACCAAAGTGATATTACAAATTTAAAGTTCCATAACTTTATCAATTACTCTCTAAGGTCCATGAAATGTTTATCAGTCAGTTGGATCAAGGCAGCATTTTAAAACATGCACATATTTAAGTAACTTCTAAGGGTAGTGGACCTTAACTTATTTTGATTGGTATTAACTCTTCTAATAAAGACTGACATTATTTACAACTTCTAGGTCTTACAGTTCCATACCAATACTGCTGAATATTGAAAGATAAATGACTACTATTATAGTAATTTAATTTTTTTTTCTGTTGAATTTTTTTCTGTTGTTACTCTAGTTTTTTACTCCAAGGAAATCTCAAACTTCCTCTTTGTTCTCATGATACTCTCAAAGGAAGAGAAGTATCAAGATACTCTGATTAGACCTTATTTTCTGGGGATAGAAATCCTTTTCCCAAATGTCAGCACGTTTGTAATTAAGTCCCTTTTCTTCCTCTACTCCCAAAGAGAAGTGGGTAATTCCTATTTTTGGATAATCCCTACCCCAAAATAGACTTGGATGGTCAGCGTAGTCAAGCAGAGGTCTAGAAACTGGGACAAGTTTTTATTTCTCAGTCCTTTGTCTTTAGAGTGGAAGACATGCTTCCAGTGGGTTTTTTCTTGGTTTAGAGTCATAACTACCAACTAGGGGTAGTAATGAAAGGAGCAGATATACAATTTCATCGTCTTTAAGTGTAATTATGATTGGAAAAAGTGAGTCTTCCTCTAGGTCTGAACTCGGAGCATCTTTCATTGGAATATGAGGCCAAACTTTCTCTCTATATACTCCCATCCTTTCTTGTCTTACTATACTTCCTTCATAGCACTTATTACATCTTAATATAGATATTATATAAACATATAAATATTACATAAACACATATAATGTAAATATATAAATATTACATAAATATGTATATATATATATATATATATATTTATTTGTCTCCCATAACTAAACATAATCTATGTAAGATCGAGGACTTTGTTCTGTCTTGATCACCCGGAACAGAATGGGCACTCAATAAATAGTCATTGAACAAGGACATGCGTGGTGGGTATACCCTAAAGTGACCTCCAATGAGTTATATTCTTGCATAATTTCCTCTCACTGAGTGTATACAGAACTTGAGATTTGCTTCTAGCCAATAGAATATGGCAAAGATGAAAAGATTTTTCAGATTTGGTTAAGGTCCTAAATCAGTTGACTTTGAGTTAATCAAAAGGAAGATTATCCTGGATGGATCTGACTTAATCAGGTGAAATTCTTAAGAATCTCAGTGCCTTATTTTTTTTTAAATAAATTTATTTTATTTATTCTATTTTTGGCTATTTTGGGTCTTCATTGCAGTGCCTGGGCTTCTCATTGTGGTGGCTTCTCTTGTTGTGGAGCATGGACTCTAGGTGAGTGGGCTTCAGTAGTTGTGGCATGTGGGCTCTAGAGTGCAGGCTTAGTAGTTGTGGTGCACAGGCTTAGTTGCTCCACGGCCTGTGGGATCTTCTTAGACCAGGGCTCGAGCCCATGTCCCCTGCATTGGCAGGCAGATTCTTAACCACTGCACCACCAGGGAAGCCCCTCAGTGCCTTATTAATATCACTGTTTAATAGCATACTATTTCATTACTCCCAACCAGATATTTATGGATATAAAACAAAGAAATACGGTTATCAGAGCCACTTTATGTATGCATTTACACTTTTAAGATTTAATTTATGGTTATTGTAAAATTCTTCAAGAGATGACAGTCTAATTAGTGTAGCAAAACTTTTGAATAAGACTTAAGACACTTTCAAAGCTGCATGTGAACAAATACAAGAGTATAGTGCAAATTGAGTTGATGAGGATAGATTGGGCAGTTTAAGTTACAAATAAAAGTTAAAATATGAAAATTTTACCTTCTTTTTGGTGTCTTCTTGCCTCTACAGAATTATTTCTACTACCTTTTATCTTCGGTATATACTATTTATAAATATTGCATTTTATATAATGTACAGTTTCATTCAAACCCTTGACTACAACTGCTGTGTATATATATACAACTTCTAAATTTCTTTTTTTTTTTTTTAAGGGCTTCAAATGCTTGACTATTTATTTATTTATTTATTTATTTATTTATTTATTTATGGCTCTGTTGGGTCTTCATTTCTGTGCGAGGGCTTTCTCTAGTTGTGGCAAGCGGGGGCCACTCTTCATCATGGTGCGTGGGCCTCTCACTATCACAGCCTCTCTTGTTGCGGAGCACAGGCTCCAGATGCGCAGGCTTAGTAGTTGTAGCTCACGGGCCTAGTTGCTCCACGGCATGTGGGATCTTCCCAGACCAGGGCTCGAACCCATGTCCCCTGCATTAGCAAGCAGATTCTCAACCACTGCGCCACCAGGGAAGCCCTAAATTTCTTTTTTTAATCCCAGATCTTTTTCCTGAGCTCTAGTCTTATGTATATAACTATTTACAGGACTCATATCCTTGGGTACCTGGTGATATCAGAGAGCTTTTCCTATAGCATAAGTCAGCTCACATTCAAATTCTTTAGCACCTACAAGGCTATCCTTCCATTATCTGTTGTTTCCTAATGTTCCAATCTCATCTCTCATGTCTACCCTGTGCTCCAGCTGCATCTAATTTCTTGCAGTCCTGAATGCAGCAGGCAATTTCATTCTTTATCTTGTGCCCATCTTAGTGCATGGAAATTACCTCCATGTCTTTTGTTGCCTAACTCAAGTTTGGCCTTCTCTTTGATGACTTACAGAAATGATAACATCCTTTTTGATGTCCCAACTTACATATTTTCTACAAATGTATGAGCTAATAGCTGTCACAATAGGTTTCATGTCTGTACCCTCCACTTGACTCTAAGTACCTTTAGAGTAGAAACTGTCCAGACATCTCTGTAACCTCAGCACATACCATCTTACACATGACACTTACTGATAAGTGCTCATTAAATACTTGATGAATGAAAATGAATGATTGAATAAGGAAGACATGTCCTTCTCATTAGTATTTTACTTCTATAACTTTGAAGAATTTATCAGTGTTTATTAATTTTTTTTTTTTTTTTTTTTTTTTTTTTTGCGGTACGCGGGCCTCTCTCTGTTGTGGCCTCTCCCGTTGCGGAGCACAGGCTCTGGACGCACAGGCTCAGCGGCCATGGCTCACGGGCCTAGCCGCTCTGCGGCATGTGGGATCTTCCCAGACCGGGGCACGAACCCATGTCCCCTGCATCGGCAGGCGGATTCTCAACCACTGCGCCACCAGGGAAGCCCTATTAATTTTTAATCAAAAAATTTTTTTCAACTAAAAAGGAATATATTCCCTCTTTAGTGATCGTTGACTGGTACAGCCATTCTAGAAAAACATCTGGGTATACTTAGTCAAATGAGTAGCTGTTTACCGTGGGTTCCAGCAGCCTATTTCCTGGTTACACATCACAGGGACATTCTCACACAGGCCCGTGAGGGGACATGTAGTAGAATCTTTATTACAGTCTTATTTGTGGTAATGAGAAGCTGGAGACCAGGTAGTTGTCCATCACTGGGGGAATGGATAAGTAGCATAATGTAGATGCACACTACAGACTATTATGCAGCACTCAGAAGCAATGGATAGATGTCCAGAAATATGGACATATCTTTAAAAATATAGGGCTGAGTTTAAAAGTAATACTCAGAATGGTATCTACAGAATGATGCTATTATTTAAATCAAAATACATGCACATAACAATAGAAGACTCACGATAATTCATACATATAAAGGATATACATCAAACATATTATTTTCCTACGAGAGAGAGAGAAAATGGGAAGGAAGTGAATGAATGCAGTGGATTAAATAAATCAATAAATTAAAGGAATGGACCAATAACTGTAATACACCATGAAATTAGTTTATGATTAACTCAATATTCTGAACCTGAGGTACTTTCACCCACAAGCACAAAAAGAAACTTAGAAAACAGGAAAGTCCTATAAAGCAGTGGTCCCCAACATTTTTGGCACCAGGGATTGGTTCCATGGAAGACAATTTTACCATGGACTGGGGGGCACAGTGGGGGGGTGCAGGGATGATTCAGGCGGTAATGGGAGCAATGGGGGGGATGGTTCATGAAGTAATGTGAGCGATGGGGAGCAGCAGATGAAGCTTCCCTTGCTCACTGCTCACCTCCTGCTGTGCGGCCCAGTTCTTCACAGGCTGTGGACTGGTACCGGTCCGTGGTACGGGGGTTGGGGCCCCCTGGTATAAAGGAAATTTTAAATTGTTTTTCAAAAATATAAGTGACCTAAATAGAATAATCTGGAATATATAACATAATAAAAATTGACCGAAGAGGAAATAGAAATCAAGAATATCAATAACCTTAGAAAAACTTAAATTGTCAGAGAACTAGCTCTAAAAGATCTTTTAGAGCTCTATAAGGTCTTTTGTGTAGATAATTCACATACTCGTTAACTTATGCTATAGCACAGAAAAGTATAGAAATCTTCCGAAATCGTCTTTACTCATTTTTTACAACAATGATACCAAAATCTAACAATGATGGAACAAAAAGAAAAATAAGCGCTGTCGTAAAGACTGTGACTCCATTTTTGATGTTTTGCTGCCAACAGCTTTCAGCCCTGCCCCTTTCTTTCCCCTCTTGCCTCACATTTGGGCAAGCTGATAAGAAACCCTAAGCATTCCTTCCCCTGGTGCCAAAGTTCAAGCGCTGTGAACCCTAATCTGTGAGCAGGAACCCTGACCCAGGCCCCACCCACTAAACACAGTAAAAACCAAAGCACCTGTGACTTTCTTCTCTCAAGTCATCTTGGACTGGCGCTGAGGCCAGCCTTACTCTCCCCAAGAGCCTAATAAATCTTTTCATGCTGTCTTGTTGCATGTGTGACATCATCAGTCTCTTGATATCTGAACCAATTTTAGGCAGGGGATTGATCCTATCCTTTGCAGGGCAACTACAAAACAATTGGCATTGTGAGACCTGGGGGTCTTCTCTTGCTTAAGGCTTGCTAATTGCCTCGACTGCCTACTGGTGAGCATGTGTTTTGCGTTGTGTTGCTGTGTGCCAGGAAGCTTACATTTTGTTGGATTTTGAGTTGTGCTGTGCTTTGATGCATTTGCTGAGTCCTACCAAACGTCTCATAGATTAAGCTAATCAAGTTAGAAGTTTCAATAATAAGCATTTAGGGACAGGAGTATGGGGTTTGAGGCCGTCCGTAAAGTGGCCCTGGGTTGTGGGCTTTGACCTGGACCTATCCATGTGTCTCATTTGCAGCATAAGCCATGACTGCCTCTAGGCTCAGGGCAGCAACTCTTATACTGTGATCCCTGGTCGCATGTCTGAACCAGGCGTTGACCTCCTGTGCAATATATGGGCCCAGGTTGGTTGCTGTGTGAGGAAGAGCGGTCACCATATTGCATGCCCAGGTCCACATTCCTAAATTCAGAGAGCTCACTAGGATGCATTAAAGCCTTAAAATGCCTCTGCTGCTGCTGCCTATGCCTCTATTGTTACAAAGATCTTGATCTTTAAGATTATAGGGTAAAAATTCCCATTGTACCCCACTGTGTGGACCAGAGGATACCATCGCTCTATTGGTTAACTGTAATACAAACTGACAAAGACTGTGGGTTAAACTGAGTACGGAACTTACCAACTTCATGGGTTAATTCAAACCCAACTTAATCTTAATTAAGGTCCCTAAACCCAAAAAACCAACATTCACCCTGGGAGAGGCCCCTAGCCTCAATGTTACTGATTTGGAACTCTCTGGAGATGGGAGACTTATGAATACTATTAGGATAGAGAGGACTCCTCTCTCCCATATAGTGTATCCAGTAACCAAAAACCAAAGCAAAACAAGATAAAAGAAAATGATCTCTACATGAAGTGGAAGGAAATAGGAACTGTAGCAGGGGTCTGTGATTTGACCTACTTGGAAGTTCAAAATTTACTGAAAGAATTTATGCGAGAAAAGATAAAACACTGGCTATTGTGTTGAGAACCTACAATATAGGTTCTAAATTAACTTTAACATCAGCTGAGATGTACCAATTGGCAAACATTCATGGTCTAAATTGATACTGTGGTTTGAATTACAGTTAGACCTTGGGATTCTAAATTTAAGCAAGGTACCCCCTATATTTTTAGGGGAGTTACTGAACATAAAATAGGGGGCAAGTAGGTATGCCTCATCCTAACCATCAGAAATATTACCTTGTCTAAATTCCTCATGATCATGGTACCCAGTATCCGAAAATATCCCACAGTAGGCAAGGATGTTCTGACCCAAAAAGTCATAAAATACAATTAAGTCTTTGGCATTTACATTTGGCCTGTTAAAATAGAACTCCTTAGATTCTCTCTTGTGACCAATGCCCTCCCAGGTTAAATAGTTAATACAGTTCAATATAGATTTAAACAATGCCTACAGAAATTAAGACCCACCATATAAGACTTACTGAATGAAGGGGTCATTGTTCTATTGCCTGATTCTGATAATGCTATTCCTGATAAAAATGAATGGCATCGAACACTGGATCACCACAAGCATCTCATTTTAGTGGAATGAAAGTAGATTATGTAATAAGGAGAAAAAAGTTAGATCTCACATTCTACACCAAAATAAATTCCAAATGAAGTGAAGAGTTTATTATAAAAAGGAAATAATAGAAGTTTTAGAAAGCCATATAGGTAAATATTTAGATAGTCTTGCTTTGAGAAAACTTTTTTAGAAAGACACTAAACCAGAAACTAAAATGGGGAAAAATGCTGACTTAGCATACTTAAATAAAGTTTCTTATAAAATAATAAAATATAAACAGAATTACAGGAAAAAAAAACCTGAGAACATTTGTGGTATATTTAGTGTATGTAACAAAAAAATAATATCTGTGATTTATAAAGCTTCTTTTTTTTTTAACATCTTTATTGGAGTGTAATTGCTTTACAATGGTGTGTTAGTTTCTGCTTTATAACAAAGTGAATCAGCTATACATATACATATATCCCCATATCCCCTCCCTCTTGCGTCTCCCTACCACCCTCCCTATCCCACCCCTCAGCTGGACACAAAGCACCGAGCTGATCTACCTGTGCTATGTGGCTGCTTCCCACTAGCTATCTGTTTTACATTTGGTAGTGTATGTATGTCCATGCCACTCTCTCACTTCGTCCCAACTTACCCTTCCCCTCCCTGTATCCTCAAGTACATTCTCTATGTCTGCATCCTTATTCCTGTTGTGCCCCTGGGTTCTTCAGAACCTCTTTTTTTTTTTTTTTTTTTTTAGATTCCATATATATGTGTTAGCATATGGTATTTGTTGTTCTCTTTCTGAATTACTTAATTCTGTATGACAGTCTCTAGGTCCATCCACCTCACTACAAATAACTTAATTTCGTTTCTTTTTATGGCTGAGTAATATTCCATTGTATGTATGTGCCACATATTCTTTATCCATTCATCTGTCGATGGACACTTAGGTTGCTTCCATGTCCTGGCTATTGTAAATAGAGTTGCAATGAACATTGTGGTACATGAATCTTGCTGAACTATGGTTTTCTCAGGGTACATGCCCAGTAGTGGGATTCCTGAGTCGTATGGTAGTTCTATTTTTAGTTTTTTAAGGAACCTCCATACTGTTCTCCATAGTAGCTGTATCAATTTACATGACCACCAACAGTGCAAGAGGGTTCCCTTTTCTCCACACACCCTCTCCAGCATTTATTGTTTGTAGATTTTTTGATGATGGCCATTCTGACCAGTGTGAGGTGATACATCATTGTAGTTTTGATTTGCATTTCTCTAATGATTAATGATGTTGAGCATTCTTTCATGTGTTTGTTGGCAATCTGTATATCTTCTTTGGAGAAATGTCTGTTTAGGTCTTCTGCCCATTTTTGGATTGGGTTGTTTGTTTTCTTGATATTGAGCTGCATGAGCTACTTGTATATTTTGGAGATTAATCCTTTGTCAGTTGCTTCATTTGCAAATATTTTCTCCCATTCTGAGGGTTGTCTTTTCGTCTTGTTTATGGTTCCTTTGCTGTTCAAAAGCTTTTAAGTTTCATCAGGTCCCATTTGTTTATTTTTGTTTTTATTTACATTTCTGTAGGAGGTGGGTCAAAAAGGATCTTGCTGTCATTTATGTCATAGAGTGTTCTGCCTATGTTTTCCTCTAAGAGTTTGATAGTGCCTGGCCTTACATTTAGGTCTTTAATCTATTTCCAGTTTATTTTTGTGCGTGGTATTAAGGAGTGTTTTAATTTCATTCTTTTACATGTAGCTGTCCAGTTTTCCCAGCACCACTTACTGAAGAGGCTGTCTTTTATCCATTGTATACTCTTGCCTGCTTGATCAAAGATAAGGTGACCATATGTACATGGGTTTATCTCTGGGCTTTCTATCCTGTTCCATTGATCTATATTTCTGTTTTTGTGCCAGTACCATACTGTCTTGATTACTGAAGCTTTGTAGTATAGTCTGAAGTCAGGCAGCCTGACTCCTCCACCACCGTTTTTCTTTCTCAGTATTGCTTTGGCTATTGGGGGTCTTCTGTGTTTCCATACAAATTGTGAAATTTTTTGTTCTAGTTCTGTGAAAAATGCCATTGGTAGTTTGATAGGGATTGCACTGAATCTGTAGATTGTTTTGGGTAGTATAGTCATTTTCACAATGTTGTTTCTTCTTATCGAAGAACATAGTATAACTCTCCATCTGATTCTATCATCTTTAATTTCTTTCATCAGTGTCTTATAGTTTTCTGCATACAGGTCTTTTGTGTCCTTAGGTAGGTTTATTCCTAAGTATTTTATTCTTTTTGTTGCAATGGTAAATGGGATTGTTTCCTTAATTTCTCTTTCCGATTTTTCATCATTAGTGTATAAGAATGCAAGAGATTTCTGTGCATTCATTTTGTATCCTGCTACGATACCAAATTCATTGATTAGCTCTCTTAGTTACCTGGTAGCATCTTTAGGATTCTCTATGTATAGTATAATGTCATCTGCAAATAGTCACAGTTTTACTTCTTCTTTTCCGATTTGGATTCCTTTTATTTCTTTGTCTTCTATGATTCCTGTGGCTAAAACTTCCAAAACTGTGTTGAATAATAGCGGTGAGAGTTGGCAACCTTGTCTTTTTCCTGATCTTAGTGGAAATGGTTTCTGTTTTTCACCATTGAGAACGATGTTGGCTGTGAGTTTGTTGTATATGGCCTTTATTATGTTGAGGTAAGTTCGATCTATGCCTACTTTCTGGACGGTTTTTATCATAAATGGGTGTTGAATTTTGTTGAAAGCTTTTTCTGCATCTTTTGAGATGATCATATGGTTTTTCTCCTTCAATTTGTCAATATGGTTGATCACATTGATTGATTTGTGTATATTGAGGAATCCTTGCATTCCTGGGATAAACCCCACTTGATCATGGTGTATAATCCTTTTAATGTGCTCTTGGATTCTGTTTGTTAGTATTTTGTTAAGGATTTTGCATCTAAGTTCATCAGTGATATTGGCCTGTAGTTTTGTTTCTTTGTGACGTCTTTGTCTGGTTTTGGTATCAGGGTGATGGTGGCCTTGTAGAATGAGTTTGGGAGTGTTCCTGCCTCTGCTACAATTTGGAAGAGTTTGAGAAGGATAGGTGTTATCTCTTTTCTACATGTTTGATAGAATTCACCTGTGAAGCCATCTGGTCCTGGGCTTTTGTTTGTTGGAAGATTTTTAATCACAGTTTGAATTTCAGTGCTTGTGATTGGTCTGTTTATATTTTCTATTTCTTCCTGGTCAGTCTCGTAAGCTTGTGCTTTTCTAAGAATCTGTCCATTTCTTCCAGGTTATCCATTTTATTGGCATATAGTTGCTTGTAGTAATCACTCATGATCCTTTCTGCAGCGTCAGTTGTTACTTCTCCTTTTTCATTTCTAATTCTATTGATTTTAGTCTTCTTCCTTTTTTTCTTGATGAGTCTGGTTAATGGTTTATCAATTTTGTTTATTTTCTCAAAGAACCAGCTTTTAGGTTTATTGATGTTTGCTATCGCTTCCTTCATTTCTTTTTCATTCACTTCCGACCTAATCTTTATGATTTCTTTCCTTCTGCTAACATTGGGGTTTTTTTGTTCTTTGTTCTCTGATTTCTTTAGGTGTAAGGTTAGGTTGTTGATTTGAGATGTTTCTTGTTTCTTGAGGTAGGATTTTATTGCTATAAACTTCTGTCTTAGAACTGCTTTTGCTGCATTCCATAGGTTTTGGGTCGTAGTGTTTTCATTGCCATTTGTTTCTAGGTGTTTTTTGATTTCCCCTTTGATTTCTTCAGTGATCTCTTGGTTATTAAGTAGTGTATTGTTTAGCCTCCATCTGTTTGTATTTTTTACAGATTTTTTCCTGTAATCGATATCCAGTCTCATAGCATTGTGGTCCAAAAAGATACCTGATATGATTTCAATTTTACCAAGGTTTGAACTGTGATCCAAGATATGATCTATCCTGGAGCATGTTCCATGAGCACTTGAGAAGAAAGTGTAATCTGATGCTTTTGCGTGGAATGTCCTATAACTATCAATTAAGTCCATTTAAAGCTTGTGTTTCCTTATTTATTTTCATTTTTGATGATCTGTACATTGGTGAAAGTGGGGCGTTAAAGTCCCATACTATGATTTTGTTACCGTCGATTTTCCCTTTTATGGCTGTAGCATTTGCCTTATGTATTGAGGTGTTCCTATGTTGGGTGCAAAATATTTACCATTGTTGTATCTTCTTCTTGGACTGATCCCTTGATTGTTATGTAGTGTCCTTCTTTGTCTCTTGTAATAATCTTTTAAGTCTATTTTGTCTGATATGAGAATTGCTACTCCAGCTTTCTTTTGATTTCCATTTGCATGGAATATCTTTTACCATTCCCTCATTTTCAGTCTGTATGTGC
The DNA here is from genome assembly GCF_949752795.1 of Hyperoodon ampullatus. Classification (NCBI taxonomy): domain Eukaryota; kingdom Metazoa; phylum Chordata; class Mammalia; order Artiodactyla; family Ziphiidae; genus Hyperoodon; species Hyperoodon ampullatus. Next base: position 119,603,465 of record NC_136916.1, on the reverse strand, counting down.
CCCTACATCTGAAGTGGTTCTCCTGTACACACATATATATGGATCTTGTTTTTGTGTCCATTTAGCCACTCTATGTCTTTTGGTTGGAGCATTTAATCCATTTACATTTAAGGTAATTATCGATATGTATGTTCCTTTTACCATTTTCTTAATTGTATTGGGTTTGTTATTGTAGGTCTTTCCCTTCTCTTGTGTTTCCTGCCTAGAGAAGTTCCTTCAGCATTTGTTGCAGAGCTGGTTTGGTGGTGCTGAATTCCCTTAGCTTTTGCTTGTCTGTAAAGGTTTTAATTTCTCTTGCGAATCTGAATGAGATCCTTGCTGGGTAGAGTAATCTTGGTTGTAGGTTTTTCCCTTTCATCATTTTAAATATGTCCTACCACTCCCTTCTGGCTTCCAGAGTTTTTGCAGAAAGATCAGCTGTTAACCTTATGGGGATTCCCTTGTATGTTAATTGTTGCTTTTCCCTTGCTGCTTTTAATATTTTTTCTTTGTATTTAATTTTTGATAGTTTGATTAATATGTGTCTGGTGTGTTTCTCCTTGGATTTATCTTGTATGGGAGTGTCTGTGCTTCCTGGACTTGATTGACTCTTTCCTAACCGATATTAAGGAAGTTTTCAACTATAATCTCTTCAAATATTTTCTCAGTCCTTTCTTTTTTCTCTTTTTCTTCCGTGACCTCTGAAATTTGAATGTTGGTACGTTTTATGTTGTCCCAGAAGTCTCTGAGATTGTCCTCAATTCTTTTCATTCTTTTTTCTGCTCTGTGGTAGTTATTTGCACTATTTTATCTTCCAGGTCACTTATGTGTTCTTCTGCCTAGGATTTTCTGCTATTGATTCCTTCTGGAGAATTTTTAATATCATTTATTTTGTTGTTCATCATTGTTTGTTTGCTCTTTAGTTCTTCTAGCTCCTTATTAAACGTTTCTTGTATTTTCTCCATTGTATTTCCACGATTTTGGATCATCTTTACTATCATTACTCTGAATTCTTTTTCAGGTAGACTGCCTATTTCCTCTTCATTTGTTTGGTCTGGTGCATTTTTACCTTGCTCCTTCATCTGCTGTGTACTTCTCTGTCTACTCATTTTCCTTAACTTACTGTGTTTGGGGGTCTCCATTTCACCGGCTGCATGTTTGTAATTCCCATTGCTTTTGGTGTCTGCTCCCAGTGAGTAAAGTTGGTTCAGTGGGTTGTATATGTTTCCTGATGGAGGGGATTGGTGCCTGTGTTCTGGTGGATGAGGCTGGATATTGTGTTTCTGGTTGGCAGGACCACGTCCGGTGGTGTGTTTTGGGGGTGTCTGTGAACTTTGTATGATTTTGGCAGCCTCTCTGCTAATGGGTTTGTTTGTGTTCCTGTCTTGCTAGTTGTTTGGCATAGGGTGTCCAGCACTGTAGTTTGTCGGTCGTTGAGTGGAGCTGGGTCTTAGCATTGAGATGGACATCTCTGAGGGCACTTTTGCCGTTTGACATTATGTGGGGCTGGGAGCTCTCTGGTGGACCAATGTCCTGAAGTCGGCTCTCCCACCTTAGAGACTCAGAACTCATCTCCCCGATCAGAGGCTCAGGCCTGACACCTGGCCAGAGCACCAAGACTGGCTTAGAAGAAAAGAGAGAGAGAGAGAGAGAAAAAGAGAGAGAGAGAGAGTAGGAGGGAGGAAAGAGAGAAAATAAAGTTATTAAAATAGAAAAAAATATTAAAAATACAAAAATAAAAAGTAATTTAAAAGAGAAAGAAAGAAGAGAGCAATCAAACCAAAAAACAAATCCACCAATTATAACAAGCACTAAAAACTATACTAAAAAACAACAACAACAAAAATAACCAAAACGGACAGTCAGAACCCTAGGACAAATGGCAAAAGCAAAGCTATACAGACAAAATAACACAAAGAAGCATACACATACGCCTGACAAAAAGAGAAAAAGGAAAAAAAAAAGTATATATATATAATTAAAAATTTAAAAAGGAAGAGAGCAACCAAATCATTAAACATATCTACCATTGATAATAAGCTCTAAATGCTAAACTAAGATAAATATAAAACCAGAAACAAATTAGATGCAGAAAGCAAACCCCAAGTCTATAGTTGCTCCCAAAGTCCAGCACCTCAATTTTGGGATGATTCGTTTTGTATTCAGGTATTCCACAGATACAGGGTACATCAAGTTGATTGTGTAGATTTAATCCGCTGCTCCTGAGGCTGCTGAGAGAAATTTCCCTTTCTCTTCTTTGTTCACATAGCACCTGGGTTTCAGCTTTGGATTTGGCCCTGCCTCTGCATGTAGGTCGCCTGAGGGTGTCTGTTCTCCACCCAGACAGGTCTGCATTAAAGAAGCGGCTGATTCGGGGCCTCTGGCTCGCTCAGGCTGGGGGGAAGGAGGGGTATGGAATGCGGGGCGAGCCTTCATCGGCAGAGGCCGGTGTGACATTGCAACAGCCTGAGATGCGCCATGTGTTCTCCCAGGGAAGTTGTCCCTGCATCATGGGACCCTGGCAGTGGCAGGCTGCACAAGTTCCCGGGAGGGAAGGTGTGGAGAGTGACCTGTGCTTGCACACAGGCTTCTTGGTGGCTGCAGTAGCAGCCTTAGCATTTCATGCCTGTCTCTGGGGTCCACACTGATAGCCACGGCTCTCACCCATCTCTAGAGCTTGTTTAGATGGTGCTCTGAATCCCCTCTCCTTGCACACCCTGAAACAATGGTCTCTTGCCCCATAGGCAGGTCCAGACTTCTTCCCAGACTCCCTCCAGGCTAGCTATGGTGCACTAGCTCCCTTCAGGCTGTGTTCCTGCAGCCAACCCTAGTCATCTCCCTGCGATCCAACCGAAGCCTGAGTCTCAGCTCCCAGACCCTGCCCGCCCCGGCGGGTGAGCAGACAAGCCTCTCAGGCTGGTGAGTGCTGGTTGGCACTGATCCTTTGTGCGGGAATCTCTCCGCTTTGCCCTCTGCACCCCTGTTGCTGCACTCTCCTCCATGGCTCCAAAGCTTCCCTCCTGCCCATCCCCTGTCCCCGCCAGTGAAGGGGCTTCTTATTGTGTGGAAACTTTTCCTCCTTCACAGCTCCCTCCCAGAGGTGCAGGTCCCACCCCTATTCTTCTGTCTCTGTTTCTCCTTCTTCCTTTTGCCCTACCCAGGTATTTGGTGAGTTTCTTGCTTTTGGGGAAGTCTGAGGTCTTCTGCCAGAGTTCAGTAGGTGTTCTATAGGAGTTGTTCCACATATAGATGTAGTTTTGATGTATTTGTGGGGAGGAAGGTGATCTCCACGTCTTACTCCTCTGCCATCTTCAAGGCGCCCCTCACAAAGCTTCTTTACAAAGTATACATAAATAGAAAAATAGACAAATGAAGAACATTTATTAAAGATAAAAACTGAAATAACACTAATAGTATGACAGTATCTATTTTTACTAGTATAACTGTAAATTAAAATGTGTAAATGTAAATTAAAATTAAAACTGTAAATTAAAATTTTATTAAAATAAAATGTGATAGTATTTTTATTGTACCAAATTGGTAAATACAGAGAATTAAGAACATACAGCATTGGCTTTGGTGCAGGCAGTTGGGAACTTTGATATGCTGCTGGTAGCAGTATAAATTTATGTACCCTTCTTAAACTGTATGTACTAGTGTAAGTCCTCTAGAGAAACGGAACTAATAGGGTTAATATCTATCTATATATAGAAGGAAGTTTATTATAAAGAATTGGCTCACGAGATTATAGAGGCTCATAAGGCCCAAGATCTGCAGTTGGCAAGCTGGAGACCCAGGAGAACTGATGGTGTACTTCTAGTCCAAAGTCTGGCAGTTTTGAGACTCAGGAAGAGCTGATGTTTTAGTTCAAGTCTGAAGGCAGGAAAATACCAGTTCTAGCTTGATGTTTCAGTTCCAGCCTGAAGGCAGTTAGGCAGGAGGAGTTCCCTCTTATTTGGGGCAAGGTCAACTTTTTTGTTCTATGCAAGCCTTCAACTGTTTAGATGCAGCCCACCCACATTAGGAAGGGCAATCTGCTTTATTTAGTCTATAAGTTTAACTGTGAAGCTTATTCAAAAACACCAGAATTATGTTTGACCAAATAACAGGGCTCCCTGTGGTCCACTGAAGTTGACATGTAAATTAACACTCCCCCTTATATATATGTACATATATATATCTTTTCTTTGTTTTCTTATTATTAAACAAATATAAACTAGCTGTATAATAAAACACAGATAAACTATCACATTTTGATGCATTGTTTTTCTATTCTATACTTATATTCAACAAATTGGTTAAGTATTGTGTTTGTGTATTGCTTTGTTTCTCTTAGTATTTTAATTATATATTGCCATGTCATTTAAACTATTTGAGAGCACAATTTTAAATGTCTGCATGAAAATTCATTATTTGTATGAACCACACTTCATTTAATCATACTCTATTGTTAAACAATGGAAGTATTTATAATAGTGAAAAATTGGAAACACTGTGTTGTATATATATTTTGATTCATAGTTCTGAATAGCTCCTTAGGACAGATATCTAAAAGTGGAATTACTTTATCAAATTAAAATTTAATTTTGATATGTATTATGAAATTGTCTCCTAACCCAGGTGAAAGAACTTTTCACCTGCCTTCTACCAAGAATGCTGGGTTCATCACATCATAAGTAAATATGACTTAAATAAACAAAAAACCTTTGTCAATTTGGGTGGTTAAATATAGTATTGTATTAAGTTTTTATAATTTGCATGCCTTTGTTCTAGTCATCTAGTAAGTGAGGCTGGATATTTTTCACATTTATTAGCCATATCCTCTATACATTTATTCTCTTGATTTTTCTGCATGTATAAGGCAGGGGAGGGGAATTTCATTCAGTATAAGTTTTTACATTGTAAAAACTTTACATGTTTGTAGCTAATGTTTATTCCCAGTCTGCGGTTTGTGAGTATTTCTTCAGTAATAACTAAAATTTATTTAGAATTTACTGTGTGCCAAGCATTAAATGCCTTAAATACATGATTTCACTAGGTTTCATAATAGCTTTAATGCCTATATATTACTATCTCCATTTTATAGATAAGGAATGTAAGACATAGAAGTTGTTTTGTTTGATGCCACAGACCCTGGCATCATTCTGCTGAGACCTAATCCTGGCCCCACAAATTGAGAAGCTGAGGGCTTTCCATTGTCCTGGGATCTCAGAATGGCTGGACAACATGAATCAGCCACATACAGGAGCACCTGGAAACATGATAATAATAATAATAATAATAATAATAATAATAATAATAATAATAATAATAATAATGGCATTTTCCTCCATAGGTTGAAATGCATCACCTTGTGGAATTGACTGTGCCTCAAAGACCTGCATCTCCCATCATTTGGCTATATTTTCTAATGTTTTTACTGACTACGCATTTGAAGAAAGCTATGAATAACCACACACCTCAGAGGTAGTCCTATACTAAGTGAATCCCCAGGCTCTCCTTGCTCTCACTTGTTCAAGTTTTGAAATTTTAAACTCGTATTTGTAGTTCATTTTGTGACTTTAATGCATGATTTACATTGATGATTTATCCCCATTAGAGAAGGGGATAAATTTGCCTGTGTATTCACCACATAGAATAGAAAATTAACAGATGTTAGCATTTGATCATATTTGCCATGTGTGTATATATTTTTGGTAAAGAGTTGAAATCCACTTTATTCTTGCTTCCTAGGTTTATTCTTCTGTCTCTACAAGCAGCCAGTATAAAGAATTTTGTGAGTATCTTTCTGGCTTACTTTTCATATTTATATTATGAAAATAAATGTATATTTTATGTGAATAGCATATATATAGACATATCTTTGAAACATATAGCATTTATATATGATTTTTAAAATTAAGCAATGCCAAAATAACTACAATGTGGGTTTTTTTTTTTTTTTTTTTTTTTTTTTGCGGTACATGGGCCTCTCACTGTTGTGGCCTCTCCCATTGCGGAGCACAGGCTCCGGACGCACAGACTCAGCGGCCATGGCTCACGGGCCTAACCGCTCCGCGGCATGTGGGATCTTCCCAGACCAGGGCTCGAACCCGTGTCCCCTGCATCGGCAGGCGGACTCTCAACCACTGCGCCACCAGGGAAGCCCCAATGTGGGTTTTTTTTGAGGTTAGTTTCTTTTTCTTTTTTTTGTTAAATTTATTTATTTTTGGCTGCATTGGGTCTTCATTGCTGCACGCAGGCTTTCTCTAGTTGCGGGCAGCAGGGGCTACTCTTCATTGTGGTGCATGGGCTTCTCATTGCAGTGGCTTCTCTTGTTGCGGAGCATGGGCTCTAGGGGCGCAGGCTCAGCAGTTGTGGCTCATGGGCTCTAGAACGCAGGCTTAGTAGTTGTGGCACATGGGCTTAGTTACTCCGTGGCATGTGGGATCTTCCTGGAGCAGGGCTTGAACCTGTTTCCCCTGCATTGGCAGGCAGATTCTTAACCACTGCGCCACCAGGGAAGCCCCACACTGTGTTTTATTAAATGCCAGCCAAATGTGTATTGAGATGTATCTGTGTTTCTAATATGTCTTGTTTATTCATTTCAACAACCATCTATTACTTATTAAATAAATCTACTCTAATATTTATTTATTACCATAATGAACATTTAGGATTTTTCCACTTTTTTCCCTTATTACAAAAAACACTTTATATGTAGTAGTCCTCAAACTTACTGGTCTCAAGATCCCTTTACACTCAGGTAATACTCAGAGCCCCAAAGACTTTTGTTTATGTCGGTTTTATCTGCCAGTATTTATTGTATTAAACTCACAAATTGAAAAAATATATTTAGCTATTTCATTTAAAAGTAACTATAATAAACTGGTTGTATGCTAAGAGAAATTATATGTTTTTTATGAAAAGTAGATTATTGCATTTGGAATTTATAAGCATTTATGTGTGGTCTGGTACAAGGCTTGGCAAACTGCAGCCTGTGGGCCAGATTCTGTTCACTGCTGTTTTTATACATCCTATAAGCTAAGAATATTATTTACATTTTTAAATGGTTAAAAAAATCAAAAGAAGAATAGTGTTTCAAAACATGTTAGTGACATAAAATTCAAATTTCAGTGTTCATAAAGAAAGTTTTATTGGAATGCAGACATGCTCATTTATTATGTAATGTCTGTGGCTCCTTTAGTGCTGCAAGGGCACAGCTGAGTAGTTTGTTAAATGAGATTATCCAAATCTTCTATATCCTTGTTTTGTTTGTTTGTTTTGCCTACTTGATCTCTTAGTTTTCGAGAGAGGTATACTAAAGTATCCCATTCTAACTGTGGATTTAGTTTTTCCAATTCTGTTAGTTTTACTTTCTATATATTGAGGCCAGGTTATTTTGTGTAAACAAGTACATGCTTGTTGTATTCTAACACTTTGTTTGATGTTTCTTTTATCATTGTGAAATTTCATGGTGTCACTTCTTACCTTTATTTTTTAATTTTTTTTATTTTTTTGCTTTATAACAAATTTAATCAGTTATACATATACATATGTTCCCATATCACCTCCCTTTTGTGTCTCCCTCCCACCCTCCCTATCCCACCCCTCCAGGCGGTCACAAAGCACCGAGCTGATCTCCCTGTGCTATGCGGCTGCTTCCCACTAGCTATCTACCTTACGTTTGGTAGTGTATATATGTCCATGCCGCTCTTTCACTTTGTCACAGCTTACCCTTCCCCATCCCCATATCCTCAAGTCCATTCTCTAGTAGGTCTGTGTCTTTATTCCTGTCTTACCCCTATGTTCTTCATGACATTTTTTTTTCTTAAATTCCATATATATCTGTCAGCATACAGTATTTGTCTTTCTCTTTCTGACTTACTTCACTCTGTATGACAGACTCTAGGTCCATCCACCTCATTACAAATAGCTCAATTTCATTTCTTTTTATGGCTGAGTAATATTCCATTGTATATATGTGCCACATCTTCTTTACCCATTCATCCGATGATGGACACTTAGGTTGTTTCCATCTCTGGGCTATTGTAAATAGGGCTGATATGAACATTTTGGTACATGTCTCTTTTTGAATTATGGTTTTCTCAGGGTATATGCCCAGTAGTGGGATTGCTGGGTCATATGGTAGTTCTATTTGTAGTTTTTTAAGGAACCTCCATACCGTTCTCCATAGTGGCTGTACCAATTCACATTCCCACCAGCAGTGCAAGAGTGTTCCCTTTTTTCCACACCCTCTCCAGCATTTATTGATTCTAGATTTTTTGATGATGGCCATTCTGACTGGTGTGAGATGATATCTCATTGTAGTTTTGATTTGCATTTCTCTAATGAGTAAAGATGTTGAACATCCTTTCATGTGTTTGTTGACAGTCTGTATATCTTCTGTGGAGAAATGTCTATTTAGGTCTTCTGCCCATTTTTGGATTGGGCTGTTTGTTTTTTTGTTATTGAGCTGCATGAGCTGCTTATAAATTTTGGAGATTAATCCTTTGTCACTTGCTTCATTTGCAAATATTTTCTCCCATTCTGAGGGTTGTCTTTTGGTCTTGTTTATGGTTTCCTTTGCTGTGCAAAAGCTTTGAAGTTTCATTAGGTCCCATGTGTTTATTTTTGTCTTTATTTCCATTTCTCTAGGAGGTGGGTCCAAAAGGATCTTGCTGTGATTTATGTCATAGAGTGTTCTGCCTATGTTTTCCTCTAAGAGTTTGATAGTGTCTGGCCTTACATTTAGGTCTTTAATCCATTTTGAGCTTATTTTTGTGTATGGTGTTAGGGAGTGATCTAATCTCATACTTTTACATGTCCCTATCCAGTTTTCCCAGGACCACTTATTGAAGAGACTGTCCTTTCTCCACTGTACATTCCTGCCTCCTTTATCAAAGATAAGGTGACCATATATCTGTGGGTTTATCTCTGGGCTTTCTATCCTGTTCCATTGATCTGTCTTTCTGTTTTTGTGCCACTACCATACTGTCTTGATTACTGTAGCTTTGTAGTATAGTCTGAAGTCAGGGAGCCTGATTCCTCCAGCTCCATTTTTCGTTCTCAAGATTGCTTTGGCTATTCAGGGTCTTTTGTGTTTCCATACAAATTGTGAAATTTTTTGCTCTAGTTCTGTGAAAAATGCCAGTGGTAGTTTGATAGGGATTGCATTGAATCTGTAGATTGCTTTGGGTAGTCGAGTCATTTTCACAATGTTGATTCTTCCAATCCAAGAACATGGTACATCTCTCCATCTATTTGTATCATCTTTAATTTCTTTCATCAGTGTCTTATAATTTTCTGCATACAGGTCTTTTGTCTCCTTAGGTAGGTTTATTCCTAGATATTTTATTCTTTTTGTTGCAATGGTAAATGGGAGTGTTTCCTTGATTTCACTTTCAGATTTTTCATCATTAGTATATAGGAATGCCAGAGATTTCTGTGCATTAATTTTGTATCCTGCTACTTTACCAAATTCATTGATTAGCTCTAGTAGTTTTCTGGTAGCATCTTTAGGATTCTCTATGTAGAGTATCATGTCATCTGCAAACAGTGACAGCTTTACTTCTTCTTTTCCAATTTGGATTCCTTTTATTTCCTTTTCTTCTCTGATTGCTGTGGCTAAAACTTCCAAAACTAAGTTGAATAAGAGTGGTGAGAGTGGGCAGCCTTGTCTTGTTCCTGATCTTAGTGGAAATGGTTTCAGTTTTTCACCTTTGAGGACAATGCTGGCTCTGGGTTTGTCATATATGGCCTTTATTATGTTGCGGAAAGTTCCCTCTATGCCTACTTTCTGCAGGGTTTTTATCATAAATGGGTGTTGAATTTTGTCGAAAGCTTTCTCTGCATCTATTGAGATGATCATATGGTTTTTCTCCTTCAATTTGTTAATATGGTGTATCACGTTGATTGATTTGTGTATATTGGAGAATCCTTGCATTCCTGGAATAAACCCCACTTGATCACGGTGTGTGATCCTTTTAATGTGCTGTTGGATTCTGTTTGCTAGTATTTTGTTGAGGAGTTTTGCATCTATGTTCATCAGTGATATTGGCCTGTAGTTTTCTTTCTTTGTGACATCCTTGTCTGGTTTTGGTATGAAGGTGATGGTGGCCTCGTAGAATGAGTTTGGGAGTGTTCCTCCCTCTGCTATATTTTGGAAGAGTTTGAGAAGGATAGGTGTTAGCTCTTCTCTAAATGCTTGATAGAATTCGCCTGTGAAGCCATCTGGTCCTGGGCTTTTGTTTGTTTGCAGATTTTTTATCACAGTTTCAATTTCAGTGCTTGTGATTGGTCTGTTCATATTTTCTATTTCTTCCTGATTCAGTCTTGGCAGGTTGTGCATTTCTAAGAATTTGTCCATTTCTTCCAGGTTGTCCATTTTATTGGCATAGAGTTGTTTATAGTAATCTTTCATGATCTTTTGTATTTCTGCAGTGTCAGTTGTTACTTCTCCTTTTTCATTTCTAATTCTATTGATTTGAGTCTTCTCCCTTTTTTTCTTGATGAGTCTGGCTAATGGTTTATCAATTTTGTTTATCTTCTCAAAGAACCAGCTTTTAGTTTTATTGATCTTTGCTCTCGTTTCCTTCATTTCTTTTTCATTTATTTCTGATCTGATTTTTATGATTTCTTTCCTTCTGCTAACTTTGGGATGTTTTTGTTCTTCTTTCTCTAATTGCTTTAGGTGCAAGGTTAGGTTGTTTATTCGAGATGTTTCCTGTTTCTTAAGGTGGGATTGTATTGCTATAAACTTCCCTCTTAGAACTGCTTTTGCTGCATCCCATAGGTTTTGGGTCGTCGTGTCTCCATTGTCATTTGTTTCTAGGTATTTTTTAATTTCCTCTTTGATTTCTTCAGTGATCACTTCGTTATTAAGTAGTGTATTGTTTAGCCTCCATGTGTTTGTATTTTTTACAGCTCTTTTCCTGTAATTGATATCTCGTCTCATAGCATTGTGGTCGGAAAAGATACTTGATACGATTTCAATTTTCTTAAATTTACCAAGGCTTGATTTGTGACCCAAGATATGATCTATGCTGGAGAATGTTCCATGAGCACTTGAGAAAAATGTGTATTCTGTTGTTTTTGGATGGAATGTCCTATAAATATCAATTAAGTCCATCTTGTTTAATGTATCATTTAAAGCTTGTGTTTCCTTATTTATTTTCATTTTGGATGATCTGTCCATTGGTGAAAGTGGGGTGTTAAAGTCCCCTACTATGAGTGTGTTACTGTCGATTTCTCCTTTTATGGCTGTTAGTATTTGCCTTATGTATTGAGGTGCTCCTATGTTGGGTGCATAAATATTTACAATTGTTATGTCTTCTTCTTGGATTGACCCCTTGATCATTATGTAGTGTCCTTCTTTGTCTCTTCTAGTAGTCTTTATTTTAAAGTCTATTTTGTCTGATATGAGAATTGCTACTCCAGCTTTCTTTTGGTTTCCATTTGCATGGAATATCTTTTTCCATCCCCTTACTTTCAGTCTGTATGTGTCTGTAGGTCTGAAGTGGGTCTCTTGTAGACAGCATATATATGGGTCTTGTTTTTGTATCCATTCATCCAATCTGTGTCTTTTGGTGGGAGCATTTTGTCCATTTACATTTAAGGTAATTATCGATATGTATGTTCCTATTCCCATTTTCTTAATTGTTTTGGGTTCATTATTGTAGGTCTTTTCCTTCTGTTGTGTTTCTTTTTTTTTTTTTTTTGCGTTATGTGGGCCTCTCACTGTTGTGGCCTCTCCCGTTGCGGAGCACAGGCTCCGGACGCACAGGCCCAGCGGCCATGGCTCACGGGCCCAGCCGCTCCGCGGCATGTGGGATCTTCCCAGACTGGGGCACGAACCCGTGTCCCCTGCATCGGCAGGCGGACTCTCAACCACTGCGCCACCAGGGAAGCCCCTGTTGTGTTTCTTGCCTAGAGAAGTTCCTTTAGCATTTGTTGTAAAGCTGGTTTGGTGGTGCTGAACTCTCTCAGCTTTTTTTTTTTTTTTTTTTTTTTTTTTTTTTTGTGGTACGCGGGCCTCTCACTGTTGTGGCCTCTCCCGTTGCGGAGCACAGGCTCCGGATGCACAGGCTCAGCAGCCATGGCTCACGGGCCCAGCCGCTCCGCGGTATATGGGATCCTCCCAGACCGGGGCACGAACCCGTATCCCCTGCATCGGCAGGCGGACTCTCAACCACTGCGCCACCAGGGAGGCCCCTCTCTCAGCTTTTGCTTGTCTGTAAACGTTTTAATTTCTCCATCAAATCTGAATGAGATCCTTGCTGGGTAGAGTAGTCTTGGTTGCAGGTTTTTCTCCTTCATCACTTTAATTATGTCCTGCCACTCCCTTCTGGCTTGTAGAGTTTCTGCTGAGAGATCAGCTGCTATCCTGATGGGGATTCCCTTGTGTGTTATTTGTTGTTTTTGCCTTGCTGCTTTTAATATGATTTGTGTTTAATTTTTGACAGTGTGATTAATATGTGTCTTGGCGTATTTCTCCTTGGATTTATTCTGTATGGGACTCTCTGTGCCTCCTGGACTTGATTAACTATTTCCTTTCCCATATTAGGGAAGTTTTCAACTATAATCTCTTCAAACATTTTCTCAGTCCCTTTCTTTTTCTCTTCTTCTTCTGGAACCCCTATAATTCGAATGTTGGTGCGTTTAATGTTGTCCCAGAGGTCTCTGAGACTGTCCTCTCTTCTTTTCATTCTTTTTGCTTTATTTTGCTCTGCATCAGTTATTTCCACTATTTTATCTTCCACCTCACTTATCCGTTCTTCTGCCTCAGTTATTCTGCTATTGATCCCATCTAGAGTATTTTTTATTTCATTTATTGTGTTTTTAATCGATGCTTGATTCATCTTTAGTTCTTCTAGGTCCTTGTTAACTGTTTCTTGCATTTTGTCTATTCTATGTCCAAGATTTTGGATCTCGGAAATAGAATCTTGGATCATCTTTACCATCATTATTCTGAATTCTTTTTCAGGTAGACTGCCTATTACCTCTTCATTTGTTAGGTCTGGTGGGTTTTTATCTTGCTCCTTCACCTGCTGTGTGTTTTTCTGTCTTCTCATTTTGCTTATGTTACTGTGTTTGGGGTCTCCTTTTTGCAGGCTGCAGGTTCGTAGTTCCCGTTGTTTTTGGTGTCTGTCCCCAGTGGCTAAGGTTGGTTTAGTGGGTTGTGTAGGCTTCCTGGTGGAGGGGACTAGTGCCTGTGTTTTGGTGGATGAGGCTGGATCTTGTCTTTCTGGTGGGCAGGTCCACGTCTGGTGGTGTGTTTTGGGGTGTCTGCGGAGTTTTTATGATTTTAGGCCACCTCTCTGCTAATGGGTGGCGTTGTGTTCCTGTCTTGCTAGTTGTTTGGCATAGGGTGTCCAGCACTGTAGCTTGCTGGTCGTTGAGTGAAGCTGGGTGCTGGTGTTGAGATGGAGATCTCTGGAAGATTTTCGCCATTTGATATTATGTGGAGCTGGGAGGTCTCTTGTGGACCAGTGTCCTGAAGTTGGCTCTCCCACCTCAGAGGCACAGCACTGACTCCTGGCTCCTCAATTTGGGATGATTTGTTGTCTATTCATGTATTCCACAGATGCAGGGTACATCAAGTTGATTATGGAGCTTTAATCCGCTGCTTCTGAGGTTGCTGGGAGAGGTTTCCCTTTCTCTTCTTTGTTCTCATAGCTCCTGGGTCTCAGCTTTGGATTTGGCCCCGCCTCTGCGTGTAGGTCGCCGGAGGGCGTCTGTTCTTCGCTCAGACAGGACAGGGTTAAAGGAGCAGCCTCTTCGGGGACTCTGGCTCACTCAGGCCGGGCGGGAGGGAGGGGCACGGAGTGCGGGGCGAGCCTGCAGCAGCAGAGGTCGGCGTGACGTTGCACCAGCCCGAGGCGCGCCGTGCGTTCTCCCAGGGAAGCCGCCCCTGGATCCCGGGACCCCGGCAGTGGCGGGCTGCACAGGCTCCCGGAAGGGCGGTGTGGACAGTGATCTGCGCTCGCACACAGGCTTCTCGGCAGCGGCAGCAGCAGCCCCAGCGTCCCACACCCGTCACTGGGCTCCGCGCTTTCAGTCGTGACTCGCGCCCGTCTGTGGAGCCCCTTTAAGCAGCGCTCTTAATCCTCTCTCCTCGCGCACCAGGAAACCAAGAGGGAAGAAAAAGTCTCTTGCCTCTTCGGCAGCTCCAGAGTTTTCCCGGACTCCCTTCCGGCTAGCTGTGGCACATTAGCCCCCTTCAGGCTGAGTTCTCGCCGCCAGCCCCAGTCCTCTCCCTGCGCTCTGACCGAAGCCCGAGCCTCAGCTTCCAGCGCCGCCCGCCCCGGCGGGCGAGCAGACAAGCCTCTCGGGCTGGTGAGTGCTGGTCGGCACCGATCCTCTGTGCGGGAATCTCTCCGCTTTGCCCTACCCAGGTATGTGGGGAGTTTCTTGCCTTTTGGGAGGTCTGGGGTCTTCTGCCAGCGTTCAGTAGGTGTTCTGTAGGAGTTGTTCCACGTGTAGCTGTATTTCTGGTGTATCCGTGGGGAGGAATTTGATCTCCGCGTCTTACTCTTCCGCCATCTTACCCGGAAGTCCCACTTCTTACCTTTGTAACGAATTTTAAAATTCAATTTTATCCAGTATTAATATTAGTGCAACTTTTGTTTGGTTAGTACTCTCCATTGTATTTATTAATTATTTTATTTTCAATATTTTTATGTCTTTTTTTGTTTGAATTTATTGTAGCCCTTTTAAGGATATACCTAAATTGTAAAATCCATTCTAATATTCTCTGTCTTTTAATAGATACATTTAAAGCATTCACCTTATTGCAATTACTAAAATATTTGGACTTATTTATTTTAACTTATTTTGTGTTTTCTATCGTATTACTTATTTGCCTATTCTTACCCTTTTCATTTCCCATTCTGGATGAATAGATTTCTCTATTGTATTTTTCCTCCTCTGAGTTTAAAAATTATATATTCTATTCCTATTCTGTTGACAGCCTCTCTTAAAATTTAAATATATGTATATAATAATTAACCATGATGTAAAACTAATCTGTATCTTTATCTGTTTCTTGAACAATATGACGGCTTTGGATTGCTTTAACACTGATCTTCTGTATTCTGTGTTATTGTTGTCTAGTATTTAGTTCTACCTTATTTTTAATTTCCTAATTAGAAGTTATTTATATAATTATTATTTTTATCTACTAAATATAATTGAGATTCAAAATATATTTATCACTTTCTTTGCATGCTATTCCTCCTTTTATCTTATGTTTTCCTTCTTGGTTCAATTTTCCTTTTGTGGTACCTACTTTAATATTTCTTTCAGGTAGTGTTGTGAGTAATAAACTCAGTATTTGGCCAAGAAAGTCTATTTTCACCTCAACTTTTGAATTATAGTTTATATAGGCCAAATCCTACATTGATTTTCACTCCTTTTTTCATCAATTTCTTTCTGGAGGTTTATATAATCTTTCTCCTAAATTTTAGTGATTTCTGTTGTCCCCATAATTTGCTTTTTAAATTTCTCTAAATTTGTTTTTTGTTGTCTTGCTCAGGACTTGTACCTTTTCAAACTACCCTTCTTCAAGTCTGAAAAATTGTCAGTCATTACCTCCTGTGAATATTGCCTTTCTCCCATTTTATATTCATTCTTGAATTTCTATTAGACATATATTTGACCTTCTTATTCTAGCATCTATTTCTCACAATTGCTCATTTTATAATTTTCTATTTATTTAGCTCATCCTTAATGATTTATTTATATCTAGATTCCATTTGACTGTTTTTCTCTTCACATATTTGATTTAGTGTCAAAACTACCCATCCTTTTTTGGTTTGTTTTAGATTAGGTAAATTATTTTCTTAAACAGTTTCACAGAGATATAATTCACATACCATAAATTTTATCCTTTTAATTTGCATAATTTGGTGATTTTTTAGTATATTCATAGAATTGTGCAACCATCATCACTATCTATTTTTAGAACCTCTCATTATAGTAAAAATAAACCTGATATCCTTTTACAGTCACCCTCTGTATCCTCCTCCCTCCCCCAGGGAACCCCCAGATACTTTTAGCTCTATGGATTTGCCTATTCTGGGCATTTCGTATAAATGGAATCATGCAGTATATAGTCTTTTGTGATTGGCTTCTTTCGGTTAAGATAACGTTTTCAAGGTTCATCCACATTGTAGCCTCTATCAATACTTCATTTCTTTTTATTGTCAAAATACACTCCATTGTGTGAATGTGCCACATTTTGTTTATCTGGTTTACCAGGTGATGGACATGGGTTGTTTGCATTTTTTTGCTATCTTAAACACTGCTGCTATAAACATTATTAGACAAGTTTTTACGTGGGATGTATGTTTTCATTTCTCTTGGGTATATACCAAGGGGTAGAACTGCTTAGTTATGGGGTAAATCTATGTTCAGTATTTTGTGGAATTGCCAAACTGTTTCCCATAGTGGCTGCACAATTTTAAATTCATATTAGTGAAGTGTGAGGTTTCCAATTTCTCAACACTCAGTACTTATTGTTGTCTTTTTGCTTATAGCCATCCTAGCGTGTGTGTGTGTGTAGTGGTATTGCATTTTTTGCATTTCTCCAGTGATGAAAGATATTGAGCATCATTTCTTGTGCTAATTGCCCATCTGTGTATGCTCCTTGGAGCAATGTCTAATCAAATCATTTGACCATTGTTAATTGTATAATTTATCTTTTTATTGTTAAGTTGTGAGTTCTTTATATATTCTGGATAAAAAACATCTTAATTAGATATATGATTTGAAAATATTTCTCCAGTTGTGTCGATTATCTTTTCACTTTCTTGATGGTATTCTTTGAAGCACAAAAGTTTTTAATATTAATGAAGTCCAATTTATCTATTTTTTCATTTGTTGCTTATGTTTTTGGTGTCATATCTAAGAAATCATTGCCTAACCCAGAGTTATGAAAATTTTGATGCTGTGTTTTCTTCTAAGATTTTAAGAGTTTTAGCTCTTATACTCAGGTATATGGACCATTTTAAGTTAATTTTTGTATATGATCTGAGGTAGAGGTCCAACTGCATTCTTTTGCATGTGGATACTTTTATTAGTTTACATCTTATTTAAATGTATACAAATGGGGGTATGCTTGTATTGATCCAGCATTTATATATACATGAGATGGGAGAGGTAGTTTTCCATGTCAGCCTAATTGCTAAGGTAATGCAAAGAAAATTCTGAAAATATTGTCTAATCTTATGAGAGGTTATGTTAAAATCACAGATCTGAGCCACGTCCCAGCATTGGTTAGAGCAGTCTCAGTTGTCACAAACTCATTGACTAGAATGCTGTTTATTAAGTGAATAAGTGGTTTTATATTTAAAATAAATAATAAAAGACTGTAATTTCAATGGTCTTTACAAATATTAGTTTTTATAACTTTAACACTTGAATCTCACTAAACAGAACTCTTTCTTTTAAATCAACTCTTAGCCTGTACAGAATGAGAACTGATATTCGTAAGGATAATCCCTTTATTGTACATGTATTTATTATTTTCTGAATCTTTTTTTCATAGCTTTATTGAGATAGAATTGGCATATAGCACTGTATAATTATAAGGTATACAGTGTAGTGATTTGACTTACATATATTATAAAATGATTACCACAATATGTTTAGTTAACATCCATTATTTCCTATAAATACAAATATTTTCTGGATCTTAAAGGAAGATTTTTTATTAATTTAATTTAATTTTACGTTGGGCAGGGTCTTAGAACTCATCAGGCCTGATACCATCATTTCACAGATCAAGAAGCCAAGGTCAGGAGTGCTTAAATGACTTGTTCAAGGGTATATAACTAGTTAATGAGAGACCCAAGAATTGAACTCAAATGTTCTGACTTCTTTTGAGATCAGTGCTTTTCCCCACTCACAACATGTTGCTCTTCAGAAAATGATTCTTAATAATACAAGCCTGGAGGATACCTGTTGGTTTACAATTACCCTAGGGAATTCTCACACATCTGTATTTGAAATGGATTACCAAAGGGTACAAAAACTATCATAAAAATGATCAATACTGTATTCCATAAGTGATTAGAATAAAAAATGAGTACCTAAGAAATTTGATTTTAATTAAATATTCCTATTTAATTAAATTATTTATACTTGAGTATGTTCTTAACATTTTTTCAAAGACCTAGAAGTAAAAAGTTGTGTAGGTGGATATTGTATTCCATGTATC
This sequence comes from Hyperoodon ampullatus, assembly GCF_949752795.1. Classification (NCBI taxonomy): domain Eukaryota; kingdom Metazoa; phylum Chordata; class Mammalia; order Artiodactyla; family Ziphiidae; genus Hyperoodon; species Hyperoodon ampullatus. The sequence continues at coordinate 119,585,287 of NC_136916.1, read as the reverse complement.
GTAACGTTTCCACATTCCTGGGGACTATGGTGTGAAAAGTTTAGGTTGAGCATCTGTACCTTTCTTCCAGTTAAATAGCACTTTCTTACCACAAAATATAGAATGAAAAGGGTCACTTTCTATTGAGGATTTATGTAGCTTGCAATTAACAAAATCTAAAAGGAGCCATTAGTAAAATTCTGTAGGTGGAGATAGATGAATAATGTAGGGAAAGAAGATTTCAGAAAACTAGCCATCTAAAATAGCAATGTGTTTTTATAGCTTTGTTATTCAAAAGTGTTTTTATTTTTGTGTTTTTCATTTCACTGGCACATAGTGAGAAACTGCTTAGTAATGTTTTGGCAAAAAAGTTTTAATTTTGTAACAGAACTTTTAAAAAGGGATGTCTTCTTACATTACTAGAAAAATTTCCTTCTGCTTAGTTACATTACATGGTGATGGTTTGAAATTCCAAAAAAGAAAGGAAAATATGTTTGTGTGGTCCTGAGAATAATTGTTTTAGTTATTGTTGAACTAAAATAAGAACCATAATAACTTACTTTTGTTTCAGATTTTTTTCCAACGTACTTATTTCACCAGTCTTCATTAAATCCTTAGACAAAGGGAATCAGTGATCTACAGGAAGGAAGTAGAAATAGCAGGCAAAATCTGGTGTCTTTTAAAAGGCTAAATAGTAAGTGAAGTAGGTTTTCTGCATTTTATCCTGTTTAGGCAGAGACTGATCTGCCTAAATAAAGGTAAATGCTTTCTGACTTCCCATTCATTCATTCATTCATTCATTTCAGTTATTAAGTACCAACCAAGCACTGCACTATGTGTTGATAGGCTTGGGCTAAGCATTGGTGTTATAAAGGTAAATGACAAAATATTTCTGCCTTCAAATTATTCACAGTCTAATGGATAACAAAGAAAAAGTAGATGGACAATTATAGTATAACATATTAAAAATAAATTCAGAGAATATGGGGAACACATAGAGGGTATCATGTCCAGACTGGAGGATTAAAGAACATGGAAGCCCCTGCTGCAGAGTCTAACTTACTGCAGTATCTATCACTTCCAAGTCATTTTTTAAGACCCTCCAGAGACATTACATAGAAGTAATCGTAAGATCCAAGTGTCACAATGTTCTCATTTCATGATCTTTTTTGCATTCTTGGGTAAGATGCAAAGTGGAATGGCAGTGTCTTGGACTGATCACCCCTGGGTCTAAATCATGGCTTACCCACTCAATGGCCTTGTGACCTTGAATAATGGCTTCATTTCCCTGGACCTCCGTTTCCTAATTTGTGAAATGACAGTAATAATGAGGCAATTTGTAGGTTTAAATGAGACAGCATTTAATGTGTTGATACAATTCCTGGCATTTGACATGGTTTTAAATCCATGAACATTCACTAACATTCATTAGCTTTTAAAACCATTGCCATAACCAAAATTATTAATAGTAAAACTCAAAAACTTTAAACAAATGCCAAATACTTTAGTTCTGTGGAGCAATATTTTAAAGTAGATACAACACCCAGGATGGTAAGGAAATTTCTCAAGTTACAAATAGGCTTTGGTGCAAAAATGTATGTATAAATCCATTATTTGAATCTCATAAGCACATTTTCACACATAAACAATGTTACTAATCAACAGAACCATCATAAAACATTCATTGAATGCATATTTTTGTGTTGATGATTCAGGTTAGAGCACAAAATCCTATTTAACCCACAATGTAAGTGAAAGGCAAGAAATTCCTTCCATTTGCTCCTTCACACGTTGCAACTTAATCACTTGATGCAGCTGGGTTAATGGCCAGTTTCACAACTGGTATCCCCTTTTTCAAAGTTTTAACAGACAACAAAATTTATGCAAACATGTGTACACTGTGCATTTTAACTACACATAATATTTTTTAATTTTTACATTGGTTCTTTGTAATGACTTGGTAATTGGCTTGTTGGATTTTCACATTTAAGAAATGATCTGAGAGGTCTCATCAAAGCTTTAATAGTTTTATTCATTTCATTCAACAAGAATGCCTATTATGGTCTAGCTCTGTGCTAGGTGTTAGATATAACTAATAAATAAAGGCATTTTCCAGCTCTGCAATTTCTGTATAATAACAAAAGAAAATACACTGCCACAGCATGCATGTGATGGGCAAAACACCAGCCTCTGCTTGGCTGATGTTCACAGTATGCAAGCTTGCAAGTGGTGTGGTAATAATACCTTATTGCATATAGGAATATATGTGTGTAGTATTATTTACAATGTGTAGATTAATATATAAGTGGCTATTATAGCTTAAATTTGATTTATTATCTATTTTTAATTATTTTTAACAAAAAGATTCTTATTAGTCGTCCTTCAAACTTTTGGATAACTTCGATTTAAAAAATCCTGAAATTACAATCTATCACTTTAACTATTGGCATTTACATCCCTACATATTATATTTTCATAATGCTATGCAACTGGAAATATATCACAGAAACACAGGGACAAATTAGATGCTGAAGTTGATATAAAGTGAAGCTGTTATTAACTTCTCCTATTTTCATATTTTTGCATTCAACTGAATACACCTAGCATTTCCCCTGAACCAGTCTGTAATAAGTAACATTTAAAAAACTTGAGCTTATAAAAATACGTTTCTGCTAAATAGTTTTGTGTGTTCTTTTAAATGTCGGGATTACCTATAGATTTTTAAAGATTTTTTTTTTCTGAAAGTCTTCTGAAAACCCAAACCAAGGACATAGAACAAAAACAAGTTATTTGCATCGTTATCATTATCACCATCATCATCATCAATAACAAGAAATACAACAATAAGGAAAATATATAAGAGCTCCATACCCATGCCATCCTTTAGGAAAGCAATGAGGTAAAAAAGAATGGAAAACATTTTCTCTAACTAAACAGAAAATTTTTAAAGGAAAAGCAATGTATAAATTCATACCTTTGTGACAGATATTGCTTGGGTTGATTTATAAGTTATCCAAGGCAAATCTCTCCCAAATCTCTTCTAAATGCTAAGAAGTTAAACAAAATTATTGAATTATTAATTAGTATTTACTGTAGGTAATATATTAATTTTAGGTCAGATTTATGATATAGTTGATTTGCTTAGTTAAATATATAGGGAGATATATAGATATATTGAGGCCCTTTGTATGATTGTCATATATATATGTGTACATATATACACATATATATATAAACCATTGTATAGTACTTTTATGCCCATCTTATGTGACTGGAAGTACAATTTTACCATAAAAATAAGCCCATAGTAGTATTTTTATTTTTTTTAATAAATTTATTTATTTGTTTATTTTTGGCTGCACTGGGTCTTTGTTGCTGCATGCAGGCTTTCTCTAGTTGTGGCGAGTGGGGGCTACTCTTTGTTGCGGTGCACGGGTTTCTCATTGCGGTGGCTTCTCGTTGTGGAGCACGGGCTATAGGCACGCAGGCTTCAGTAGTTGTGGCACGTGGGCTCAGTAGTTGTGGTTCACAGGCTCTAGAGCACAGGCTCAGTAGTTGTGGTGCACGGGCTTAGTTGCTCTGTGGCATGTGGGATCTTCCCAGACCGGGGCTTGAACCCGTGTCCCCTGCATTGGCAGGCAGATTCTTAACCATTGTGCCACCAGGGAAGCCCCATATTTTTGTTATTTTTATCATTATAAATGTTTGTTATTACTATTATTCATTAGGTAGCATATCCTCCTCCTCATTATAACATTATTCTTATGGAAACATATGACCCCCTTCAGTGCAACCTGTCCTATGTTGTAATTTCCAGACAAACACTATATTGAAAATACGGAACCTTTACAAAAAGTATTTGCAATGAAAGTAGTAATTGATTCTTTTTGAAATAGTAGTAATTAAAATCAGATTAAAATTAAATAAGAAATAATTTTTGAAAACACTGGATACTGACATTTGAGCCAAAATAATTAACCAACCTGTTCCATGGGAGTTGTTGTTGGAAGTAACAGAGAAAACATACGCTGAAGAGATCATTTTGAATCAAAGTCCTGCCTCTATCCAGCTCTGTTTCTTATAATGCAATGAACATCAGGTTAGATGGTTAAAGTGATAAAAGTTTCTCATCAGAAATCAGGTGAGCCTAGAGACCTGTTACAGTTACTTTAAACTACAACTGAGCTCATAGTCCTGCCTAGTAATGAGGCTGCCGCCGACTGGCAGTGCCCCTTTGAACAAGGCTTGGGGTTACATACCTCAGGTTCCACCATCCACACAGTGCTTGCTGAAGCATTGATTTCCAGCTTGCCCCACTCATACACATTTCCTGTGGCACTGTGCTTGTGACTTCTGTAGGTGATGCACGGAGTGGCATATTATTCCTGGATTTGGTGCAGTGACGCTACTGCTAAGGGTAGGGGGTGACCCTGAAGAAGGTGGCTCTGAAATCTTGAGGCAAGTCTCAAAAGTTTCTCTCCAGAGAAGTCTCACACTTACCCTCTATGGAAGTAATAATAAACTTTGCCTTCCTCCTATCAAGTTGCCTTATCTAAACAAACTTATCATATTTACCTTTCCAATCATACACGTGCCATTGAAGGCTGAGTACATTTTGCTGGATTTCCCCTTTGCCACTCTTTCTGTAGCTATGGGAAATGCCCCAGCAAAAAGCTGTAATCCATGGGTCGTATGTATGCATTCAGCCCTGGAGCGTGGTTTATGGGCCATGCACTGAATTTCTTTAGTTAGGAGCTGTGAACTACAAACTCAAAACATAGCAATGATAAAACTTTGTTAGGCTCTATCCAAAGGGTAAGTCTAGATCAGTTAGGTGAGTTTCTATGGAGGGTAAATGGATATATGAGAGGTTTAGTTTTTTTTCCTGACTATAGGAACTTCCAGGCAAAATAAAGCATCTGGGATATGTTAGTTGGAAAGTTAATCTTAACTCATTTTTCCTCAGCAGCACTGTGGGAGGCCAGAGGGTGAGGAGGAGAGGGAGAGCAGAAAAGGAGGTGTGGCATCACAGAGAAGTTGCAAAGTTTGTCAGAGCCATATTTCTATGATTTTCATTGCACACGTTCTTCCAAAATTAAGGGCCACTTGTCTTATGCAAAACTGAAAAAAAAATCAAAAGGGCGTCTAGAAGACTTGCCTTAAACGCAACCCAGCTATGAAGGTTTTTTCACAGATGCTACAAGGTTCAGAGAGATAATATAAATGCATGAAGCTGGCCAGGGTGGGAACTATGGTGAACAGAAGAGCAAAGCACAGATCTCGTCTAAAAGTGGCAGCTGCTACCCAGCTCCAGTTAACTGTTGGCAGGTCAACCTGTGGGCCAAATGTTGACAGATCTGTTGACTTTTTCAAAAGAAGTGAGAATATTTTCTCCCTGTGAAATCAACTTATTTTAAAGAGAGAGTAACTACAGTTTTAACACTGCGTAAACAATACAAAACATGTCTATGGGTTGCCAATGCATCTCCTCTGAGTTATGAGAAGTATCAGTATTGCTGCATGTCTCAGCAAGGATGCTTTGAGCTGCAAACCCGACAAACAGTGAGGACCTTACCAGTTCCTCTAGCAGTCCCAGGGTTGATTCAGTGGCTCAGTGATGCCTTCTAGAAGTCAGACTGTTTTCGTCATCTGTTCTTCCATTCTCAGCATTTGGCTTTTTGTCCTTAGACTTGTTGCCTCACAGCTGAAACATGCCCTAGCATTTCCTCTCCACCCATCCACGTCAGAACAGGTGAAAAAGCTTTCCTGCTGCGTCTGTCTCCCTCCATCAAAGAGGAAGTGTCCCCCCTCACAGCCCTGCCGAACACCCCAGGAGACTAGCCAGAGCTCATCTCATAGACCAGCACTGGATCAAATATGAGGGAGCCTTTCGACCTTAAAGTAGGAGGTGGGCAAGGTGAAAGAGGGCTGGCAGTGGCTGCTAGGAGGCCAACCAGGGTGTTGTCTGTTGTATCATCCAGTATTATAAACTTGTATTTCTTTCCTTTGTACTCCCATAGCTGAGTTATGACATACACTGAATGGTATCAATATATCTGCCCTTCAGAAAGAGAGAATATCACTGTGAAGGAAAAGTCACAACTGCAAAGCTCTAGTTCTCGACGGAAAAGGTCATGGCAGCCTCGCTGATTTCATTTTATTATTATTTAGGCTTTCAGTTAATTAGGAGGTGGAGTCATAGGAAAAATGTTTCAAAAGCCTTAGGGCAATCTATTAATTTTATCTTTTAAAACATGAGTGTTCTGAGAATGCTACTTCACTTTTGTGGGTTTTGTTCACCAAAAACGTTGACCCCGGTCTAACCATTAGAAGAACATCAGACAAACCCAAATTAGGGATATTCAGAAAAAAAGAAAAACCTGACCAGTGCTCCTCAAAACTGTCAAGTCAGCAAGGACAAGGAAATTCTGAGAAACTGTCACAGCCAAGAGGAGTCTTAGGAGGCATAATGACCAAATGCAATGTGGTATCCCCGATGGGATCCCAGAAAAGAAAAAGGATCTTGGAGGAAAACTAGTAAAATCTGAATAAATTATCAAGTTTAGTTACTCAATGTTGGTTTTTTAGATTTGAAAAATATACTGTGAGAATATAAGATGTTAACAATAGGACAAACTGGGTAAGGGACATGGGGAAATTCTCTGTACTTTCTTTGAGGATTTTCTGTAAATTTTGCAGAAAAAAAAATCGTGTAGTTTCCCCCCAATTTCCCAACAGAGCTCAGCTGTCAACCTCTCTGTAATGCAAGCATTTGGCATCAGCTTCTTTCTGCAGGAAATCTTCTGATCGATGAGTGCTTGGTTTTATGTCATATTTATTGGTAACTGGTATTTTAGGGCAGCAACTTCTGTTATCTGTCTAGATTATTTTATTTTAAGGAGTTTTACTGATATTTTTCTTTCCTACAACTCACTCTGTTGTGAATTCCCATAAATCCCTTTAGCTGCTCTGTGACTTTCAAGCCCAGATAACACATGCTGAATTTTAACTAGTTCAAATCTTCTTCCTTGGGCCTTAGTCCCATCCCTCTTGCTCTCCTGATTTGCTTATACCCTTGATAGATTTCAATAATAGTTTAGAAAGGCAAATCCTTTCCCATGGTCAGTGTATTTGGAGGTTTATTTGAACAACATGACTTTGGATTCTCGCCTGGAATTCTTAGCTTCCTCTCTCTAGCATCCAAAAAAACAACAGATACTGAAGGAATTAGACCTTATGACTTTGTAGGGTAAACTAGAGCTCTAATAAACAAGGCAGCATCAACATAGGATGACACGATATTTGGGGGAAAACAAAATCAAGTACCAAATCAGGGAAGAGGATGTAGGAATAGAATTAAGTATAGAATCAAAGTATTCTGAAGGACTTCAAGTTTTTAAAATCTCAATTTCTTTTCTGCCTGTTTACATCATCATTTTCTCTCTTTCAGAAAGAAGACTTCTCATTTTTGTTTTAAAGGCATGAGTGAATGTTATTGAAATGTGTAGATAGTCAGAGATCTCAAAGTGTAATTAATAGAAATGACTCCTACAGGTTCCTGAGACCTACATTTTTTTTCGAAGGATAGTTTCCAGTCCTCTCCAAATGCAATAGGCATCACTTAAGAAATCAAATAGAGGCAAAGCTTTTTGATTTTTTAATAACTGTAATCAGATCCAACAAATCAGTTTCTTTTCCTGCCATGCACAGAAAACAGTGAATGTGTGCGTAGAAGGCACATTTTCTAAGTTGCCCAAACTGATAAAAAATTCCAATTCTATTACTCTCTTCTTTCTGGATGAATTGGAGTAATGCTACCACATTCACAGAGATCACATTTTCTCATTCCCTTCTATGTAGATACTGCTCCTGTCGAAGTAACAAGATCCTCTGCAAGGGAAAGTAGTCTTTCTCACATGTTTGTGCACATTGGGAAACCAGGATATTTCTTACTGTATTGATTCCTTTTTCAGAACACCTAGGGTTGTAATTCTTTGAGGCTACAGAGAAGCAAAGAACTTTCAACAAGGTGAATATCTCTTAGGAAAGTGTATGAGTGGTTGATGATAGGAAACACTGTACACAGTTCTCGATAGCTGTCATAGATCTGTCTGCTGACCTGAGACGCATGCACAAAACACTTAAATATGTTTTGATTGTCTGTGTACTTCACATGCCATATAGCTGTAGCTTGGAAATTTCTAATCTATTTGACTATGAATACCCTTTTTTAGTTTTGCCAATCTATATCCATTTTGTTTGTTTTAAAGGCTCCATACTAGGGAAGAGGAGGTCATCTGTTCATTGCCCACTTGCTTTTTTTTTTTTAACTAGAGTATAGTTGATTTACAATGTTGTGTTAGTTTCAGGTGTACAGCAAAGTGAATCAGTTATACATATACATATATACACTCTTTTTTGTTTTTTAGATTCTTTTCCCATATAGACCATTGAGTAGAGTTCCCTGTGCTGTACAGCAGGCTCTTATAAGTTACCTATTTTATATACAGCAGTGTGTGTATGTCAATCCCAATCTCCCAATTTATCCCTCCCCCCGCTTATCCCCTGGTAACCATAAGTTTGTTTTCTATATCTGTGACTCTACTTCTGTTTTGTATATAATATTGTTTCATATTAGCAGGGAAGTTAGTGGTCTTATAACCTTCTGGAAGGAACACATAATGATAGAATCTTTGAGAAGGCAATTTAGCAATATATATTGAAATCCTAAAAAGTGTATACTTTTTGACTTAGCGACTTCATATGTAGGGATTTATCCCACCAAATTTAAGGATGTATATAATACTTAGCTATAGCAAGAATGTTTATAAACAGCATCGTTTTTAATATAGAACAACTTAAATCTTCCAAAGTAGGGGAATGTTTAAATTAATTATAGAATAGAACAAAATACCAGTCAATATTTTGAAATGATTTATAAGATTTATGAGTATATTCATTCACATTAAAATATAGTCATAATATATTAACTAAAAATGTCAACAAAAATGGTGACGCAGTATGATGCATATGTATATATATAGTTTCTTTAATCTGAATAAAACAATGAAGTGATAGGAAATTTCAATAGTTCTTCCTTCAGTGCACTAGTGCTATTAAGTGGATATATTCTTTATCACTCACAACAGCTTTTGAAAGACAATGGTTAGTATTTGCCAGTGATGTTATTTATTAAATCTATTGCCTGGACTCGGATTACCTTCATAAGTTGCTTGCAATAATTCAGTGATCCCTCTAGGGGTCTGAAATTCTCAGACTGTGAACTGCTAATTTATTTTAGAACTTTCTGCATGTTCTTAAACCAAGTATCTTGGTTTAATTAATTCATACATATCTCTTAGCTATAAATTCATTTTCAGCACTAAGTTTCATCTTACGTAGTTGGGCAGGAACCGTTGTTTTGCTCAGCCTGAAGTAGTTGATTCTTATTACTTAGGCACTTTTTTTTTGTTCCCCAGTCATGACTCTTAAAATATGAAGAATCCTTCAAAGCCCAGTTCAAACTCTACCTTTTCCATAGTCCTCCCTGATCATACATTTCCTGACCATCTCTTACTTAGATGTTAAGCTTCTTAAAAATAAGGGCTGGACTTCCCTGGCGGTCCAGTGGTTAAGACTCTGCGCTTCCACTGCAGGGGGCGGGGTTCCATTCCTGGTCGGGGAACTAAGATCCCACATGCCCTGCGGCCAAAAAAAAAAAAAGTTGCTAAAAATAAGGGCTAAGTTATAAACTTCTTTTCATTTCCCACCCCCACATCTATCATATTATCTTGTATACATCAATTGTTCAATAATCATTCTTTGAATTAATTATTCAATAGTGACTGGGATATAGGAAACCTGAGTGATAATTTAAAGCACCACCTTGAAGAGGAATCTAATGAATAACAACATTAATAGTATCCAAATGTAGTTACTGCTATAAAATTAACAATGTTATTTTTACAGGTGCTTTAATTAAAAAAATATTATAAGGGTCCCCTGTAGATTGAAATATTATTCTGTGTTTTTGGCATTAATTAAATGGCTATTTAGAATAATTTAGCCTGCAAAGTCCCTGTCTCTATGAGAGTCATGTCTGATGTTTTTTAAAAAATCTGGAAGGGGAATTTATCATGCTTAATAAAACTACATGCTGTTATTACTTGGAGAAGGCCCAGTGGCTGACTTTACAACCTTCATTCCAAAATTCTCTTTATTTCTTAGAGCTTCCAGGCTAAAATTACTCATGTCTGAGACTTACTTGAGAATTCACATACCAAAACTGAAAAGTTTAAAAACGATGAAGGGTGGTGCTGGAATCTTGCTGCTTAATCAGAAAAATCAGAAAAATGTGTCCTGAGACTACTTTGATTTCCTTTTTTAAAAAAAACAACAGATGCCTAATCACATTTAATTAAGAGAATCCTTTTTGTCTCTCTAAGATCCTTTCATCACCCGCTTTACTATCTCACACTTATTCTGTCATTTTTAATTTTGTGTCCTTGCCACTAATGTGCATTTTCCTTATCCACCAATGTCATCTACCCACTTCCTTCAGGAGAGCACAGCACAATCCATCTCTCACTTATAACACCATCTGAACAACTTATTATGAGATTCTTAATTTGGCAGACAGGCTGCATTATTTATTCAGAGCTGATAAAGCACAAAACACGTGGTTGAGTTTCCTGAGAATTTCACTATTTAACACCTCTACAGGGCTAAATCTTTTAAAGCATAGTTTATTCCACTTGTTTTTATACTTTTTGTTCATTTATGTTTTGGAAAATGATTCAAATAAATGGAAAACAGATCATTTATTTGTAACTTTCAAGCATTCAGTGTATTCTATAGGTTCAAGTAATATAATCAGTTGCTTATGGGCTTATATCAAATTTTCTGGCATCTCCTACTCAGAACTAAGAATTGAAATGATAATCCATCCTATTTCTTCCCTTCTATTTTTTTTGTTCCCTGTAGATTATCCAGGAAAGTTTGAACCCTAAACATCACAGAATCTTCCTCCATAACTCATGACTCTAACCTCTGCTCCATTTGTTTGGAAACAAAGATTTTTCTCTTATAATTAGCATGATAAGCAAAACACCACTTAATATTATTCCCAGGATAATTTCCTCTGCAGGGTTTGCCAAATCGTGTGAAACAATGGCAAATAAAGTTTATGTTACCATTTTAAATGTGTGAATTTTAACACTGTACCCTTAAGTATCACATGGATTTGATCTTGTCACAAAATATGCTTTTATCTTAGTGCACTAATGACCATTTTGCCACTTCTATACACCAATCTAATTTTCAGTTATTGTTACAGTTGATCATTCTGTTGGGTAAGCTATAACCTCATCAATATAAATGTTTACATGGTATATGGCTAATTCATTTAAAACTCTTTCACTTAAGACAGATTTAATTATGAATTTTCCTATATTAAGTTGCTATAATTATGTATATATATCATTTATCATTTTCGCAGTGTTTAAGTTTCTTCATCTTTGATGTTAAGCATCTTTGAAAATTTATTTTAGACCATGTGGGTATAATTCATGACATTTGTGCTCTCAGTAAGTTGAACTCTGGTAAAAATTTAGAAACTGGGGGGCTTCCTTGGTGGTGCAGTGGTTAAGCATCTGCCTGCCAATGCAGGGGACACGGGTTCGAGCCCTGGTCCGGGAAGATGCCCCATGCCGCAGAGCAGCTAAGCCTGTGTGCCACAACTACTGAGCCTGTGCTCTAGAGCCCACGAGCCACAACTACTGAAGCCTGCACACCTAGAGCCCATGCTCCACAACAAGAGAAACCACCACAATGGGAAGCCCACGCACCGCAGTGAAGACTCAATGCAGCCAAAAATAAATAAATTAATTAATTAAAAAAAATTTAGACACTGGGAAAATCGGACATTCACTAAGAATTTGCTCCTTACTTTTTTTTTTTTTTTTTTTTGCGGTACGCGGGCCTCTCACTGTTGTGGCCTCTCCCATTGCGGAGCACAGGCTCCAGCTGTGCAGGCTCAGCAGCCATGGCTTACAGGCCCAGCCGCTCTGCAGCATGTGGGATCTTCCTGGACCGGGGCATGAACCCGTGTCCCCTGCATCAGCAGGCGGACTCTCAACCACTGCGCCACCTGGGAAGCTCTGCTCCTTACTTTTTTTAGATGGGGTTGAGAATGTCACAGATGGCCTTACCCAAGGTAGCAATGTTTGATAACAGTCTTTTGGGAGACAATGATAAGGGAAAACTGAAAACTGCATTCTCCCTTGGTTAGAAAGGAAGAAATGAGAGAAAATGGGTGCTTTGCAATGCTATAACTAAGTGGTTAATGTGCTGACAGCAAGCACATTATTCTGGACGGACTCTGGGGGAGCTCCTTCCGGGGAGTACCTTCCCAGAGCTTCTGCTGCTAGTGTCCTTGTCCTCATGTTGAGCCACAGCCACCCCCTGCCTCTGTGGGAGACTCTCTAATACTAGCAGGTGAACAACAGATATTAAAGGACAGTGCCTGATACTTAGAAGTTTCTCAGGGATTGGTTCAAGATGGCGGAGTAGAAGGACGTGCTCTCACTCTCTCTTGCGAGAACACTGGAATCACAACTAACTGCTGAACAGTCATCAACAGGAAGACACTGGAACTCACCAAAAAAGATACCCCACATCCAAAGACAAAGGAGAAGCCACAATGAAATGGTAGGAGGGGCGCAATCACAATAAAATCAAATCCCATAACTGCTGGGTGGGTGACCCACAAACTGGATAACAATTATACCACAGAAGTCTGCCCACTGGAGTGAAGGTTCTGAGCCCCACATCAGCCTGCCAAACCTGGGGGTCCGGCAACAGGAGGAGAAATTCCTAGAGAATCAGACTTTGAAGGTTAGTGGGATTTGACTGCAGGACTTCGACAGGACTGGGGGAAACAGAGACTCCACTCTTGGAGGGCACACATAAAGTAGTGTCTGCATCGGGACCAAGGGGAAGGAGCAGTGACCCCATAGAGACTGAACCAGACATACCTGCTGGTGTTGAGGGGTCTCCTGCAGAGGTGGGGGTGACTCTGTCTAACCATGGGGACAGGGACATTGGCAGCGGAGGTTATGGGAAGTACTCCTTGCCGTGAGCCCTCTCAGAGTCCACCATTAGCCCCAACAAAGAGCTGGGGTAGGCTCCTGTGTTGGGTGGCCTCAGGCCAAACAACCAACAGGGAGGGGACCCAGCCCCACCCATCAGCAGACAAGCAGATTAAACTTTTAATGAGCTCTGTCCACCAGAGCAACAGCCAGCTCTACCCACCACCAGTCCCTCCCATCAGGAAACTTGCACGAGCCTCTTAGATAGCCTCATCCAGCAGAGGGCAGACATCAGAAGCAAGAAGAACTACAGTCTTGCAGCCTGTGAAACAAAAAATGCATTCATAGAAAGATAGACAAGATGAAAAGGCAGAGGGCTATGTACCAGATGAAGGAACAAGATAAAAATCCCAGAAAAACAACTAAATGAAGTGGAGATAGGTAACCTTCCAGAAAAAGAATTCAGAATAATGATAGTGAAGATGTTCCGGGACCTTGGAAAAAGAATGGAGGCAAAGATCAAGAAGTTGCAAGAAATGTTTAACAAAGACCTAGAAGAATTAAAGAACAAACAAACAGAGATGAACCATACAGTAACTGAACTGAAAACTACACTACAAGGAATCAATAGCAGAATAACTGAGGCAGAAGAACGGATAAGTGACCTGGAAGACAGAATGCTGGAATTCACTGCTGTGGAACAGAATAAAGAAAAAAGAATGAAAAGAAATGAAGACAGACTAAGAGACCTCTGGGACAACATTAAACGCAACAACATTCGCATTATAGGGGTCCCAGAAGGAGAAGAGAGAGAGAAAGGACCTGAGAAAATATTTGAAGAGATTATAATTGAAAACTTCCCTAACATGGGAAAGGAAATAGCCACCCAAGGCCAGGAAGTGCAGCGAGTCCCATACAGGATAAACCCAAGGAGAAACATGCCAAGACACATAGTAATCATATTGGCAAAAATTAAAGACAAAAATTATTAAAAGCAGCAAGAGAAAAACGACAAATAACATACAAGGGAACTCCCATAAGGTTAACAGCTGATTTCTCAGCAGAAACTCTACAAGCCAGAAGGGAGTGGCATGATATAATTAAAGTGATAAAAGGGAAAAACCTACAACCAAGATTACTCTACCGAGCAAGGATCTCATTCAGATTTGATGGAGAAATCAAAAGCCTTACAGACAAGCAAAAGCTAAGAGAATTCAGCACCACCAAACTAGCTCTACAACAAATGCTAAAGGAATTTCTCCAAGTGGGAAACACAAGAGAAGAAAAGGACCTACGAAAACAAACCCCAAACAATTAAGAAAATGGTAATAGGAACATACATATCAATAATTACCTTAAACGTGAATGGAATAAATGCTCCAACCAAAAGACACAGGCCTGCTGAATGGACACAAAACAAGACCCATATATACGCTGTCTACAAGAGACCCACTTCAGACCTAGGGACACATACAGACTGAAAGTGAGGGGATGGAAAAAGATATTCCATGCAAATGGAAATCAAAAGAAAGCTGGAGTAGCAATACTCATATCAAATAAAATAGAGTTTAAAGTAAAGAATGTTACAAGAGACAAGGAAGGACACTACGTAATGATCAAGGGATCAACCCAAGAAGATATAACAATTATAAATATATATGCACCCAACATAGGAACACCTCAATACATAAGGCAACTGCTAACAGCTATAAAAGAGGAGATTGGGGCTTCCCTGGTGGCGCAGTGGTTGGGAGTCCGCCTGCCGATGCAGGGGACATGGGTTCGTGCCCCGGTCCGGGAGGATCCCACATGCCGCGGAGCGGCTGGGCCCGTGAGCCATGGCTGCTGGGCCTGCACGTCCGGAGCCTGTGCTCCGCAACGGGAGGGGCCGCGACAGTGAGAGGTCCGCGTACCACAAAAAAAAAAAAAAAAAAAGGAGATTGACAGAAACACAATAATAGTGGGGGACTTTAACACCTCACTTACACCAATGGACAGATCATCCAAAATGAAAATAAATAAGGAAACAGAAGATTTAAATGACACTATAGAACACATAGATTTAATTGATATTTATAGAACATTCCATCCAAAAACAGCAGATTACACTTTCTTCTCAAGTGTGCATGGAACATTCTCGAGGATAGATCACATCTTGGGTCACAAATCAAGCCTCAGTAAATTTAAGCAAATTGAACTAATATCAAGCATCTTTTCTGACCACACACTATGAGATGAGAAATCAATTACAGGGAAAAAAATGTAAAAATCACAAACATATGGAGTCTAAACATTACGTTACTAAATAACCAAGAGATCACTGAGGAAATCAAAGAGGAAATCAAAAAATACCTAGAGACAAATGACAATGAAAACACGATGATCCAAAACCTATGGGATGTAGCAAAAGCAGTTCTAAGAGGGAAGTTTATAGCTATACAAGCCTACCTCAAGAAACAAGAAAACTCTCAAATAAACAATCTAACCTTACACCTAAAAGAACTGGAGAAAGAAGAACAAACAAAACCCAAAGTTAGCAGAAGGAAAGATATAAAGATCAGAGCAGAAATAAATGAAATACAAACAAAAAAACAATAACAAAGATCAATAAAACTAAAAGCTGGTTCTTTGAGAAGATAAACAAAATTGATAAACCATTAGCCAGACTCATCAAGAAAAAGAGGGAGAGGACTCAAATCAAGAAAATTAGAAATGAAAAAGGAGAAGTTACAACAGACACCACAGAAATACAGAGCATCCTGAGAGACTACTACAAGCAACTCTATGCCAGTAAAATGGACAACCTGGAAGAAATGGATAAATTCTTAAAAAGGTATAATGTTCCAAGACTGAACCAGGAAGAAATAGAAAATATGAATAGGCCAATCACAGGTAATGAAATTGAAACTGTGATTAAACATTTTCCAAGAAACAAAAGTCCAGGACCAGATGGCTTCACAGGTGAATTCTATCAAACATTAAGAGAAGAGCTAACACCCATCCTTCTCAAACTCTTCCAAAAAATTGCAGAGGAAGGAACACTCCCAAACTCATTCTATGAGGCCACCATCACCGTGATACCAAAACCAGACAAGGATACTACAAAAAAAGAAAATTACAGACCAATATCACCGATGAATATAGATACAAAAGTCCTCAACAAAATACTAGCAAACAGAATCCAACAACACATTAAAAGGATCATACACTATGATCAAGTTGGATTTATCCCAAGGATGCAAGGATTCTTCAATATAGGCAAATCAATCAATGTGATACACCATATTAACAAATTGAAGAATAAAAACCATATGATCATCTCAATAGATGCAGAAAAAGCTTTTGACAAAATTCAACACCAATTTATGATAAAACTCTCCAGAAAGTGGGCATAGAGGGAACCTACCTCTACATAATAATAAAGGCCATATATGAGAAACCCCCAGAAAACATCATTCTCAATGGTGAGAAACTGAAAGCATTTCCTCTAAGATCAGGAACAAGATATGGATGTTGACTCTCACCACTGTTATTCAAGATAGTTTTGGAAGTCCTAGCCACAGCAATCAGAGAAAAAAAGAAATAAAAGGAATACATATTGGAAAAGAAGTAAAACTGTCACTGTTTGCAGATTACATGACACTATACATAGAGAATCCTAAAGATGCCACCAGAAAACTACTAGACCTAATCAATAAATTTGGTAAAGTTGCAGGATACAAAATTAATGCACAGAAATCTCTGGCATTCCTATACACTAATGATGAAAAATCTGAGAGAAATTAAGGAAACACTCCCATTTACCATTGCAACAAAAAGAATAAAATACCTAGGAATAAACCTACCTGCGGAGACAAAAGACCTGAATACAGAAAACTATAGGACACTGATGAAAGAAATTAAAGATGATACCAAGAGATGGAGAGATATACCATGTTCTTGGATTGGAAGAATCAATATTGTGAAAATGACTATACTACCCAATGCAATCTGCAGATTCAATGCAATCCCTATCAAATTACCAGTGGCAGTTTTTATGGAACTAGAACAAAAAATCTTCAAATTTGTGTGGAGACACATAAGGCCCCGAATAGCCAAAGCTGTCTTGAGGGATAAAAACAGAGCTGGAGGAATGAGACTCCGTGACTTCAGACTATATAATACAATGCTACAGTAATCAAGGCAATATGGTACTGGCACAAAAACAGAAACATAGATCAATGAAACAAGATAGAAAGCCCAGAGATAAACCCATGCACCTATGGTCAACTAATCTATGACAAAGGAGGCAAGGATATACAATGGAGAAAAGACAGTCTCTTCAATAAGTGGTGCTGGGAAAACTTGACAGCTACAACTAAAAGAATGAAATTAGAACACTCTAATACCATATACAAAAATAAACTCAAAATGGATTAGAGAACTTAATTTAAGAGTGGACACTATAAAACTCTTAGAGGAAAACATAGGAAGAACACTGTTTGACATAAATCACAGCAAGATCTTTTTTGATCCTCCTCCTAGAGTAATGTAAATAAAAATGAAAATAAGCAAATGGGACCTAATGAAACTTAAAAACTTTTGCACAGCAAAGGAAACCATAAACAAGATGAAAAGACAACCTTCAAAATGGAAGAAAATATTTGCAAACGAATCTACAGACAAAGGATTAATCTCCAAAATATATAAACAACTCATGCAGCTCAATATTAAAGAAACAAACAACCCAATCCACAAATGGGCAGAAGACCTAAATAGACATTTCTCCAAAGAAGACATACAGATGACCAAGAAGCACATGAAAAGCTGCTTAACATCACTAATTGTTAGAGAAATGCAAATCAAAACTACAGTGAGGTATCACCTCACACCAGGTAGAATGGGCATTATCTGAAAATCTACAAACAACAAATGCTAGAGAGGGTGTAGAGAAAAGGGAACCCTCCTGCACTGTTGGTGGGAATGTAAATTGATACAGCCACTATGGAGAACAGTATGGAGTTTCCTTAATAAACTAAAAATAGAATTACCGTATGACCTGGCAATCCCACTACTTGGCATATACCCAGAGAAAACCATAATTCAAAAAGAGACATGCACCCCAATGTTCATTGCAGCCCTATTTACAATAGCTCGGTCATGGAAGCAACCTAAATGCCCATCGACAGACGAATGGATAAAGAAGATGTGGTGCCTATATACAATGGAATATTACTCAGCCATAGAAAGGACTGAAATTGGGTCATTTGTAGAGATGTGGATGCATATAGATACTGTCACACAGAGTGAAGTAAGTCAGAAAGAGAAAAACAAATATCATATGTTAACGCATATATGTGGAAACTAGAAAAATGGTACAGATGAACTGGTTTGCAGGGCAGAATTAGAGACACAGATGTAGAGAAGAAACGTATACACACCAAGGGGGGAAAGCGGCAGGGGGTGGTAGTGGTGGTGTGATGAATTGGGAGATTGGGAATGAAATGTATACACTGATGTGTATAAAATGGATGACTAATAAGAACCTGCTGTATAAAAAAATAAATAAAACTCAAAAAAAATCAAGCTCATTATTCTAATCATAATAAGATTCTAATCATAATAAGGCAATATACTCAGATGATAATGATAAAATATATATGGAGGCATTTGATTTCTTTTTCTATTTATTTTTAATAAAATATTTCAAACTAGCAAAAAATTAAACCCACCGAAGTATATGTTTCTCAAATTTAATAGATTTTAACGTTTTGTTCTATTTGCATCTGGTCTCTTTCTCAAATAAAATTTTGTGGATGCACCTAAATTCTAATACATTTATCTATTTTTTTCCTCCCCAAAGAATCACTCTCCGGAAGTTGGAGAGTGCCATTCCACGCATGTTTTAGTGCTTTTTCTATTTGTGACTGTATCCATAAACAGTATATATTATTGCTGTATTATATATATGTATATATTTATATATGTGTGTATATATACATATACACATATATAGGGTTGACCAAAAGGTTCGTTCACATTTTTCTATAAGATGTTGTGAAAAACCCTAAAGAACTTTTTGGCCAACCCGTATATACTCACACATATATAATTCTATATATTTACAATTTTCTTGATTTTTTTTCACTTGACATTATGTTTTTGAAATTTAAAAATACATATTTTAGCTACCATAGTATTATTCCAAGGTGTGAATAAACTCTAATGTATCCCTTACAGGTGGGTTATTTCCTTTTCATATTTTTCACTCTTGTAGTGGATAGCTGTGCTCAAGTGTGATTTAGAGACATTCAGAGCATCAGGGGTAGATAGGGAATTTTATTTCAAGAGACTGTCTGCTATCTGCCAAAAATCAAAACACAATTCTCCGCACACCTCTTTCTGTTTGAGTCTTCTACTTTAATTTCATCCCGTGTATACCTTGGTTAGTTATGTCTTTGTTAAGTTTTGTCTGCTTAAGATGAAGACCATACATTTTTCAATTAAGTGCTATACTGCTGCTCTAAGCATCTAGAATGATAACCATGAAAAATAACCTTTGTAAAAGGTAGTGCTTTATAGCACTGTAGAAAGATAGCTACTAAGTTTAATTCACTGCTTTAGGTAACTTGTATTTTATATATTTATACTCTACTTGGTTTACTTTATGACTTATAGTATTGCAAAGAGAGAAGGAAACATTTTTTCTCTCCTGTTTTAGTTGTGATTTTATAATATGTTGCACCGGTAAAATTTATTCCCATTTCTTGCCATCTGTGTTGAAGCAAAGGCATTATATGTTTTACTTGAAAGGGAGAAAGCCCCTTTAAATGGGGCTTAGAAAATAAATTAACTTGAGGTGATTTTATACCATTTAATTACTGTTGATCTTAACAAGAATAAAAATTAAACTAGGGCTTCCCTGGTGGCGCAGTGGTTGAGAGTCCACCTGCCGATGCAGGGGACGCGGGTTCGTGCCCCGGTCCGGGAAGATCCCACATGCCACGGAGCGGCTGGGCCTGTGAGCCATGGCCGCTGAGCCTGCGCGTCCGGAGCCTGTGCTCCGCAATGGGAGAGGCCACAACAGTGAGAGGCCCGCGTACCGCAAAAAAAAAAAAAAAAAAAAATTAAAATGAATAAATTTTAATTGAATAAATTTAAAATATCTTCAATCCAATTACATTCTCATATAGTAGAGCAATTTTAAAAATGCATTGCATCTGACTGTCTCGTGCTGGTGTGAGAAGGGCTGTTAGAAACCCCAGAAGGATAGACACTGCCTGCCCCTTTGCTCAGAGAGAACAGCTCTACACCCAGCTCTCTAGCCCTCATAAGAGCATGGTCTTGGGAGGATGGTCTTGATCTTTTACCACTAGCCTCTCAGTGGCCACTGTGAAAGTTGTAAATGAAGTGCATCTGGAGAGCTGGCTGTAAATGAGTATTTCTCTCTATAAATCTGGCCTCTGAGTGGATGATATAGGAGATTTTTGAAGGAAATAATTGACACACCATTCAACTTAAGTTAATTCTAACCACTTTTTATTATCCTGGGGATCTGCCAGATACACTCTATCCTTTCCTCTGCACTTCAGAAGTGGGGACAGGAGACATTTGGCAGTGTATTCTTTGTTATTTAAACAGTAAAAAGGTAATAACCTCAAACCAATCTGGAAGGATAATTCTTTTAAGACAAACTTTTAATTAAGGCAATCACTTTTGCCATATGGGAAGATATTCTTTAAGATGTGCTGCATGTCACCTATATGGGGCTAAGAGGTTATATGGAATAAAATAAATACCACGAGGAAGGAAGGAGTGGGGATCATCATTCCCCTGATACTGAGGCACCAATGGGCAAGTTTCCTCTATCCTTGGTTAACTGTACTGAATTAACTGTGGTTTTTAGATTTTAGTTATTGTAGGAAAGAAGATTTTCTTGGTGATTACATTCTGTTTCCTAGAACATACCTAAGGCATAGGGGATCTTAAAAAATGTTCTGGATGTCATCTACTGCCTCCAAAAGACAAACTAGTTACAATTCATTAATTTATTAGAACCCCAGTGTAATAGGAATTAATTCTTTTATTGCAATAGTCAGTGCATCCATGCAAAGAATACCTAGTAGGGTGCAACCAAGGACTGCCTTCACGAATGACTGGCTCTGGGCAGAACTTATTTAGAAAAGCCTTCTTAGGCACATTTTATAGAAGATTTTTAAGGATTATTATGTTGGAGTAGTACATGGATACATATTTACTTACTAAAATACCTGTTTCAATTATTTATTCATAGATTATATTGTATAAAATCCCCACATTGAGACCAATATTACAGCCTTTAGAATAAATATCACTCTTCCCAAGAAAACCAAGCTCAATAGGAGTCATTTGTTAGCTTCAAGCACCTTAATTACTCAGTTATTGGTTCAGGCTTAAGGCTGGATGTGTTCTGACCTCCTGACTTGACAGATAAGTCTAGTTTCTCATTATTGCCTCATTTCGGATGATCATAGGAGGAAGCTAGGACTCAGAATTCCAATTAGTTGTCAGAGTTAAAGAACTCACCTTAATGGTGCCAGGTAGAAACACCCTATTGTGGATTAAATTAAATTTACATAAGTACACTTATGTAAAGTGCTTAAAACTGCCTGACACTAGGTAAATGTTATCTGTTATTAGAATTATTTGCTGTTCTGAATGATTCCCAAACAATGAGTCAAATCAATAAAGTACATTTTATATAGGAATGTAGGAAAAATATTTCCCAAACTGATCCTGCTGCCTGAGAGTGGGTAGAGTAGCTTCATAATCCTGGACAAGTGACTGGGAAATGGTTTTCTTTCTAGAGCTAGAACTGTTTGTCTGGACTGCTCTGAATATCAAGGCAAACAAATGCATGTGTTCATCCTCGCAACAACTGGCAATCTGTGAGGAGTGAGTGAAGATGTTTTCTGGCTTTGGAAGTTGTAGGATAATGGAGTTTCTAACCCAGCAGTTTTATTTCAGAGAGGCTGTTCAACTTGCATGTGTAAAAATAATCCTCCTTCTGTTGAATCCCAGAGGGGCTTGATTTCAGCAGCTCCATTGCAGTGCACAGAAGAGAGATTGTTCTAAGAAATGAGCTGTCTGAAAATGCCACAACATGCTACTGCAGCATGGTCATTTGCTAACTACTTTTCATGTTATATCCAACCTCTTTAATACCAAGGGTCTTTTTAAAATGCCAAAGATACTCCTCCAAAAATACACATGAATCAGTCATTTGCATTTGCTCATAAAACTCTTTTGCCTTTTCAAAGAGCACTGGGTTGGAGACAAGGACATCTTTCTATCTTTTCACTGAGAACCACTAACTCAGAACACCATATAGTCTTCCTAATTTATCTACGTGAGAGCATCATGGGACATGGGAAATGGTTTTCTTTCTAGAGCTAGAACTATATGCTCCCTTCATACTTTGAAAGACTGAAAATCTGTTGAGCCTTTAAATATCAGCCATCCTGCTCCCTGATATTTTATATACTATGTTGAAGAATATTGTGATTATCTACTAATGCTTTTTTATGCTCAGCCCTATCCAGTCATAAACGTGTGTCATTTTCTCTTTAGATGATCATTGCCTTTCCGTGCTTCTACTAATTGACTTTTACTAGAGGAAGACTCTTTTTTTCCCATCTCAGTTTAATCATCACCACCACAGCTCCTTTTATCACCCTTCTGGTTCTCTGATCTCTACTTGTTACTTTCTTCCTTCTTTCTCTGACTTTTTCTTGCTTTTTTTCTCCCTTGTGCCTTAGTTCTTAATTCTCCATTGATCGATCACAAAAGGCTGCCATTCTGTGGACATGAAGAAGAGGAGCTTTTCTTCTGTTTGTGATGTAGGCACTGAGCATCAGGTGCAAATCTTCATGGCTGTTCTTTCTTCCCGAGCATTTAAGGCCCTTTGGGGGTATTGCTTCTGGAACAGAGCAGTCCTGGAAGCTTGTGTGTTGCATAGGATTGGTGTCTGGATCTCTGCTACTGGGAGTGGAGATGGTGCCAAGGCTGGAACTTGCTGTGTATGGTGAGGTAACAACCTAGAGTAATACTGAAATCAGGAGCTGAGGCTTCCATGGCTCAGACTGAAATGCACATATTGACAGCACACTGAAACTAAGAGTGGGACCAGGAGAAGAGATGACCATAAGGCCAGAGAAGTAGAGAAGTTGAGGTTACACCAGATCCATGGGCTTCCTAGGACCCTAAACAGGCGGCAGAATGTGGAGTCAAGGCAAGTGTCCCACAGTTTAGGGGCCTGCTCTGGACACTTTCAGAGAAGGGCACTGATTCACTCTTCATTTAAGACCAGAAATGAATCTTGCTGTGCTGTGGGCCTCAGGGGCACAAGATTGGCCTCATATAGGGACTGGCAGCCAGCAGGCAGGCCTGTGAGACTGACACTCTTCCCTGAGATGTCTTCTGAAATACAAGATCCTGAGCTATGAGTCATCCTCACCAAAATATTGCATTTTCAACTGAGTGAGGTTCAACATTTGCTTGAGTTCTGGTCCTGAAAAGGAGTCAGAGCTCCTTTAAAAGGATTGGGAGAGATGGACGAATTTTCATTTAATTTTTCTCCATGTTATTCCACATACGTTAACTATTAAAAGTGTACTGTGTTGATTGAACAGAGGAGTAAATAAAGGTGACATTCACAAAAGTTAATTGTAAGGACTCTACAAAAATTTATCTAATCATTGCCATTCACAGAAGCAAATGCTAATTCTTAAGTTTTTTAAGTTAAGTGATCACTTATTTCAAGGATATGTCTGTGATAGGAGATGAAATAGACAAGGCATCTGAAAAGAATAATTCTAATTTGTGTGTGATTGTGCTGTATCTTTGTGTAATAACTTATAATGTGCAGACACCAGGCCCTAAAGAATTCTGTCTCTATACTGAAGGAGGAAGAAACTGAGACCATTTTTATTTTAACGTTCATTCTTCATCATATCCACAGTGTATTTTAATTTCAGATGGTTCCCTCTTTTCAGAGCCCATAAGTCTCCTTAGAAAAAATGTTCACCTTGGGGAGGTAGAAATCCCACAATGACTCTTACATGATTCTTTTCCTGGTCAAGGAATATTTAAATGAGCTCAGAGGAAAGATGAGTGTTTTGCATTTTACTGCCTTATGCTCTGCATTTCAAAGATAATCCAAATATCTAAAATGTGTTTTCAGTAAAGCACTCCTTGCTACTTGCAGTGTCCTTGAATACCACTGAATGTATCATCAATTTTCTAATACATGTAGCTGAGAAAAAAATCTAATGACCATGAGGCTGTAAAACGTAAGTACTCCCCATAGTAAGAGTAAGATAAATGCAGACTCATATTAGTAACACTGGCCTGGAGATATAGCTGTCTGTTGGAGCTTATCGTGTGTTTAATGAAAGATACAATCAGACAAATTAAACTCCATATTTTTTAATTCATATCAATGCAATTCTTCTTTAGTCCTATCCTTCTACAAGAGGCCCAGTTGCACCACTGCTGCCCCCTTGTCCACCCTGCCCATCCTTGTTCATAAGAAGAAGAAGAACACAGGTAGCCCACCCACAAAGGGCTCAAGATAAATGGAACGTTGCTGCTGCCCTGGAGAGGGGAAATCGGCTGTCATTGTGTCAGATCACCATTAGTCTTCTATTTTTCTCAGCTAACAAAAAGCGTGGTGTGTCTTTTGAGTCTAGAGGCATCTCAGAGCCTTGGTGAGCAGGAAGGTACACAGATAGGGTCCCCTCGCTGGTCCTCACTGCTGGCCCAATGTCAGGGAAAAAGCAGGTCTAAATTTCCAAAAAGACCTTTAGAGGAGAAGGTGGAGAGAACAAATAGAACATGAGCTTTGATGGATGTATTTACAGAGCACAGCTTATTAATTAAAGGTTCGTCCAGCCCAGTTCGTCCAGCCCAGTTAAAGGTTCGTCCAGCCCAGTGTTGTGTAGCCGGGCCCTTTCCCTCACTTCAGTCACATTTGGAGGGTATGGACTGAACTTCCACTGTGTGTCCCATTATTTAGTGTGGTTCTCTCGGGACATTGGTGTTTTGTTCTAAGTGTGTCTCTCTTGTAGACAGTGTGTGGTTATGTTTGGCTTTGTGGTTCAGTAGGAGTCTTTTTGTTTTTTTTTTCATTGGAAAAGGCAGACCTTGTTGACGTGACAGAAATGTTTGGTCTTAGTTCTATCACCATATTTTATGTAATGCTTTCTGTTTTTATTATGAATAAAATCTTTTACTTTGCTTTTTACCTAATGATTAACTCTGTGCAGTGTAGTGAATCCTCTACATTTTTAGGCTCATGTATTGATTCCTTATTATGAGCAAGAATTAATTTAAGCTATGTACACTTTTATTAGTGTTTATTCTTATATTTTAAATATGTTTATATTTTTATTTCTTGCTTAATCCATTTAATATCTTTCAACTGCTTGGCTATGAAAGATAAACTTACTTGCACTAACTGTCCTTAACTCTCCCTTCTCTTACTAACAGTTGTGATTTTTATCATTTCTGTATTGTTAGGGATTAAGACATTAACATTTTAGTTTGCAATAAAAAAATTTACTATTTGTTTTTCAAGTCCTAAGATTAAATGAATTTAATGATCACAGCCATGCCTTTTTACCAAAAAGAGCTTGTTCTCTTTCACTTTTTCAAGAAGCTCAGGGAATGTATATTCATCATACTTTTAAATAAGTTTATCTCCTGCCTTTATACCTGATCTACATTTTGTCTGGGCACAGAAATCTCAGTTAATCTCATTTAACTCTCTTTTTTTGAGGACTTTTATAAACACTGCTCTGCTGCCTTTAGGGGACTGTTAGCAGATTCTTATAAATTTCAGGATACAGTTATCAGGCAATTAACCCAGAAATTCCACTTCTAGGTATTTACCCAAGTGAAATGAAAACATATGCCCACAAAAAGACTTAGGATATGAGTGTTCATAGAAACCGTATTCACAATAGCCCAAGACTAATGAAACCCCAATGCATGTCAGCGGTAGAATGGATGAACAAGTCATGGTGTATTCACACAATGGAATATTACTCAGCAATTAAAAGGAATAAACCACTGATACACACATCAACATGGATGAATTTCACAGACATCATTCGGAGCAAAATAAAGCGAATATCATTGTGGTCAAATGTAGGTTTTGATATCTTTCCACAGGAGGAACATTGCCCCGAGATCCAGAGACCTAGTTTCTAAGCTTCAGTGTACAAACCAGCTTGTGAAACTCCAACCTTTGGCGAGGGTGGGTTTACTTTCACCATCTATGAAAGGTGATAATATAATAGATGATACTATTTTCACTTTTTTGAGGTTCTGAAATCCAGAGGATTTAGTTATTTGTAGTCAACATGAAGAAACATTGGTCTTCCAATCCTTATCATGTGTGAGTTATAATCTCTAATGACATTCTAATTTTAACACAATGATTTCTAAACCATTGTGTGGAATTGCTACATATCCTAAAAATGAAGAATCCAGGGCTATTAGTGAGTAAGATCAAGTTATATCAGATTCACCAATCTATTTAGTTACTCATTTCCTATTAATTATTTGCTTTTTCATTCTAATAATAGCCAAGCTTTTCTTATATTTAGTTATTAATTCAATAAATACATATTGAATGTCTACCTTGGAACTGTATACAGGCCCATAAATCTGCTTTATTACTGGTTAGGGAATTGACTTTATTATATCTGTTTTCTTCTTAATGAGACAAGACATATGTAAAAGGTGTCTATTCTTTATAAATGAACTTAAAGTACCCTCCAATTATTATAATCTCTCTACAAGCTGAATTCTTCTGTCCTCCAGTGAGGTGTCTATTCATAAAGAAAATTGGGACTCATGGAGGATGTAGCTCTTGGAGAAAAGAAAACAGAAAAGAACATAATAGTAAACATCGCTAAGGATTTTAATGATTTATGAGCCACACACAAAGTCCTGTTTAAAGCCATAATTCATGTATAGGTTATGGTTACTTAGAAGAATTCTATTTACTTTGTAACGGAAATATGCTTGATTCCAACAGTCTTCCATTCAATTAACTGATATTTCCTGCTAAACGTTGTGTTTCTTATACAAAAAACAAACAAACAAAAAGCTTATCATCTGTCTTAAGGATTTCTCAAAATAAGGAAAAGATCTGTAAATACCTTTCTGGGAAATATTTAAGTAAGCATCTAGAGTCTCATGTCTGAAATAATTAGTGTCAAGCCTTCCTTGAATTGAAAAGAGTGACAATGATATACATGGCATATTTGTTCCCAATCCTTCACCCTTTCCTATAATCTCACCTTTTGCCCTTTGACTTTGAGGTTCCTCCTAGCAGGAGTGGAGTATATTTCCCATCCCATTACAGCTGTGAATTGCTTTGACTAATACACCATAGGTAGGAAGACCAGTGTGCCAGTTCTGAGTTAGATCTTTAAGAAGCAGCACAGGAGGGACTTGCCTGGTGGCCCAGTGGTTAAGACTCCGTGCTTCCACTGCAGGGGGCACAGGTTCAACCCCCGGTCAGGGAACTAAGGTCCTACATGCAGCACAACCAAACAAACAAACAAATAAAAAGCAGGACAATGTTTCTGTTCACCCACTTGGCACTTCTACCATCACCATGAGAACAGGCCTCAGATAGTCTGCTGGTCACAGAGCAATAAGAGAATGTGATGCAGAAATACCTCAAGGACCTGCAGACCAGCTACTGGGAGTATATTTGTTTATTGTTGTCTGCCACTGTATATTTTTTAACAACTTTATTGGAGTATAATTGCTTTACAATTCTGTGTTACTTTCTGCTGTACAACAAAGTGAATCAGTTATATGTAAACATATATCCCCATATCCCCTCCTTCTTGCATCCTCCTCCCACCCTCCCTATCCCACCCCTCTAGGTGGTCACAAAGCACAAAGTTGATCTCCCTGTGCTACGTAGTTGCTTCCCCAGTAGCTATCTATTTTACATTTGGTAGTGTATATATGTCAGTGCTACTCTTTCACTTCGTCCCAGCTTACCCTTCCCTCTCCATGTGTCCTCAATCCACTCTCTACCTCTGCGTCTTTATTCTTGTCCTGCCCCTAGGTTCATCAGAACCATTTTTTTTTTTAGATTCCATATATATGTGTTAGCATACGGTATTTGTTTTTCTCTTTCTGACTTCACTCTGTATGACAGACTCTAGATACATCTACCTCACTACAAATAACTCAATTTCATTTCTTTTATGACTGAATAATATTCCATCGTATATATGTGCCACATCTTCTTTACCCATTCATCTGTCAGTGGACACTTACGTTGCTTCCATGTCCTGGCTATTGTAAATAGTGCTGCAATGAACATTGTAGTACATGTCTCTTTTTGAATTATGGTTTTATCAGGGTATATGCCCAATAGTGGAATTGCTGGATTATATGGTAGTTCTATTTTTAGTTTTTTAAGGAACCTCCATACTGTTCTCCATAGTAGCTGTATCAATTTACATTCCCACCAACAGTGCAAGAGGGTTCCCTTTTCTCCACACCCTCTTCAGCATTTATTGTTTGTAGATTTTTTGATGATGGACATTCTCACTGGTGTGAGGTGACACCTCATTGTAGTTTTGATTTGCATTTCTCTAATGATTAATGATGTTGAGCATCCTTTCATGTGTTTGTTGGCAATCTGTATATCTTCTTTGGAGAAATGTCTATTTAGGTCTTCCACCCATTTTTGGATTGGATTGTTTTTTGTTTTGATTTTAAGCTGCATGAGCTGCTTGTATATTTTGGAGATTAATCCTTTGTCAGTTGCTTCATTTGCAAATATTTTCTCCCATTCTGAGGGTTGTCTTTTTGTCTTGTTTATGGTTTCCTTTGCTGTGTAAAAGCTTTAAGTTTCATTAGGTCCCATTTGTTTATTTTTGTTTTTATTTCCATTTCTCTAGGAAGTGGGTCAAAAAGGATCTTGCTGTGATTTATGTCATAGAGTGTTCTGCCTATGTTTTCCTCTAAAAGTTTTATAGTGTCTGGCCTTGCATTTAGGTCTTTAATCCATTTTGAGGTTTTTTGTGTGTATGGTGTTAGGAAGTATTCTAATTTCAATCTTTCACATGTAGCTTTCCAGTTTTCCCAGCACCACTTGTTGAAGAGGCTGTCTTATCTCCATTGTATATTCTTGCCTCCTTTGTCAAAGATAAGGTGACCATATGTGCATGGGTT
Organism: Hyperoodon ampullatus; assembly: GCF_949752795.1. Lineage (NCBI taxonomy): Eukaryota > Metazoa > Chordata > Mammalia > Artiodactyla > Ziphiidae > Hyperoodon > Hyperoodon ampullatus. Next base: position 119,555,990 of record NC_136916.1, on the reverse strand, counting down.
GATCTCTGGGTTTTTATCCTGTTCCATTGATCTACATTTCTGTTTTTGTGCCAGTACCATACTGTCTTGATTACTGTAGCTTGGTAGTATAGTCTGAAGTCCAGGAGGCTGATACCCCCAGCTCCATTTTTCTTTCTCAGGATTTCTTGCTTTGGCTATTCGGGGTCTTTTGTGTTTCCATACAAGTTGTGACATTTTTTGTTCTAGTTTTGTGAAAAATGCCATTGGTAGTTTGATAGGGATTGCATTGAATCTGTAGATTGCTTTGGGTAGTATAATTATTTTCACAATGCTGATACTTTCAATCCAACAACATGGTATATCTCTCCATCTGTTTGTATCGTCTTTAATTTCTTTCATCATTTTCTTATAGTTTTCTGCATGCAAGTCTTTTGTCTCCTTAGGAAGGTTTATTCCTAGGTATTTTGTTCTTTTTGTTGCAATGGTAAATGGGAGTGTTTCCTTAATTTCTCTTTCAGATTTTTCATCATTAGTGTATAGGAATGCAAGAGATTTCTGTGCATTAATTTTGTATCCTGCTACTTTACCAAATTCATTGATTAGCTCTAGTAGTTTTCTGGTAACATCTTTAGGATTCTCTATGTATAATATCATGTCATCTGCAAACAGTGACAGTTTTACTTCTTTTCCAATTTGGATTCCTTTTATTTCTCTACTTCTCTGGTTGCTGTGGCTAAAACTTCCAAAACTATGTTGAATAATATTGGTGAGAGTGGGCACTTGTCTTGTCCCTGAACTTACAGATAATGGTTTCAGTTTTTCACCATTGAGAATGATGTTGGCGTGGGTTTGTCATATATGACCTTTATTATGTAGAGGTAGGTTCCCTCTATGCCCACTTTCTGGACAGTTTTTTATCATAAGTGGGTGGTGAATTTTGTCAAAAGCTTTTTCTGCATCTATTGAGATTATCATTTGGTTTTACCGTTCATTTTGTTAATATGGTGTATCACATTGATTGATTTGTGTATATTGAAGAATCCTTGCATCCCTGGGGTTAACCCCACTTGATCTTGGTGTATGATCTTTTAATGTGCTGTTGGATTCTGTTTGCTAGTATTTTGTTGAGGATTTTTGCATCTGTGTTCATCAGAGTTATTGGTCTGTAGTTTTCTTTTCTTGTGACATCTTTGTCTGGTTTTGGTATCAGGGTGATCTCGTGGCCTCATAGTACGAGTTTGGAAATGTTCCTCCCTCTGCTATATTTTGGAAGAATTTGAGAAGGATAGGTGTTAGCTCTTCTCTAAATGTTTGATAGAATTCACCTGTGAAGCCATCTGGTCCTGGGCTTTTGTTTGTTGGAAGATTTTTTTGTTTGTTTTTTTGCAGTACGCGGGCCTCTCACTGTTGTGGCCTCTCCCGTTGCGGAGCGCAGGCTTAGCGGCCATGGCTCACGGGCCTAGCCGCTCCGCAGCAAGTGGGATCTTCCCAGACCGGGGCACGAACCTGTATCCCCTGCATCAGCAGGTGGACTCTCAATAACTGCGCCACCAGGGAAACCCCGGAAGATTTTTAATCGCAGTTTCAATTTCAGTGCTTGTGATCGGTCTGTTCGTATTTTCTATTTCTTCCTGGTTCAGTCTTGGAAGGTTGTACTTTTCTAAGAATTTGTCCATTGCTTCCAGGTTGTCCGTTTTATTGGCATATAGTTGCTTTTAGTAGTCTCTCATGATCCTTTGTATTTCTGCAGTGTCAGTTGTTACTTCTCCTTTTTCATTTCTAATTTTGTTGGTATGAGTCTCCTCCCTGTTTTTCTTGATGAGTCTGGCTAATGGTTTATCAATTTTGTTTATCTTCTCAAAGAACCAGCTTTTAGTTTTATTGATCTTTGCTACTGTTTCCTTCATTTCTGTTTCATTTATTTCTGATCTGAACTTTCTGATTTCTTTTCTTCTGCTAACTTTGGATTTTTTTTGTTTTTCATTCTTTAATTGCTCTAGGTGTAAGGTTAGGTTGTTTATTTGAGATTTTTCTTGTTCCTTGAGATAAGATTGTATTGCTATAAACTACCCTCTTAGAACTGCTTTTGCAGCATCCAGTAGGTTTTGGGTTGTTGTGTTTTCATTGTCATCTGTTTCTAGGTATTTTTTTATTTCCTCCTTGATTTCTTCTGTGATCTCTTGGTTATTTAGTAGTGTATCTGTAATTGATAACTAGTCTCATAGTGTTGTGTTCTAAAAAGATAATTGATATGATTTCAATTTTCTTAAATTTACCAAGGCTTGATTTGTGACCCAAGATATGATCTGTCCTGGAGAATGTTCCATGAGCAGTTGAGAAGAAAGTGTATTCTGTTGTTTTTCGATGGAATGTCCTATAAATATCAATTAAGTCCATCTTGTTTAATGTGTCATTTAAAGCTTGTGTTTCCTCATTTATTTTCATTTTGGATGATCTGTCCATTGGTGAAAGTGGGGTTTTAAAAGTCCCCTACTATTATTATTTTACTGTTGATTTCCCCTTTTATGGCTGTTAGCATTTACCTTATGTATTGAGGTGCTCCTATGTTGGGTGCATAAATATTTACCATTGTTATATCTTCTTATTGGATTGATCCCTTGATCATTATGTAGTGTCCTTCTTTGTCTCTTGTAATAGTCTTTATTTTAAAGTCTATATTGTCTGATATGAATGTTGCTGCTCCAGCTTTCTTTTTTTTTTTTTTTTTTTTTTCCGGTATGCGGGCCTCTCACTGTTGTGGCCTCTCCCGTTGCGGAGCACAGTCTCCGGATACGCAGGCTCAGTGGCCATGGCTCACGGGCCCAGCCACTCTGCGGCATGTGGGATCTTTCCGGACCGGGGCACGAACCCATGTCCCCTGCATCAGCAGGCGGACTCTCAACCACTGTGCCACCAGGGAAGCCCTGCAGCTTTCTTTTGATTTCCATTTGCATGGAATATCTTTTTCCATCCCCTCACTTTCAGTCTGTATGTGTCCCTAGGTCTGAAGTAGGTCTCTTGTATACAGCATATATATGGGTCTTGTTTTTGTATCCATTCAGCCAGTCTGTGTCTTTTGGTTGGAGCATTTAATGCATTTACATTTAAGTTAATTATCGATATGTATGTTCCTATTACCATTTTCTTAATCGTTTTGGGTTTGTTATTGTAGGTCTTTTCCTTCTCTTGTGTTTCCTGCCTAGAGAAGTTCTTTTAGCATTTGTTGTAAAGCTGGTTTGGTGGTGCTGAATTCTCTTAGCTTTTGCTTGTCTGTAAAGGTTTTAATTTCTCTGTCGAATCTGAATGAGATCCTTGCTGGGTAGAGTAATCTTGGTTGTAGGTTTTTCCCTTTCATCACTTTAAATATGTCCTGCCACTCCTTTCTGGCTTGCAGAGTTTCTGTTAACCTTCTGTGGTTTCCCTTGTATGTTATTTGTTGCTTTTCCCTCGCTGCTTTTAATAGTTTTTTTTGAATTTAGTGTTTGATAGTTTGATTAATATGTGTCTTGGCTTGTTTCTCCTTGGATTTATCCTGTATGGGACTCTGCACTTTGTGGACTTGACTGACTATTTCCTTTCCCATGTTAGGGAAGTTTTCACCTATAATCTCTTGAAAATTTTCTCAGACCCTTTCTTTATCTCTTCTTCTTCTGGGACCCCTATAATTTGAATGTTGATGTGTTTAATGTTGTCCCCAAGGTCTTTGAGACCTTCCTCAATTCTTTTCAATCTTTTTTCTTTATACTGCTCTGTGTCAGTTATTTCTACTATTTTGCCTTGCAGGTCACTTATCCGTTCTTCTCCCTCATTTATTCTGCTATTGATTCTTTCTGGAGTATTTTTAATTTCATTTATTGTGTTGTTCATCATTGTTTGCTCTTTACTTCTTCTAGGTCCTTGTTCAACGTTTCTTGTATTTTCTCCATTCTGTTTCCGAGATTTTGGATCATCTTTGCCATCCTTACTCTGAATTCCTTTTCTGGTAAACTGCCTATTTCCTCTTGATTTGTTTGGTCTGGTGGGTTTTTATCTTGCTCCTTTGTCTGCTGCATATTTCTCTGTTTTGTCATTTTGTTTAACTTACTGTGTTTGGGGTCGACCTTTTCGCAGGCTGCAGATTTGTAGTTCCCATTATTTTTGGTGTCTGCCCCCAGTGGGTGAGGTTGGCTCAGTGGTTTGTGTAGGCTTCCTGGTGGAGGGGACTGGTGCCTGTGTTCTGGTGGGTGGGGCTGTATCTGTCCTTCTGGTGGGCAGGTCCACGTCTGGTGGTGTGTTTTGGGGTGTCTGTGAACTTAGCGTGACTTTAAGCAGCCTCTTTGCTAATGGGTGGTGTTGTGTTCCTGTGTTGCTAGTTGTTTGGCATGGAGCGTCCAGCATTGGAGCTTGCTTGCCATTGGGTGGAGCTGGGTCTTAGTGTTGAGACAAAGATCTCTGGGAGAGCTGTCGCCGATTGATATTATGTGGGACCATGAGGTTTCTGGTGGTCCATTGTCCTGGACTGAGCCCTCCCACCTTAGAGGCTCATGCCTGACACCTGGCCAGAGCACTCAGGCCCTGTCAGCCACACAGCTCAGAAGAAAAGGAAGAGAGAAAAAAAAGAAAAACAGAAATGAAAGAATGAACAGACAGAACGCTAGGACAAATGGTAAAAGCAAACCTATACAGACAGAATCACACAAAGAAGCATACACATACACACTCACAAAAAGAGAAAAAGGGAAAAAAAAAATATATATATATAAAAGGAAGAGAGCACCTAATCCAATAAACAAATCCACCAATGATAATAAGCACTAAATACTAAACTAAGATAAACATAAAACCAGAAATAAATTAGATGCAGAAAGCAAACCCCATGTCTACATTTGCTCCCAAAGTCCACCACCTCAATTTTGGGAACATTCGTTGTCTATTCAGGTATTCTTTAGATGCAGGGTTTATCAAGTTGATTGTTGGGATTTAATTCACTGCTTCTGAGGCTGCACAGAGAAATTTCCCTTTCTCTTCTTCGTTCGCACAGCTCCTGGGGTTCAGCTTTGGTTTTGGCCCCGCCTCTCTGTGTAGGACGCCCTCAGCAGTCTCTTCCTCTCCCAGACAGGAGGATGTTAAAGCAGCATCTGATTAGGGCTCTGTTGCTCACTCAGGCTCAGGGGAGAGAGGGGTATGGTAGTCATAATTTGTATGTGGGGCGAACCTGAGGTGGCAGAGGCTGTTGTGAAACTGCACCAGCCTGAGGTGTGCAGTGTGTTCTCCCGGGGAAGTTGTCACTGGATCACAGGGCCTTGGCAGTGGCAGACTGCACAGGCTCTGGGGATGTGTGGATAGTGACTTGCGCTTGCACACAGGATGCTTGGTGGCAGTGGCAGTAGCATTAGCAGTTCATGCCCATCTCTAGGGTCCAAGCTGATAGCTGTGGCTTGTGCCTGTCTCTGGAGCTCACTTAGGCAGTGCTCTGCCTTCTGTGGGCACACTGGGAAGGAATCTTCTCTCCTTGCACACCCTGAAACAAAGGTCTCTTGCCTCTCTGGCTGGTCCAGACTTTTTCCCAGACTCCCTCCTGGCTAGCTGTGGTGCACTAACCCCCTTTAGGCTGTCTTCATGCCAACCTCAGTCCTCTCCCTGGGGTCTGACCTCCGAAGCCTGAGCCTCAGCTCCCAGCCCCCATCCACCCTGGCAGGTGAGCAGACAAGCCTCTCAGGCTGGTGAGTGCTGGTCAGCGCCGATCCTCTGTGCGGGAATCTCTCCGCTTTGCCCTCTGCACCCCTGTTGCCATGCTCTCCTCCGTGGCTCTGAAACTTCCCCCCGGCTCACCCCCTGTCTTCACCAGTGAAGGGGCTTCCTAGTGTGTGAAAACTTTTCCTCCTTCACAGCTCTTTCCCAGAGGTGTGGGTCCCATCCCTATTGTCTCTGTTTTTTTCTTTTTTCTTTTGCCCTACCCAGGTACATGGGGCTTTTCTTGCCTTTTGGGAAGTCTGAGGTCTTCTGCCAGCATTCTGTAGGTGTTCTGTAGGAGTTGTTACACATGTAGATGTATTTTTGATGTATTTATTGGGAAGAAGTTGATCTCCATGTCTCATTCCTCCTCCATCTTGAAGGTCTCCTCTGCCACTGTATTTTGAGAGAGTGGTTTATAACAGCATTATTGTGACAGTAGCTGACTGATTCAGGCAAGAAACACAGACGGCAATATCATCTCCTGAAGTTCATTTTAACAGAACTCCCTCTCAGCTATGATACACAGGTCAAACAGAGGAAGAGGCTTTTAGCATGGAATAAGGCATTTTTCACCATGCCATGGTATTAAGTTTTTATTTTCTTTAAATAAGTGGTTGCATGACAGCCTCTGAAACCTCCTAATTATTTAGTTCATTCAAAAGCAGCAGACAAGGATCTGTGTGTGTAAAACATATACATTCTATTGTATTTTCCTATGAAATTACAAAACTATGTAATCCATCTTTGTAGACTATGCCCATGTCCCAGAAATCTGCATGGGTGATCTGACCATTCCAACTGCAGGACAGACTCAGTCTTCAAAGGAGACACATGCAAGTGTGATGAGTAAAACCTAAAAAGACTACCCTATATTTTGGGCACTATAGAAAACTATAGGTGTGTGAGAGAGGAAAGAGGGGGACAGACTGATTTTTAATGGAAGGATGTATAGTACACACAGTTCAGCACAACTTAAGAAACAGTTCTGGGGGAACACGAGTTACAGAGGCAAAGAGGAACAAATTGAAAATAAACCATTGACAATCAACAATACATAGACAGGAAAGAAAAAAAAAGATGATAGATGTTGCAAGTAGTTGCAAGTAGCTGACTCCTGGTACAGAGACAGCCCACAAGCTTTCGTTCTCTCAAGGCCAAAAGCATGTAGCAAATCAACTTATCTGTGTGGAAGAAAAATGTCAAAAGGGTCAAAATGTCCTCTGATATCCACTTGAAAGGATAGGTGAAGGAGAGGATAAGGTGAGATATGATACAGGCAGAGACTTAGAGTACCAAAAGAGAAGTACATTGATGTGAGGGAGGGATGGAGGGAAAGATGCCCATGTAAATCTTGTTTCCCATTTAGTGAGAAGGACACTCATTCAGCAGTGTTTATACAGGCAAGGGAGATCACAGAGTCCTTGAGGCAAGGACAAGAGAGCAAAGGTCTTAGTGGGTAGAGGTGAGGAGTGGTCAAAGAGAGCAGGCAAGCTGCAAATAGCTGTTCAAAGCCTGATAAGAATGGAGGACAAATAAAAAAGGAGAAAAGCAAAAACAAATCAGAACACAAAACCTTATTAGTAGTAGAACCAATAAAAAAATATTAGCAACTGTAGATAGTCTTATCTTCTATTTCCCCAGAAAGAAAAGTTCTTGAATCTTTGTGGAACATGTACAATACCCTCTCGAAGGGATAACTGTATTTATTTCATTTTATAAAACATTTTTACATTATTTTCTTTTTGGAATGTAATAATTGTTACATAATAATTTTTGTGTCTACACACACACACCTGAATTATAAAGTACAATAATAAAAATGTTTACCCACAGACACACCACCCAGACCAAAGAACCAGAATGTTATAATAATTATGCATCTACCAATGCGCTGTACCCTTTTTCCTTCCCTCTGGCTCTCTCGCATAGATAACCATTTTCCTGAATTTTTTTTTTTTGTAGAGATTTTTCATGTTAATGGATAAAATGACTTGTTATTTATTTATTTATTTATTTATTTTTGGCTTCATTGGGTCCTCGTTGCTGCTCACAGGCTCCCTCTAGTTGCAGCGAGCGGGGGCCACTCCCCATTGTAGTGTGTGGGCCTCTCACCGCACTGGCCTCTCCTGTTGTGGAGCATGGGCTCTAGGCACGTGGGCTCAGTAGTTGTGGCATGCGGGCTCAGCAGTTGCAGCACGTGGACTCGAGAGTGCAGGCCCAGCACTTGTGGCGCATGGGCCCAGCTGCTCCACAGCATGTGGGATCTTCCCAAACCCGGGCTTGAACCCATGTCCCCTGTATTGGCAGGTGGATTCCCAACCACTGCACCACCAGGGAAGTCCCCTTTTTCTTGAATTTTCACATTATTTTTCTGCACTGTGTATACCCAATGAGATTTCTAGGATTTCCCTACCAGGTTGAGTTGAATATATTCCAAAACTTGTTTTGTTTTTAAACATCAGGAAAAAATAAAAGATCCAAGTCAATTCAATATTTTTACATTTCTTAACCAGCCAATTTCCCATGGTCCGTTGAACTCTCCTCACCACCCTGGCCCCCTGAATGTCAGCATGATGTGTTGGCATGGCTGCTCTACTCATCTTAACATAAAAGGAGTCTACATCCCAGGTGATCTAATTGGCAGTGCTGAACTCTTCAGATGAGATTTTCATCCCTCATTGGTACCCAGGGAAAGTGGCTTTTGGGAGTCAAGAATATTTATAACCAAAACAAAATGAAGGCTGTTTGTTAAATACTGTGTGTATTTGAAAACAGAATGTTTTGCTACATTTGTAGCAATCACGTGTATAAATACAAACATATCCACAAGCCCTTCCTGCCTGCTGTATCCACATTTACTTTGCAAGATTTACAGATACCTGCATTTAAAGCCACCTTTGTTTCTACTTTCTGGGACTTAGGTTTTTAAATATCAAATATTAAATGACTAGATTTAATAGTCATTTAACACTTAAATACAGTAATGATGTAGAACTGGGAAAGAACTTCCTTAGCAACTAAAAAGAAAAAAAAAGAAAGGAAAGGGAGAGAGACAGAGACAGATGGAGACAGAGAGACACAGAGGGAGAGAGTCTGTGTTATATTTCACTGTAAATCATTCTTCTACTTCTTGATTCACCTAATTCATATAATACTACCTGTTTTGCGCATTGTCAAGGTTTCTAACTTGTATGACTCATTCTTCTTGAGCAAAATAAAATTTTCTACTTTTGTTTACAAAACGTCTTCACCTAGGGTAGACCCAAATATGTTTATATTTTTTTCAAGACTTCACATCTGATAAAATGATCACATTTGCTCTATTTAAAACAAGTCAAACTGTATATAATGCAGTTAATATCATGTATTGTTCTTAAAATAAGAGAGTGATATTTAATACCTAAATAATACAGTGCGTCTTGTCCACTGCAGTAGGCCAATCTCATTTTCATCTCAGAAAAGAGAATGTTACAAGTAGCTATAAATTAATGTTTTTCTTGGAAAGCATCAAATTACATAGTGTCTAAGAAAGTGCTTAGAAATTCTAATATAAATACATATCAGGAATAAATGCATTGCTCTACATAAATGATCTTTTGGGAAATTTCAGAAATGGATATTCTAATAAACTAAATTTTAACTTGATATATTTTTGGTTCAATACCATTAGAAATATCCTTATTGAAAAAAGATACTCTCAGTGATAAGGAACTTTTGAACCCTTTCTCTGATGGAAGTACAGTCGTTGAAACTTCGTATTGGTGAAATATGCAGTAAAATCAGCTGATTAAAAAAATCAAAACTATTTCTCGACATGTGTCCACTTTAACCCACTGTCAGGGCAGAGATTTCTCTCATTGACCTCTATGATGCTCCTGATAGCGAAATACGTTCCCTTCTCACCCCCTTGAAATTTCCCTTAACCACCACCAATCCCTTATTTCATCAGATTGAAAATTTTTGTCATTATTGTTTTTTAAATGTGTTAAATTACTTGTTCTCTAAATTATGCTCCAGATCATCCAACAGTGAGCTTAAATATCTTAAACTTTACAAAAGACAATTATAGAATACATTACATTGTACAATCAATAAAATACCAGAAAACTCAGCTCTTGATCTTATATTTCAGCTAATGTAACTCAGGAGAAAGGTCTTTATTATTTGCTTTTGTACTTTCAAGGCATTATGGGAATCTATAAATACAATAATTACCTTTTAAATAGCTGTTCCAACTTGAAAGCACAAAATCTGTGATTGAGTTTTGCCAGATAATCAGTGAAAACTGACATAGATTACTGCTACCTCTTTTATTTCATTTGTCAGTATGGTTTGTCACTTAAGCTTTTCATTCTATATTCAGCACATAATTGAATGAAATGTAGTTTAAAATGAAATCTATTCCCGTTTATGAGAACATTCACTTATTAAAGGTTAAATAAAAGTTGAAGAGCGTTGAACTTATCTTGAATACAAACGACTTAGCTTTGACTATTTAAACATTTAAATATTTAATGATTGATTTCCACCAATAATCAAGGTTTTCCATGTTCCTAAATAGACAGGCATATATCTTTCCAAAAATTAAGTGATGTGCGACTTACATTGATTTTTTTAGTAGTTTTTGGAATAATTAAATTAATTAATTAATTAATTTGGCAGTGCCACACAGCTTGCGGGATCTTAGTTCCCCGACCAGGGATCAAACCTGTGCCCCCTGCAGTGGAAGCACAGAGTCCTAACCACTGGGCCACCAGGGAATTCCCTGGAATAATTTTAGAAAGTAATTTAGATAATCTCTTACTAGTTCTGCAATCTTTGTGTTCATATACATATATAAAAATTAGAGGGCCTCCCTGGTGGCGCAGTGGTTGAGAGTCCGCCTGCCGATGCAGGGGATACGGGTTCGTGCCCCGGTCTGGGAGGATCCCATATGCCGCGGAGCGGCTGGGCCCGTGAGCCATGGCTGCTGAGCCTGCGCGTCCGGAGCCTGTGCTCCGCAACGGGAGAGGCCACAACAGTGAGAGGCCCGCATACCACAAAAAAAAAAAAAAAAAAAAAAAAAAAAAAAAAAAAAAAAAAAATTAGAAAATCTGTTACTTTCTTTTGTACTTACACTATCATATGTTAGTTAAATTAATGTAATATATTCTTAGTGTTTTTTCTTAGTTTAAAAACATAACTGAAGGAAGATTAATGGATGATTTTTTAAATCCCTTAGAAAGAAATAATAGTAAGCTTCTTTCATTGGGAGTTAATGTTTCATGCCACTAGGAATCCAAATCTATCTTTCTTTCTACCTTATGAATTTTCCTTCTGATAACTTTGCATAAAATGGATTTTGGGAAAATATAGTCATATTTAATCCAGAAAGAAATGAATGACATTCACATAGTTGAGCAAATTAAAATTACAGAACTTGTTTTATTATTGTGCATCTCTTGGAATACAGTGCCCTGAAATAATTTTCACATTTAGTCAAACTACTGCTTGAGAGCAGTAATTAAAACATGTGAATGCATCATCTTTAATTATATCTAATTTGTATGTTGCCTATAAACACTGTTGAGATAATCTCAATTGGGATAGAGTAACACATATTTAAAGTAGTATCCATAATTTCAGAAATTTTAGACTATAATAGTACTTGTTACATAGACAGTGTTTACAAACTAGCCTTATTTAGAGAGGAAATACATAAGAATATCAATAAACAATGTGCGGGTTAAGAAATTTTCCTGGGGTATTAGCAAAGAATCACCTCTTAGATACATTGATGTCAAAGATTTTTTTTCTTTTTTCACTGATAAATATAAAGCCATTTTGAATTAACATGACATTTTCCTTTGCAAGAACTCAAAAGACTTGCCATTGTTGTTTCAATAATATTCTTGTGGGAAGTAGATAGGGGAATTTTAAATGTCTAGAATTCATTTTTTTATGATAAGTGACTTAGAATCAGAACTAGTGTTCGAAGGACACTTGGACAACATTGTGCCCTATATTCCCCCTCAGTGTCTCTGATGGGTAGGCATTTGTTCTCTCCTTAAATATGAAGAATGACAGGGAACTTACTTCTTCACAAGGCTCTTTATTCACTTGTGATTTGGGTTAATTGCAGTTGCTCCAAAAAACTCCTCTCTCCATTAAGACATTATCTACCTCTTTATGACTTTTCAGTCATTAATCTTAACTTTGACTTTCAGAGTCATACATTAAGATTTACCCTCCAAGCCTCTCCAGAGGCTTTGTGCTCTAGTGGAAAGAAAACTGACCACAAACCAGCACACCTGGGGTCAGCCCCAGTTGCACCACTTTCAGCTGTGGGACATTAGGCAAGTGGCAACTCTGTGCCTCAGTTTCTTCATCGATAGATTAAGAATAATGATGCATGCCTACTCTCCCTCCCTGAGTTAGACAGCTATTATAAAAACCAAATAAAATAGCCTATGGAAAATATTTCTTTCTGAAATATAGAACGGCAGGCAAGTAGGTTATTGTTTGCATTAATAGTTCTTCAACTCACATTCCCCTCTAAGTCTTCCCTTCTCTAGGGCAAACATTCCATATATCCTTTACTATTCTCTGTGGATTTATGCTTTTTCACCATTTTAAAGCCTCTTTGGTTTGTCAATGTTTCTGTTCAGATGATTTCCAGAAGGATGACAGTGCTGGGTGCTTATGTTTATTTTGTCATTTAATCCTCAAAACATCTATTATTATCTCAGACAAAAAAACCAAGGCTTAGAGGGCTTAGAGGATGTGTCACTCAGCTAAGCTGTGGTAGGGCTGATATTCTAACTCAAGCCTGACTTCAGAGCCTGCACTCTCAATCCGACGTGATCGTCTGTGCTTGCCATAGGTATAGTGCCGTCATTTTTTCTTTCATTCAATGTTTGATAATTGAGTACATTGCTCTAGATACTGGGATATATATATATATATATATATATATATATATATATATATATTGACAGGGCAGAGATTGTGTCCTTAAAGAACTGTCCACAGTGTAATAAAGAAGTTAGATAAGGAAACAAATGATTGTCAAATGCAACGTGGTAAATGTCATAACAGGGATGAGAACAACCACACTATTATCTCCTTGTCTGAGCGCTCTGTTTTCACTGAGGCAGCTGAAGATTATTTTATTTTATTTTTTCATTTCATTTCATTTTAAAACATTTGTCAACTAGCACCAGGCTGACAAAGTCATGGCAGTATTCACACAGAAGGCAGAATGGCCCTCACCAGGCACATCATTGAAGGGACTAGTGAATCACAGAGAGGGTTAAACAGGTGAGCTGTAATGTGCTTTCAGACTTTCAGGTTCTAAGAGCTTGAGCTAGAGTCAAATAAATCCTGAAGTCATATTTACTTACACTAATATTCCACAACCCTACACATCTGCAGTTGATTGTTTAGAAGCTAAGTGCAAAACTTGACATTTTTCCCTTATGAAATTCCTCCCTGTCAGATGTACTTTGATGTGCTTTCAGAAACTGCTTTTATCATCCAGCATGACGGCTCTCAAGTCCAACCTTGTGTCTTCTGTAAATGTTATCTGCATGCCCTCTTTGTCCTCATTCATCCAACAGAATTTATTAAGAATTTGCTCTGGGTCAGGTGCCATGCTGATGCAGGTAGGAGAGGGACTCTCAGATCAGTTAATGGAAAAGTAAAGTGTCATGGTCAGTGCCATAATTGAAAGATGCACAGGGAACTAGGGGAGCACAGAGAAGGTGGCGCCCATTCAAGGCTGGGGGTGGAGATGGGACAAAGCGGGAAGACTGCCTGGCTTGGTTTTGAGACATATATAGAGGTGGGAGAAGGGGGGAAACAGAGGAGCAGCCTGTGCATGGTGGGGAGCACGGGGAGGGTGGGATTTAAGGGAGTGTGAACTCATTCAACAGGGCTGTAGTATGGGAAGTAAGGGGGAAATAGAATGATGCTGGACTGGTCTTTCAAGAGCCACTGAATGAAGCTCACCAAGCAAACCGCAATTGAGACCTGACTCCAGACTCACATCAGCGAGCCCCTTTGTGAGTTAGGCCTGGTCTTTTGGACAAAGGACTGTACCATTTACTCATGCTCAGTGCTGTTGTGTAGGTCAAGAAGAAGGGGGAGAAGAGGAAGGAAAGGATAATGAAGAGCGGAAGAACAAGGAAAGGAAAAGGGACTTCTGACTACAAAGTGTAAAAATACAAATCTGTAAGGGACACCCTTCAGGCAATAGAGAGAGTGCACCCTAAATGTCAAAAATGGGAGGATTATCTGGGAGGGTGCCAAACTCAATCTTGAAGCAACAGCTCAATTCTGCTTCTAAGAAGCCTTACACATTGTGTATGTTTATTTAAAATAAGGTAAGAAACTAGAAATAGATTCACTATGGCAACTAACCTACCCCAATGTAAAAATAAATTCTAATGACAGCCTCTTATAGGTAATCTTGCTCAATTGGTAAAATTATAGGAAAGCCAATCCTGTGCTAAACTCAGTTAATTTTTTGATGAGAAATGACGGGAAAATCTTTAGAAAACATGATGAAGAAAGCTAGGGACAATTTTTAACATCGATCATTTATCCTAAATTCATCAATTGCAATGTATCCCTAATAATAAATTGTCACCAAGATGTCTTGGTTTATTTACATTTTCCAGGCATTGTGGCAATTAGGTAGAATCAAAATTAATTAGACAGTTTAAAAGCACTTGAGTAGATTCGTAATAAACCTGGCTTCTACTACCACATAACCTATGGGACTGCCCTAAAGTTTTATTCAAATGAAACATTGAAATTTAAAGAAGACTTCAGAAATTCCTTATCTTCTTTATTTATTTGAGTTTTTCCAAAGGTGCTTTCCTCCAGAAATTCCCGGCAATGTCACCCTCCACTTAAAAACTGCTTGGCACTAATATCATAAAGTCTTATATATATGTTTTTTTTAATCTTGTATATGAGCATGGATGTTTTATCTCCCTCTCTAGATTTCAAGTTAAGGGAAATTGGGGAAACACCCTGGACCAGTGTTAGGCTTCTTTTCTCTGATGAACATCAGCCAGAAGAATAATATGTACAAAATATATATGCATTGAAGTTGAAGTTCTCTTTCTGTAATCACCTCTCAGAATATTAGAGCCAGATGTGAACAACTATATCCTTTCCATAGCACCTTTCTCTGAAACACCAGGAAGTGTGTTTTACGTGCCTTTGTCTTCTCACTAGCAATGCACAGACCCACTGTTACCCTGTCTTCTCTCTAACGTTCTCTGGTACAGGTGCCATCATTTCTGAACCACAAGTTTAGATTAATTTTAGCTGGTCCTTTGTTATGTAAAGCATGCATGCAGTGACTCTGCTCTGATTCTTTTATTTCCAGTGGCCTCTTAAAATGTTTAAAAAATATTTCTCCAATATCCTGCTTTTATGCATTTCTCTTCGAGCCAGTATCCCCCCACATTGCCATCTTCTTAAGCACATTCGAAAGATACGTTTTCCTTTGTTGTTTTGACATTTTTGTATGCATAGGAGTACTTCACACTGATCTGTGTACTTATAATTGAAATATATAAGAAAATATTGAGATATATTGTGGTAGCAAACACTACTGGCTTGATGGAGGCTTTAACTTCCCATTATCCTAATTTCATCTTCTTCCTCATCAAAGGATACTGAAGATATCTGCTTACTTCATCTTCTATTTATAAATTATCAGTACAATTGAATTTTTCTTGGTTTCTCCTTCTTCTGGGTTAACCTTTATTTTCTTGCCTTTTGTCTAAATTCCCTGGCATACATTTACTCCTCTGTGGATATCCATCCACGTTATAGCTGAACTGCCTCATCCTTTTCTGTGTCCCAATTACATACTGCACAGATATCCAGCACCTATTATGCTTTCCTATGCAAAGAGTAATAAGCATTGTTTTTGCTGTACTTGCTGTACTATCCTACCGTCCTACCTAATGGCACAGTATAGCTAGCACACAATACAATAATGCATAGCTTACTAAATAAATGGATAAGTGTTCTCATCCTCAACTGGGCTGGGCTTGCATATAGATTCAAATTTTCCTTGTCAATTGAGGCAAATACTACTTTCCTACCCCATGCACTATATATTAGGCCTTAGCAAATGCCATCTGGCCTAACTTTATTATGCAGAATACTCCATGGTGCAGATGACAATCATGGTACCCTTCATTCACATGGGTTGAGCTTCCACAAACTATAAGATACGATTTTCCACATATATTCAGCCATTTTTTTCATGAGAGACAGATTTTAGATGTTTCTTCTGTGATTGACAGTAAAATGAATGGCCAGATGTTTTATTTGGAATTAGTAAAAACAAGTATGTACTGTGTATGGCATATGGAGGCAGGAGAGTGTAATATTACAGGATCTGGAATTGAACTTCTGGGCTCAAATCCTTAGACCTTCCTTTATCAGCTGCACTACTGTTATGGAATGAATCACGTCTCCTCAAAATTTATGTGTTGAAGCCCTAACTCCCAACATGGCTATTTATGGAGATAGGGCCTTTATGGAGGTAATGAAGGTGAAATGAGGTCATAAGGGTGGGCCCTAATCCAATATGTCTGGTGTTCTTGTTAGAAGAGGAAGAGATACAGAGGGCTCACAAGCTCTCTATACACAGAGGAAAGGCCATGTGAGGACACAGTAAGAAGGCAGCTGTCCACAAGCCAGGAAGAGAGGCCTCAACAGAAACTGACCCAACTGGCTCCTTGATCTTGGCCTTCTAGATGCCAGAACTATGAGAAAATAAAATTTCTGTTGTTTAAAACATCCAATCTATGATATCTTGTGATGGCAGCCTGAACAGACTAATGCAGTGATCTTCTGCAGATTATTTAAATTGTTTTTATTCTTAGTTGTTGCTTTTTTCTTTTAATTGTAAAATAGGTATGATAATACTATACTGTATATCATACAACTGCAGTGAAGAGATAATTAGATGATGTGCCTGGCACATAATAAGTGCTCAGAAACCATTAACTACTATTATTACTTTACTGAAAATCATCCACTGAGACCTGTTTCTTGTGACTAAGAGCCATTGAGACACATTTGGGACAATTAGGTCAAGAGAAACTTAACCAATAAGAATTCTGCAGAGTCCTGGTCACTCCAAGTACATGCACCCACAGCCTGGTTGTCCTTGCTAACTATGGAAACTCCAAATATGCTGTAGTAATCATTGAAGAGGCACTTTATAGGCACATTAATCAATTAAAAAGCCAGTTTACCTCTGGCTGGGAAGTAATTATTATTAATTAGTAATAAATTAATAAGGTTACAACCATACATAAAAGAATGGGAAAGAAGGTGATAAGGCAAAGAATGTGAATCAGATTTTGCCAAGAATGTGAATCAGAAGGTTCAAGCTTGCAAACTGATAAAAACAGGTGACTTTAGAAAAATACACCTTGTCTCATGCAGTTTTCACCAGGATCTCCTTCCTGGTGACACAGAGATCTACCTCTGCTTCTATATCATTATCCCTGCTTTCATCTCTCTACTGAATGTATTAAATTGGAGATGGACGTTCTCTGATGGATAGCCACATATATAAAAGAGACCCATTCCATTAATTTCTCTCTGCTGGTCACCTTGATATATGATATCCTCAAAGCTCATCTGGAATATCTTTGTATATTTTTGCAGAACGAATCATTGTCCATTGAAAGCTCTTATTCTTGATCTAAGTATAAAATGCTGTCGCTCCACCTCCTCCATAGCTGATTCCTCTGCAAGTGGTTCATTGCAGTGCCTTGTGTTTGGACCCGTATCACTCAGATCATGCAGTAGGATTTCTGCAGTTTGGGTCGGTGTTGGCATTGACAGTGTTCTCTTTTTCCTAATATCCTCCCTTTCTCCTTTTCAGCACATCAGGGCGGGCAAGCCTTGTTTCATGTCACTTCTACCTTTCTTCCAAAGTGACTAAAAACCACCAAATGTTTGCACAGGCTGTGCTTAGAAACTTTCCTGAAAGCAGTTCTGAGGTCATTTAGATGAGTCACGTTTCTTCTTCAGATCAGCAAATTAACTGTGTTCACTCTATGAACTGTGATGTCTGCAGTTAAGTCTCATGACTTTTCCTTTTCAGAATTACATCAATGGCACTACTCTCTAAGTATTTCTTTCTCTTAAAATAGCTCTGTAAAAACACTTCCACTTTCCCACAGTTGCTCATTAAATTCCATTTTGCTGCCACACCTGTATCCACCTTCATTTTGTGTCCTTGTGCAAGACTGTGATACATCTGTCTCTTTGACCTTTTTTTTTTTTTTGGTGTTTTCATGATTCTGATCATATCTATATCGGTGCCACCCATTTACTGAGTCATCTTTACTCTTTCTGCTTTAACTTCTTTACTTTTTCTCTAAATGTCTCCATTAACTATATCTGCAGGTGGGGGCATCTGTTTCACTCCTTATAACTTTTTAAGCTGCCCCATAGGCCTCTGGCATCTTGAGAATAGAATAAGACTTACCTACCCTTAATTACCTCTCATATTATAAATGCTTTATTTTAAACAGTTTCTCAGAGGTTATTCCATACTCTTAGTGTTTGCCTTAAGTATTGTATTATTATGGACAATTCTAAATATTTGGGTTTATGGGCCAATATTTTATTGCTTCCCAACCCATTCCACAGTTCTATAAATACACTTAAATTCTCCATTCACCATTACCCATCTTAATAAATGCAGGCATGGTGCCATATTATTGAACAAATTTTCCTTTTTTATATTTCTCTTGGGAAGTATAAACTTTCACAAATTTGGTCTTCTCTCACTTACTTTGTATCCTCAGCCCTGTGTTTTCTGAGCAAGATCACATATCTTTTAACCATAATCATCATGGAGAGTAAAGAAAAAAATAAACCTTTTTGTGACTTATTCTTTGAGAGTACCTTTTTGTTGGGGAGAAACTCTCATTTTCCTCATTCTTATGTTTTAATGAAAGGATTTTCAATCCAGTCACCAAGAGAATGGCATACTGAAGAAAACTTCCTCTAATCAACTTCTCAGTGAATTGGAGAATAACTGCAGTGAATTCACCCAGTCTCATAGTGGGAAAAAGAGTAAACCATCTGATTGGTGAGATTGGAAACTGGGGAGAGCTTTAAAAAGATGCTATCATCTTTTTAAAAATAAGCTATTTTGGGCTTCCCTGGTGGCATAGTGGTTGAGAGTCCGCCTGCTGATGCAGGGGACGCGGGTTCATGCCCCGGTCCGGGAAGATCCCACATGCCGCGGAGCAGCTGGGCCCGTGAGCCATGGCCGCTGAGCCTGCGCGTCTGGAGCCTGTGCTCCGCAACGGGAGAGGCCACAACAAGTGAGAGGCCTGTGTACCACAAAAAAAAAAAAAAAAAGGCTATTTTAATTTAGAATAATTTCAGATTTACAGAGAAGTTGCAGAGAGAGTACTGTGAGTTCCCATACAAAATACACCAGAAACTAACACAACATTGTAAATCAACTATACTTCAATAAAATTAAAAAGAAAAGGAAAAGTACCTTTCAGTATCTTTCCCCCATTGTTAGCATCTTACCATGGTACATCCATCAAAAGTAAAAAACTGATACTGGTAGGTCACTATTAACTAACTCTAGGGTTTATTTGGATCTCACCAGTTTTTCCATTGTCCTCTTCCTGTTTCAGGATCCAGTCTAGTGCATCACACTGCATTTAGGTGTCATGTCTTTGAGTCTTCTCTAGTCTGTGAAAGTTTCATGACCTTGACAGTCTTGAGGAGTACTGGTCAGGTATCCTGCAGAATGTACTCCATTCTGGGTTTATCTGATCCTTTTATTATGATTAGGATGGAGTTATGGGTTTTGGGAAAGACTACTACAGTGGTGAAGTGCCCTTCTCCTTACATCACGTCAGAGGGGACCTGATATCCACATGAAATCACTGTAGTAACATTAACTTTCATCACTTGGCTAAGGTGGTGTTTGCCAGGTTTCTCCTACTCTATTCTTTGGAAGTAAGTCACTACATGTAGCCCACCCTCAGGGTAGGAGGGCTAGGAATTAAATCTATTCTCTTCATGGGGAGGTATCTATAGAGAACTACAGGTATTATTTAGAATTCTTCTGTGAGGATTATTTGCCTCTTTTCCCCCATCAGCCTATGTTTTTGCACTAGGAATACATCCAGTTTTTCTTCTCTGAGAGTCCCTTAGATTATGTCTCCAGCTTTTGGGTTCTCGTGTGTATTTTCTTCCTGTTGATTATCCTTACTCCATGTGTGTTTTTAATTAGTGCTTCATGGATTCTTTGGAACTCTGTTTCCTTCCCTTTTGAGTCATCTCCTCCACTAGTCTTAGGCCCTAATCAAATGACTAGGCTGTGTTACATTTAGCAGACTGTCTGCACCTGCATTGGGGCCACTCTCTGCTTTCTCTTTACCACCACAGTTTCTGTGGATACTTTTCTTGCATCTTCATTCCTAATATGAGGATTTTTAGTCCCAGACAGAATAGTCTCTTTCAACCAAGATCACCTAATATCCTCCTGCCGTGATTTTTCTTTCTTTTTTTTGGCCTCAGCTGTTGTTTACCTCCAGCTCCTCTATTTTCCTTCTCTTTTCCACCCACTCTGCCATCTGGAAATCAGTGTATTTATTTTCTCCTCCTTCTTTTCTTGGTGCCCCAAGGAGTCTCTTTAAAGTCATGTGGGAAGATATGACTTGCTTAGTTCTTGGACACCCCATTTCCCCATGGTGACCTGGTCCTTGTGCAGCTCTGCCTGTCTCCCTCTTAATTTGGTATGTTTCATACATCCTGCTTTTCTACACACAGCTAGTACACAATTTACTTTGTATGACAGATTTGCTCTTGTTCTTAATACTGCAAAGCATGTAAACAGTTAATTATAAAAATCCTCCTAGTAAAAGTTATTGTCACTTATTGAGCACCCAGACTGTGCCAAGAATGGTGCTATCTACTTCATATTCATAGACATACTTAATTCTCATAAGATATTGTTTCCATTTTATAGTTGGTAAAATAAGACTCAGAGGGTTAACCAAATTGCTAGGTTCACATAGTTACTTTTAAAATTCCAAGACCATTTTTCCTTACCATGCAGTTCTAAGTCCTTCAATCATTATTCAGATTAATCTTGAGCTATCCCTATAGCACATCTTCTGCTCTCTGGATAGCCTTTGAATTCTTGATCCTGTTTAAATAAGAGCACCCTGGTTTGTGGGTAAGCTTATTCTCCTCTTCCTATAAAATTTGAAGCTCCCATCAAAACATGACTTTGAACAATAACGAATGAAGGCTTTACTATACACTTCGTATAGATGGCCTTATGTAATCCTCTTAACAACTCTTTGCAGTAGACACTAGTATTATCCCCATTTCACATATAAGAAAATGAATTTTAAAAGGATTTCGGTAATCTGCTCAATCTAATTACACAAACAAGTTAGTGGCCAAACTGGAATTTGAACTTGGGTTGTCTGACTTGGAGCCCATACTCTTAACTAACTCACTATACATCGCAGTTTCTTGGGGCTAACCCTAGCTATGCTCATATTGCTTCCCCGTAGTTACCTGTGCATACAGTATCTGTCTCCTTACCCTTTTATCCTTAGTCTTAACTAAGAATTATCATATGGGAAATAAAATTTTATGTAGGTCTCCAAGGTTAAATGAAGCATTTCATTTAGAAAGCATCATTTAACATATTCTCAGACTATGATATCATATTCATCTCCAGACCATTGAGGGCAGTTAGTCATAATGGAAGATTAAGAGTTTAAAAAGGTACTAGTCACAAAACAAAAGAGATCATAGCACCCTGCTTTGATTCACAGATTCTGAGTAATAAAAAGCAGATAGTCACATTAAGCACACAGATTCATTTCTAAATGACATATTCTTAAAAATTTCCAAGTATTAGTAATTTATAGGATGCTCTCTCTTGTCAAGCATCTTGAAATTTCATTACCAAGATGCTCAAATGCTTCCATTTGCTTGCAATATCATTGTGTTCAACATCAGGTATAATAATAAGTGAGCGAGGGATTAGGACTTGAAAATCTTTGAAAGTACAGAGATATTCATTATTAGGGAATTGATCGTAATGGGATTTAACCTATTACAACTAATTAGTACAGGTTTTCTAAGTGGAGCAGAACCTTAATAATTATTTACCAATTTCAGTTGTGTGGAAAGCCATGCATATGAAAAAAATCCACTTAGCTTCCAAAAGAGCACAGTGAATTCGAGAATTTGAAGAGATAAAAAGCTGCAGAAGGTGAGTTGAATGTGTTTTCCAACAGTTTTCTCTTGAATTGCTGCATTTATGGTATCTAATAGAAAACAAGGATAGTGGCAAAATGACTAAAATATAAAGTGTGATATATTACTCTCCCAAAACCTTCTGAGTGATCACTCCTGCATCAAAAAAATGAAAGCCTCAGCTGTTATCTCTCCCACTGTAATGAAGTATGCAGGTAACTTTATCTCAGGCTCTGCATACACTGCAAGTCCCTTGATTCTGGGATATTGCCACTCAAATATTACTCTACGATATAAAAATGATCGTTTCTGAAAATAGTCAATGCAGCATTTACCTCTCAGACTATCCTCTCCAATAATCCCATTACTACTGATGACTTCCTTACTATCAATGGCAGTCAAGTATCTCCTAGTCATCAAGAGATGCGAAAGATTGTAGGTTGTTATTTTTTGAAAAGTGATTGCACACACATGGTATAAATCCCAGGAGTATGAAGCTATACATTATAGAGGGTCTCTTCTTCCCATCCTGGCCTCTTGTGCCCCTCTGTCCCTCAAGAGGCAGCCACTGTTGCCAGTTTCTTGCATGTGCTTCCAGAGGTACTGTGCTCTTTTCCACAAGTGGTAGCATTTCAGAGTGCTGTGCAGCACCTTTAAAAAAATTAGCAGCTTTATTGAGGCATAATTTACATACTATACAATTAATTAAATTTAAGTGAACATTTGATAATTGGTAGTAAGTTTACAGTCATGGAACCATTGCTGCAGTCCAATTTTTACAACATTTACATTACTCTAAAAATATCCCTGGTGACCATTTGCAATCACTCCCTGTTCCCACCCCGCCCCAAGAAACCACTAATCTACTTTCTGTCTCTATAGATTGGCCTTTTCTGGACATTTCATATAAATGCAATCTTGTAATATTTGGTCTTATGTCACTGTCTTCTTTCACTTAGCCTAATGCTTTTAAGAGTCATACATGTTGTAGCATATAACAGTACTTTATTTCTTTTTATTGCTGAGCAGTGTTCCATTGTAGGGGTATATTACCTGTGGTTTATTCATTAATCAGTTAATGTCCATTTGGTTTTTTCCACTTTTTGGCCATTATGAATAATGTTGCTATGAATGGTCACACACAAGTCACACGTATGTTTTCATTTCTCTTGAGTAGATGTGAAGGAGTGGAATTCTTGGGTTGCATGGCAATTATATGTTTAACATTTCTGCAACTGCCAAGCTACTTCCCAAGTGACTGTACCATTTTTCATTCCCAATAACAAGTAAAGGGTTAACTCAGTTGGCTTGGGTGGCTCAACACCTTCACATTCCCAGCAAAGCTCTGTCTCAGGACCAAACCTTGGCTGGCTCTTGGGAGGTGAACTCTGAGTTCTTGGAATATTCTGCCTGTAAGGGTGCTTTTATACACCTGATACCTTGGACCACCAATTTGTTCAGATACTTTATGCTAACTGTGATTTACGAAGGACATCTGTTTTGCTCTGGGGTACGTAGGGTCTGAGTAGCTGAGGTCAGTGGCACAGATATGACCTGCCTACATAGCTGACTCCCAGTAAAAGTCCTGGACACCAAGACTTGGGTGAGCTTCGCTGCTTGATAACACTTTGCATGTGTTGTCACACATCATTGCTGAAAGAATTATGTGTGTCCATGTGATTCCACTGGGAGAGGACACCTGGAAGAATGTACTTGGTTTATCCTGGATTTCAGCTGTGTGCTTTTTCCTTTTGCTGATTTTAATCTGTATTCTTTCACTGTAATAAACAGTAATCATGACTATAACAGCTTTTCTTAGTCAAGTGAATCATCAAGGCTGAGATTCACTTCTAGTGAATCATCAAGGCTGAGAACTCCTGACACACAAACCCATTTTTCTATTTTGTTGTTCATCTTATTGTTATTTTTTAACATGTTTATAGTAGATTAAGAAATGATCTCCTATCTGCAATATAAATTATAAATACTTTTCTTAGTTTATTTTTTGTCTTTTGACTTCATTTACAGTGCTTTTAATCAATGCAAAAACTTAAAACTTCTGTTGAACCTAATTTATCGTTTTTATGGCATCTGTGTTTTGTGTCATAATTAGAAAGATTTTTCCCAGTCTGATTTTTTTATCTTTTTTTTTTTTTTTTTTTTGCGGTACGCAGGCCTCTCACTATCTTGGCCTCTCCCGCTGCGGAGCACAGGCTTCAGATGCGCAGGCTCAGCGGCCATGACCCATGGGCCTAGCCACCCTGCAGCATGTGGGATCTTCCTGGACCGGGGCATGAACCCGTGTCCCTTGCATCGGCAAGTGGACCCTCAACCACTACGCCACCAGGGAAGCCCTCCCAGTCTGATTTTATTGAGATACTTTGTATATTTCCTTTAGACTTTTTAAAAATTTAAATCTTTGATCCATCAAGAATCTATTTTGGTGTAAGGTCTGAGGTAGGGACCTAAATTGTTTTCAAAATGACTAGCCATTATTCCAACATCACTTTTTGACTAATTAACCTTTAATCATTAATTTGAAATGTCTCCTTTGTCATACATTAATTTTTCAAATGCATTTTGGCCTATTTTGGAATTTCTTTGTTCCATTGATCTGTTTGACTATTCGTGTAGTAGTGCCAAACTCTTTTAATGTTTCACTTTATGTTTCAGAATTTTGTAGGGCTAGTTCTCCCTTTCTTCAGCTTATTACTTTTCTGTTTCAGAAGACTCCTGGTTATTCTTGAATATTTCTGTTTTTATTTTAATTTTAAGTTTTGCTTGCATAGCTCCAAAACACATCTTATTGACATGATGAGTTAACTTGTATTAAATTTATAGATTAACCCACAAAGATGTTGAATCTTCCTACCTGAATCAGTAGCATGTTTTCTGTTTGTGCAAGTCTTTTGTTTCTCAGAGGTGTTGTAAATTTTATTTCATGTAACACTCAAGAATCTGTAGCTAAGTTTATTTTCATTTCTTTTGTTGTCTTGTCTTATCCTTCTACAATGCAGGTGAACTCTGCCTTGTGTCCTTGATTTATAGAAGCAATTGGTTTATTTAGGTTTTCTTTTTCTTGACTATATGCTTGGTTACTCATTTAACCTTTGGCAACATTATTCTAAGAAGTTTTCTTCTTCTGTCATTTTTCTCTGTTCTTCACTCATTTTCTTTCCTCACAGGGTATTTATATAGATTCTAGTCTGCCCTTGAATGAGAAGGAGTAGTTATTTTCAGGAGTATTATTTTCAGGAGTATTTATTGTCAGGAGTATTATTTTCAGGAGAAGTTATTTTCAGGAGTATTATTAAGGAGTGTGTGGGGAAGGGACCTGTGACACAGTGTTTGGTGTGTGATTGGGTTCTTTTAGTCTTTTCCTGAGGCAGCTAAGATATGACCTGCAGGACTGCTAACAATGCATAATATTTCCTTTTCACCTGATCTCAGTGAGTTTCTTATAAATGTAGTTTGTCTGCATGATTCCTCACTTCCTACATCTCACCTCACTTCTAAGTCTTTCTTGATAAACTAGGTCCATGACTCCTGCTGCCAATGCACACACACATCCTTGTTATACTATTATCTTGGAATACTGTGGGAAATTGTGCTTTGCCATATTTTTCTGAGACCTACAATGTGGTCATCTTCTCTCAGCATCTTCCCACAATCCTATTTGACCTCCCTCATATAGTGTGATTTGGAATTAATGACCTCTCCAACTTTCAGTGAAGATAAAGTTTTCATTTTTCTTCTTGTTGCTTTTGTTTGATTTCCAAGAGGAAAAGTAAAAATTGCCATTTTTATTTCACAATTTAAAAATGGAAAGTCTACCCTCCTTATTAATGCTTTGTTCTAATATTTTAATAATATTTAAATATGTTAAAAAAAAGTTTCCTCTTATGGGGCTGGAAAGAGTAAGAATTGAGGTAGAACCAATCCTTCTTTCTGAGTTCCTTCTGATGACCTGGAGACACTCAGGTGACTTGGCTCTTTGTTTTTCTGTCAGGGAGCTCCATTTTCCTAAATTTTTTAGAGGCATAAAATTTTCCTCTCTTCTCCTTCTTCCTCTAGTTATTCATTAAAACTCTCTCTAGGCAATGAGAAAAACTGGAATAAGTTAGCTTATTTTACTTTTAGTAATTTCCTCTCTGGACCCTAATGCTGCCCTCTCTAACCTTGGACCATCAGTAAGCAATCCATGTCCATCTTTCAAAACCTATAGAACTTTCACCTTGTCATCTGAGATATGTGGAAACCCATGGGCTCTGGTTCCTTAGGGTGATTCTCCTCCAAGTGGCAAATGTCACTTTCATCCCACTCATTGACCAAGGCAAGTCCAGGGACTAGTCCAGGTTTTAATGGGGGAGGTGCTATAATCTTCCCCCAGGATGAGAAGGGGAAGTAAATATCGGTGAACAGTAGTACAGTCTGGCACATTAACAAACGCTTGTTGAATGCTTGCTATGTACCAAATACTTTCAAGAATATTCCACCAAGGGGGAATTAAACTCCAAGGAACAGGATTATATTAGCTCTGAGGTTCCACACACTGCTAAAATTCTCAGAATTATTTTTATTAAGGACATCAGGATGTTTGCCTAGTTTAAGTGCACTCAGAGAACAAGTTTGATGGGAAGGGGGCAATAATATTTCGCAAGGTGGTTCACTTTGAGGGAGGGTAGAAATGATGGTGGTGGGGAAGGGATGCCACGATCAGAGGACTACATAATGCAGATGTTGGTGTTCCCTATCCTCCACCTTCTCTGTGCACATGTGCTGTTTTATCCTATGTTGACCCTAACTGAGAATGCAACACTTCTAGGCTCCTCCAAATTAATCTACAAACCTATGGCAGTCCATTTGAGCTGCCGTAACAAAATACCACAGACTGGGTAGCTTATAAATAGCAGAAATGTATTTCTCACAGTCTGGAGGCTGAGAAGTTCAAGATCCAGGTGCCAGCCTGGCCATGTTTTGGTGAGGGCCCTCTTCCTGGTTCATAGTCAGCACCTTCTTGCTGTGTCCTCACATGGTTGGAGGGGGTTAGGGAGTTCTGCAGGGTCTCTTTTATAAGACCATGATTCCCATTCATGAGGGCTTTACCCTCATGACCTAAGTAAGAACTTTCCAAAGGCCCCACCTCCAAAAACCATCACATTAGGCATTAAACTTTCAACATATAAATTGGGGGGGGGCACAAAAATTCGGACCATCACATTTCCCCAATATCGTATTAAGTTTTATAGTAAATTTTCCTGAAGGAAGTGGAATAAAATGTTTATATTATACTCCTCAACCGACCAATTGGAGAACCCCTAACATGTGTTTGTTTTCTCCTATGACTCTTTTTGGCTTCCCTGTATCAAGAGCTTCATTCTCTGGCCCTTTCATTGCTCAGGACCCAAGCTTGTTAGACAACTTTCCATCTTCATTTCAGTTTTTCTTTCTCCTTCTTAGGAACAATAAAATTTCCTCTCTTTGACTTATGCATAGGGCATTAACAACTGTTGTTTGCTGCAGTTCCCCACCCTTGGAACTTCCTCCTCTAATGACTCCTCAAAGTACTTCTTTCTGACACAAACAATGGCCTCTCCATGAAGTGTTTTGGAGAATAATCTCTTTTATCCCCTTCTTGTGGCATTAGTATGAGGACGCTCTTAGGAACATGAGAGGGGAAGCTGAGACAAAGTCAAATGTAATCGCAGCCTTTTGCAGAGTATCCGTGCTCATTCTGACGTGCCTAGAAGCATGTGCATCTTCCTCTTAGCCCTACCGGACCTCCATGCATTCAGATACAAGAACATATGGTAATTGAGTGTCAATATTTATGTGGTAAAATCTTGATTAGAAAGAGCAAGGGACTTTAGAGCTGAACAGATCTAGGCTCAGATCTCAGCTCCAATACTTCCTGGTTGAGGAAATCTTTGGTAAATTGCAAGTTGCTTAACCTCTCTCAGCTTCTCCCTCACCACACACACACACACACACACACACACAATAAAAGTAAACACATCCTCATGTAAGGATGAAAATGAAATATACAAAGCACCTAGAACAGTGTTTGGCACTAAGTAGGTGCTCAATAAGTGGAAATTATTATTTTCATATCCTAAAGGAAGAAATAACTACCTTTCTCACTGGCAATTTTTTAATCTTTTTCCATTACTAGTGGCTAGATATATCCAAGGTGATCATTAACTAACTTAAATTCTCAATCTTCATAGGTGTAATGACCATAAGAACTCAATTCCCTCATCTTAATATAATAATTAAGTCTTGTTTTTAAAGATTTTGGCAGCTCCATTGTCAGGACAGTGGAGCCATTCTCGTCATCATTCACCAGAAAAAACTATACATGATTAATTCATAGGTTGTGGTGTAATAAAATCTGTTATAAAAATAAAACCTAACAATGGAATTGGAATTGTTTTCATATAATACTATATCCTTGGACATTCATAACTGTCCCTTGAGGTAAGTAGAGTTCATGTGATTATCTCCAGCATAGGTGAGGAAATCAAGGCTCAGACACACGAACAAAGGCCTTTGGGGGCTGAATCCTGGACTTTTCTCTACATTGTAAAAAATTTATTAAGTGAAATAGGGCTTCCCTGGTGGCGCAGTGGTTGAGAGTCCGCCTGCCGATGCAGGGGACACGGGTTCGTGCCCCGGTCTGGGAAGATCCCACATGCCGCGGAGTGGCTGGGCCCGTGAGCCATGGCTGCTGAGCCTGCGCGTCCGGAGCCTGTGCTCCACAACGGGAGAGGTCACAACAGTGAGAGGCCCGCGTACCGCAAAAAAAAAAAAAAAAAAAAATTTATTAAGTGAAATAACGAATATAAAAAACTTCATAAGTTATAAAGCTTTTTGAAAATATAAGTAGATATTGCAATTGTTCTTACCGTGGAGGAGACAGTCTAATAAATCCTGCAACTTGAAACTTGCCATTTCTAATTCAAACCAAAGCATTTAATTCCATTACCAAAAACTTCAAAAGGTTTAACTCTTCCCAAATACCTTCAGCTTGGTTCTCATTCTAAACTCAGGGTCTACTTTTCTTCTAGGTCTGTGTAATGAGGTGGGAGTTAGAAGTGACCCAGTCTTTAAGGCCTTCCTTGGAGGCCCGGGGAAGTGGGTCATCAGGACCAAGTCCCCAGTAGGAATCAGCTAAAAGCTTTGTAAACAGAAGCCGTATTTAACCCATTAAACCTTAGGTTGTGAATACAGAATTAGATACTGGAGTTCTGTCTCTTCCCACAATGCCTTTTGTTCAGAGTTGAATTTAAGGACCTTACAATTTGATGATGCTTCTGCCCTGCTGTCCTGCTTTCAAGCGTGTGGCAAATCCATCTCCCTACGTTATTCAGTTCTTCCAGTGAGTTGTAAGGTTGACCCAATAGGTTCATCTCCAGGGTTATAGTCCCCAGTAACTATTGAATATTAATGCATTTCTGAAAGCAGCTTGCAAGTCTATTTCACATTATTGTTTTAGTGAACTTTTGTCAGTCTACTGTTTTTATAGCATTCCTGGAAAATAGACAATGTCTATTTCCCCTTTAGCTAAAAGTGTACTCATTTCATTTATGGAAAGAATCTAGATTATTTCTAGGTGAGTTTAATCAGTTTTGTACTTCGGAAGAGAGAATACTTTACAATCTTGAGGGAATACATTTACATGTAGATTTTTAATAAAAATCTCCAGTATCTTTCCTTCAATAGACATTCTGAATAATTCTACATACCTTTCCTATTGAAGGAAAATAGGAAAATTGAAGTGTCCAATTCAACTTTAAAAAAATCTTATGAAACTGACTTAAAGCCATAGAAGCTCAACATTGATATGTGTCTGTCAACTTAGTCTTAACTTCAAAAATTCAAGAGTTTGAAAAGCATTTATTTTTCTCTTCCATCATGTAGCAGAGGGTAGATGGTACAAGTTTTCCTGAATTACTGACAGAACTGACTAATCAGTTATCTTCTGACTAAACTTTCCTCACTGTGCATGCTATTGCAATACCCAAGAGTTAGCCAGGTGCTGTCACTACCTGCTGTCTCTCTTTCCATGTCTGAGACATAGAGTGCAAGTGGAGGAGAAAAGGCCATTAGAGTAAAAGAGACCCAGGGGCCATCACACTGCTGCCTCTGTATATCCCTCATCCACTGACAGACATTTAGAATCTACCTTTAAGGTTCAGTGGGAAAGAGATTTGCTAACTGCTGCATCAAGAGGATTTTAAGTAACAATGTTAGGTAACAGTTATGGGCTGAATTGTGTCTTCCCCCCACCCAAGCCCCGAATTCATGTATTTCAGTCCTAACCCCTAGCATCTCAGAATGTGACTGTATTTGGAGGGAGGGTCTTTAGAGAGGAAATTAAGTTGAAATGAGGTCATTAAAGTGGGCCCTAATCCAGTTTGCCAAGTGTCCTTATAAAATGAGGAGATTAGAACACAGACACCGACAGATGGATGACCACATGAAGACATAGGGAAAAGGTGGCCATCTACTAGCAAATCAGAGAGGCCTCAGAGGAAACCAACCCTGCTGACTGATCTTGGAGTTCTAGTCTCCAGAACTGTGAGAAAATAAATGTCTGTTTTTTAAGCTACCCGGTCTGTGGTACCTTGTTATGGCAGCCCTAGGAAATGAATACAGTAAAACTAAACATGTACACACACACACACACACCCCACACACACATCCACATACATTTAGATTACTTTAGAGTCCGTAAGCAGAGTTCCCAGAAATAGCAGGCCACTGCCACTGATTCTGTTGTTACTCCTGGCCCCTCTCCTACGAAAAGTTGAAAGGTGCTATTCTCTATAATCCATTGGCCAAAGAACTATGTAAGGAACAAACATTAGTGTGATCTCTAGGTGACAAGCCCTTTGACCCTCCATCTTCAGTTCTACATCCCTCCCTGATGATAAAAGAATGGACTTGGGAGTTATCTACCCCTATGATTATTGTGAGGATTACATGAGTATGTGTGCAGGGGGCAGGGAGGTATATAACTGTTAAGGACACATAGTAAGCATTATATGTTCTTCCTATTGTTATTTTCATCATCATAGGCTTCTTGAAAGAATTTAATAGGCAAAATATGTAAACCATAGCCCCCTCAACATTACAGGTGTCCAATAAATGAAAACTGGTATACTGACTTGTTGCAGTTAAGAATACAAGCTTTGGAATCAGACAAATGTAGATTAGAATTCTGGCTCTTTTCCTTCCCTTCCCCCAAAGTCTGCTTCTCTCTCAGTCTTTCCATCCTAGTTAATGACAATTCCATGCTTCCTGTTCCTTAGGCTAAATATCTCGGTGTCATCCTTGGTTATTCTTTTTCTTACAGGCTTCACAATCTGCCATCAAACCCTGTTGATTTTACCTTCAAAATATACCCAGAAACTAAACGCTTTCACACCCCCTCCCCTGCCAATACCACCATGATCCAAACCACTCTCATCTCTCACCTGGCATATTGTCAATAGCATCCTAAATAGCTTTCTTATTTCTTCACCTTCTCCCTTTCATTTTGTTCTGAACACAGCAGACAGAATCCTTTTAAAACATGTCACTCCTCTGCTCAGAACCCTTCAGTGGCTCTCCAAGATAAAAACCAAACCTTCAATGATCTACTTGGCTCCTATCCCCCCACATTACCTATCTGACTGCATTTCCTACTCCTTTCCCCTTGCTCACTCCACTTAGGCAATGCTGACCTTATTAGCTTTTTGAAGAAAGCAGGCAGACTTCTGCCTCAGAGCCACTGCACTTGCTGTTTCTTCTGCCTGGAATTTTCTTCTCTTTTTCACCACCCTCAGGTTGCAGTTTCCCTGGGAATCCTATTTAAATTTGCAAGCCTCACCTCTTTATCCGCATCTTTCTAGATTATTTTTTTCATAGATTTATCTTCTAAAACTCTATATTCTATTTTTTATTTTTTAATTATCTATTATTCCCCCACTCTAATGTAAGTTTCTTGAGAGAAGTGACTGATATTTCTTGTGTTAACGACTGAATTGCCAGTGTTTTGACGTATTAGAAAAGATTAAGGGGTGGACAAGAAGAGAGTTGTCAGAAATTTAAGGAGCTTCAAAAACTCAGCGTGTGGGGTTTTTTTAAATTTATTTTTATTTTTTGGCTGCATTGGGTCTTCGTTGCTGTGCGGAGGCTTTCTCTAGTTGTGGCGAGCGGGGGCTACTCTTCGTTGCTGTGCGCGGGCTTCCCATTGCGGTAGCTTCTCTTTGTTGTGGAGCATGGGCATTAGAGTGCAGGCTTGGTAGCAGTGGCGCACGGGCTTAGTTGCTCCGCGGCAAGTGGGATCCTCCCGGAACAGGGATCGAGCCCGTGTCCCCTGCGTTAGCAGGAGGACTCTTAACCACTGCACCACCAGGGAAGTCCCCTACATGTGGGTTTTATTATTTTCACACATTCTGACACATCAGTAGTTCCAATGGGCTTTTATGATTTATACTTGAATGTCAATATATAAAAGCTTCATGGGTCAACAAGATATTTAGTTCTCTTTTTCCAAGGAACTTTCTTTTCTTTGTGTTGTCATTTATTTTATATATATATATATATATAAAAATATATATTTATATATATATAAATAGACCACAAAATCTCTATATATTTCACCTCACATATATATACAGTAATAATAATAATAGAATCCATTTACTATACCTTTAATATATTCAAGGAATACATTATCTTTTTAAAAAATATTTTATTTCATTTTATTTTTTTTATACAACAGGTTCTTATTAGTCATCCATTTTATACACATCAGTGTATACATGTCAATCCCAATCGCCCAATTCATCACATCACCAACCCCCGCCGCTTTCCCCCCTTGGTGTCCATATGTTTGTTCTCTACATCTGTGTCTCAACTTCTGCCCTGCAGACCGGTTTATCTGTACCATTTTCCTAAGTTCCACATACATGCATTAATATATGATATTTTTCTTTTCTGACTTACTTCACTCTATATGACAGTCTCCATTCATCCATGTCTCAACAAATGACCCTATTTCGTTCCTTTTTATGGCTAAGTAATATTCCATTGTATATGTGTACCACATCTTCTTTATCCATTCATCTGTCGATGGGCATTTAGGTTGCTTCCATGACCTGGCTATTGTAAATAGGGCTGCAGTGAACATTGGGGTGCATGTGTCTTTATGAATTATGGTTTTCTCTGGGTATATGCCCAGTACTGGGATTGCTGGATCATATGGTAATTCTATTTTTAGTTTTTTAAGACACCTCCATACTGTTCTCCATAGTGGCTGTATCAATTTACATTCCCACCAACACTGCAAGAAGGTTCCCTTTTCTCCACACCCTCTCCAGGAGATGTTTTTTGTGGATTTTCTAATGATGCCCATTCTAACTGGTGTGCGGTGATACCTCATTGTAGTTTTGATTTGCATTTCTCTAATAATTAGTAACGTTGAGCAGCTTTTCATGTGCTTCTTGGCCATCTGTATGTCTTCTTTGGAGAAATGTCTATTTAGGTCTTCTGCCCATTTGTGGATTGGGTTGTTTGTTTTTTTAATATTGAGCTGCATGAGCTGTTTATATATTTTGGAGATTAATCCTTTGTCCGTTGATTCGTTTGCAAATATTTTCTCCTATTCTGAGGGTTGTCTTTTCGTCATGTTTATGGTTTCCTTTGCTGTGCAAAAGCTTTTAAGTTTCATTAGGTTCCATTTGTTTATTTTTGGTTTTATTTCCATTACTGTAGGAGGTGGATCAAAATAGATCTTGCTGTGATTTATGTCAAAGAGTGTTCTTCCTATGTCTTCCTCTAACAGTTTTATACTGTCGGGTCTTATATTTAGGTCTCTAATCCATTTTGAGTTTATTTTTGTGTATGGTGTTAGGGAGTGTTCTAATTTCATCCTTTTACATGTAGCTGTCCAATTTTCCCAGCACCACTTATTAAAGAGACTGTCTTTTCTCCATTGTATATCCTTGCCTCCTTTGTCATAGATTAGTTGACCATAGGTGTGTGGGTTTATCTCTGGGCTTTCTGTCTTGTTCCATTGATCTTTGTCTGTGTTTTTATGCCAGTAACATATTGTCTTGATTACTGTAGCTTTGTAGTATAGTCTGAACTCAGGGAGTCTCATTCCTCCAGCTCCATTATTTTCCCTGAAGACAGCTTTGGCTATTCGGGGTCTTTTTTGTCTCTGTACAAATTTTAAGATTTTTGATTCTGGTTCCATAAGAAATGCTATTGGTAACTTGATAGGGATTGCACTGAATCTGTAGATTTTTTTGGGTAGTATAGTCATTTTCACAATATTGATTCTTCCAATCCAAGAACATGTTATATCTCTCCATCTGTTGGTACCATCTTTAATTTCTTTCATCAGTGTCTTATAGTTTTCTGCATTCAGGTCTTTTGTTTCCCTAGGTAGGTTTCTTCCTAGGTATTTTATTCTTTTTGTTGCAACGGTAAATGGGAGTGTTTCCTTA
Source organism: Hyperoodon ampullatus (assembly GCF_949752795.1). Classification (NCBI taxonomy): domain Eukaryota; kingdom Metazoa; phylum Chordata; class Mammalia; order Artiodactyla; family Ziphiidae; genus Hyperoodon; species Hyperoodon ampullatus. The sequence continues at coordinate 119,521,530 of NC_136916.1, read as the reverse complement.
ATTTCTCTCAGATTTTTCATCATTAGTGTATAGGAATGCAAGAGATTTCTGTGCATGAATTTTGTATCCTGCAATTTTACCAGATTCATTGATTAGCTCTAGTAGTTTTCTGGTGGCATCTTTAGGATTCTCTATGTATAGCATCATGTCATCTGCAAACAGTGACAGTTTTACTTCTTCTTTTCCAATTTGTATTCCTTTTATTTCTTTTTCTTCTCTGATTGCTGTCACTAAAACTTCCAAAGCTATATTGAATAATAGTGGTGAGAGTGGACATCCTTGTCTTGTTTCTGATCTTAGAGTAAATGCTTTCAGTTTTTCACCATTGAGAATGATGTTTGCTGTGGGTTTGTCATATATGGCCTTTATTATGTTGGGGTAGGTTCCCTCTATGCCCAGTTTCTGAAGAGTTTTTATCATAAATGGGTATTGAATTTTGTCAAAAGCTTTTTCTGCCTCTATTGAGATGGTCATATGGTTTTTATTCTTCAATTTGTTAATATGGTGTATCACATTGATTGATTTGCATATATTGAAGAATCCTTGCATCCCTAGGATAAATCCCACTTGATCGTGGTGTATGAGCCTTTTAATGTGTTGTTGGATTCTGTTTGCTAGTATTTTGTGGAGGAATTCTGCATCTATATTCATCAGTGATATTGGTCTGTAATTTTCTTTTTTTGTAGTATCCTTGTCTGGTTTTGGTATCAGGGTGATGGTGGCCTCATAGAATGAGTTTGGGAGTGTTCCTTCCTCTGCAATTTTTTGGAAGAGTCTGAGAAGGATGGGCATTAGCTTTTCTCTAAATGTTTGATAGAGTTCACCTGTGAAGTCATCTGGTCCTGGACATTTGTTTCTTGGAAGTTTTTTTTTTTTTTTTTTTTTTTTTTACGGTACGTGAGCCTCTCACTGTTGTGGCCTGTCCCATTGCGGAGCACAGGCTCCGGATGCGCAGGTTCAGCGGCCATGGCTCACAGGCCCAGCCACTCCACGGCATGTGGGATCTTCCTGGACCGGGGCACAAACCCGTGTCCCCTGCATTGGCAGGCGGACTCTCAACCTCTGCGCCACCAGGGAAGCCCCTCTTGGAAGACTTTCAATCACAGTTTCAATTTCATCACTTGTGATTGGTCTGGTCATATTTTCTATTTCTTCCTGGTTCAGTCTTGGAAGGTTATACCTCTCTAAGAATTTGTCCATTTCTTCCAGGGTGTCCATTTTATTGGCATAGAGTTGCTTGTAGTAGTCTCCTAGAATGCTTTGTATTTCTGCAGTGTCTGTTGTAACTTCTCCTTTTCATTTCTAATTTTATTGATTTGAGCCCCTCCCTCTTTTTCTTGATGGGTCTGGTTAATGGTTTATCAGATTTTTTTAATCTTCTCAAAGAACCAGCTTTTAGTTTTATTGATCTTTGCTATTGTTTTCTTTGTTTCTATTTCATTTATTTCTGCTCTGATCTTTATGATTTCTTTCCTTCTGCTAACATTGGGTTTTGTTTTTTCTTCTTTCTCTACTTCCTTTAGGTGTAGGGTTAGACTGTTTATTTGAGACTCTTTTTGTTTCTTGAAGTAGGCTTGTATAGCTCTAAACTTCCCTCTTAGAACTGCTTTTGCTGCATCCTATAGGTTTTGTGTCATCGTGTTTTCATTGTCATTTGTCTCTAGGTATATTTTTATTTCCTCTTTGATTTCTTCAGTGATCTCTTGGTTATTTAGTCATGTATTGTTTAGCCTCCATGTGTTTGTGTTTTTTTACATTTTTTTCCCTGTAATTGATTTCTAATCTCATAGAGTTTTGGTCAGAAAAGATGCTTGGTATGATTTCAATTTTCTTAAGTTTCCTGAGGCTTGATTTGTGACCCAGGATGTGATCTATCCTGGAGAATGTTCCATGTGCACTTAAGAAGAAAGTGTAATCTGCTGTTTTTGGATGGAATGTCCTATAAATATCAATTAAATCTACCTGGTCTATTGTGTCATTTAAATCTTCTGTTTCCTTATTTATTTTTGATTTGGATGATCTGTCCATTGGTGTGAGGTGTTAAAGTCCCCACTATTATTGTGTTACTGTTGATTTCCTCTTTTATAGCTGTTAGTAGTTGCCTTACGTACTGAGGTGCTCCTATGTTGGGTGCATAAATATTTATAGTTGTTACATCTTCTTCTTGGATTGATCCCTTGATCATTTTGTAGTGTCCTTCCTTGTCTCTTGTAACATTCTTTATTTTAAAGTCTATTTTATCTGATACGAGTATTGCTACTCCAGCTTTCTTTTGATTTCCATTTTCATGGAATAACTTTTTCCATCCCCTCACTTTAAGTCTGTCTGTGTCCCTAGGTCTGAAGTGGGTCTCTTGTAGACAACATATATATGGGTCTTGTTTTTGTATCCATTCAGCCAGCCTGTATCTTCTGGTTGGAGCATTTAATCCATTCACGTTTAAGGTAGTTATCGATATGTATGTTCCTATTACCATTTTCTTAATTGTTTTGGGTTTGTTTTTGTAGGTCCTTTTCTTCTCTTGTGTTTCCCATTAGAGAAGTTCCTTTAGCATTTGTTGTAGAGCTGGTTTGGTGGTGCTGAATTCTCTTAGCTTTTGCTTCTCTGTAAAGCTTTTGATTTCTCCATCGAATCTGAATGAGATCCTTGCTGGGTAGAGTAACCTTGGTTGTAGCTTCTTCCCTTTCATCACTTTACGTATATTATGCCACTCCCTCTTGGCTTGTAAAGTTTCTTCTGAGAAATCAGCTGTTAAGGTTATGGGAGTTCCCTTGTATGTTATTTGTCATTTTTCTCTTGCTGCTTTCAATAATTTTTCTTTGTCTTTAAGCTTTGCCAATTTGATTACTATGTGTCTCAGCATGTTTCTCCTGGAGTTTTCCTGTATGGGACTCGCTGCGCTTCCTGGACTTGGGTGGCTATTTCCTTTCCCATGTTAGGGAAGTTTTCAACTATAATCTCTTCAAATATTTTCTCTGGTCCTTTCTCTCTCTCTTCTCCTTCTGGGACCCCTATAATGCGAATTTTGTTACGTTTAATGTTGTCCCAGAGGTCTCTTGGGCTGTCTTCATTTCTTTTCATTCTTTTTTCTTTATTCTGTTCCACAGCAGTGAATTCCAGCATTCTGTCTTCCAGGTCACTTATCCATTCTTCTGCCTCAGTTATTCTGCTATTGATTCCTTCTAGTGTATTTTTCATTTCAGTTATTGTATTGTTCATCTCTGTTTGTATGTTCTTTAATTCTTCTAGGTCTTTGTTAAACATTTCTTGCATCTTCTCGATCCTTGCCTCCATTCTTTTTCTGAGGTCCTGGATCATCTTCACTATCATTATTCTGAATTCTTTTTCTGGAAGGTTGCCTATCTCCACTTCATTTAGCTGGTTTTCTGGGGTTTTATCTTGTTCCTTCATCTGGTACTTTGCCCTCTGCCTTTTCATCTTGTCTATCTTTCTGTGAATGTGGTTTTTGTTCCACAGGCTGCAGGATTGTAGTTCTTCTTGCTTCTGCTGTCTGTCTTCTGCTAGTGTTGGAGTGTCTCCTGCAGAGATGGGGGGTGGCTGTGGCTCAGCATGGGGACAAGGACACTGGTAGCAGAAATTCTGGGAAGTACTCCTTGGCGTGAGCCCTCCCAGAGTCCAAGGAATACATTATCTTATCTGATAATTGCAAAAATGCTTAATGTGTTTCCCATTTCAGAAACAAATGGCAGATATGGGTCCAATATACGAATTTAGAATCCATATCTAGCAGTAAATGCAAAACCTGGTTCTTACCATTACTCTGATATACCATCCAGTTATTAGTATAATTATTGCCTTGGGAAATGTGTAACATGTTCATCATTATTTGAAATTACATTCCTAGGAAGTAATAATTTTATAGTAAGAGTTTAATAGGAAACTTTACATTATGTTTGGAAATAGTTTCTTGTCTAACTTGAATATAGGCCAATAGACAAGGGCCAGTTGTAGGTTTGGTTTAAGACTACTTCCCCTAAATGTTCCTACTTCCCCCAAAATGTTCAAAACTGATTGTAAAATAGTTTAGTAAGATATAAGATTTCATAGGCTTTGTGTAATAAAGAATTTGGCTGGCCTTTGTTCCTGGTTCCTGGGAGGTGACCTCTAAACCCTTGAGATTTCCTGAGTAATAGGAGTTTCTTTGTTAATAATAATGGTTTCAAAGATAGTTTATGTTAACAAGATGATTCAGGGTGGGGGCCAGTCATGCCAGAAAAACCATTCATGTGGTTGGAGGGTTGGGGCTTTGAGCCACATGATACCAGACCAATCTCCAGGCAAGGGAGGGCTGTTGAAGATTGAATTCAACCTTGGGATTAATGATCCAATCAATCATGCCTAAATAATGGAACCCCAGTAAAAACTCTGGACACTGAAGCTCAGGTGAACTTCCTTGGTTGTTAATACATTGTCTGTCTTACATCCATGTGCCAGGAGGGTAATGTGTCCCGATCCCATGGGGAGAGGACAATGTAATTAGCTTCATGTTTGGGATCCTCCCAGACCTCACCCAAGGCAACTTTCTCTTTGACTGATTCTGACGTATATCCCTTTGCTATAATAAAACTATAATCCTTACTATAGCACTTTTCTGAGTTCCATGAGTCATTTTATTGAATTACTGAAACTGAGGGGGTAGTGGAAACCCCCAAATCTTTAGCCAACCAGAGGGTATCCTGGGGACTCCTGAGCTTGTGGCCGATATCTGAAGGGAGGGCAGTCTTGTAGAGGACTGTGCCCTTAACCTGTGAAGTTTGGCTCAACTCTTGGTAGTTGGTGTCAGAAGTCATTGAAGCTTGCATTCTTACCTCTATCCAAATATTGAAACCTCTTTTAGTAGAAATAATTCCTGAATAAATATTGATGCTTTTTAATGTAAGAAAGCACTTTTCCTTTGTTACAAGGAGATAGTACTTTAACAGTGACAGATTCATTCACATGATTCATTTTTATAGATAACTGAATTGTCATGGTCCCCTTGAGAAGACACAAAATGAGAGCGATCCAGCTATATCTCAAATACCTAAAGACTTTACTTTGAATCTTCAAATGAATATAAAATTAAAAGTCTGATTAGAGGAAATTGAAACTCATGATCATTTCCATAGGGAGGTGAAAAAACAGATTGCCACGTTTCCATCGAGAAAGTACAAAATGTATAAGATCTCTGTGTGTCTCTAAGATAGATTTGAATTTAGTTTCTGAATAAATTTAAAATTTAAAGACAATAACATGAAGCAACCACTCATGGCCATTCCTAAATAATGGTAAAAATAAACCCAAACACACAATTCTCTTAATGTGGAAGATGTTCTTTCATACTTTATTAAATGGATCCAAGAGATTTAAAGAATTATATGCCTTATTAATGCTTTCTTTAAGACTAGTTACAACTACAACCAGAAAAAAATAATCCCATTTATTCTTCACTTAATCACATCATTGAATCATTCCTTAAAAGAGAGAGGAATATTTGAAACTTCTTTCTTGCGGCTGTTTGCATGGTTATGTCATGATTTTTAAACGTTACCATTTTATCTACATGACTTCATTGGACAAATCAAAGGGTATATAGACTTTTTATTATTTTTGGAAGTAGCTCTAGATCATAGGTTCCAGGTGATGGAGCCATGGCATAGGTAACCCTAATGAATCCTTGTGGTGTCTCAGTTCTGGATGGGATTGTGTTGGAAGAGACTTAGTTCAACAACCAAAGGTAATTTTAAAAGCATTTTATTTCTTACTGGAAATTAAGAAAGATCCAATTTAAAACCTATACTAGCACTTTTAAACCCCTCTCCCCCCATTTCTCAATCTTCTTGTACACAAGAGGAGCCTCAAAGCTTTTTACCAGTGAGAACACCAAAAGGTCTACAACACCAAGCTTCTAGCCATCTTTCCCTCTCCTCCAGCCCTGTAACCCTCTTCTTGATCTCTTAATAATGAAGACCAGTCTGACCTCCTACCCTACCTTCTTCATGAAAACCCTTTCACTTTAAGAAAGGAGATAAGCGAAAACACTGGGAAATGAGATTTGAGTTTTCAGGATGCTGTTTTTCAGATTATTGTAGTAGGAGTAGACCTGACTCAATCACAGTGATGGTTTTTTCCTCTACATCTTATCTTTGGTGGAGGACAGAGGAAGATCATCCCATCTGTTCTAATGTACCTATTCACTTTGCAAAGTCCACATGAAGACATCTAATATTCTAAATTACATTATACACAAGAGTAATACTCAATTGAGCCAACAGATTGCTAATCTAATGATAAGTGCACTGCTTGAAAGAACTATATATTTAAGAAGGTTTTTATGATATACTCAACTCATACATTGTCACCATCACTGACAAGCATCCAGCTCAAGGAAGACCACTTTATTAGGCATGCCACTGACATTATTTCTTCATAAGTGTTGAAATAAGCACCTAGATGGCCAGCTGAGTAGCTTGCCTGCTGCTTGTTTTTGTTTAGTTATTTTATGGGATGAAGCTATCAAATGAGAATATTTTGACAGGAAAATGTCCCTCAGTATGAAAGTAAATGCCTCAGGTTTGCCTTTTGTATATATAAATATCACAGCAGTTTTTTACAGCAGGGGATATGGATGGCACATTTCAAAATATTTTCCCATTGTCATTACTCCTTTAATTAGATGCAATTGAATTCAACAACTGGAATGCTGGCTGGTTGACTCAATGATCATTGTTTGTTGCTTTTTTATCCCACCCAAGTAAACCACCTCCTCACCCACTGTCAGTACATTCTGTATTTTCCTCCCAGGAGGTAGAAATTTTTGTTCTTTTGTATTTCTGCTTGTTCTCCATTGAATTATTGTTTTAACAAAACTTAACTAGATTTCAACTCTATGAAGATTTTAGTTAGAAGGTTTCTGTTTTATCTTCACTAACATTAACCTTTTTGGTAATTAGTATATGGTTCATTACAAAGAAGACAGGCTTTGTTTGATTGCTGCACACTTTTTATTGTTTTTGTTTATTTGTTTTTATATTCAGTGCACTTAAAAGGAACTTTATTATCCTGGTGTTCTCAGTTACCTGGTGAATTTGCATGCAGTTTGTTTACTAACGATTGCTGGTGTCTTCTGTAAATGCAGTCATTAGAATGTATTCTCTGCTACTTAATTGGGTAGAAATCATATTTCTGGTTATTTTACAGTCTAAAGATTACGTTTTAATGTAACTTGCAATGTTGTTTTTCTGTTTTCTCCTTCTTTAGTGGGTGAAATTACTAGATATAAGCTGTTCTACCATGAGGAAAAAGCTGTTCTTAAACTCTGAGACAGCTGGTAAATGAACTTGTGAAATTTCAGGGGAATCAAAAATATCATTGTCATACAAGAGGGCTGAGTAACAGAAAAATTCTTAAGGTTAGGTTATGGGACTGGGTTGCCCAAAATACAGAAAAGACCCATTTATCTGATATTCAAAAAACTAGTTCAAAACTTTTGATGCTGTACTGTATATAGATAATTGGTGTTTGAAAGAATAACCTTAAAGCAATTCAGATATTTCAGGAAATAGCAAATAAAGACTCAATTATATTTCATGAGATTTTTAAGGATTCGATTTTATTATGCTCAGTTATTTAAATTAACGTTGTGTTTACATATACATATAGAATATATTTTCAATATATATATTAATTATTGAATAATGAGAAGACTGCATCTCTCAGTCACTTGTGACAAATTAATTTGCTATGATGAATGTCTGTAATCTAAAGGAGTCTGAAATCAATCTATGTTCTACTGAATTTTATGCTATAGCAGATGATATCTCCTGTGAGTTCCAGTTTATTATACATTCACACTATGATAACTATAACAATTAATCACTACTATTACTATGTATTTTAAATTCTGATGAATATGAACTGAACTCTTTAAAATAGTAGAGGACTCTCTGACTTTGCATTAACTGATTCTTAGAATAGAAATTTGCCGTAGTTACGATATACATCCATATGCATTGTTTTCTCTACTCTTATTATGTTATCTATCTATGGTCCTTTCTGATGGCTAGCCGGTGTTATAAGTATTGACTTAATTAGTTCATGCTATGCAATCATAAGCTGCTGAAATCAGCAAGCTATATAGGAGAGACCAGCATCTTCAGACTTCTCTTACTACTGTTTTCAGCATGTTTGCAAGTTTCTTCTTTTGCCTACCTACCATCCTGGTGTAACAAGATAGGATTCCAAGCTTATGTATATTTATGTGTGTGTATATGTATGTATGTGTACCTTTGAGTATTTTTCTGGGGGGAGCCTCAGTATTTTAAAAAATATTTTTTCTGTTGTGTAACTAGTCTTAAAACACAAGCACATTTTCAGAAATCTAATGAATAAATGATAAATAGTGTATCACTCAGTAAAAAGTGTCTTCCTTTTTACTGGAAGAACTGACATGTTAAACAGATGCAGGCAGCAAAAAAATTAATATTCATTTAACAGTTTTACCCTGAGTGGCAAATAAGCATTTTGTGCTGATGCAATTAGATAAACACAAAAAAAGAAAGATCACCTATTCTGTTACACTTCTCTCAAATTTTTAAGAGATTTAGCTGTATTTGACAAAACTGAACTTGATTGATATTTAAAAAAAAATAACACACCCGCCTTTACCAGAAAAGAGTAATATCATCCAGTTTTCTTTATGATGAAAACCATGAAGACTAAAAGTAATCGGATTGTTGTGTGATGGCCCTAATGAACAGGAGCTCGATAAACGCATGTTGAGTGAATGAGCACGCCTGTAGCCACTAGGCTGGTTCAGGCTTTAACAGCATCCGAAAGGAACCAAACTCACATGCCCCAGACTTCATTATGTCCTTCTCTGAGGAAGGGAGTCTTTGCTGTGGCTAATTTAATTAGTATATCACTCTCTTGTAATTTTAAGATCTATACTGATTTGGCCAGGGAGTGAAATAAGTCCATTTTAGCTTGAGCCATGAGAAAAAGAATTTTCTAAGTCAATTTATAGTGTACCTCATCCTTTAAAGGGAGCTCAGGAATTCTGCCTTCCTGCATCCCCTCACTCCAGCCCTTTTGCTACCCCTAAGAGGAGTCCAAGACCATGATTGTGCTTTATTAAGTGTGTATAGTTTCCCAAGAGGTTGAGGATGGCTCCTATTCACTCAGCCCAACCTTAGATACAAACTCCACTTGAACAGGGAGGTGTCACAGGATAAGTGAAGAAGTCTGCTTTGGTTAGAAGCTAGCACAGGCTTACTTGGTATAGTAAAAAGACTGTCTTCATGGTCCAGTCTAAATTATATTGGGTTTGAGAGCCCAAATTCTATATGTAAACTAGATGTTATTTTAATTTGGAGACTTCACGGGAAGGCAGGATTATTGGACTAAGTCAGGATTTCAATATTCTTGGGCCCCTTGGTCAAATAGCATTCTAACTTCACCTTAAATTCACCATCATTCTCTATAATAACATACCCCGGGAGACATTTAACTACTTGAAAAATACTGTTTTAAACACAAAATAGCACCTATTTCTACATGGTATCTGATAATAATAGCTAATATTCATGTAGTACTTACTACATGTCAAGCATCATAATAAGTGTTTTGTATGGAATACCTTATTTAACCCTTAGAACACCATGTAAAGTAAACATTATTATCCCTATTTTATACTTAAGCCAGAAATCTTGGTCTGCCCTTGAATACTCACTTTTCCTCATCCTACATCCAGTTCATCCCTATGTCCTTTTATGTCCAATAGATTTCTTGGCTTCAGTCTCTTTGCTTCACCTTTGTTAGACCATCATGATCTATCATGATCATCATGATCTGTGAGCCTATACTCACATTATTGGAATAGGCTTCTCACTGGGTCTCCTAACTTTAATGCTTTCTCTTCTCTGGTCCATTCTATACTGCAGCAAAAATGGTCTTACAATGTAAATGAAATCATGTGAATACTTTGCTTAAATTCCTCCTGTGGCTTCCCATAATAATGAAGTAAAATCACATTCTGTACCAGAGGCTACAGTTCTTGCATCCTTTGTCGCCTGTTCATGTCTCCACTTCTACTCTGTTCCCATCTCATCGTCTTCTTGTCACACTGGTCATCTTCCAGTTCTCTGAATAGGCCAAGCACATTTCCACTTCCTGATCTCAGCATAACATCTCCCATCTGAATGGAATGTGCTCCCCCTTGTCATGTGTCTAATTCCCTTTATCCTTTCAAGTCTCAGTCTGAAACATTACCTCCCCACAGAAACCTGCTCTGACTAAACTACCTAGAGTAAGTTTGCCCATTTTCACTTTTGACCTTAGTCCCTTCTTCTTTTCATCACGTAAATTACCATGTCAAGTCATTTTATTCATGTGCTTACTTGTCTTTTGGGGGGAGTGGACTGTGTCTTCCCTTAGAATATGTATTCCAAAAGAGCAGGTACTATCACTGTCTTCTCCATTATTGTGCTCTCAGCAAAACCTAGCAGAGAATAAATGGTGTAAGCTAAATAATGTTTGAATGAATGAAAGTGAGTTGCTCCAAGAACTTGAAATTTTTATGGATGTGATATTTAAAACAGGAATTTGTGAGGATGAACATTAAGTTATTGAATTTACTTTTTAACAAATAGTAACGTAACATTAAAAACTTTATGTGCATATATGTTTAGATCTATATATGCATATACATATAGCTATATATAGCTATATATATATATATAGCTATATTCTTTTTATTAATGAGAGTTATGTTCTATAAACTTGCTGGGAACAGTGAATTAGCAAAAGCTGAACCATTGCTCCCAGGGGAATTACAAGGTTAGGTTTCTGAGAGCCTTCTGTTCAAAACACTTTCATCAGTCAGCCATACATAACCTTGTTTTAGTGTGTTTCTGTTTAAGAACACCTCATTTAATATATATTATTGCTTTATTAACATTGAACTCATGGCATCACTGCTGTAACTTTTGCCTGAACAAAGCTTATCTAACACATGTATTTTCTCCATAAGGCGCATCACAGCTTTCTTGTGCTTAGGAACCCTAGACATCACTTCAACACTGTGCTTGGGGGCAAGTTTAAACAGCAAAATAATTAATAAAAAACATAAAAATGCAAAGAATGTTGCACTAAATGGACTGTGAAAAGGGCATGTTTACAGTATGAAAGTTGAAACAGGAAGTCAGAGCATCACCTTGTTTGACCTCAGTGAGAATGTACCCATTGGGTGATTCCAATTTCTCTTTGCTCTGTGCATGTCAGTGCATTTTAGCAAGCAGGCAAATTCATAAATATGGAGTCCGTGAATAATGAGGATAGACTGTGTGGTGGGGGAGGGGGGAGCTACTATAAGGATAATTCTTTTTTTTTTAAATTTTATTTTATTTATTTTTTTATACAGCAGGTTCTTATTAGTCATCCATTTTATACACATCAGTGTACATGTGTCAATCCCAATCGCCCAATCATCACACCACTACCCCCACTGCCGCCGCTTTCCCCCCTTGGTGTCCATACGTTTGTTTTTATATCTGTGTTTCAATTTTTGCCCTGAAAACAGGTTCATCTGTACCATTTTTCTAGGTTCCACAAACATGCGTTAATATACGATATTTGTTTTTCTCTTTCTGACTTACTTCACTCTGTATGACATTCTCTAGATCCATCCACGTCTCAACAAATGACCCAATTTTGTTCCTTTTTATGGCTGAGTAATATTCCATTGTATATATGTACCACATATTCTTTATCCATTCATCTGTCAATGGGCATTTAGGCTGCTTCTATGACCTGGCTATTGTAAATAGTGCTGCAATGAACATTGGGGTGCATGTGCTTTTTGAATTATGGTTTTCTCTGGATATATGCCCAGTAGTGGGATTGCTGGGTCATATGGTTATTCTATTTTTAGTTTTTTAAGGAACCTCCATACTGTTCTCCATAGTGGCTGTATCAATTTACATTCCCACCAACAGTGCAAGAGGGTTCCCTTTTCTCCACACCCCCTCCAGCATTTGTTGTTTGTAGATTTTCTAATGATGCCAATTCTAACTGGTGTGAGGTGATACTTCATTGTAGTTTTGATTTGCATTTCTCTAACAATTAGTGATGTTGAGCAGCTTTTCACGTGCTTCTTGGCCATCTGTGTGTCTTCTTTGGAGAAATGTCTATTAAGGTCTTCTGTCCATTTTTGGATTGGGTTGTTTGTTTTTTTAATATTGAGCTGCATGAGCTTTGTATATATTTTAGAGATTAATCCTTTGTCTGTTGATACGTTTGCAACTATTTTCTCCCATTCTGAGGGTTGTCTTTTTGTCTTGTTTATGGTTTCCTTTGCTGTGTGCAAAAGCTTCTAAATTTCACTAGGTCCCATTTGTTTATTTTTGTTTTCATTTCCATTACTCTAGGAGGTGGATCAAAAAAGATCTTGCTGTGATTTATGTCAAAGAATGTTCTTCCTATGTTTTTCTCTAAGAGTTTTATAATGTCCATGTTACATTTAGGTCTCTAATCCATTTTGAGTTTATTTTTGTTTATGGTGTTAGGGAGTGTTCTAATTTCATTCTTTTACATGTAGCTTTCCAGTTTTCCAAGCAGCGCTTACTGAAGAGACTGTCTTTTTTCCATTGTATATCCTTGCCTCCTTTGTTATAGATTAGTTGACCATAGGTGCGTGGGTTTATCTCTGGGCTTTCTATCTTGTTCCATTGATCTACATTTCTGTTTTTGTGCCACTACCATATTGTCTTGATTACTGTAGCTTTGTAGAATAGTCTGAAGTCAGGGAGTCTGATTCCTCTAGCTCTGTTTTTTTCCCTCAACACTGCTTTGGCTATTCGGGGTCTTTTGTGTCTCCATACAAATCTGAAGATTTTTTTGTTCTAGTTCTATTAAAAAAATGCCATTGGTAATTTGATAGGGATTGCATTGAATCTGTAGATTGCTTTGGGTAGTAGAGTCATTTTCACAATGTTGATTCTTCCAATTGAAGAACATGGTATATCTCTCCATCTCTTGGTATCATCTTTAATTTCTTTCATCAGTGTGTTATAGTTTTCTGCATACAGTTCTTTTGTCTCCCTAGGTAGGTTTACTCCTAGGTATTTTATTCTTTTTGTTTCAGTGGTAAATGGGAGTGTTTCCTTAATTTCTCTTTCAGATTTTTCATCATTAGTGTATAGGAATGCAAGAGATTTCTGTGCATGAATTTTGTATCCTGCAACTTCACCAAATTCATTGATTAGCTCTAGTAGTTTTCTGGTGGCATTTTTAGAGTTCTCTATGTATAGTATCATGTCATCTGCAAACAGTGATGGTTTTACTTCTTCTTTTCCAATTTGTATGCCTTTCATTTCTTTTTCTTCTCTGATTGCTGTGGCTAGGACTTTCAAAACTATGTTGAATAACAGTGATGAGAGTGGACATCCTTGTCTTGTTCCGGATCTCAGAGGAAATGCTTTCAGTTTTTCAAATTTGAGAATGATGTTTGCTGTGGGTTTCTCATATATGGCGTTTATTATGTTGGGGTAGGTTCCCTCTATGCCCACTTTCTGGAGAGTTTTTATCATAAATGGGTGTTGAATTTTGTCAGAAGCTTTTTCTGCATCTATTGAGATGATCATATTGTTTTCATTCTTCAGTTTGTTAATATGGTGTATCACATTGATTGATTTGCATATATTGAAGAATCCTTGCATCCCTGGGATAAATCCCACTTGATCATGGTGTATGATCGTTTTAATGTGTTGTTGGATTCTGTTTGCTAGTATTTGGTTGAGGATTTTTGCATCTATATTCATCAGTGGTATTGGTCTGTAATTTTCTTTTTTTGTAGTATCCTTGTCTGGTTTTGGTATCAGGGTGATGGTGGCCTCACAGAATGAGTTTGGGAGTGTTTCTTCCTCTGAAAATTTTTGGAAGTGTTTGAGAAGGATGGGTGTTAGCTCTTCTCTAAATGTTTGATAGAATTCACCTGTGAAGCCATCTGGTCCTGGACTTTTGTTTGCTGGAAGACTTTTAATCACAGTTTCAATTTCATTACTTGTGATTGGTCTGTTCATATTTTCTATTTCTTCCTGGTTCAGTCTCAGAAGGTTATATCTTTCTAAGAATTTGTCCATTTCTTCCAGGTTGTCCATTTTATCAGCATAGAGTTGCTTGTAGTAGTCTCTAAGGATGCTTTGTATTTCTGCGGTGTCTGTTATAACTTCTCCTTTTTCATTTCTAAATTTATTGATTTGAGTCCTCTCCCTTCTTTTTCTTGATGAGTCTGGCTACTGGTTTATCAGTTTTGTTTATCTTCTCAAAGACCCAGCTTTTAGTTTTATTGATCTTTGCTATTGTGTTCTTTGTTCTATTTCATTTATTTCTTCTCTGATCTTTATGAGTTCTTTCTTTCTGCTAACTTTGGGTTTTGTTTTTTCTTCTTTTTCTAGTTCCTTTAGGTGTAAGGTTCGATTGTTTATTTGAGATATTTCTTGTTTCTTGAGGTAGGCTTGTATAGCTATGAACGTCCCTGTTAGAACTGCTTTGGTGCATCCCATAGGTTTTGGATCATCGTGTTTTCATTGTCATTTGTCTCTAGGTACTTTTTGACTTCCTCTTTGATTTCTTCAGTGAAGTCTTGGTTATTTAGTAATGTATTGTTTAGCCTCCATGTGTTTGTGTTTTTTATGTTTTTTTCTCTGTAATTGATTTCTAATCTCATAGCATTGTGGTCAGAAAAGACGATTGATTTCAATTTTCTTAAATTTCCTGAGGCTCGATTTGTGACCCAAGATGTGATCTATCCTGGAGAGTGTTCCATGTGCACTTGAGAAGAAAGTGTAATCTGCTGTTTTTGGATGGAATGTCCTATAAATATCAATTAAATCTATCTGGTCTGTTGTGTCATTTACAGCTTGTGTTTCTTTATTAATTTTCTGTCTGGATGATCTCTCCATTGGTGTAAGTGAGGTGTTACAGTCCCCTACTATTATTGTGTTACTGTTGATTTCCTCTTTTATAGCTGTTAGCAGTTGCCTTATGTATTGAGGTGCTCCTGTGTTGGGTGCATATATATTTATATTTGTTATATCTTCTTCTTGGATTGATCCCTTGATCATCATGTAATGTCCTTCCTTGTCTCTTGTAACATTCTTTATTTTAAAGTCTATTTAATCTGATATGAGTATAGCTACTCTAGCTTTCTTTTGATTTCCATTAGCATGGAATATCTTTTTCCATTCCCCTCACTTTCAGTCTGTATATGTCCCTAGGTCTGAAGTGGGTTTCTTATAGACAGCATATATATGTTTCTTGTTTTTGTATCCATTCAGCAAGCCTGTGCCTTTTGGTTGGAGCATTTAATCCATTCACATTTAAGGTAATATCGATATATATGTTCCTATTACCATTTTCTTAATTGTTTTCAGTTTGTTTTTGTAGATCCTTTTCTTCTTCTGTGCTTCCTACTTGGAGAAGTTCCTTTAGCTTTTGTTGTTGAGCTGGTTTGGTGGTGATGAATTCTCTTAGCTTTTACTTCTCTGTAAAGTTTTTGATTTCTCCATCGAATCTGAATGAGATCCTTGCCGGGTAGAGTAATCTTGGTTGTAGGTTTTTCCCTTTCATCACTTTAAGTATATCATGCCACTCTCTTCTGGCTTGTAGAGTTTCTGCTGAGAAATCAGCTGTTAACCTTATGGGAGTTCCCTTTTATGTTGTCGTTTTTCCCTTGCTGCTTTTAATATTTTTTGTCTTTAATTTTTGCCAGTTTGATTGCTATGTGTCTTGGCATGTTTCTCCTTGGGTTTATCCTGTATGGGACTCGCTGCGCTTCCTGGACTTGGGTGGCTATTTCCTTTCCCATGTTAGGGAAGTTTTCAACTAGAATCTCTTCAAATATTTTCTCAGGTCCTTTCTCTCTCTTTTCTCTTTCTGGGACCCCTATAATGTGAATGTTGTTGTGTTTAATGTTGTCCCAGAGGTCTTTTATGCTGTCTTCATTTCTTTTCATTCTTTTTTCTTTATTCTGTTCCACAGCAGTGAATTCCAGCATTCTGTCTTCCGGGTCACTTATCCATTCTTCTGCCTCAGTTAATCTGCTATTGATTCCTTCTAGTGTATTTTTCATTTCAGTTATTGTATTGTTCATCTCTGTTTGTATGTTCTTTAATTCTTCTAGGTCTTTGTTAAACATTTCATTCCGATCCTTGCCTCCATTCTTTTTCTGAGGTCCTGTATCATCTTCACTATCATTACTGTGAATTCTTTTTCTGGAAGGTTGCCTATCTCCACTTCATTTAGCTGGTTTTCTGGGGTTTTATCTTGTTCCTTCATCTGGTACATAGCCCTCTGCCTTTTCATCTTGTCTGTCTTTCTGTGAATGTGGTTTTTGTTCCACACTCTACAAGACTGTGGTTCTTCTTGCTTCTGCTGTCTGTCCTCTGGTGGATGAAGCTATCTAAGAGGCTTGTGCAAGTTTCCTGATGGGAGGGACTGGTGGTGGGTAGAGCTCATCATCATTCTTAAAAATAAAATTTAAAAGTTAAATGAACTTTGTTTATGTAAAGCTCACATCACATTTTCCTTATTTTTCTCATCTGATCATGAACCCATAAAAGCATCATCCTTTGAGGATAGACGAAGCATTGCTCTGTGTGAGGCTAGCCAGCAAGTCATTCTCCCACCAGACTTATTTGATGTAACAAAAACATATTTTAGTAATCTTCTTGGTAAATATTGATAAATACATAGTGATTTTAAGAGACTGTCTTTTTTTTTTTTTTTTTTTTTTGTGGTACGGGGACCTCTCACTGTTGTGGCCTCTCCCATTGTGGAGCACAGGCTCCGGACGCGCAGGCTCAGCGGCCATGGCTCACGGGCCCAGACACTCTGCGGCATGTGGGATCTTCCCGGACCGGGGCACGAACCTGTGTCATCTGCATCAGCAGGCAGACTCTCAACCACTGCGCCACCAGGGAAGCCCGACTGTCATATTTTGAAAGGATAAAACAGTACAGAACTGGAGTTCTAAAATCTAGCATCTTCCTTTATCATATTTTGTCCTTGACTTTGACATAAGAATGACCACATCCCTTGACTGAGTGAATATACCAAATAGAGACCTTTTTTGCTGTCATAACCACAGTGTAGCTTTTTTCTTTTTACACTTTATTTCTTATTACAAAAGTAGTACATGTTCACCCGAGAGAATTTTGAACCTATATGTAAGCAGAAAAAGAAAGGAAGGAAGGAAGGAAGAAAAAGAAAAAGAAGGAGAAAAAACAGTTTAACTTCATACATCATGGGCTTCCCTGGTGGTGCCGTGGTTAAGAATCCACCTGCCAATGCAGGGGAAATGGGTTCAAGCCCTGGTCCAGGTAGATCCCACATGCTACAGAGCAACTAAGCTTGTATGCCACAAGTATTGAGCCTGCGCTCTAGAGCCTGCGAGCCACAAGTACTGAAGCCCACGTGCCTAGAGCCTGTGCTCCACAAGAAGAGAAGCCACCGCAAAGAGAAGCCTGCACACCACAACGAAGAGCAGCCCCCACTCACTGCAACTAGAGAAAGCCCGCATGAAGAAGACCCAGTGCAGCCAAAAATAAAATAAATAAATTTAAAGAATAAAAGAAATAAATACATACATTACATACATACAGACAGATATATGTACATCACCCCTTTCTAGCATGCAGAAATCATCACTGTTCATTTTTCTGGGCATGTCTCTGTAATCATTTTCCCAAGCCTCCACATGCTGGTTTTTCCCCCCTTTAACCGTATGTCACTAAAGTCTGTCTATGTTAGACTGAACCTTTGTAACACTTCCCTTTGTTCTAGGTAATTCTTTGAGGATATCACATTGTCTTCTCTTTTCCATAAGTTCAGGAGCAGAAACACTTCCTTTTCTTCAAGTCTTCACTGTAGGAGAACTCACTGTTGTTCTCTGTCAGATCTGACAGCCCATTTGCTGGGGTGCAGTATTGGGGCACTGACAAGGAGGTATCAGTCTAGACCACCATTATCAGATAGACTCCTGAAAAAATCAGAGTGTCATGTTTAAGAGGAAAATGGTATGTAGTTTTTCCTTAGAGCTAGAGCTCTGACAGTCAGTTTGTTTCTTCAGCTTGTATTTGTTTTCAGTTTATCTCTTTGTGGTGATAGATCTGAGACACAGCTTATGTGCACACCTCTGAATAGCTGGATAAAAGACTAGCTTTAGACAGTTGAGACAAGTAATTTGTTCTCAGAAGCCAGGCTGAAACACCAACAAGCTACCAATACAAGATTTCAAGAAAAGTGAGTCAGATTTTAATACAATTCCATTTATCTTACCTAAAATCAGTATGGGGGGTGTACAGTCCTCCAAATGTAGTGACTCCATGGCTGCCGGGGACCTACCTTCCATTTTTATTTCTACTCTTCCATTCTTTTTTTTTTTTTTTTTTTTTGCGGTACACGGGCCTCTCACTGTTGCGGCCTCTCCCTCTGTGGAACACAGGCTCCGGATGCGCAGGCTCAGCAGCCATGGCTCATGGGCCCAGCCACTCCACGGCATGTGGGATCTTCCCAGACCGGGGCACGAACCCGTGTCCCCTGCATCGGCAGGCGGACTCTCAACCACTGCGCCACCAGGGAAGCCCCTACTCGTCCATTCTTGGTATCTGAATTCCATCCTCAAAGTCACCTCAGTAGTCCAATATGGTATTGGAGCGCCATCCATCAAATCTGCATTCCAGGAAGCAGGGTGTAGGAAAGAGGAAGGGGCCAAGTGGCACATCCTAGCTGTCTTCTCCACCTAATAGCTTTTGTTTATGTATAACTGGTCATAGCTCAGTTAAATGGCCACTTTAGGACCAAGGAAGCTGAGAAATGCATTATTTTAGCTAGGCACATTGCCACCTCCATAATTGGAAGTCTCTTACAAAGAAAGAAAGAGTAAATGGATGTTGGTACAGCAACTAGAAATCTATGCCATACCTTCCTAGAATTTTTGTCACCAATTCTTCCTTAAAGGATATCTTTAGTGGGTATCTCAGACTATTGCCCAAATTAGATGGCATCCTAAAACTGCAAGAGCCAAAGAAATCCTCCCTGAGTATTCTCCTTGTGCTACAGGAGCTTCTTAATGTTGTCTGAACCTCTGTCTAGTTCAGTCTCCACTCACTACGAGCTGACTCCTCTTATCCTCTCCTGTCAGGGATTTTTTGCTGCAGCACATATTGACACCAGCAATACTGAAATATGTTCTATCTACTGTTAAAAAGCTTTTGCGTGTCATTAGAGAATCCTGAGTAGGAGAAAGAGGCTCCTAAGTCAGTGGGAAAGCAGTCTGCACATGTCATCAAAAGACCATCTGTAAAATGGCAGATAATAATGGTATCAACCTCATCAGATTTTTATGATGATCAAATGAGTTAATACATGTGCAAAGCACTTAGGACACTTCGTTATGAAGCAAAATAAGTACCCTTTGAGTGTTTGTTATTACTGATCGTCATCATTATTATTACCATATGGCTTTTTTACATACTGAGAAATATTTTGTGGGAAGCTAGGAAGAAGATGTCTTTGTCTCCAGAACTGAAATTGCTCCCAGGAGAATCACTAATGGATCTAGATGACAAGGAAGAGACATTATGTTCAGGAAGCCGCTGCTCAAATGGCTACTCTAGTACAAGGTTTATCAAGTTGCTTAGTTGGTAAAGCGGTCCCTTGCAGTGTGAGTGTTGGCAGGATATTATTCCCGTGAGGGGAGTTTCACATCCCTGGTTCACATCCTTCCAGCCAAGGATGGGGGTGAGGTGGGCTTGAGGGTGCTTAGAAGAGAACCAGTACTCCAAACCAAGTGGGGGACATGCTAAACTTGCCTTCCTCACAACTTTGCATCAACCTGTTCCTGGCAAATTGGGTTCCAGACATCTCTGGACGAAGATTTTGCCAACTCACAATTGGGTTTCTTAACAATAAACTACTTCCACACTTGTGGGTTGCATGGAAATTTAATGTTGTTCTAAATTAAGTAGAGAAGAGAACAAGAATGTGTTAATTATATGCAACAATGAACCAAGTGTAAAAGCTAGTCCTTAAGTTTATTCTTTGAAGCATATTCCGAGTTTGTTTTTTTAAAAAATGAAAGTAAGGAAATGATGAAACCACTTAATGCCTGAAAAACCTGGATCACTGTTAGAACTGTACTATGAACACCGTTAACTTAGTCATATGGAAAGGCTGATGTGCCCTCAATAGTGACTGTAATTAAAGTCTGATTTGGAAGTCTTTTTAACCCTGATATGGCTCTAAGAGAGTGTGAGAAGATTCCCAGGATTGACATTTAGAAAGAAGCAGAGTGACTTTCTGTAGCCTGAGTAAATCACTTCCAACGCACAGTGAGAATTAGAGACAAGGGCAGGAACAAAAGGTATAAGGAAAAAGAGGATCTTGGGTGACAAAGAAACATATAATTCTATCAAAATGGTTTATGCTGACATGTCACAAAGGCCTAGTCACCTGGCAATCACTCTTTGCAACAGGTCTAGGAGAGAGAAGTTGCAAAACTTACATGGACTGAAATTCACTTCAGGCACCTCTGTGGCTTTTCTTTATCCGTAGTTCACTTAGAAGTGGGCAAAAATAAATCTTTGAATATGATGTTCCCTTGCCCATTGTTGGTTAAATCACAAACTGCTTCACGTGAGGAATACTAACACTAAGCACTTTTTATTTGAAGAGGAAGGAGGCAAAGATTATCAAGGAACATCTCCAAAGAACATGATATTGGAATTCAGGAAATTAGTTTGCCTTCTCCATAACTGCCTTCCCTCTAACGACAGGGCGACTCTCTCTCCTGCTTTCTCAAAGGCGATTCAGATTCCCCAGTGAAAAACGAGAATCACTCTTACCACTTATCGAGTCAAATAAAGGTTCAATATATAGTAATTGTATGTTTCTTTTGCATTGCAAATGAACAACGGCATCTGATGAATTTGCAAATTTGCAGTACAGTCTGGACTATAGGAATATAGATATATAGATATGGTATCCTTTATAATCTTTTGATTATCAAAGTCTAGTATTAATGGTTGATCATTTCCTAGTTAGTCATCAAGCTTTTACCTGATCAGAAAAGATAACTTAGCGATTGGGGGTGGGAGAGTTAAGTAGTAGCTCTCAATCTTGCAAGTGGAGAGAGAAAGACCTGAGAGATGCAGATGGTATCAACAAACTGCATTTGGATTCTGAAACAGGATTGAAGACATCGAGATGAAGCCTCTTTCCAAAGGGAGGGGAGCATTCCATGAGGGGAGGAATGGGGAAGCTTGCTGACCTGCAATCTAAGGAGGAAGAAGGAAAACAACACTCAGATGAATCTATGAACTTCTATAGAAGGAGCAAGTATCACCTGAGGGGAAGAGGAAGTTGTGCGAGGTCCTTGATGACTCACCTGGGTTAAGAACAGAACAGGTGGGGACTTCCCTGGTGACACAGTGGTTAAGAATCCGCCTGCCAGTGCAGGGGACACAGTTTCGAGCCCTGGTCTGGGAAGATCCCACATGCTGCGGAGCAACTAAGCCCGTGCACCACAACTACTGAGCCTGCGCTCTAGAGCCTGCGAGCCACAACTACTGAGCCCACGTGCCACAACTACTGAGCCCGTGCGCCTAGAGCCTGTGCTCCACAACAAGAGAAGCCACTGCAATGAGAAGCCCTCACACCGCAACGAAGAGTAGCGCCTGCTTGCTGCAGCTAGAGAAAGCCCACGCACAGCAACAAAGACCCAAAGCAGCCAAAACTAAATAAATAAATAAATTTATATTTAAAAAAAGAAGAATGGAACAGTTGGCCTGAAAAGACACCTAGAATATCCACTGCCTGCTTACCAGTCACAAAAACGGGGTAATATTAAAAACAAAGCGTATTTGAGACCAAAAAGCAGGACAATGTGACTCTGTGGTCATGGCAGGATACTTTTGTCTGACCTTGGTTGTCAACTGAGACTCTGACTGGAGGCTTAAGGCCCTGGGTCCTCGCTTTGCAAGGCAGCTTTCCTTGGAAGCTGGATCCTACCCAGTTTCCTCTCGACACAGGCTGCGGGCCCATTTAAATCCTTAAAAAAAAAACACTCTAAAAATTGCTTTACTATTTTTATGTGCTATTACAAATGCCTACTGTAGGGGGTTCAAAGGAGTTGGAGGCTGATCAATGTAAAAGATATGCCACGGGAGGCTGTAACATACAGGGCTGTGATGGGGGAAGTTCTTCACAGTTTGAGACATCCAGAGGCTTAAGGTGAGGGGACCACCATCCAGAATGGGAGGAGGGCAAAGAGACTCCTGGGGGGAGAGGAAGTTAGAGGCAGGCTTCCACCTCGAGAAACTGTTGCTCAGCAATAGCAGGGGGTATCTGTGTCAGAGAGCTCCAAAGGGCCATACGGCTTGGGGAGTTATAACCAGAAGGCTCTATCTTATCTGTGGGTTACAGCTGTCCAGTGAGGGTGCAAAGGGTATGCAGAGCAGACAGGCTTTAAATAGCTAAAAATCTGCTTCCTTGGGATATTTTAAAAACTGGGTGTGTCAAAATTTGAGTTTGGTGCCGGTGGGCTTTTGAGTTAATGTGTTAGCGAAGAAATAAACTACCTAGTCTGTGCACAGAGGCCATCTTTGGTTCATGTATACAATACCTGTGATAAGTGTTTAATATAAGTTATTCAAACAATACAACAAATAAAAAGAATGTAAACACAACTCCATATCCTTCAACCAATAAATAAGTACTGTTAACATTTTGATCTTTATTTACATTCTCTCTTTCTCTCTCTCTCTCTCACACACACACCCTACAATATAAACAATTTTATGTAAATAGAATCACATTTAGCATCAAGCTACTAATCTCTAACTGTTTTGATTCAACAATACTACTATAAACATAAATCCATATCATAATTTTTATTTTTGCATACAATTTTATTGTGTGTATATTCATACTATAATTTACCTTTAAAAATCCCTATCAGTGTATATTTCAGTTTAATATAATAACTAATACAGTTCTTCAGTTACCATTTTGTGTATTGTTTTCTAATTTCTATAAATTCATCGAAGTGGAATTACTAAATCAAGGTGTATGAACATTTAACATTCTTGATACCAACTGCCATATTGCCTTCCAGATTTTTATTAATTAACTTACACTCCCATGTATATTCATGAATTTTAGGTTAAGTTAGGAGGGACTGTCAGGAAGGTTAAAATACAAAATGAATTGAGATGTGTGAAAGTCGCTGTGGGTGAAACTGCATTCTTAAAATTGTATTTGGAACAAAAAGGTGATCACAGAAGGGATACATCCACTGTCCCTTCACTCTTAGCAGATGATCCACCTTGAACTTCTCAGAGAAAGCAGAGGCAACAGGAGTAGAGTCTTCCAGCCTTCAGTTTCTACCCTCAATCTCGTTTCCATTCAGTGTCACCTGCTGTGTTCAAGGAACAGTTATCTCTACTACTTTCTGAAGTTCTTGGTCTCACAGTATTTCATAAATTTGTCACTCTCTCACTCTCTCCATCAAATACTTTAAACCTAGAAACCTGTTCAAAGCATCTTCAGTCTAAAAGAAGTACCCTTGACTGTGCCTTCCCTTCAAGTCTTCGCCTGGGGCAAGAGAAAAGTGTGGCATGTCCCAAGCATATGAAAGTACATATGAAAATACCCAATATGCATTCCAAGGCTAAGGAAGCATTTCTGGGATTATTAAAAACCCTTGTCATACTTTTATTATATACAGCAGACTCATGATCAATTCCAAGAGGTAATTTATAATCCTCCCTTAACCAGTT
Source organism: Hyperoodon ampullatus (assembly GCF_949752795.1). Lineage (NCBI taxonomy): Eukaryota > Metazoa > Chordata > Mammalia > Artiodactyla > Ziphiidae > Hyperoodon > Hyperoodon ampullatus. The sequence continues at coordinate 119,497,693 of NC_136916.1, read as the reverse complement.
AGAATGTAGTGCATAGAATCCTTTCTCATGTGGAATAAGCTCCCTCTTGGCCTCCTATCTAGTCCTTCCTCTTTCAGCTTTTGGAGACCCACAGAACTCTCCTTGAATAACTTGTTTCCCTTCTGCTTAGCAAGGGAACAAATACGACTCTGGTTTTGCTCCCATGGTCCTTGTCTTATTCTTTGACTCCGCCTTCCTCCATTTCCTTGCAACACTCAAGAGTGGCCTACAGATCCTGCCTCTATTTTCTCCCTTTCCACTTATTTTTCATCCCACTGAAATATGATTTCTGCTTATACCAAACTAACTGATGCTGCTTTTGCAAAGGTCGCCAAAAAACAATATTTCTAATTTACAGTCGGTAGTTTATTTATTTATTTTTTAACATCTTTATTGGAGTATAACTGCCTTACAATGGTGTGATACTTTCTGCTATATAACAAAGTGAATCAGCTATACATATACATATAACCCCATATCTCCTCCCTCTTGCGTCTCCCTCCCACCCTCCCTATCCCACCCCTCTAGATGGTCACAAAGCACCGAGCTGATCTCTCCGTGGGATGTGGCTGCTTCGCACTAGCTATCTAGTTTACAGTTGGTAGTGTATATATGTCCATGCCACTCTCTCACTTCGTCCCAGCTTACCATTCCCCCTCCTTGTGTCCTCAAGTCCATTCTCTATGTCTGCATCTTTATTCCTGTCCTGCACCTAGGTTCTTCAGAAACTTTTTTTTTTTAGATTCCATATATACGTGTTAGCATATGGTATTTGTTTTTATATTTCTGACTTACTTCACTCTGTATGACAGTCCCTAGGTCCATCCACCTCACTACAAATAATTCAATTTCATTTCTTTTTATGGCTGAGTAATATTCGATTGTCTATATGTGCCACATCTTCTTTATCCATTCATCTGTCGATGGACACTTAGGTTGCTTCCATGTCCTGGTTATTGTAAATAGAGCTTCAATGAACATTGTGGTACATGACTCTTTTTGAATTATGGTTTTCTAAGGGTATATGCCCAGCAGTGTGATTGCTGGGTCATATGGTAGTTCTATTTTTAGTTTAGTTTTTTCTGTTGTTGTTGTTTCTTTTTTCTCGGTACGCGGGCCTCTCACTGTTGTGGCCTCTCCCGTTGCGGAGCACAGGCCCCGGACGCACAGGCTCAGCGGCCATGGCTCATGGGCCCAGCTGCTCCGCGGCATGTGGGATCTTCCTGGACCGGGGCACGACCCGTGTCCCCCGCATCGGCAGGCGGACTCTCAACCACTGCGCCACCAGGGAAGCCCTATTTTTAGTTTTTTAATGAGCCGCCACACTGTTCTCCATAGTGGCTGTATCAATTTACATTCCCACCAACAGTACAAGAGGGTTCCCTTTTCTCCACACCCTCTCCAGCATTTATTTTTTATTTTTTTTATTTTTTCTCTTATTTTTTTTTTGCACTCATGCCTTTATTTCTGTTGCATAAAGTTCCCAAACTAGGATTACTGGTCAAAGTTTTGTATATTTTAAATTTAAACACACCTTGCCAAATTATTTTCCCCCAGGTGGTGGAAATGAATACCTCCGCTAGCTGTGTTTCCTGCAGCCTTATCAGCACTGGATGTTATTATTCTTTTTTCATTTTTGCCCATCTAATAGATGAAAACGGCATCTTATTTTATTTTGATTTTTTACCTATCAGTTGTTTCATATGTTCATTGGCAATTTGTATTTCCCCTTTAATGAATTGTCCTTATCCTTTGCCCAGTTATTTGGGTTGTCTTTTTCATATTTCAGAGATTAATTTTTATCTGTCAAATGTGGAATAAATAATGAGTTATTAAATCATAGGATATTATTTGTCTTCTGAATTTAATAGTATTTCTGCCATAGGAAAATTCTTAATTTTTGTAAAGTCCAATCTATTTACTTTTTCCTTAATGGCTTATGGGCTTCCTGCCTTTCTTAAGGATCTTCCTCAATGTTCAGTTATTCTAAATTTTATTATAATCTTTTTATTGTTTTAAAAATATTTATATTTAAAATTCATCTGGAATTTATTTTAGTACCTGTTATGAAGTGAGGACCTAATTTTGTTTTCTTCCATATGAGTAGCCAGTTATGTCAACACTATGCCAAGCTATCTTCCTTATTGAATTAGAATGCTCATATGTCACATACTGAGATCTCATATATATTATTTCTAGATCATATTTTGTTCCACTGATCTGTTTTGTCTTTTCCTCAGCCATTACCATATTGTTTTGATTATAGTGTCTTTAGAGTTAGTTTTTTTTTTTAATTTTTATTTATTTATTTTTGGCTGCGTTGGTTCTTTGTTGCTGCGGGTGGGCTTTCCCTAGTTGCGGCTAGTGGAGATTACACTTCCCCGCTAGCAGTTGCAGTGCACGGGCTTATTGTGGTGGCTTCTCTTGTTGTGCAGCACAGGCTCCAGGGATGCAGGCCTCAGTAGTTGTGGCTCGTGGGCTCTAGAGCGCAGGCTCAGTAGCTGTGGTGCACAGGCTTAGTTGCTCCGCAGCATGTGGGATCTTCCTGGACCAGGGCTCAAACCTATGTCCCCTGCACTGGCAGGCGGATTCTTTTTTTTTTTTTTTTTAGTTTCTGCTTTATAACAATGAATCAGTCATACATATACATCTGTTCCCCCATCCCTTCCCTCTTGCGTCTCCCTCCCTCCCACCCTCCCTATCTCACCCCTCCAGGCGGTCACAAAGCACCGATCTGATCTCCCTGTGCTATGCGGCTGCTTCCCACTATCTATCTACCTTACGTTTGGTAGTGTATATATGTCCATGCCTCTCTTTAGCTTTGTCACAGCTTACCCTTCCCCCTCCCCATATCCTCAAGTCCATTCTCAAGTAGGTCTGTGTCTTTATTCCTGTTTTACCCCTAGGTTCTTCATGACATTTTTTTTTCTTAAATTCCATATATATGTGTTAGCATACGGTATTTGTCTTTCTCTTTCTGAGTTACTTCACTCCGTATGACAGACTCTAGGTCTATCCACCTCATCACAAATAGCTCAGTTTCGTTTCTTTTTATGGCTGAGTAATATTCCATTGTATATATGTGCCACATCTTCTTTATCCATTCATCCGATGATGGACACTTAGGTTGTTTCCATCTCCGGGCTATTGTGAATAGAGCTGCAATCCAGCATTTATTGTTTGTAGATTTTTAATGATGGCCATTCTGACCAGTGTGAGGTGATACCTCATTGTAGTTTTGATTTGCATTTCTCTAATGATTAGTGATGTTGAGCATTCTTTCATGTGTTTGTGGCAATCTGTATATCTTCTCTGGAGAAATTTCTGTTTAGGTCTTCTGCCCATTTTTGGATTGGGTTGTTTGTTTTTTTGATATTGAGCTGCATGAGGTGCTTGTATATTTTGGAGATTAATCCTTTGTCAGTTGCTTCATTTGCAACTATTTTCTCCCATTCTAAGAGTTGTCTTTTCTTGTTTATGATTTCCTTTGCTGTTCAAAAGCTTTAAAGTTTCATTGGGTTCCATTTGTTTATTTTTGTTTTTATTTCCATTTCTCTACGAGGTGGATCAAAAAGGATCTTGCTGTGATTGATGTCATAGAGTGTTCTGCCCATGTTTTCCTCTAAGAGTCTTATACTGTCTGGCCTTGCATTTAGGTCTTTAATCCATTTTGAGCTTATTTTTGTGTATGGTGTCAGGAAGTGTTCTAATTTCAGTCTTTCACATGTAGCTGTCCAGTTTTCCCAGCACCACTTATTGAAGAGGCTGTCTTTTCTCCATTGTATATTCTTGTCTCCTTTATCAAAGATAAGCTGACCATATGTACGTGGATTTATCTCTAGGCCTTCTATCCTGTTCCATTGATCTATATTTCTGTTTTTGTGCCAGTACCATACTGTCTTGATTACTGTAGCTTACATTATAGTCTGAAGACAGGGAGCCTGATTACTCCAAGATGGCTTTCTTTCTCAAGATTGCTTTGGCTATATGGGGTCTTGTGTTTCCATACACATTGTGAAAATTTTTTTTCTAGTTCTGGGGAAAAATGCCAGTGGTAGTTTGATAGGGATTGCAATGAATGTGTAGATTTCTTTGGGTAGTATAGTCATTTTCACAATGTTGATTCTTCCAATCCAAGAGCCTGGTATATCTCTCCATCTGTTTGTATCATCTTTAATTTCTTTCATCAGTGTCTTATAGTTTTCTGCATACAGGTCTTTTGTCTCCTTAGGTGGGTTTATTCCTAGGTATTTTATTCTTTTTGGTGCAGGTAAATGAGAATGTTTCCTTAATTTCTCATCAGATTTTTCATCATTAGTGTATAGGATTGCAAGAGATTTCTGTGCATTAATATTGTACCCTGCTACTTGATTAGCTCTAGTAGTTTTCTGGTGGCGTCTTTAGGATTCTCTCTATATAGTATCATGTCATCTGCAATCAGTGACTATTTTAATTCTTCTTTTCCGATTTGGATTCCTTTTATTTCTTCTTCTTCTCTGGTTGATGTGGATAAAACTTCCAAAACTATGTTGAATAATGGTGGTGAGCATGGGCCACCTTGCCTTGTTCCTGATCTTAGTGGAAATGGTTTTAGTTTTTCACCATTGAGAACGATGTTGGCTGTGGGTTTGTCATATATGGCCTTTATTATGTTGAGGTAGTTTCCTTCTATGCCTACTTTCTGGAGCGTTTTTATCATAAATAGGTGTTGAATTTTGTCGGTAGCTTTTTCTGCCTCTGTCGAGATGATCATATGGTTTTCTCCTTCAGTTTGTTAATATGGTGTATCACATTGATTGTGTATATTGAAGAATCCTTGCATTCCTGGGATAAACCCCACTTGATCATCGTGTATGATCCTTTCAATGTGCTGTTGGATTCTGTTTGCTACTATTTTGTTGAGGAGTTTTGCATCTATGTTCATCAGTGATATTGTTCTATAGTTTTATTTTTTTGTGACATCTTTCTCTGGTTTTGGTATCAGGGTGATGGTGACCTCATAGAATGAGTTTGGGAGTGTTCCTCCCTCTCCTATATTTTGGAAGAGTTTCAGAAGGGGAGGTGTTAGGTCTTTTCTCAATGTTTGATAGAATTCACCTGTGAAGCCATCTGACCCTGGGCTTCTGTTTGTTGGAAGATTTTTAATCAGTGTCAATTTCAGTGCTTGTGATTGGTCTATTTACATTTGCTATTTCTTCCTGGTTCAGTCTTGGAAGGTTGTGCTTTTCTAAGAATTTCTCCATTTCTTCTACGTTGTCTATTCTATTGGCATACAGCTGCTTTTAGTAATCGCTTATGATCCTTTGTATTTTTGTGGTGTCAGTTGTTACTTCTCCTTTTTCATTTCTAATTCTGTTGATTTGAGTCTTCTCCCTTTTTTCTTGATGAGTCTGGCTAATGGTTAATCAATTTTGTTTATCTTCTCAAAGAAACCACCTTTTAGTTTTTTGATCTTTGCTATCGTTTCCTTCATTTCTTTTTCATTTATTTCTGATCTGATCTTTATGATTTCTTTCCTTCTGCTGACTTTGGGTTTCTTTGTTCTTCTTTCTCTAATTGCTTCAGGTGTAAGGTTAGGTTGTTGGTTTGAGATTTTTCTTGTTTCTTGAGGTAGGATTGTATTGCTATAAAGTTCCCCCTTAGAACTGCTTTTGCTGCATCCCATAGGTTTGCGGTCATCATTTTTTCATTGTCATTTGTTTCTAGGTATTTTTTGATCTCCTCTTTGATTTCTTCAGTGATTTCTTGGTTATTTAGTAGTGTATCGTTTAGCCTTCATGTGTTTGTATTTTTTACAGACTTTTCCTATAACTTATATCTAGTCTCATAGCATTGTGGTCGGAAAAGATACTTGATATGATTCCAATTTTCTTAAATTTACCAAGGCTTGTTTTGTGACCCAAGATATCATACATCCTGGAGAATATTCCATGAGCACTTGAGAAAAGTGTATTGTTGATTTTGGATGGAATGTCCTATAAATACCAATTAAGTCCATCTTGTTTAATGTGTCATTTAAAGCTTGTGTTTCCTTATTTATTTTCATTTTGGATGATCTGTCCATTGGTGAAAGTGGGGTGTTAAAGTCCCCTACTATGATTGTGTTACTGTCAGTTTCCCCTTTTATGGCTGTTAGCATTTGCTTTATTATTGAGGTGCTCCTATGTTGGTTGCATAAATATTTACAATTGTTACATCTTCTTCTTGGATTGATCCCTTGATCATTATGTAGTGTCCTTCTTTGTCTCTTGTAATAGTCTTTATTTTAAAGTCTATTTTGTCTGTTATGAGAATTACACCTCCAGGTTTCTTTTGATTTCCATTTACATGGAATATCTTTTTCCATCCCCTCACTTTCAGTCTGTATGTGTCCCTAGGTCTGAAGTGGGTCTCTTGTAGACAGCATATATACAGGTCTTGTTTTGTATCCATTCTGCCAGTCTATGGCTTTTGGTTGGAGCATTCACTCCATTTACATTTAAGGTAGTTATTGATATGTATATTCCTATTACCATTTCTTAATTGTTTTGGGTTTGTTATTGTAGGTCTTTTCCTTCTCTTGTGTTTGCTGCCTAGAGAAGTTCCTTTAGCATTTGTGGTAAAGCTGTTTTAGTGGTGCTGAATTCTTCTAGCTTTTGCTTCTCTGTAAAGGTTTTAATTTCTCCATCAAATCTGAATGAGATCCTTGCTGGGTAGAGTAATCTTGGCTGTAGGTTTTTTCCTTTCATCACTTTAAATATGTCCTGCCACACCCTTCTGGCTTGCAGAGTTTCTGCTGAAAGATCAGCTGTTAACCTTATGGGGATTCCCTTGTATATAATTTGTTGCTTCTGCCTTTTTGCTTTTAATATTTTTTTCTTTGTATTTAATTTTTGCCAGTTTGATTAATATGTGTCTTGACATGTTTCTCCTTGGAGTTATCCTGTATGGGACTCTCTTCGCTTCCTGGACTTGACTGATTATTTGCTTTCCCGTATTAGGGAAGTTTTCAACTATAATCTCTTCAAATATTCTCTGAGTCCCTTTCTTTTTCTCTTCTTCTTCTGGGACTCTATAATTTGAATGTTGGTGCATTTAATGTTGTCCCAGAGGTCTCTGAGACTGTCCTCAATTCTTTTCATTCTTTTTTCTTTATTCTGCTCTGTGTTAGTTATTTCCACTATTTTGTCTTCCAGGTCACTTATCTATTCTTCTGCCTCAGTTATTCTGCTACTGATTTCTTCTACAGAATTTTAAATTTTGTTTGTTGTGTAATTCATCAGTTTGTTTGCTCTGTAGTTCTTCTAGGTCCTTGTTAAACATTTCTTGTATTTTCTCCATTCTATTTCCAGGATTTTAGATCATCTTTACTATCATTATGCTGAATTCTTTTTCAGGTAGACTGCCTATTTCCTCTTCACTTGTTTGTTCTGATGGATTTTTACCTTGCTCATTCATCTTCAGTGTATTTCTCTGTCTTCTCATTTTGCTTAACTTACTGTTTTTGGGGTCTCCTTTTCACAGGCCGCAGGTTCGTAGTTCCCATTTTTTTTAGTGTCTGCCCTCAGTGGGGAAGGTTGGTTCAGTGGGTTGTGTTGGCTTCCTGGTGGAGGAGACTGGTGCCTGCATTCTGATGGATGAGTCTGGATCTTGTCTTCTGGTGGGCAGGATCATGTCTAGTGGTGTGTTTTAGGGTGTCTGTAAATTTATTATGATTTTAGGCATCCTCTCTGCTAATGGGTGGTGTTGTGTTCCTGTCTTGCTAGTTGTTTGGCATAGAGTGTCCAGCACTGGAGCTTGCTGGTCATTGAGTGGAGCTGGGTCTTAGTGTTGAGACAGAGATCTCTGATAGAGCTCTTGCCGATTGATATTACGTGCAGCCGGGAGGTCTCTGGTGGACCAATGTCATGAACTCTGCCTTCCCTCCCCAGAGGCTCAGGCCAGACACCCAGCCAGAGCACCAAGACCCCCAAGTCTACAGTTGCTCCCAAAGTCCACCACCTCAATTTTGGGATGATTCATTGTCTATTCAGGTTCCACTGATGCAAGGTACATCAAGGTGATTGTGGAGATATAATACGCTGCTCCTGAGGCTGCTTGGAGAAATTTCCCTTTCTCTTTGTTTGCACAGCTCCTGGGGTTCAGCTTTGGATTTGGCCCCGCCTCTGCATGTAGGTCGCCTTCTGGTGTCTTTTCTTCGTGCAGTCGGTGGGGGCGGGGGGTTAAAGGGACGACTGACTGGGGGGCTCTGGTTCACTCGGGCCAGAGAGAGGGAAGTGTATGGTATGTGGGGAGAGCCTGCAGTGGCAATGGGTGGTGTGATGTTGCAACAGCCTGAGCATGCCGTGTGTTCTCCCAGGGAAGTTGTCCCTGGAACACGGGACCCTGGCAGTGGCGGGCTGCACAGGCTCCCGGGAGGGGAGGTGTGGATAGCGACCTGTGCTTGCACACAGGCCTCTTGGTGGCTGCAGCAGCAGCTTTAGCATTTCATGCCCTTCTCTGGTGTTCGCGTTGATAGCCGCGGCTCATGCTGGTCTCTGGAGCTCGTTTAGGTTGTGCTCTGAATCCCCTCTCCTTGCACACCCTGAAGCAATGGTCTCTTGCCTCTTAGGCAGGTCCAGACTTTTTCCCAGACTCCCTCCCAGCTAGCTGTGGCACACTAGTCCCCTTCAGGCTGTGTTCACGCAGCCAACCCCAGTCCTCTCCCTGGGATCTAAGCTTCAAGGCCCAAGCCTCATCTCCCAGCGCCCACCCACCCTGGTGAGTGAGCAGACAAGCCTCTCAGGCTGGTGAATGCTGGTCGGCACTGATCCTCTGTGCGGGAATCTCTCTGCTTTACCCTCTGCACCCCTGTTGCTGCGCTCTCCTCCGTGGCTCAGAAGCTTCCCCCCTTCCCACCCCCCATCTCCACCAGTGAAGAGGCTTCCTAGTGTGTGGAAACTTTTCCTCCTTCACAGCTCATTCCCAGAGGTGCAGGTCCCATCCCTATTCTTTTGTCTTTTTCTTTTTTCTTTTGCCCTACCCAGGTATGTGGGGAGTTTCTTGCCTTTTGGGAAGTCTGAGGTCTTCTGCCAATGTTCAGTAGGTGTTCTGTAGGAGTTGTTCTACATGTAGATGTATTTTTGATACATTTGTGGGGAGGAAGTTGATCTCCATGTCTTACTCCTCTGCCATCTTGAAGGTTCCCCCACAGGTTTATTTTTGCTTTGCATTCTGGGTGATCTCTCTGTGGAATTTGACAATTTCTTCCTTGAAATTTCCCTCAGTCCTGGTTTACCCAACACTATTCCCTATTTATTTCACTTCTAGCTCTGATTTATTCTTCTTAGTCTTTTTCTCCCTCTGGTTTCCTTCCTTTAACTCTTCCCTCAAACATTATTTTTCCTCAAGGCCTCTGTATTAGTCAGTTCTTGCTGTGTAACAAACCACCCCAAAGCTCAGAGATATAGAACAATGATTCTTTCTACTATCATGTCTGCCAGTTGGCTGAAGATCAGATTATGTAGCCGAAGTTCAGCTGGGCTTAGTTCCCAAGACAAGTTGATTCCAGGTCATCTCCATAATACTCTCATCCTCTTCTGACTAATAATAGCCTGGCTGGGGGCATATTCTTTTCATAGTGGTGGTAAAACTGCAAGAGGGCAAGCCCAGCCATGCCTGCACATTTCAAACTTCCACTTACTCTGAATCTGCTGACATCTCACCTCCCTAAGCAAGTCACATGGTCAAACCCAAAATCAAGGGATAAAGAAGTATCCTGTGCTTATCATGAAGCCATGACAAGAGTTGGCTGTATAATATTACTATAGGTGAGTGGAGAATTGTTACTAGTAATTTAATCTATTAAATACCTCTTACTGACTGCAAGGCTCTGCAAGATCACACCTTAACTACCTCTATAGACTTGTTCTTGACACTTTTCCTCTTCATTGCAAAGTTCCAGACACAAAGCTGCATTTCAGTTCCTCCAACACATTGCTCTTTCTCTTAGTCTACACAGTCTTCAGGTTTTAATATATATATCACTTTCCCATGGAAGTCTTCCCAATCTCTCCAGATTAGGTTATGTTTCCTTGTTATATCTCCTTATAGATTTTCTTAAAATTTAATTTTATTTATTTATTTTTTATACAGCAGTTTCTTATTATCTATTTTATACATATTAGTGTATATATGTCAATCACAGTCTCCCAATTAATTCCACCACCACCAGCCTCCCTGCTACTTTCCCCCCGTGTTGTCCATACGTTTGTTCTCTACACCTGTGTCTCTATTTCGGCCTTGCAAACTGGTTCATCTCTACCATTTTTCTAGATTCCTCATATATGCCTTAATATACGATATTTGTTTTTCTCTTTCTGACTTAATTCTGTGTGATAATCTCTAGATCCATCCACGTCTCAACAAATGACCCAATTTCATTCCTTTTTATGGCTGAGTAAAATTCCCTTGTATATATGTACCACATCTTTTTTATCCATTTGTCTGTCAGTATTTAGGTTGCTTCCATGACCTGGCTACTGTAAATAGTGCTGCAATGAACACTGGGGTTCATGTGTCTCTTTGAATTATGGTTTTCTCTAGGTATATGCCCAGTAGTGGGATTGCTGGGTCATATGGTAATTGTATTTTTAGTTTTTTAAAGAAGCTCCATACTGTTCTCCATAGTGGCTGTATCAATTTACATTCCCACCAACAGTGCAAGAGTGTTCCCTTTTCTCCACACCCTCTCCAGCATTTGTTTTTTGTAGATTTTCTGGTGATGCCCATTCTAACCGGTGTGAGTTGATACCTCATTGTAGTTTTGATTTGCATTTCTACAATAATTAGTGATGTTGAGCACCTCTTCATGTGCTTCTTTGCCATCTGCATGTCATCTTTGGAGAAATGTTTATTTAGGTCTTCTGCCCAATTTTTGATTGGGTTGTTTTTTTAATATTAAGCTACATGAGCTGTTTATATATTTTGGAGATTAATCCTTTGTCCGTTGATTCATTTGCAAATATTTTCTCCCATTCTGAGGGTTGTCTTTTCATCTTGTTTGTAGCTTCCTTTGCTGTGCAAAAGCTTTTAAGTTTCATTCAGCCCCATTTGTTTATTTTTGTTTTTATTTCCATTACTCTAGGAGGTGGATCAAAAAAGATCTTGCTGTGATTTATGTCAAAGAGTGTTTTTCCTATGTTGTTCTCTACAAGTTTTATAGTGTCTGGTCTTACATTTAGGTCCTTAATCCATTTTTCAAATGAAGCAACTGACAAAGGATTAATCTCCAAAATTTACAAGCAGCTCATGCAGCTCAATATTGAGTTTATTTTTGTGTATGGCATTGGGGAGTGTTCTAATTTCATTCTTTTACATGTAGCTATCCAGTTTTCCCTCTCCTTATAGATTGATACCATTTTTCTTTGTTGCATTTACCATGCTTTTGATGATATAATTTATTTATTTGATATCTTTCTTCCTCCCTGGAATTTAAGCTCCATGTGGTAAGGTTTGTCTTCATTTTGTTAAATATTATATTCCTAGTGTTTCCTGTTTACCCATCATATAATAGATATTCAATAAATGATGCAGTTAATGAATCTATGTGTCCTTCCTAGACAGTTTCATCCATTTCTATGACTTTAACTTTCACCAGATCTGAATCTAGAGTCTCAAAATCTTTTCTGGGCTCCAAATAATATTTCCAATTGGATATTACATGGCAACTTCATACTATGCCTGTTCAGAAGTCAACTGTTTTAGTGAAAACATCACAATTCACCTAACTACCTGGTATAGTTAATTTTATGTGTCAATTTGACTGGGCTTCCAGGTCCCCAGGTATTTAGTTAAACATTATTCTGGAGTGTCTGTGAGGGTGTTTCTGGATGAGATTAACATTTGAATTGGTAGATTGAGTAAAGCCGATTGCCCTCTCTGATGTGAATAGGTCTCATCTAGTCCCCTGAAGGCCTGCAAAGAACAAAAAGGCTAAGCAAGGGAGAATTTGCCTCTCTACCTCACTTTGAGTTGGGTCATTGGTCTCTTCCTCCCTTTGAATTTGAACTAGGACTGAAACTTACACTATCTGCTCTCCTGGTTCTCAAGCCCTCAGAATTGGACTAGAACCATCAGCTGATACCGTTGGCTCTCCTGGGTCTCCGGTTTATCAACTGCAGATCTTGGGAATTCTCAGCCTCAAATCATAAGAGCAAATTCCTTATATAATATCAATCTCAATCTCTCTCTCTCTGTATATATGTGTGTGTATATACATATATACATATATGTATATATACGTGTGTATATATATGTGTGTGTGTATATGTGTGTGTGTGTGTGTGTGTGTGTGTGTTCTGCTTCTCCAGAGAACTCTAATACACCACCCAGAGTCCTGGAAATTGTCCCCAACTCCATACTTCCCTCAACGTTTACACATAATTTGTCTCTAAAACCTGATGCTTTTTACTTCTGAATGTCTGTTTAGTTAGCATTCTGATTTTTCTTCTCTATCATGAATAATATTGGCACTAAAAAGTGTAGAAAATATTGTTGGGAAGGAAAGGAAATCCAAGATGGGATAGAACAATCGAAGAAAGCACCTGGCAGTTCTAAATGTGTTCCAAATTTCCTGGCCAGGATGAGTCACATCCTTGAGAGTGGAGAACATATACAAATGGTACTTCCATAGGAATTGCTGAGAAATTGTTTAAAAAAACGAGATAGAGTAGAAGAGTGGAAAATTAGAGGTGGGAAGCTGGGGTTTCATAGGTGATTGAAGGTCTCAGTTGACACTGTGATATTATAAAGACTTAAGCTGTAATGTCCCACTGGCCTTGGGGCCGGGATTTCCAAAATACCCCTTTCCAAAAACAGTACACATGAGAATGTCAGCATCACAATTTGTGAGCTTTCACAAATAAGTAGACAATATGATAAATGATACTGCCCAGGGATAATGATTAAAAAGGAAAGTAAAAGAAATGCATATTTTTTTTACAAAATACACTAGTATATAATACTAGAGCATTTGCATTTGGACATTTATTTGTTGATCCTTTTGGGGGTGGAGGCAGAGGGATTAGAGAATGACAGTACTCCCTCCTCTAGTTTGACACAGTGTAGCCTATCATCACCTTTATGACATACTCATAATGTTTGCTTATATTGGATCTGGGTAAATTTTATGAACATCTATCTTTAATTATGAGCATTTATCTTTATTTAAACAATAATTGTCCTTATGATGCAAAAATACATTAAAACTAGAGTTTTTGTATTAGAAACAGCCTTGGAAATGCAGAAGTTAAATATGTCAGAATGCTTAGGTCTACACAGTGTGTGTGTGTGTGTGTGTATGTGTAGGGTATAAATATATACTTAGTGCTCATTTACCATTCTCATTGTTCAGTCTACATTGAAATGTTTGCCTGAAGTGGAAATCCAAGTAAGGTTTTGCCTGTCTAGTCACATCACATGCCTACAAACAAGCAATGAGTAATGGTGGATATAGTTAGAAGGGGACAAGAGAGGAGCACTTGTAAGTGTGACAAGAACAAGTGGAAGTTTGGAAAAAAGGTTGAAAATGTGTTTCTCTAACACACTGGTGGGGATGAAATCGAAATGTTTGCAAAGTAACTTATATCAATTAATTAGTATGAGGGTCCAAAAATAAATTATTTTCACAGGCAACTCTGTCCAATATCTAGAAATCAAGCTACAACCTCTGCTTCCATTTTTATTAACAATAACAAGAAGTATAAATTGTTGCAGAAATAACATGTTGGGTGATGGAACAATGAAAAGAGGAATCCTTCTTATTTAAAAATTACATGGGCTTCCCTGGTGGTGCAGTGGTTGAGAGTCCGCCTGCCGATGCAGGGGACACGGGTTCGTGCCCCGGTCCGGGAAGAACCCACATGCCACGGAGCGGCTGGGCCTGTGAGCCATGGCTGCTGAGCCTGTGCGTCCAGAGCCTGTGCTCCACAACGGGAGAGGCCACAACAGTGAGAGGCCTGCATACTGCGAAGGAAAAAAAAAAAAAAAAGAAATTGATCATCACGGGCTTCCCTGGTGGCGCAGTGGTTGAGAGTCCGCCTGCTGATGCAGGGGACAGGGGTTCGTGCCCCGGTCCGGGAAGATCCCACATGCCGTGGAGCGGCTAGGCCCGTGAGCCATGGCTGCTGAGCCTGCGCATCCGGAGCCTGTGCTCCGCAACGGGAGAGGCCACAACAGTGAGAGGCCCGTGTACCGCAAAAAAAAAAAAAAAAAAAAAAAAAATTACATGATTCTGTGACATTAAATGATTATAAATCTATTTTACAAACCTAGTACTCTCCAGCTACTATTTGGTATATTTGTCTATCTTTCATTATCTCTTTCTTCTTTCATTTGTGCTTTCATTTATTCAGTGAATATCAGGTGTCCACTATGTATCAAACACTGTTCTAGGTACAGGGATAAAGTAAAAAACAAAAAACACACAAAAATCTCTGCCTTCTTAGAGTTTACGTTCTAGCAGGGAAAATAGACAAGTCTAGGGATGGTCTCACTGAGGTCTTTATGAAAAGATAGGAAGGATGTGAGAGACTCAGCCTTGTGGGTATCTGGAGGGAGAATGTTTCAAGAAGAGAAATAACTGCAAAGCCCTGGGATGAGATCATGCCTGGTGTGTTGGAGAAATAGCTAGGAGACCAGTGACTGGAAAGGAGTGAACATGGGAGAGAGTAATAAGACTTGAGATTGGAGAAGTACTTGGATGACAGAACATGTATGGGCCATTGTAAGCTTGTGGTTTTTATTGGGAGTAACACAGGAAGCAAATGGAGGTCTTACTTTATTTTGTTTAAATAAAATTCTTATTTTCAATATAATTCTATATGTATATTTATATAATTCTAAATATATAGAAAAATTGCCAAGATAGTATAATGATCCTGTATAACCTTCACCTAGCCTCCTCTGATGTGAATATCTTATATGACCATAGTGCATTTTTCAAAACTAAGAAGTTGACACTGGTTCAGTACTACTAACTCAACTACAGACTTCATTGGAATTTATCAACTTTTCCACTAATGTCCTTTTTCTTTTTCCTAGATTCTGATCTAATTGAGGGTACTGTGCTGCATATAGAAATGGAGGGTTCTGAGTAAAGGGCTGGCAGGACCTGACCATCATTTGGCCATTTTACTCTGGCTGCTGTATATGTACTTAGAACCCATTTGCTATATACAGCACTTCTACTTCACTTATACCAAAGTGATGAATACCCTTAATACTACTTATCTAGTAGAAGTTGCTGTTCCAGTGCCTTATCCAGTGGTAGATGCTTTTCATTCAACCTGACATTAAGTAGATGCAACCCATTGATTCCCAGTAGGTGTTAAGGCAAAGCAGCCATGCATCTGAGAATATACTTAAAGAAGTCTTTATATGTTCAACAGAAGAAACTGGGACTCAGAAATAGGATCATTGTTCAAGAGCTCGGTTAGATCAATTATCCAAACATGGCCTGTAGTAAAATTTATCTTTGGATTTTGCTTTTATGTTCATGTTAGAGGGTACAATTGGGTCCACTTATTTGGGGTCCGATTAAGTAGCACTTTACAGTATCCTATATTGACAAACTGCTTTCACAAGTATTCCCGTAATCAATAAAATACAGTATACACTACATCAGGCATTATCTAGAATAGATTTCATTTCTCAGATTTATGTGTGCAGACAGAAGGCTACGGTGCCCTGGCTAACATAATGTCTGAATCATGCAGTTTAAAGCACCATGTGATCCAACCACATGTTTAAGTAATTACCTTTAAAGCCAGGTACTGACGAATTAAATCTCACCATTCCACAGACAGCTCGCTATCATTTCCACTCCTGTTAATGGGCTGCTCCATATTCCTGGTAAATTTACTTACAGACCACATAGTTGTCCAAGTAATAGCTCCCATTTTTCCCTAACGTTTCATGCTGAGATTTATTAGTCTTTTAATGAATTCCATCAATGGACAGGGAGACATTTTATGATGATGTGAATAAAGTGCCACCTCCTAAAATGACCCACATAGTATCCTAGAAAATGTTTTTAGTTCATATTATTTGCTTTTCACACTATTAGCATTTGTGCACTTTTGCTACCGATTTTAGATGATGCAGTTTAAATACTATTTAAGAAGAATTCTCCTGAAAATGAAGTATTTTCCTCTTTATTGGGGTATCCACTTACATCTTAGCATAATGGTATCTTTTTAACTTTTTATTATGGAAATCTCAGAAGTTTCTTCTCTTTTGAAAGCTAACTTAGTAAGCACATTTTCTCCTGCCTGAATATTGTTTTAATGGTGGATTTATCATTCTGAGGTTCATCTAAGACAAGTCTCCTAAAGAACTAAGGAACAGAATATGGATTTGTATAAGATTTATAAAAATAGCTTACCATTTCTTAATTTCAGTAAAATTGGCAAAGTAGTTTTTTGGAAATTAGTACAACTGGATAAACACTGAGAAATGATTGAAATAAGGTAATTGAAACAAGCAATAAGTTATGTTTTATTTTACACGGAATTGCAATAAAATGTAATTTTACTCAAGGTCAGATATGGAGGCCATGATTCTTATGACAATTGCCACATTTAAATTTGGACAGTGTCACTTTTGGGGTGAATGTTACAAGCTAATATTTCACAGTGTTTAGCCATAAGGCCTTTTTAACTTTTGATTTGCACAAATCTATTGACCTGAAAGCTACCTCTCTCATTGTTCTACATTCACTGCAGTTGAAAGGAAGATGTGAACTATGTTATCTAGGCTATCTTCATGCACTGGTATTGTCTTTACTTCTTTCTCTTTTCTCTTTTTCTGAGTAGACACACATTTTGATTAATTGTCGAATTGAATTTAAACTAATTGAAGCTTAATTCTCTCAAAGAGTTTAACATTTGAAATTATAAATATAACTGCAATCATAATAACTTCTGCAGCAGAAATGCATATTGAAAACTGTGTGGTCTGCACTGAGATTACCATCACCCCTTGATAGATATTGGGCACATCTACTAGGAAATCTGAAAATAAGAAGCAGTCTATTCTTTCCTCTTTGTTGTTGTAAATACCTCCTTAAGAAAACTATTCATTGAATATGTCACTTAAAGATAACATTGTCCAAGAGGATCATCTCTGAAAGATGTGAAAAATTAAGTCTTTTTTTAGTAGAAATGAACATATGTATTTACCTGCCCATATCTATCATAACTGTATGATATAAAAGTGTAGCCATCTATTATAATTGGTATTAGTTACTATCAGTAGGAACTCATCTGGTTATCTTTAAAGCAGTCTATTGTATAGTAGTAATAATAGTAGCTAATATTTATGTAATACTTATGTGCTAAATAACACAGTGTATTTATATGGCTGAAAACTGGACACCTTCTTATGTCATTCTTTGTGACCAGTGAAACATTTTGGAAATAGTCAGCCAAGCTAAAGCATGCAGTTGTAAATCTTGGAAAAAATTATACATAACTCAATGGGAATTCGAGTTTGTTAGATTCCTACCCATGACATCAAACTCATTAGCATTATCATTTAATTTTAACCAGAGGTGCTAACTGGCCCATAAATCATTAAGATTCTCAGAATTAAATATACAGATTCATACACACACCATAAAATATATATGAGCACTAGGATCTCAGTATCTCAGTGTGTTTTATACTCTATGAAAGTAACTTCTGAGTTAGAGTTTTAATATCTGAAACAAACCAAGACTTATCTATTATTTATGCCTATCTAGCTGTATAACCAGTGATTTGAAAATCAGTGGCATGTGATCATATACAAATCAGAAACCCACTTAAGTCAGTACAATTCCGAGAGCTTTCCACTTCACATAACTTGCACTCCAGCACTTTATTAAATTTTATGGGCTTATTTGCCATAGAAGTCTAGGTTCAATACTTGCAATCATCTTTCAGGATAATGCCCTTTTAGTAAGTCTCGCATACTCCATACTCTAACCAGAAAGTTGAACTGCAGAGCAGTTGCTTCTTGACTGCAACCATGGGATGACTAACTAAAATGAGAAAATGTCGACACACAAGTAGGTTTGAAGCCAAATAGACAACACTTCTCTGGGTGTTACATTAAGTTCATATTTACACACATTTTCAATAAATATGAATATACTGTTTAAAACAAGTAATATAAATCTGAAAACGAACAAGAAAATCTGAATGTTGGGAAACTGTACCTGCACAATTTATTTTTAAATAGAAGTTTTCATTGTGAGAAGCTTCAATATCAGCCCTCCTTCACTACCTCCCCTATCTTCAAACCTGGATCAAGTCATCTCTCTAGAGAGAAACTCACTGCTAAAACCAGTGTTGTGCAAAGGGCTGATATGTCAGAGCATTCATATAGCTTTACCATCTTTGATGAAAATCCAGATTCCTTAAGAGGTTTTTGCTTCAGGACTGGTTTCAGTCTTCCCATCTAATCTTTCATCACTTTTGAACAATTAGTCATAATTATTTCTCTTAATTTTACCTCCTTTCCCTATTGTTTTCTTTTCCAGAAACAGGGGTGCAAATAAATAATGAAGGGGCCAAAGATAAATAATAGCAAGAGGAAGAGAAATAAATGCTTTCCCAATTTGAAAGCAGTTAATTATATCTGAATTATCCTTGCTATACTGTGATCCTATTGGTCTTGATGGCAAAAAGAAATCATCCATTCAGTACTAAAATGTAAAGAATGTTCCTACCAGATAGAAAGTATTGAATGATTTAAATCACATTCTTATATATTAGTGATCAGAAAAATCCATTGAAATAAATTAGGTAGCAGGATGTCATATAAAATTTTAGCTAAAAGGTTACTTTGGCATTGGGATGAGTATGATCTTAGATGCAATACCTGCCTCAGGCTTTTATCTTATTACTTAAGAAAACAATAAAAATAGGAAATACCTTACTTATTATCAGACATTTAACAGTTTCCTTAGTGGATATCTAGATTTTGAAACTTGCATTTTAGTTTTATCCATATTTAGACTTTCTACTCTCATCTACTTGAAAAAATTTCAAATAAAGCTTTCAGTTTAAAAGAATACTGTGTCATCTTTGAGACTAATTAGTGGCTTGCTTTTGTAAGGTTATATTATTCCAATGTTTTGGGGTAAATAAAGGAATTACAATAGTTCAATAGATAAGATAGTTTTTTTCTGGAACATCCCACTCTTCTGTGTGGTAGGGATGAAAGGTAAGCATTTAGTCTAACAGGAATGCCAATTTTCACTTACTGTACATAGCACTTTCCCCATCAGTAAAATTCATTTAATTATACAGATATTTACTGAGACTTTATGATGTGTCAGAAGCAGTTCTAGGCTCTAAAACTAAAATGCACTTTAAATATCTTATGTGTAAAGACCTGTTTTCATTAGAAAGCCCTATTTAATAGTAACTCTTCTTTAGCTGTTAGTCTCAAAACATGTTTTTTAAATAACCTGTAGATGTTCACCACTTATAAAATATTATATCATCTATTGGATGTAGAAATGGTTTTTCACTTTCAAAAGTCAGAAAGAACTCTACTATTAAAAATACCTGTTTTGCTTCTCTTATTTCATGCAACATTCACAAGGTGAATGATGTTTGTAATGATTACATGGGACTTCCCCTGAAACTTCTACAACTTTATTTTTGTTTTAACTGCAGGCTAGTGAGTCCTTAGGAAATTCCTATAAGAAAAGTAAAGGGTGGTGCCTGAATAACCCATTTACAAATGAGGAAGTGGTGGTTACTTATCCTACACTCAGGTTCAAATCGGAAAGTCAGGACAGAAGCATCTGAATCAGAGCCAATAAAGCTCTAAAAAGGTAATGATTTCTTTTCAGATTATTGATTGTTTTCAGATTATTGATTGATTATTGATGTTTTTATTATTGATTGTTTTCAGATTATTGATTATTATTGATGTTTTCAGATTATTGATTGATTCCCAAGGTCATGTAATAATTTTTACAGTTTCCCTTTAGCTTTGTGCCAGTGGCAATTGCTATTTGTCACTTTCTTTAGAAAGGGATTAAGAAGTTAGGAGGCATGTGGATATTTTAAGTGACCTGAAGGAATACTAATGATATAATTGTGTGTTTGTGTGTATGTGCGCACGCACATGTGTATGCATTAACTAATCAAGAAGCTAAAGAAACTAACAAGAAGTTAAAACATTTACAATAAATTATGTTAAATAGCTACAACAATAAATTTAGAGAACTGCTTTATTTTTTAATCTAAGACCTTTTTGAATTATTTCTTAAAAGTCATTATTAACATTTGAGGCTTGCTGCCTTTCTCTTTTAGTCACCCAATGATACAAGATTTTAATATTAACATTAAATACTACCTTTAGGGAAAAGTTTTCAAACCAATAGCCTTTGTATCTATACTCCCCTGGAAATTTCTTTCATTTTTTTCCATATGTTCAAATTCCTGGCTGGAGATCTACTAAGAATAGGTTAAGGAGCATATTCAGAACCGGGGATTATTAACAGAAACTTTAAGTCAAAAACTAGCACTAGGTTGTGGGACTGCATTTTCAGGGAAGCAGCTTTTAATATTAAAGCATTTCACTAACTCAGTTGTCTTCCTTAAGTTTGCTGATATTCACTCTGTCAGTATTTAGCAACTCAGGTTTTCTAATATGGTTCAGAAATACGTGGTGCTGTGCTAAAGAAAGGACGTGGATGCTTTGGGCGGGGTGGGGGGGGCTTGGAAAAAGGGCTGTAAAGAGAACTTGGGTAGTTGTGATCTCTGGGTCCTCACTTTTTTGGAATCACCAGTGTTATCTTCTCTTGGCCTCCCCAACCCAATAAGCATTCTAAAAGAGATCTCTTCAATGATGTTGTCCATTGGTCTGTGAATCCCAGATTAGGCCTATGCAGGGCTGTCTCTGGCCTCTTGACCACATCCATTCCAGTTTTTGGCTTTACAGAATTTCATAGCCTCTCTTTTGTCCTAGGTTGTGGATAGAGCAAAACCTTGACTGTAGTGAAAGATATAAAGGTGGCTGAGTGATCTGTAAGTTAACATGGCTACCTAGAGTTTACTCAGGAGTACCTCTCAACCATCTTTCCTGATTATTTGGGGCCAATCTCAATAGGCTGAAGCTCTGTAGTTCAATAAGATGTTTAGAAACAGAAGCTCCTCAGGGGTCTGACTGCTATGTTACCACTGCCACCCAGAGTCAGGAGCTCCATCAGATCCCCAGCCTCCAGCCCAAGTTCCCTGCAAATGAGAGTCTTCCCAAAGATATTAATTTCCTATGTTCAAAGCCTTCTAAAACTACACTTTTAGTATCATACAACCCCCAGCCATTGGTACCATTTATCCTCTACTATTAGCTCTGTTATCTGATCTGCAGCTTGGAGGCTTGGCTGTTGTAAACCCACAGAGGAAAACTCAAAACTTATACAGAATTAGTAATTGCTTTTTCTCCACCTAGGATAAATAGTTTTTTTGTTTTTGTTTTTTTCTAGGAAGTCAGTTATGTGTTGCCATGTGGATGAAAGGTAAGAAAAACTCTAACCAAACAGGAATATGACTTTTCATTTATGTATATAGCACTTTCACTTGCCTTGTGTAAAATTCATTCAACTCATCAAATATTTATTGAACCCCTGCTATGTGGCAGACATAGTTCTAAGTTCTACATATTATCAGTGAACAAAAGAGATGGACTACTTACCCTCATCAAGCTCATAGTTACTTCACAGGGGTGTTGTAGTAATTGAGACATGTAACATGTTTGGCATAGTGCCTGGCATTTAAAAACTACATAAGATGCAGATTATGTTTAATAGAAAATAGGACAAATGGCAGTGTTCCAGGTAGAACTTAATTTAATCATCATTTGTCATTGCTATGATAAATATTATAAAAATGAAAGATTTAAATTGATACTTTTTAAGTCAAAACATGAGAAAATATATCCTTCGAGTCAGTTGTAAAATGACATTAACAGTTGATATTCTGATCTTCACAGCAATATTCTAGTATGAGTATTAACTTAATTCTTGCATAGTTTATAAAATTTAAATATTAGCTCTGTTACAGCTGCCTTTTTCCATTTTTGAATATGCTGAGATCTCATCCCAAGGGTATGTTCTCTTTCCTGAGGGAAGACACACATTTGACGAAAAAGAATTCTGTGAAATATTTTAATACGCTTTAAAAAAGAGAAATTTAACAATACAATTTTCCATTATTAAAAAAATGCCTCACTCTTTCAGGTAATACTTCCAGTTTTTTGTTGTTGTTGTTGTTGTTATTTTGCTGCAGATGAGCCTTAGATGAAAATCAGGTATTCAATTGCCTTTTTGATTTTTCTAAGTTGATGATACCTAGCAACATGAGGGATTGTAAAGAGTTCCCTTTTTAAAAGTTTGACACTTTTAATAATAATCACTTTATTTTGTATTAAAATCCTCAGTAGTATAATAAGAATATTATTCTTTATTATGTAAGTAAGCCCTTAAAGGAACTACAAAGGCCAGAAAGTGAATCATAGTTGAATGTTATAAAACTAGTTACATTACCAAACAAGAAGAAAAAAAGAAGCCTAATAAAACGTAATTTTTTCCTAATATTAGAATAGTACAACTGTAATGCAATCAGAGGACATGCAGTACACACATAGCAGGAAACAATCCACATTAAATTTTAAAATCTATTATAATATTAAGCATCAAGGAAAAAGTTCTTCATCAGATATAGTGTGACCTTATGAAACTAGCACTGGTACTATTTGGCAGTGGTGACAAACTTTCTTAAAATATTCTTCTTTTGAATGGATATATCTATCCATTAGGAAGCAACCTAATACAGAAAACTAATCATAAGTATTGAGACTTTCTATTCCTATGTGCTTTTCCTTTTGAGTTCCAGATAATACTTTTCTGAAAGATGATTTTATTTTTCTCTACATGAGTTTAGATTTGTTTAAAAATATCTCAACTCATTACAATCTAGATGACTCTGAGATTTGTGTTAAGGGCAGTGTCTTGAATTTTGGTGCCCAGGTTTCCAGACCTAGCCAGTGGTAGACAATTTTGGTTATTCGTCAGAATCATTGCAAACCTACAGAACTTTCCTCCACAATCCATAAACCCTATGATGATTGAAAATGCATAAATGTGACACATATTTAAGACAAAACAGTTCCATTCTTTCTATTTATATCCAAACTCTTTATAAAGACTTTTGTAGTGCAATGCAACATCTCATTAACCTCATTCCACAGATGGAGAAAAGGAGGAAGGAATTGTCTGTTTGCCTTTTTACTGTCTTTGTGTTGATGTAATAGTCTGTGGTTTGTCTAGCAGAATCACTTCAGCAATTTAAAATGGGGTATAATCTCTTAGACTCCTGTGAACAAGTACAAGCTGTGGTTAATGGAATTTCTTTCAAGGTAATTTGGGTGATCTAGCAAGCTTCTTCAGAGCAGCTTTAAAAAGTATCATTCTAGAAAGACATGGTATTATAGCTAAGACTCGCAGATATTTTCTCTGTGATACCACAGTGGGGGTTATGATAATCATGAGGGCAGGAGGAATAATTTAGCATGTCTTTGGAAAGGTTTTCCTAGTCACACTGTCACATCATGATACCTCAGTTCTCTGCATAGCACTTATTAACATTGATTTTTTTAAATTTAATTAATTAAGTTATATATTGTCTGTTTCCTTTACTAAAATGTAAAAGGTGGCTGAGGAGGTGACATTTAAACAGAGATTTATGTGGTAAGAAAGAGTCCAGGAAATATCAGGGGAAAGCATTTCAGCTAGAGTGAGAATAGCTCATCAAAGTCCTACTTGAAAATGAGTTTGGCATGTCTGAGGAAAAGAAAGGGCAGGATATCTAGAGCCAAGCAGGATGGAATAGTGTGGAGAGATTTGGAGGAGGCAGACAAAGGCCAGGTCACACGGAGCTTGGTTTAAGTCAGAAGTAGGAGGTTGTATTGTACTCTGAGTTAAATGGCAGCTCCTGGGGGCTGTGGGAGGGGAGGGTGTTCAGCTGGAGTGACACAATCTGATCTACAAGATTTGACTTTGGCCCCTGTACTAAGAACAAACTGAAGGAGGTGGGGTGGGAGTGGAAGCAGAAAGGCAGTTAGGAAGGCACTGGAATATTCCAGTTGAGTGATATCATTGGCTTGAACTAGGAAGGAAGTGGTAGGGATGGAGAGAAGTGGTAGGATTTAAGATATGTTTTAAGGTAGAATCACTTTGACTTACATAGATGGATTAGATATGCAAGATAAGGGAAAGAGACTACTCAATCTGCATTCCCCTCATTCTCTGGAAGCACTCTGTTGTTCTTGTATTAATTTCTTTGTACTGAAGTAAAACTTATTTCAGTAAAATAAGCAAATATTAAGTGTTCAGTCTGTTGACACTTTGTATATGTATATGATCATTTAACCAACCACAAAACAAGATATACATTTCCATAACCCAAAAGACTACCTCAAGCCCCCTCCCAGGCAGTACCCTCAGCTCTTACCCACTCTTGATATTCTTCCCCAACCTCTTTACTACAGTCCATTTTGCATATCTTTAATCTTCTTAAACTGTTGCTTTGTTCATTCCATTCTTCTATTTGGTAACTTTAATGGTGCCCCACTGTAACAAGATACCTAAAGGTATTAACTTGTAATTAATTCGAATCCTTCCATAGACTCGTCTCAACCCCTTTCTCCCACTTCTTCCTTTGTCGTAGATAGAATATATTACTCATTACTCTTCCAGATAAGTCTTGCTTATTTCCATCTTCTAAGACTTTACATATATTAGTCTTTTAATCTAAAATATCTTTAGATTTAAAATCTTTCTCTCTTGGTTCTACTCATTCTTCAGGGCCTCAGTTGGCCTTCCATGAAAATACCAGGATAATCCTCCATTTGTCCAAGGTGTGTGGCATCTATGTTGCTTTAATGTCTACACTGCAGTTTCCTTGTTTTTTGCTTTCTTAGGAAGTGTAGCATCTATATTGCTTTAACGTCTACACTGAATTCTTGTATTTTGTTCTTCAAGAATGAATGTCATCCATTCTGCTTTAATATCTTCACTGCTGTCTCCTCTATTTTGTTCCTTTATGTATCCATCACCTCTAGCATATTACCTGGTGCAAGTTTGGTGTTCGATATATATTTGTTGAATATATATGAAAGAATTCATTAAGATGCATCATTAGTCGGGCTTCCCTGGTGGCGCAGTGGTTGAGTCCGCCTGCCGATGCAGAGAACGCGGGTTCGTGCCCCGGTCCGGGAAGATCCCACATGCCGCGGAGCGGTTGGGTCCGTGAGCCATGGCCGCTGAGCCTGTGCGTCTCGAGCCTGTGCTCCGCAACGGGAGAGGCCACAACAGTGAGAGGCCCACATACCACAAAAAAAAAAAAAAAAAAAAAGATGCATCATTAGTTATCTTTGATGTATTTGTACTATCTCCTCATCTGGATGGTACGCTTTCTATAGCAAATTTCCCATGATATCTTTCATAATATCTAGCAAGGTAATCTAGAGAAAGTAATTGACTAAAAAGTTAGCAAACCTTGTCTTTCCTAAAATGCATCTCTTTGCCTATCCTAATTGATTTCTCACCGATTCAGGCAACTTTGCCAGGTGTTATCAGTGGGTGATAATAGACATATCATCTGCACTCAAATTTGGTATCTCAGGTGTGGGGGATGTGGTTCAGATATCTGGTAGAACCTTCTGGCAAACTCCAACCTAAATATGGATGTAAGAAATACTTTTTGTATCTGGAAATTTACCATACCTGCTATGGTAAGTAGACTCTGCCTAGAAGCAAGAATGGACTATTTTTAAACACTTCTGATAAATGAGTATGTAATAGACATACAGATCATTTCTATATAATAACATGAGATTAAGCATAATCAATTCAATGCTCTCAGAAACTTTGATGACGGAACTAAATTGACTGCAAGGCAATTTGATTAAGTTTTTTTTAAAACTCAGTAGTAGGAAGCCAAGGTTTAGTGTAAAGGCAGAATATGAAACAGAGGACCTGAATTCAAAGGAAGTTCCAATTCTTTCATTAACTAGATGTGTGTCTTTGGATAAATTCTCTGAAATATAATTTTCTTATCTTTAAAGTGGATATGACCAGAAAGCCTTGAGAAGAGAATGAGATGGTGCATGGGAAGATCTTTTGTGGTCTACGTGCCATCTATTAATAACAAGATGGTAAAAACATAATTTAAGAGAAAAAGAAAATATGTATATAGGTCCAGAAAATAATAACCGTGTTGCATTGCTGTTTTCTGTTGCTTATCAGGCATTGCACCCTGCTAAGAAATTCTTTACTGGCTGACTCCTTTCATATTGGCAATTGTTGTCATGGTTCTTGTCTCAGACTCCTGAGAGCTGTTCTGAATTGTCAGTTAGATTCATCTGGGCACCCCTCCATTAGTGTTGGATTCCGGTAGTCATGGAAATTACAAGTTGTCCTGTTTAGTGTGGCAGCTGTTAAGCAAATAGCATCCTCAATTTTATGTCATAACTTGGTACTTGAGAATTGGCAGATTAAAAAATTCAATAGCATCATTCTCTACATTGTCTTAACAACAAGCCATCAGTGAAAGGACCAGGAAGTATACATTACATGCCTATCATAAAAGAGCAATTAGAATTTCTTCCTTAGAAAACAAAAAATTTCAGTAAGTAAACATTTGTTTTGAGTATGTGTAGAAAACTATATTCCCAAGTATTAAGTATATATATTAACTAGTAAGTAAGATAATTCTATTAAGTTTAGAAAGGAGATCAAGGTTAATTTTTTTACCAAGTACCCTTGGTTCTATTTATTTAATAGCGGAGGATACATAATCTATCAAAATACAAAAAAAAATTTTAAAGCAATTTAAAATCTCTTTAACAAGGTCAGAAATTAAGTTTTCAGGCTTAACTCCAAGTAAGTATAATGTCATGACTTTAATAACAACTAAAAATAAATTTAGACTTTTGAGCAATTTTTTTTTTTCTGAGGGACAGAACCTTGAAAATACCTTGGGGGAAATTACCACCTCTCTGGAAATTAATGAATCCTTATACTATCCCTGGAGGGTTATGGGATGTTTTCTAATTTTGCGTTGCAGATGAGAAACCAAATAGCCTGGCCAATAGTTTCTATTTTCAGGGATGGACTGACCAGGACTCTTGTAATGCTCTTCCCTCTTCAGTTTGTCCGTCGTTTGGCCCTGTCCTTTTTCTCTAATACAAAGTAGGCAGATAATACATATGTGTTCTTTGTTTTAGAGTCTTATTTCAATCTCTGAAAGCCCCAGGCATACTCTCTGGCCTATTTAGAGCTAAATGAAAAGCTTAGTTTCTAGTATGTAATATTGTACTTTCCTTTCCAATTATTTGAAGTCTGACCTATAGGATTATACACCTCACATATGGTCATATGACACACTAACATCAGTCTGGGCCATGGGACTATTTGCCCAGTGGAATGTAAGCAGAAGTGGCATATAGTGTGTCCAAGCAGAAGCTTTGAGAACCATAGCATGCTTCAGCCATTTCTCCCTCCCTCTGCAATGACAGTGGCACGCCCAGATAGGCACTGCTCCTTTTAGCCTGGGTTGCAGAATGAGAAGATAGGTAGAGTGGAGCTGCAGGGGATCCACAGGTGACTCATAACAAGAATAAGAAAAAAAATCTTTACCATTATAAGTGATGGAGATTTTGCAGTTGTTTGTTAACGCAAATATTTGGTAATACACAGTCCTTGCCATAGTGTGACAGATTTAAAATAAGTGACTCTCTAAGTACTAATCACAGAAGCAGGTGTTCAGTTGGAGATTTACATAAAAACTTGATATTTGCATTAAGTTCATTGTCATTAGATTTTCATGTTAATTACATGATGTTAATTACAATCCAGGTACTTGAATAAAAGAAATGTGTCCCTTATAAAAGAGACAAAAGGTTAAGCTTAAGTATAGCACTCAACTATAAAAAGACAGAAAAAGTTCAGTAGACCCATGGCATTTATGGATTTAAAATTGACCACAAACAGTGTTGTTAAATCTGTGACTTGTGGTGGTTTGTAGTTTTCTTGAAGCATCGGTTTGAATGGTACTCTTGAGGAACCTGTAGGGAGAGTTTGCCACTGTGTATGTCACTGAGCTTGTGGGAGGGCCTCGCCCAATGCTCCTCAAAGCACAGTCCCTGGACCAGCAGCCTCAGAGTCACTTGGGACCTTGTTAGAAATGCAGATTCCCAGGCATCAACCCAAACTTACTGAATCAGAAACTCCTGGGGTTGAGGCCTAGCAATCTGTTTACCCAACCCTCCAGGTGATTCTGGTGTTTGCTAAAATTTGAGAACCACTAGCCCTGTCATTTTCCATGAAGGCCCTTGCTACTGTCTATACCACATAGTGGGACAGGACCTAGAAATTGGCATTTTAAAAGCTTCCTTATTATTCCTGACACAGGTGGCTCATTTTCACTGGCTTATATTTTAAGAGAGAACGTAGTAGTGTTATTCAGAATATGCTTTCACAGTATAAGAGTAGACATTCAGGATAAAGAAACGGTGGTATATACATATATGCAATGGAATATTACTCAGCCATAAAAAGAATGACAAATCGCAAGGAATATGTCATTTTTAAAAAACTGTGAGCAGTTCCCTGAGAAAAGGAATGTTTTCTCATAAGCAGCCAAATACCCTTAATGGCACAATTGCAGGACTCTGACACTATGGCCCATTTTGAAATTTCATGAAAATAGCAAGTTAGTATACAGAATGTAAATTCCAATCAAATCGTCATTACTCTGTTTGTTTGGTTCTGTTTACTTATGCCTTTTAGCTTTTAAAGCACTGGTATTTTCATCCTTTCTTAGTTCCATTTAATATTTTCAGCACTCTGCCCTTTTGTTAATGCAGGAAATGCTCACTCCCCTCTCCCCGCCCCACCAACCCCATATCCTATTTGCTTTGCTGTCTTATTCAGCATCGAATAAACAGCGTTGTTTGTAAAAGAGGAACCCAAATTGATGTTTGATACGCAACAGGCAGTTTCTCAGTTCAGATGTCCAACATTTGCTTCTAACATTCTTTTCTTAACATTCCCTATTTTATACAAAAATAAGCTTCAGCTGCATAGCACAGGGAGATCAGCTCAGTGCTTTGCGACCACCTAGAGGGGTGGGATAGGGAGGGTGGGAGGGAGATGCAAGAGGGAGGGGATATGGAGATATAAGTGTACATATAGCTGATTCACTTTGTTATAAAGCAGAAACTAATACAACATTGTAAAGCAATTATACTCCAATAAAGATGTAAAAAAAACCCTTCATATTTAATATCAAATGGGAAAAAGAAAACCATACTATGGAATAGCATTATCATAAAAAGGCATTGTTATAAAAAGACATTATTCTTAGAGTTTTAACTAGAAAGCACTAATGCCTGCCCGTTTTCATACCCAAAGCCTGAAAAATACTCTGCATATTTAAAGAACATAGTAATAAAAATCTTGCTTTGATTTTCCTCTTTGCCTAATTTTTCAACACATTCTAACTGGTTTTAGCATATTTTGTTTTCATTTTAGGAGAGTTATTTTAGTCCCATCTTTTATTTGACTTCATACTTCATTCTTTTCCTCCCTTTTCATTTTCCTGATTGAAACTTGATATATTCAAAGCAGGAAATGAATAAGAATAGCCTTGCAGGTTATTTCCTGAAGATAAAACTCAGCTTCAAATCCAAGGAAAATAAAACTGAATTTCAATACCTAACTAAGGATTCCGAATAACAGAACAATTTGAGAATTTTTTTTTTATCAAGTGTTTTACAATGCCTAATTATTCTTCAAG
Organism: Hyperoodon ampullatus; assembly: GCF_949752795.1. NCBI lineage: Eukaryota > Metazoa > Chordata > Mammalia > Artiodactyla > Ziphiidae > Hyperoodon > Hyperoodon ampullatus. The sequence goes on along the minus strand of NC_136916.1, from coordinate 119,467,814 downwards.
ATTTGGTATCTGACAACTCACTAGTGCTCTTCAGATCACTGAGTGACTTTTGCATTTTATCAAGATTGACAGAAGTTTTGAGCATTGTAATTTTTCTACAGCACTGCACTTTGGATTACACGAACAGCACTATTTGTTTTGCCATGGGTTTCAAAACTTCTCTTTCTTGTATTTTAATGAGTCGAGCTGTCATGCTACTAAGCCTAGGTCAGCAGGCCACTGCTGGCTTTCCCTCCCTGGTCCTCAACTCCTCCCCATCCCCCATTCTCCCTCTCAACTCCTCAGCAACCTCCTTCACTTACACACAAAGCAGGGATTCAATATGCAGTGCTTTGATATTGGTTAAAGATCGTAAGTTCTTGCTGTGGACGACCACAATATTTAGCTTGTTCACACAGTGACATCAGGCTTCCTAACGTCTTGCAGACTCCATGGGATGAAAGGGGGCAGCGGCAAGGAATATTAAGAACCCTTATCCACAGCCACTCAATGAAAAGGGTACATTCTTAAGGAAAAAAATGCTTCCTCTTCAAAGGGTTATGGGGTAACAGATAAAACAGAATTTAAAGGCTTAGAAGGATGGGGGATGGCAGAATGGAGAAAGGAACCAACCCTGAGAAGCTAATCAATCTAACGTGGTTCAGGAACATATACTATCTCCAATCCTTTTCTAAGTTCTATACCTTCTGGTCAAGAAGGGTTATATATCAATTTAACATAGTTATTTTCAAATAAAATTCTCTTTCCTGGCCTTAGGAATTATTGTCAACATGATTTCAGGGTCAAAATACTAAAATTATTGAAAAATATAAACATCTAGTTTTGTTTTATTCTAAAAAATATTGGACTAAGACAAGTTACAAGTGTCTGAACATTACTGAAACATGAGATTATGCTTCAATATGTCTTAGACATTTTGAAACTGGTGCTTCTGAAATTATCTAGAGATTGAGTTGCCATTAGGCAAAATAAAAAGTCCAGGGCTCTTTTATCCTCCAAGTGCAGAATTGTTGCACAACAGAAAAAAGGAATGTGGTGTGATTTGTATACTTAACAGAGAAGGCACATGTCAAATTGCTGTACCAAATTCTGGAAAATAAGAACAGTGTTCTGTTTTGTTTTGTTTTGTTTTTCTCTTGCTAGGCTCTGGGAGAAATAGGTTCTGATTCATTCACTTATTCATTAATTCATTCAAAGAACCTTGCCCAAATTATAGCTGCCTACCCAGTAATGCTTGTTGAGCAAGTGAAAGAATCAAGAATTATTTTATCATCTGAAAAATTCTTGGTAAATTTGGTAAAGGGCTTGGTAAAACACATTGCTGGGCCCTTCTCATCACTAAGTTTGAGAGGAGGCCAAGAATTTGCATTTCTAATAGTTCCCAAGGCACTGATGCTGCTGCTCCCAGGGAATCATACTTTGAGAACACTAGTCAATGCCACCAATGTTTGTTATACAGATTTTGTTTGAATTGGTGGAGGCATTTACTTGCTGTAACTGGATTTAAAAAAAAACAAAAAAAGTGTGGTTGTTTCTCCCAAAAGAAAAATGTCTATCCTTCTCCAGATAACAGTGGAGAGTAATCAGTCAAGTAGAACAATTCTTGTTAGCCTTTTAGGTTACCTGCTGTGGTAACACTTCACTGCAGGGGCTTCCCCAAATTTAGCAGCTGCACTGGGATCTAGCTCAGGTAATGGATGTAGGTGGAAAGGTCAGTGCCTTCAGGGCAGGAAGCTCTCAGGGAAAGGAGAGTTCTGTGAATTTAAATAAGTACTATTAGATGAGAGCTGAGGGTTACTCTTCCCTAGTTTGCTGTTTTTTCACAATCTCTGTCACAGTCATTTTATATTTTCCTTTCTTGTTGCTACCAGCATTCTCACTTAAATCTTAAACACTTAAACTTAAAATCTTTGCCTGGATAGTTGACTTCTTGATAAATACTCATAAAAAGGTAAATTTGTCTCTCCTCATCCCTTCATGTTAGTCTTGGGCAAGTTCAACTCCTAACCTGCTTTTCTTCTCACTTTACATGTTCTTCCTGGGGCATCTCACTTCCTAAAGCAGCATCTAACATTCACAAGGTCCAGTATGCCAAGTCCACTTTCTCTAGCCCAAATTCATTCTAATTTCAGGTAACTTTTAAACAGTTTCATTTAGATGTCTCATATACATCTCAGCTGGTCAGAGGAAACCCAGTTGGTTGGCTGCCTAGATGTTTCCCAGGGTGGAATGGGGTGAATTTATCATAGTTCAGGTCCAGGCCTCAGCCTTTCAGGTTCATGAACCTGATCTTATCTAATGCTCTAATGTCAGCTATAGATAGGGGAACTGAATGATTCCAATAAGTTTACAAGACACATTAAATAAAAATTTTCATATGGATCAGTGTATCTGCAAACCACCCCCCTGTCTTCTTTCTCTCTCTCTCTTTTTCTCTCTTTCTCCAGATATCAATAAAAGAGGCCACATGATAAGCAGAACTAGAGCTCTGACCTCACTGGAGATACTATATCCAGGTCAAGAGAGACCACATCTATGCACCTTTGAGGGGCTACTTCTCTAATAGTATGTTAGTTGCCATCTCCATATTCTGTCTTTCATATCAATGGAAAGTGCTGAACACACATCACCACCTCTACTGTGACAAATTATCTTCTAAAGTTATCCTGTTTCAGACTGGCACAGGGAGTTATTAGACTATCCCAGAGCAATTATATATATGGTAACATAGCTTGACCTTGTCTGTACTTCACAACTCTGGTTGAGAAAATGTTACATCTAGCATATATCTAACTAATCTTATTCATGAAGTGTTATTTTACACATTGACTCTCAGGTTCTGGGGCATCCTTGTCTTACTCTTGTATTTTCTCTCTTGGTTAATGGAATCAACATGTACTGTCACTTAGAATCTCAGAGTCATCCCTTTGACTTCTTCTGTTCCCCTGGCTACCACATTAAATCAAACACCTGCAAAACCTCCTAACTCTCTTCCTTTTTCCAGCCTTTCCAATCCATTCTCAATATTGCTGACAATGTCAAACACAGCCTGCCATTTCCTTATTCAAAGCTTTCAATGACCTCCTATATTTTTAAACTTCTTAGTATGAAATACAAGCTATTCTTGATCTGAGTTCTATAGACTTCTTCAGCCTCATCTCCACCACTTATCCAGATGTGCATCCCATGCTCCAGCAATACTAAATTACTGTCAGTTCCCTGAATTGCCACAATCTTTCACCCATGCTTCTGAACCAGTGTTCACCCAATCTGGACTATTCAGCCTTCCACTTTCTTTTTAAATCATGACAGAGTAGAGTCAATCACTTATGCAGAGCCCTTCTTTTATTTCTGTTTTATTTGCTTATTTGCTTATTGAGGCAGATACCACATTATTTTTATTTTTATAACTATGTAATAAATTCTACTTTCCTCTTTGCTCTTCATTTAAAAATGGTTCCTCAGACTTCAGACTATACTCCAAAGCTACAGTAATCAAGACAGTATAGTACTGGCACAAAAACAGAAATATAGATCAGTGGAACAGGATAGAAAGCCCAGAGATAAACCCATGCACATATGGTCACCTTATCTTTGATAAAATAAGCAAGAATATACAATGGAGAAAAGACAGCCTCTTCAGTAAGTGGTGCTGGGAATACTGGACAGCTACATGTAAAAGAATGAAATTAGAACACTCCCTAACACCATACACAAAAATAAACTCAAAATGGATTAAAGACCTAAATGTAAGGCCAGACACTATCAAACTCTTAGAGGAAAACATAGGCAGAACACTCTATGACATAAATCACAACAAGATCCTTTTTGATCCACCTCCTTGAGAAATGGAAATAAAAACAAAAATAAACAAACGGGACCTAATGAAACTAAAAAGCTTTTGAACAGCAAAGGAAGCCATAAACAAGATGAAAAGACAACCCTCAGAATGGGAGAAAGTATTTGCAAATGAAGCAACTGACAAAGGATTAATCTCCAAAATTTACAAGTAGCTCATGCAGCTCAATATCCAAAAACAAACAACTCAATCCAAAAATGGGCAGAAGATCTAAACAGACATTTCTCCAAAGAAGATATACAGATTGCCAACAAACACATGAAAAGATGCTCAACATCACTAATCATTAGAGAAATGCAAATCAAAACTACAATGAGGTATCTCCTCACACCAGTCAGAATGGCCATCATCAAAAAATCTACAAACAATAAATGCTGGAGAGGGTGTGGAGAAAAGGAACCCTCTTGCACTGTTGTTGGGAATGTAAATTGATACAGCCACTATAGAGAACAGTATTGAGGTTCCTTAAAAAACTACAAATAGAACTACCATATGACCCAGCAATCCCACTACTTGGCATATACCCTGAGAAAACCATAATTCAAAAAGAGTCATGTATCACAATGTTCATTGCAGCTCTATTTACAATAGTCAGGACATGGAAGCAACGTAAATGTCCATCAACAGATGAATGGATAAAGAAGATGTGACACATATAGACAATCGAATATTACTCAGCCATAAAAAGAAATGAAATTGTGTTATTTGTAGTGAGGTGGATGGACCTAGAGTCTGTCATACAGAGTGAAGTAAGTCAGAAAGAGAAAAACAAATACTGTATGCTAACACATGTATATGGAATCTAAAAAAAAAAAAAAGGTTCTGAAGAACCTAGGGCCAGGACAGTAATAAAGACACAGACATAGAGAATGGACCTGAGGACATGGGGAGTGGGAAGAGTAAGCTGAGATGAAGTGAGAGAGTGGCATGGACATATATACACTACCAAATGTAAAATAGATAGCTAGTGGGAAGCAGCCACATAGCATGGGGAGATCAGTTCGGTGCTTTGTGACCACGGATAGGGAGGGTGGGAGGGAGACACAAGAGGGAGGAGATATGGGGATATATATATATACATATAGCTGATTCACTTTGTTATAAAGCAGAAACTAAAACACCAGTGTAAAGCAATTATACTCCAATAAAGATGTAAATAAATAAATAAATAATGGGTTAAAAAAAAATGGTTCCTTAGTTATTCATTAGTGTTTATTTTTATAAACCCACTAGCTATAGTTTGCATTCCTGAGATAACTCCTCTTAATTATACTGTTATTTTTAATATCCTATCAAATTCAGTTAGCAATAATTTATTTAGAATTCTCATATGTGTTAATAAGTGAAATAGACTTATGGATTTAAAAAATTTTTATACTATCCTTATCTAATTTGGAAGTCAAGGTTATACTAGTCTCATAAAATGCTTGAGCGTCTTTCTCTTTTTTTAATTATCTGAATCAACTTAAAAAATATAAGGATCATCTGTCCCTTGAATGTTTGATGGAAATCACCTGCAAAACTTTCTTGGTTAAACGTATCTTTCTTCTTTCCTTCATTCCTTTCTTTCTTTTTTCTTTCTTTCTTTTTTTCTTTTTAAGAGTTGGCAACATCTTTGAATATTATTTCAAAACCTTTAATAATTACTATTCTTCAACTTTTATAATTTATTCTCATGCTAATTTTGGCATCTTTCCTTTTTCAGAAAAAGTACTTTATGTGCTCATATCTACTGAGGAATAGCACTACATCATATTCTCTCTTAATATATTTATTTCTACATTATCAATTCTGTTATATTTGTATCTGTGTTACTATATAATTGTAGCATGAACAGTGTTTATTATTAAATGGTCTTCAAGCATTTTTTCTAGTTTCTCATATTCCAACCATTGGATATGCCATAATTTATTTAACCAGTCTGGTAGCAGATTGTCTTTCCCAGAGGTAGCCACAATCTATGTCCCATCCCACATGATCTTGACACTCCTTCCTTTAAGAGACTAGGGTGACCCAATGGGTAGGGCTGGAATCTTCCACATTTTCCTCAAAGGATTTCCTTTAGTAAAAGATACTCCCAAATTTGGCAGCCGTCTGCTTCATATTTGGGGTTCCCTACTTCCATATCCTATCTCCGTGGCAATGTTAAGACTAAAAACTAGACAATAAAAACCTGATTTATCAATATATCTCAGTGGCTGTTGCAGCAGAAGTCACAGAGTAGAACCCAAATCAATGGACTACTTTTCTACTATCAGTGTCCTCTTTCAGGGCATAGTGGTTCCTGATTTCTTGCACCCAAACCAGTTCTCTGGCTTGTGATTTCTAAGAAGGAAATTTTCACCTAATGTTTGTCATAAACATTAACCTTATAAAATGCTTAAGCAGCTTTTCCATTTTTTAATAATGTCTCTTTTCTTTTTAATATTTTGCTTCTCATCTGTAGAAGAATGTTAAAGTGTAGGTATGTACTTCAGAAATTGTGAGGAGAGGTACAGTCTCATTTAGGAGTTTTATGGTCTTAGATTCCTATAACAAAGAGTGTAATCTCTCATGCAGGATGCACTTAAAAGGGTTCTCATCTGAGGCAAGGAAAAGTTCCTTGAAACAGAAATTAGAGCCTTATAAAAGGCTGCTTCTATTACACATCCTATCTATAGGTCTAATTTTCCCAGAGACAGGTATTTAGAGCTGAGCGTAATTATTTTAAGATGGGCCATGCTGCCATTTTTTCAAGGAGATAAAAGCATAAAAAATCCTGCACAGAAAAAATCTCCAGTTCAAAAGATGAAAGCTAATTTTGTTCATCCCATTGTTACACATTTTTCTGTTATAAAGATTCTAAAGAAACAATCGAGATACTGTTTAATACTCATGTAAATTTGGACCTGTATCATAAATAAATGCAGACTATAGTGATTTTGAATACAATGTACTTTAAAAGTGATGTGATAGTTAAAGACAATATTCCAGAATGATTATTCAAGAAACTATTGTCTAATAAGAGTTGCGTTTATAAAATTCACACCAGCACATGCTTAGATTGACGAGTTACCGTAGTCCTAACCATAGAGTGAAAAAGTTTATTTCTTAAGGATATTCTTAACTCTTTCCAAAGTTACTTTGTTCCAAGATTTGTAATTTTCTTAATATCATATTAGAATCTTTGTCGTCATCACTAGCCAATGTGTTTATTCAGTCGTTGTTTGAATAGCTTTGATCTGAAAGTACCAAGATAAGCTTCCTGGAGACTTAATCTTCTCTCCTTAAAAAAAAAAAAAAACTTTCCAGTAAACATTGAGAGTTGTTTTGGAGCATGATCCAACTGCTTTCCTCTCTCACGTACTCTGTGCTTTAATGACTCATAACACTCAAACTGAAATTTAAATAGGAAAGTTTTATGAATTTAGAATAGTCTAGTCAGAGATCATAGGCAAATCTAAAATCATTACACATTCTGCATCTATTCTAATTTCTGCCCTCGTTTCCCATGAAATGAGAGGAAATATGGATATGGATCTGTGAATTTATTTTTCCTTTGTAAAGCATCTGCTCTAACTGGGTCAATGACAGGGTTACACCTGTTAAAATGGTGGGTTGATCATATGCAATTAGCTTTCATTCCTTCCTCAAATCCAAGTAACACAACAATAAAAGGATTTTTTTTTTTTTTTTTTTTTTTTTTTTTTTTTTTTTGCGGTACGCGGGCCTCTCACTGTTGTGGCTTCTCCCGTTTCGGAGCACAGGCTCCGGACGCGCAGGCTCAGCGGCCATGGCTCACGGGCCCAGCCGCTCCGCGGCACGTGGGATCCTCCCGGACCAGGGCACGAACCCGTGCCCCCTGCATCGGCAGGCGGACCCTCAACCACTGCGCCACCAGGGAAGCCCAGGATTTTTAAAATAGCATAACAAGGACAAAGATAATTGGAGAGAACACAATGGTGGCACATTACGGGAAACTGCAAAGCAGATGGACTAGAAAGTTAAATCTTAAATTGGCAGTGGGTATTTGAGGAACAACTTAATTTTATGCAGAAGAATTCTCAAAAGATTCAAATTAATGATACCACTAACCTCTGGGGGAAGGTTGGGGCTGAAAATTAAATTATAACTCTTAGTCTTTTTTAAAAAGACAGTCTCAAGTCCTCTCCCCTTCCCTGTGAAGCTGGATGACAGTTCCTTCTCATTCCAGGAGTTTTAATCTCTGCAAAGTTAAAATATAAATTCTCCAGACTTGAAAGACTATACATTAAAATAGGGGATGAGCAGCCAGACTTTTGCCCTCCAGGTAGAAGATTAGAAGCACCTTCTGTGAGGACTCTTAACTAGTCTAACTAGTCTAACTAGTCTTAACTAGTCTAACTATCCTGACTGACACTGGAGGTTCTACTATAGAAAGGCCCTCAGATAGCAAGTCATATACTTATGCACACAGCTTTCAATACACTGTTTAGTTCATTCCTCGTAAATCCAAAAGAGCAGACCAGATGCCTATAATATTCAGAGAATAGAGCAGAGGTAGGTTTTAGAAGCCAAAGTTGGGGACAAAGAAGATTGTAAAAGTAACCAAGAAGAAAAAACAGGTTTCCTAAGAAGGATTAAGAAGAAGAATGTCTTGTATATCACAAAGACAACTGGAATGTGGAGAACAATTGAGTAATGCCCCATAATACTAAGGGAACATTATTTTCTTCCTAAAACTCCAGACCCAACAGATACCAACTAAATGCAAGAGTAAACCAAAGTCATTGTCAGACATGCAGATTCTCCCTGGAGGATGTGCTCCATGAAAATAAGGGAATAAACAAAAGAGAGAGAGAGAGAGAAAGACACATATAGACAGAGAGGCAGACACAGGTTCCAGGAGGTAGCACAAGAGAGAGACAATGGTGAAAGCAGTTCCCAAGACTGCAGAGCTCTAGCAGACTCAGAGATGCATCAAACTATGTTGGGGAACATTTAGCCTCTAAGAGACCTCTTCAGGAAGGAAAGGCTAGGACACCAAAGTACTTAATGAACAAAGAGCAGAGTTAATAATATGAGAAACGGGTTCAGGGTATACTTGAACTCTCTGTACTATCCTTGCAACTTTTTTGTGAATCTAAATCTATTCTAAAAGAAAAATGTATTTAAAAAATAGAACCAGGGGAGACCTTCAAGATGGCAGAGGAGTAAGACATGGAGATCACCTTCCTCCCCACAAGTGCATCAAAAATACATCTACATGTGACATTATTTTTCTTAAATTCCATATATATGTGTTAGCATATGGTATTTGTCTTTCTCTTTCTGACTTACTTCACTCTGTATGACAGACTCTAGGTCTATCCACCTCATTACAAATAGCTCAGTTTCATTTCTTTTTATGGCTGAGTAATATTCCATTGTATATATGTGCCACATCTTCTTTGGTAAAACAGGAATAAAGACACAGACCTACTTGAGAATGGACTTGAGGATATGGGGAGGGGGAAGGGTAAGCTGTGACAAAGCGAAAGAGAGGCATGGACATATATACACTACCAAACGTAAGGTAGATAGATAGTGGGAAGCAGCCGCATAGCACAGGGAGATCAGCTCGGTGCTTTGTGACCACCTAGAGGGGTGGGATACGGAGGGTGTGAGGGAGGGAGACGCAAGAGGGAAGGGATGGGGGAACAGATGTATATGTATGACTGATTCACTTTGTTATAAAGCAGAAACTAATAAAAAAATCTTAAAAAAAATTAAAAAAAATACATCTACATGTGGAACAACTCCTACAGAACACCTACTGAATGCTGGCAGAAGACCTCAGACCTCCCAAAAGGCAAAATCCCCACATACCTGGGTAGGGCAAAAGAAAAATGAAAAAACAGAGACAAAGAATAGGGATGGGACCTGCACCAGTGGGAGGGAGCTGTGAAGGAGGAAAAGTTTCCAAATAGGAAGCCCCTTCACTGGTGGAGACGGGTGGTGGAGGGGGTGGAAGCTTCTGAGCCACGGAGGAGAGCACAGCAACAGGGGTGCAGAGGGCAAAGCGGAGAGATTCCAGCACAGAGGAGGGGTGCCGACCAGCACTCACCAGCCTGTGTGGGTGGGGGCTGGGAGCTGAGACTCGGGCTTCGGAGGTCGGATCTCAGGGAGAGGACTGGGGCTGGCTGTGTGAACACAGCCTGAAGCGGTTAGTGCGCCACAGCTAGCCGGGAGGGAGTCCGGGAAAAAGTCTGGACCTGCCTAAGAGGCAGGAGACCATTGTTTCAGGGTGCACGAGGAGAGGGGATTCAGAGCACTGCCTAAATGAGCTCCAAAGATGGGCGAGAGCTGCAGCTATCAGCGCGGACACCAGAGACGGGCATGAGACGCTAAGGCTGCTGCTGCAGCCACCAAGAAGCCTGTGTGCAAGCACAGGTCACTCTCCGCACCTCCCCTCCCAGGAGCCTGTGCAGCCCGCCACTGCCAGGGTACCGTGATCCACGGACAACTTCCCCGGGAGAACACACAGCGTGCCTCAGGCTGTTGCAACGTCATTCTGGCTTCTGCCACCTCAGGCTCGCCCCGCATTCCGTACCCTTCCCTACCCCACCCGCCACCTGAGTGAGCCAGAGCCCCCGAATCAGCTTCTATTTAAACCCCGTCCTGTCTGGGCAGGAAAGAGATGCCCTCAGGTGACCTACATGCAGAGGCGGGGCCAGATCCAAAGCTGAAACGTAACAGCTGTGTGAACAAAGAAGAGAGAGGGAAATTTCTCCTTGCAGCCTCGGGAGCAGCAGATTAAATGTCTGCAATCAACTTGATGTACCCTGCATCTGTGGAGTACCTGAATAGACAACAAATCATCCCAAAATTGAGGTGGTGGACTTTAGGAGCAACTGTAGACTTGGGGTTTCCTTTCTGCATCTAATTTGTTTCTGGTTTTATGTTTATCATAGTTTACTATTTAGAGCTAATTATGATTGGTAGATTTGTTTATTGCTTTGGTTGCTTGCTTCCTTTTTTTAATTTTTTCTTTTCTCTTTTTGTGAGTGTGTATGTTCCTTTGTGTGATTTTGTCTGTATAGCTTTACTTTTACCATTTCTCCTAGGTTCTGTCTGTCCTTTTTTTTTTTTCAGTATAGTTTTTAGCACTTGTTATCATTGGTGGATTTGTTTTTTCATATGGTTGCTCTCTTCTTTCTTTCTGTCTTTTTTTCTATTTACTTTTTAATTTTTTTTTTTTTTTTTTTGCGGTACGCAGGCCTCTCACTGCTGTGGCCTCTCCTGCTGTGGAGCACAGGCTCCGGACGCACAGGCCCAGCGGCCATGGCTCACGGGCCCAGCTGCTCCGCAGCATGTGGGACCCTCCCGGACCGGGGCATGAACCCGTCCCCTGCATCAGCAGGTGGACTCTCAACCACTGCGCCACCAGGGAAGCCCCTTTTTAATTTTTAATAATAATGTTTTTTAATTTTTTATTTTAATAACTTTATTTTATTTTATTCTTTTCTTTCTTTCTTTCTTTTTCTTTCTCCCTTTTCTTCTGATAGGGTCTTGGTGCTCCGGCCAGCTGTCAGGCCTGAGCCTCTGAGGTGGAAGAGCCAAGTTCAGGACATTGGTCCACCAGAGACCTCCTGGCCCCATGTAATATCAGATGGAGACAACTCTCCCAGAGATCTCCATCTCAACCCTAAGACCCAGCTCCACTTGACCAGAAAGCTACAGGGCTGGACACCCTATGCCAAACAACTAGCAAGACAGGAACACAAACAAACCCATTAGCAGAGAGGCTGCCTAAAATCATAATAAGGTCACAGACACTCCAAAACACACCACCGGACATGATCCTGCCCACCAGAGAGACAAGATCCAGCCTCATCCACCAGAACACAGGCAACAGTCCCCTTCACCAGGAAGCCTACACAACCCACTGAACCAACTTTACCCATTGGGGGCAGACACCAAAAACAACGGGAACTACGAACATGTGGCCTGAGAAAAAGAGACCCCAAACACAGTAAGTTAAGCAAAATGAGAAGACAGAGAAATACACAGCAGTTGAAGGAGCAAGGTAAAAACCCAACACAACAAACAAATGAAGAGGAAATAGGCAGCCTACCTGAAAAAGAATTCAGAGTAATGATAGTAAAGATGATCCAAAATCTTGGAAATAGAATGGAGAAAATATAAGAAATGTTCAACAAGGACCTAGAAAAACTAAAGAGCAAATAAACATTGATAAAAACCATAATATGAAATTAAAAACTCTGTAGAAGGAATCAACAGCAGAATAACTGAGGCAGAAAACGGATAAGTGACGAGGAAGATAAAATAGTGGAAATAACTACCACAGAGCAGAACAAAGAATGAAAAGAATGGAGGACATGCTCAGAGACCTCTGGGACAACATTAAATGCACCAACATTTGAATTATAGGGATCCCAGAAGAAGAAGAGAAAAAAAAGGGACTGAGAAAATATTTGAAGAGATAATAGTTGAAAACATCCCTAACATGGGAAAGGAAATAGTCAATCAAGTACACGAACCACAGAGAGTCCCATACAGGATAAATCAATAGAGAAACACGCCAAGACCCATATTAATCAAACAATCAAAAATTAAATACAAAAAAAAATATTAAAAGCAGCAAGGGAAAGCAACAAAGTACATACAAGGGAATCCCCATAATGTTAACAGCTGATCTTTCAGGAGAAACTCTGGAAGCCAGAAGGGAGTGGCAGGACATATTTAAAGTGATGAAATGGAAAAAACTACAACCAAGATTACTCTACCCAGCAAGGATCTCATTCAGATTCAACAGAGTAATTAAAACCTTTACAGACAAGCAAAAGCTAAGAGAATTCAGCACCACTAAACCAGCTTTACCACAAATGCTAAAGGAACTTTTCTAGGCAGCAAACACAAGAGAAGGAAAAGACCTACAATAACAAACCCAAAACAATTAAGAAAATGGTAATAGGAACATACATATCAATAACTACCTTAAATGTAAATGGATTGAATGCTCCAACCAAAAGCCATAGACTGGCAGAATGGATACAAAACAAGACCCGTATATATGGCCATCATCAAAAAATCTACAAACAATAAATGCTGGAGAGGGTGTGGAGAAAAGGGAACCCTCTTGCACTGCTGTGGGAATGTAAATTGATACAGCCACTATGGAGAACACCATGGAGGTTCCATAAAAAACTAAAAATAGAACTACCATATGACCCAGCAATCCCACTACTTGGCATATACCCTGAGAAAACCATAATTCAGAAAGAGTCATGTACCAAAATGTTCATTGCAGCTCTATTTACAATAGCCAGGACATGGAAGCAACCTAAGTGTCCATCGACAGATGAATGGATAAAGAAGATGTGGCACATATAAACAATGGAATATTACTCAGCCATAAAAAGAACCGAAATTGAGTTATTTTTAGTGAGGTGGATGTATCTAGAGACTCTCATACAGAATGAAGTTAAGTCAGAAAGAGAAAAACAAATACTTTACGCTATCACATATATATGGATTCCAAAAAAAACCCCAAAATGGTTCTGAAGAACATAGTGGCAGGACAGGAATAAAGACGCAGACGTAGAGAATGGACTCGAGCACACGGGGTGGGGGAAGGGTAAGCTGGGACGAAGTGAGAGAGTGGCATGGATATATATACACTACCAAATGTAAAATAGCTAGTGGGAAGCAGCGTGTAGTGCAGGGAGATCAGCTCGGTGCTGTGTCCACCTAAAGGGGTGGGATAGGGAGGATGGGAGGGAGACGCAGAGGGAGATGCAAGAGGGAGGAGATATGGGGATATATGTATACATATAGCTCATTGACTTTGTTATACAGCAGCAACTAACACCCTATTGTAAAGCAGTTATACTCCAATAAAGATGTTAAAAAAATGCAATGCATTGTCAGAGGAGAGTTAGGAATGTATGCACATATGTAGTTGGTGGTGGCTGAAGAAGAGTTAAGCCTTCATTTTTCTTCAGTCTCAAATCAGAATATCTAGAAGTTTAAATATAAACATATTACTTAAAAATGTGGAGGTCAATATGAAAATACAAAGATGTGGAAAGTGGGGTGTTGGAAATAGGGACCAGTGGTCAGAAGAGTGCTATCTTAGTAACAAGTCTTGCTTCACTGTTTGACACTAAGTCATATGCATGTATTACTTGATAAAAATAGATTTAAAGGAAAAAGATGCATTCCACATATATTATCCAGATTTTCCAATGCAATTTTAATGTCCAATGATCTTTCCCATTGCCCCTCCATATTCCCTTGTTATATCATAGCTATGATGCTTCAATTAATAATTTGATTTGGAAAACTGAGCCACTGTAAGAGGAGAAACACACCCAACAGTTCTGTGTAATTTGCATATTTACTTTTTGGATATAAATAACACTACTGAAATTATGTCCAAAAGTATTATTGTATGTCCTGAGGTTAAAGAAAATTGTTTATTGTTTACACCAAGTATTTACTTCCATTTTCTAAAAGTGCATGTTATATCATGTCCCATTTTGTAAAAGCAAGGTAAAGTACAAATTAAAGAAGTTTTAATTGTATCTTCTTTCTTTAATCAGATAGTCCAGGGTACATGATATAACTTGTGTTTATACTTTTCCAAATACTTTCAAATATAAATATTCTAAAAATACTTGAAGATGGATCAAGGAAATGTTTACAGTAAGAGTATTTATGCCATAGCTACTGTGTCACCTTTTGACTATCATTAAATTATTTACATATTTATTGGTAAAAGTGGGGATCTATTTATGCCATTTTTCCTTCATAAGCAGCAGGGCATATAGTTAAATAGGTCCTACTCATCTTTAAATTATCTGTGATGCTTCTAGAAAGAATCAAGTCCTCATCTATATATATTGCACTTAGAATTTTTTCTCTGGTTGGTATAACTTGAATCTTTGTCACTTTTATCCCAGAAAATAAGATGTTCCTGTTGAAGTGCCATTCTTCTATGTCAGTAGGTTCCTTCATCTATTCAATGGGTCTGGTAACAATATGCATATGTCTCACATTGATTCAAATGTGTTTCAGTAGTTGTGCCCTTGAAGTGTTTTTGCATTATCTCCAACATGCCTGTCCCCCTTCAGTTCACACCTCACTGCATCTGCCTTGATATCCTGCTGTCATCCACCCAACTCATATGACTAAACCAGCAAGACTGAATTGTAATGGGTGGATAAGAAACCTGGTGGGATAAAATGGAAATGAATTTTAAGTCAAGATTAAATTTCATTCTAGGACTGCAAAGGAATCAGTGGGTCTATGACCTTAAGATTTTTTGTTTAAACATCTACAAATGAACTGCTTTGATTGAACTATAAATTGTGCATAAGCTTGTGGATAATTTTTGGAAATATTTTTATTCAAATGATAATTATCAAGAGGGTTTTGCAAATTAATTTATTTCTCCAAATTATTTTTCCTTAATGAGAAATTTGACAATACCTGAAAAGAAATGCATCTAGACTAATTTCTAGACGTCTCAGAATACAATCATGCCCAAATGATTGTGGCTCCCTCTTACTGTTTCCTTAATTATTAAAGGAGAGATTTATCATGAATTTGGATCACATATAAAGCAATCTCTGTCCGAAAGGTTCAGCTATTGAAAAAGGAATAAAGGTATTTAGTTTAGTCATCTTGTTCTAGGCCTACAGACTCATGAAATCATGTAAGAGATGGGAAAGAGTTAGGAGAAGCCTGCCTGAAGATCCAGCTTTGGATATAGCCTGCCAACCCCTTACCACTGCCTTTCCCCACATTCAGCCCAGATCTTTCCCTCTATACTCATCTTACACTCTAACCCTGATCTATGTCTCATAGAGGAGCCCTCATTTTGTTCTGACCAAATTCTCCCATATTTAGAATGTTTTTCTAAATACTCATCTTACACTCTAACCCTGATCTATGTCTCACAGAGGAGCCCTCATTTTGTTCTGACCAAATTCTCCCATATTTAGAATGTTTTTCACTAATATTCACTAAAACTGGTAATCAAAAATAATAGCTATAACTTATTAGGTCCTTACTTCTATGCATTATCTCATTTTATAACCCTATGTGTACTATTATTATCCTATTTTACAGTTGAGGAAATTGGGTCTTGAGAGATTAAACAAATTGTCCAAGGTCAGACCACAAGCCGGGGCCTGATTCAATGGATGTCAACACCTGTGCATTTAACTTCCATGTGCTGGGCCTCTGGTCATCCCAAGTCCGTACTCCTCACTCACACCACTGCTTGCTTTTTGCCATTGTTCTCTGAGAGCCAGGTCAAAGCTCTGAAGAGATTTTATCTTTTGGGGAAGACTCTTCTCTTACTAGCATCTTCAGGGGGACTCTTTTGGTCTGATTGCCTAATCTCAATCTCCTCAATTTGAAGCTCTTCCTTTGACTTCCATGATACATTTTAATGGAATCTTCGCTTTCCTTCCCCTCTGACTTTTTTTTGCCTAGATTATCTTCCTTCTCCTTTTTGCTATCTGTAGGCATTCCCCTAGGTTTATCCTCAGCTCCCTTTCTCTGGTCACTACATTTTGTTGCTTCCAGATGAAACTTACATAAGCACTGAAGACAGATCATTTCGCATCTGATCTTCTAATATAAGTTGGCTATCTTTTTTGAGAATATTCAATTCTGCTATAAAAACCTCAAAACAAACAAGATGGATGAAATGCATAAGAAGTGTTAAGGATAGAGAGTAAGTTGGTAGCTTCTGACATGCAGGGAAAACTCGTGGCATATGCTACATATGGGTAAGGAGTAAACAAGTAGTTCGTGAGACATAGGCAGAATGCATACAAAGTTAGTCAGTAATCTGTAACACATACTAACCATGGAGTTAAAGGAATTTATAATGGGACAAATGTTACTAATAGACAAAAAAGGATGAGTAAGCCAAGTTATAATCATGCCCCACCCACAGCTCCAGCAGATACTGATATTCCTTTGAAAGGTTTTAGCATTTTATTTGAACCTCATGTTTGCTACCTTTCCTGCCATGTACACATCCTATTTCCACATCTAACCTGAAAGCTCCCAGAAGGCAGGCCCACTGACATATGCATCCTTTAATATGGGGAGCATTTGGCGTCCAGAGCTGCTGCCTAATACAGTTGAATAGATGATAGCATAACCTGGACACCTCAGCTAAAAGTTAACTCCTCTTTTATTGTCATTTTCATAAAACTGTCCATCTGTGAAATAATTGACATTTTTTAAATGATTATTTTATCAAGAGTTAATGTTTGCCAATTTTCTCAGTAGTTAAATATGTGTATCACCCAGGTAGAAAGAGTTTCTTTTCCTTTTACTGAAAATAAGTAAATAAATAAAAATAATTTACACACACATATGCTGATGCATTATACATATACCTTATTTTGGATGTAATAATAATACATAACACAGAGGCAGTACAGTATAGCAGGAAAAAGCATTGACTCTGGAGTTCAGTGCCGGGTTTTGAGACCTGGATTTGTAACTTCCTATGTCTGCAACCTCGAGTAAGCTTATTTTTTACCTACCTTCCCCAGTGTCCTCATCTACTAATGCTGGGAAAATAGAAATGGTACCTAGTGCATAGGGCTATTGTAAGGAATAAATGAGCTAAAGCAGGCAAAAATTGCTTAGAATAGTGTCTGGCAAGTGGTAAGCTGTCAATACATCATAGCTCTTATTATAAGAGCTACAAATCCTACAAAGCCATTTTAAACAGACTTCTTTCTCTATACTCTGTGTGAATAACCTTCCAGCCAGAGCTGTTTGCCTTTCAAAACCAGATTCCAGTGTCACATCCTCCCTAGATAAGTGAATACATGCACACTATTATCAAGGCCAAGAAAAGCTGCAAATAATGCTGATGGGCATTAACTGTAATAATACTCCCTTTATGTTTTTGACTGTTGAGTTTATGAACCATTTCACATGCACCACATCACTGGATTTTCACAACACCTCTGTAGCAAAAGCTGCCAGCTATTATTTCTCATTTTTGAAAAATAAGAAACTAAAGCACAAAGGGGTTAAAATGGCTTGCCTTTGGTTACCTGGAGGATGACCGTGAACTCAGGGCATTGTAACTCCTGACCATGGACCTTCTTTCTGCCCAACACTGGTAGAGTGGGTTCTACTGACAGATCTTAAGAAGTGGAATAGCTTCAAGACTACAATCCCTGTCCCCCACACTCTTTCTCTTTTCTTCCTAGAAGAAAAAGAAATACCTTATTGTTTGTTTTACTCAAGAATTTTGCTACTAGGGTCCTCCTTCCTTCAAGATGATCTTCAAGTTCTGAGAAAATGGAAAGTAGAACCTCCTCACAAAAACTGGTGTTTCCCTCATTCATATCATGCTGCTTTTAAGCCTAGTGGCTACATAACAGGAATTCGAGCAGCACTGACTCAGAGATGCATTGTCTGAGTTAGTTCCTCTTTGCCACTTACCAGCTTCATGACCTTAAGAAAGTTACTTAACTTCCCTATGGCTCAGTTGACCCATCTGTAAAATAGGGACAATTTATTACCTACCTCATAGGGTTCTTGTCATGATTGTAAGAAATAATATGTGTAAGGTACTCAAAAGAGCACCTGACAAAATAGATACGTGCTCCTGTTATTATTATGTGTGAGAAAATAGTCTTTAATTCTTTCTCCTTTTGGCTGGTATTGCTCCAGCTATCTAATGCAAGAGCTGTCATTGTGTGAACCAAAAATCCAGACCCCATAATGCTCAAATTCTAAACCAGTGCACTGCATTGCACCTCTCACCTCAGATCTTTGACTCCCCCAGAGCTGCTCTCCCTCCCATACCTTGAATTAAAATATCCATGATCTCATATTGCTCCAAAACCTATCTCGACAACTCTATTTCCTGACTTTTACCCTTATCACCATGATCACCTTCCAGTTTCACCTAAGGAATATGTTGCTCTAGCAACACTCACCACCCACAAACAGTCAAATTTCATTTCTCAGATACAACTATTAGAAAATAAATGGTCCATGTAACAGTCTTTGTGTTTGTTTCCCTGTTCATTTGTGAAATCTCCTCCCTGTTTGAGTCATTAATAAATGTAATAAAATACCCTTTTAAACATTTGAGCAATAATTTGTTAATTCAACCAAAACACTATTCAGGTTCTCAATGTTTTAAAAGTAGTAGCTTTCTCTCAACATAAAGTAAAACAAAACAAAGCAAACAAAAAAAAAGCACAGTCATAAGCTACTTCAGTCCTAGATTTTGTTTAGTCAAACTGCTTCCTATTTTGTGATAGGAACATGAAATGAATTGTAACATATTATTTGCTTAAAAGAATTCTGCCTCTTTTATTTTTACACCCCAGGGCAAAAATGATTATTTAACTGTTTCAGAAACAAGAAAAGGATGGAGAATTTCTACCTCTCTTCAATAGCCTCCCCACCAAATCCATTCTTATTCCCCCAATCTAAGACAAAGTAATAACACATGATATGTGTACCAGCAGTGGCCAACACCACACATTTCTAAGATACTTTTCCAGATGCATAGTCAGACAAAACTCAGTCCAGGCCCCAACACTGGGCTGTCACATGTCAGTAGCAACCCTGTTCAAATCCTTTCCCACTCTCCAGCCTTCTCAGGGTGATTCCTTAGTAAGTGATGATTGCAGTTGAGTCTGTCCAACTGTGGAGGCCTGGGAATGGAGGTAAGGAGGAAGCACTGCTCTATCAATGCCATCTCTCCATCCCGTTGGGAGATAGAGCAGAAGATGAATAAGCAGAACCCCACCCCCGCCCTTCCCTTTATTCTCCCACTTCTCCCTATCTCACAACCTCCTCCAATTCTCCTCTCCTATCTCTGATAATATGCCAAACTGATGATTATTAATCATAACCAAAACAGCATTTGACAAGAATATATATAGATATAATATCACCCGAAATTTAAGAAAAGAGTAAAGCTAAGAAAGATTTAGGACAATGCTCTTATAAGAACTTTTTAGAATAAAACTCTTAGGAATTTTTATCATGTGCCATTAAAAATCAGTGTATAGGGACTTCCCTAGTGGCACAATGGTTAAGAATCCACCTGCCAGAGAGATTGGTTCAAGATGGCAGAGTAGAAGGATGTTCACTCACTATCTCTTGTGAGAGCACCGTAATCACAACTAACTGCTGAACAATCATCAACAGGAAGACACTGGAACTCAGCAAAAAATATACCTCACATCCAAAGACAAAGGAGAAGCCACAGTGAGATGGTAGGAGGGGCACAATCACAATAAAATCAAATCCCATAACTGCTGGGTGGGCAACTCACAAACTGGAGAACAGTTATACCACAGAAGTCCACCCACTGGAGTGAAGGTTCTGAGCCGCACATCAGGATTCCCAACCTGGGGGTCTGGCAACGGGAGGAGGAATTCCCAGAGAATCAGACTTTGACGGCTAGCAGGATTTGATTGCAGGACTTAGTCAAGACTGGGGGAAACAGAGACTCCACTTTTGGAAGGCACACACAAAGTAGTGTGCGCACCAGGACCCAGGGGGAAGGAGCAGTGACCCCATTGGAGACTGAACCAGACCTGCCTGCTAGTGTCGGAGGATCTCCTGCAGAGGCAGGGGGTGGCTGTGGCTCACTGTGGGGACAAGGACACTGGTAGCAGAAGTTCTGGGAAGTATTCATTGGTGTGAGCCCTCCCGGAGTCTGCCATTAGCCCCACCAAGGAGCCTGTAAGCTCCAGTGCTGGGTGGACTCAGGCCAAACAACCAGCAAGGAGGGAACTCAGCCCCACCCATCAGCAGACAAGCGGATTAAAGTTTTACTGAGCTCTGCCCACCACAGCAACACGCTGCTCTACCCACCACCACTCCCTCCCATCAGGAAGCTTGCACAAGCCACTTAGATAGCCTCATCCACAAGAGGGCAGACAGCAGAAGCAAGAACTACAATCTTGCAGCCTGCAGAACAAAAACCACAATCACAAAAAGATAGATAAATGAAAAGGCAGAGGACTATGTCCTAGATAAAGGAACAACATAAAATCCCACAGAAACAATTAAATGAAGTGGAGATAGGCAACCTTCCAGAAAAATAATTCAGAATAATCATAGTGAAGATGATCCAGGATCTTGGAAAAAGAATGGAGGCAAAGATCGAGAAGATGCAAGAAATGTTTAACAAAGACCTAGAAGAATTAAAGAACAAACAGAGATGAACAATACAATAACTAAAATGAAAAATACACTAGAAGGAATCAACAGCAGAATAACTGAGGCAGAAGAATGGGTAAGTGACCTGGAAGACAGAGTGGTGGAAATCACTGCTGCAGAACAAAGAAAAAAGAATGAAAGGAAATGAAGACAGCCTAAGAGACCTCTGGTGGGACAACATTAAACACACCAATATTTGCATTACAGGGGTCCTAGAAGAAGAGAGAGATGAAGGACCTGAGAATATATTTGAAGAGATTATAGTCAAAAATTTCCCTAACATGGGAAAAGAAATAGCCACCCAAGTCCAGGAAGCACAGAGTCCCAGGCAGAATAAACCCAAGGAGAAACAGGCCAATACACATAGTAATCAAATTGACAAACATTAAAGCCAAAGAAAAATAATCAAAAGCAACAAGGGAAAAACGACACATAACATACAAGGGAACTCCCATAAGGTTAACAGCTGATTCCTAATCAGAAACTCTGCAAGCCAGAAGAGAGTGTCATGAAATATTTAAAGTGATGAAAGGGAAGAACCTAAAACCAAGAATTCTCTACACAGCAAGGATCTTATTCAGATTCCACGGAGAAATCAAAAGCTTTACAAATAAGCAAAAGCTAAGAGAATTCAGCACGACTAAGCCAGCTCTACAACAAATACTAAAGGAACTTCCCTAAGTGGGAAACACAAGTGAAGAAAAGGAACTACAAAAACAAACCCAAAACAATTAAGAAAATGATAATAGGAACATACATATTGATAATCACCTTAAATGTGAATGGATTAAACACTCCAAACAGAAGACACAGACTGACTGAATGGATACAAAAACAGGACCCATATATATGCTGTCTACAAAAGAACCACTTCAGACCTAGGGACACATACAGTCTGAAAGTGAGGGGATAGAAAAAGGTATTCCATGCAAATGGAAATCAAAAGAAAGCTGGAGTAGCAATACTCATACCAGATGAAATAGACTTTAAAATAAAGAATGTTACAAGAGACAAGGAAGGACACTACATAATGATCAAGGGATCAATCCAAGAAGAAGATATAACAATTATAAATATATATGCACCCAACTTAGGAGCACCTCAATACATAAGGCAACTGCTAACAGCTATAAAAGAGGCAGGTGAAAGTAACACAATAACAGTGAGGGACTTTACACCTCACTTAAACCAGTGGACAGAGCACCCAGACAGAAAATTAATAAGGAAACACAAGCTTTAAATGACACAATAGACCAGATAGATTTAATTGATATTTATAGGACATTCCATCCAAAAACAGAAGATCACACTTTCTTCTCAAGTGCACATGGAACATTCTCCAGGATAGATCACATCTTGAGTCATAAATCAAACCTTAGTAAATTTAAGAATATTGAAATCGTATCAAGCATCTTTTCTATGAGATAAGAAATAAATTACAGGGAAAAAATGTAAAAAACACAGACAGATGGAGGCTAAACAATATCTACTAAATAACCAAGAGATCACTGAAGAAATCAAAGAGGAAATCAAAAAGAACCTAGACACAAATGAGAATGAAAAAAGACAATCCAAAACCTATGGGATGCAGCAAAAGCAGTTCTAAGAGGGAAGTTTGTAGCAATGCAATCCTACCTTAAGAAACAAGAAAAATCTCAAATGAACAATCTAACATTACACCTAAAGGAGCTAGAGGAAAAAGAACAAACAAACCCACAGTTAGCAGAAGGAAAGAAATCATAAAGAGCAGAGCAGAAATAAATGAAATAAAAACAAAAAGAACAATAGCAAAGATCAATAAAACGAAAAGCTGGTTCTTCAAGAAGATAAACAAAATTGATAAACCTTTAATCAGACTCATCAAGAAAAAGAGGGAGTGGACTCAAATCAATAAAATTAGAAATGAAAAAGGAGAAGTTACAATAGACACCACAGAAATGCAAAGCATCCTAAGAGACTACTACAAGCAACTCTGTGTCAAAAAAAATGGACAACCTGGAAGAAATGGACAAATTCTTAGAAAGGTATAACCTTCCAAGACTGAACCAGGAAGAAATAGAAAACATGAACAGACCAATCACAAGTAATGAAATTGAAACTGTGATTAAAAATCTTCCAACAAACAAAAGCCCAGGAACAGATGTCTTCACAGGTGAATTCTATCAAACATTTATAGAAGAGCTAACACCCATCCTTCTCAAAGTCTTCCAAAAAACTGCAGAGGAAGGAACACTCCCAAACTCATTCTTTGAGGCCACCATCACCCTGGTACCAAAACAAGACAAAGATACTACAAAAAAAGAAAATTACAGACCAATACCACTGATGAACATAGATGCAAAAGTCCTCCACAAAATCCTAGCAAACAGAATCCAACAGCACATTAAGAAGATCATATACCATGATCAAGTGGGATTTATCCCAGGGATGCAAGGATTCTTCAACATCTGCAAATCAATCAATGTGTTATACCATATTAACAAATTGAAGTATAAAAACCATATGATCATCTGAATAGATGAAGAAAAAACTTTTGACAAAATTCAACACCCATTTATGATAAAAACTCTCTAGAAAGTGGGCATCGAGGGAACCCACCTCAACATAATAAAGGCAATATATGACAAACCCCCAGCAAACATCATTCTCAATGGTGAAAAAGTGAAAACCTTTCCTCTAAGATCTGGAACAAGACAAGGATGTCCACTCTCACCACTATTATTCACATAATTTTGGAAGTCCTATATATGGCAATAAGAGAAGAAAAAGAGATGAAAGGAATGTGAATTGGAAAAGAAGAAGTAAAACTGTCACCGTTTGCAGATGACATGGTTCATAGAAAATCCTAAAGATGCCAGCAGAAAACTACTAGAGCTAATCAGTGAATTTGGTAAAGTTGCAGGATACAAAATTAATGCACAGAAATCTCTTGCATTCCTATACACTAATGATGAAAAATCTGAAAGAGATATTAAGGAAACACTCCCATTTACCACTGAAACAAAAAGAATAAAATATCTAGTAATAAGCCTACATAAGGAGACAAAAGACCTGTGTGCAGAAAAGTATGACACTGATGAAAGAAATCAAAGATGACACAAACAGTTGGAGAAATATACCATGTTCTTGGAAGAATCAATATTGTGAAAATGACTATACTACCCAAAGCAATCTACAGATTCAGTGCAGTCCCTATCAAATTACCAATGGCATTTTTTACAGAACTAGAACAAAAAAATCTTAAAATTTGTATCAAGACACAAAAGATCCCGAATAGCCAACGCAATCTTGAGGGAAAAAAACGGAGCTGGAGGAATCAGATTCCCTGACTTCAGAATACACTACAAAGCTACAGTAATCAAGACAATATGGTACTGGCACAAAAACAGAAATATAGATCAATGGAACAGGATAGAAATCCCAGAGGTAAACCCACACATCTATGGTCACCTAATCTATGACAAAGGAGTCAAGGATATACAGTGGAGAAAAGACAGTCTCTTCAATAAGTGGCACTGGGAAAACTGGATAGCTACATGTAAAAGAATGAAATTAGAACATTCCCTAACACCATACACAAAAAAAACTCAAAATGGATTAAAGACCTAAATGTAAGACCAGACACTATAAAACTCTTAGAGGAAAACATAGAAAGAACACTCTATGACATAAATCACAGCAAGATCCTTTTGGACCCACCTCCTAGAGAAATGGAAATAAAAACAAAAAGTTAAAAATGGGACCGAATGAAACTTAAAAGCTTTTACACAGCAAAGGAAACTGTAAACAAGATGAAAAGACAAACCTCAAAATGGGAGAAAATATTTGCAAACAAATCAATGGACAAAGGATTAATCTCCAAAATATATAAAAGCTCATGCAGCTCAATATGAAAAAAAACAACCCAATCAAAAAATGGGCAGAAGACCCAAGTAGACATTTCCCCAAAAAAGGCATACCGATGGCCAAAAGGCACATCAAGGCACACAAAAAGCTGCTCAACATCACTAATTATTAGAGAAATGCAAAAAAAACCTCACACCAGTCAGAATGGCCATCATCAAAAAATCTAAAAGCAATAAATTCTGGAGAGGGTGTGGAGAAAATGAACTCTTGTACTGTTGGTGGGAATGTAAATTGATACAGACACTATGGAGAACAGCATGGAGGTTCCTTAAAAAACTAAAAATAGAATTACCATATGACCCAGCAATCCCACTACTCAGCATATACCCAGAGAAAACCATAATTCAAAAAGACACATGCACCCCAATGTTCACTGCAGCACTGTTTACAATAGCCAGGTCATGGAAGCAACCTAAATGTCCATCAACAGAGGAATGGCTAAAGAAGATGTGGTACCTATATACAATGGAATATTACTCAGCCATGAAAAGGAACGAAATTTGGTCATTTGTAGAGAGGTGGATGGACCTAGAGACTGTCATACAGAGTGAAGTAAGTCAGAAGGAGAAAAACAAATATCATATATTAACTCATCTATGTGGAATCTAGAAAAATGTTACATGTGAGCCAGTTTGCAAGGCAGAAATAGAGACACAGATGTAGAGACAAACCTTTGGACACCAAAGGGGGAAAGCGGGGATGGGAGTGGTGGGTGGGATGAATTGGGAGATTGGGATTGACATATATACACTAATATGTATTCAATAGATACCTAGTAAGAACTTGCTGTATAGCACAGAAAACTCCACTGTACAGTAGAAACTAACACAACATTGTAAAACGACTATACCCCAATAAAACAAAAACAAATTCATATGCAGAAATACAATATAAATATTTTTATAAATGTGCGTATGTAAATATGCACAAAGATTATGCATCAGAATGTTTGTTTTGAGAACAATAGAAAAAGTTTGTTGAAGTGTTATAAAACCTACTTTTTAATAGCCAACCGTGGAAAGGTAGTGTCAGCACTCTTTAAAGTCTAAAAATATTGCTACTGCTATTAAATAAACACTTTAAAAAATTAATAAAAAAAAAAGAATCCACCTGCTTATGCAGGGGACACGGGTTCAATTCCTGGTTGGGAAAGATCCCACATGCCACGGAGCAACTAAGCCCATGCGCCACAACTACTGAGCCTGTTCTCTAGAGCCCTCAAGCCACAACTGCTGAAGCCCGCATGCCCTAGAGCCCGCATGCCACAACTACTGAGCCCACACACCACAACTACTGAAGCCTGCACGCCTAGAGACCTGTGCTCCACAACAAGAGAAGCCACTATAATGAGAAGCCTGCGCACTGCAACAAAGGGTAGCCCCCACTCACTGCAACTAGAGAAGGCCCACATGCATCAATGAAGACCCAACGCAGCCAAAAATAAATAAAAATTATTAAAAAGAAAAATCAGTGTATATAAATATAATGGGTGGGTTTTATTTCTCTAAACCGCCTGGCCCCTTTGGTATTTTAACTTTACTAGAAAAACTCAGTTGAGTCCCTTGAAACAATAAAAACTCATTTATATATGTGGACAAAGGAGACAAGGACAACTTGCAGGAGCATATAAACTAGTTGAAGACATTTGAAAAATCTGGCCTTATGAGATTATAAATATGGTGTAAATAATGAATGTGCTGATTTAGTCTGATTCTGTGTTAAGACATGCACTCTGAATTTCAAAGGCAGATGCATTTTTTTTTTTAATTCAGAGAAAATGACTTAGGGATTCTTCCCAAAATTCTAAATATCAGACAAGTCCTTCCTGCCATACTGACATTTTCTATTAAAAGTGAGTAAGTATTACTGCCAAAAATTGATAAAGTAATTCCTTTTGAAGAAGCAGTGTAGGTAGGTGGTAGAGAGATTATGGGTATATATCAGGAAAACAGACATCACAATAGACAGCATAGGGCCGAGGTACAGCAACTGCATGGAATGAGATGATTCCCTATTGTGAAAGTCTAGCTTTCCAGTAATGGAGGTTAGTGGGTGGTTCCACTATAATTGGGAAAGAACAGAAAGATTTCTCTTATTGAAAGTTGTTTCAAGGGAATTTTTTAAATACTAGATGAATATAATTTTCAACCTGTAATAACTATTTCTTTTATTGTATCTAAGGCATTATATCCTCTGGTAATTATAATTTTAAGCAAGTTAAACAGCAGTTAAAAGAGATAAGGGAGGGAGTTCCCTGGTGGCCTAGTGTTTAGGATTCTGGGCTTTCACTGCCATGGCCCGGGTTCAGCCCCCAGTCAGGGAACTGAGATTCCACAAGCCACACAGTGCGGCCAAAAAAAAAAAGGAAAAAAGAAAGTGAGATACGATTTAAACATAATGAAAAGAAAAAATATTTCCTCCACATCTTCAGGTTGGGAAGAAACTGAAGCCATTACCTGAAAGAGGTTGTATACTATAAATCAAAGGGAATTTCCTAATGGTGAAATTCAAGCTAAACCCAATTTTAGCTAAAGAGAATCTTGATTGTTATCCTAATGAGTCTCAGGTGGAGATAGTTGTTGCCAAATTCAGTAGTTCCTAGTATTTGGCTTTCTTTGTTTAAGACTTCAGAATATTTGAAATTAATAAAAGGTATTAGTACAGTATACCCCTGATGACTAGTCAAGATAGAGTGTGGAAATTCACCATAAAGCTTTGCAGGCTTGGAATTAAGCCCTCAGAGTATGTTAGTGGAAAGAAGAAAAAAAGCAACTCTCTCTCTCACCATGTCAGTGGAGGATATGTTTTCCAGACTCTTCTTGTGTCCAGTACTAATAAGAGGGCCCTCCACTTGAATTCCTTTGAGAGCATACACAGTTTAAATCTGGGCTCATGTTTAAGTTGTCTGCTTTATACTTAGAGAACTAAAAGATTTACACCTTGAGGCTAGCTTTCGTCCAATTGCTTTGAAAGGAGAGCACGTTAGTGCATTGAACTGTGTGAGCAGTGTCTGATGTAATGAATGGATGATTTAACATGGGATTAATGCTCTCCTCACAAAAATACCTACAGTGTGTAGAGACCAAGGTCTCAAAACAAAGGCAGCTAGCCTCCACAGGCAACCAGACATTCTGATTGGTCAAATAAAGCCAGTGTTTATTATTTTAATCATGAAAAGGCAAATCATGGTTCTGACCAGCCTCTAGCAATAAAACAGGACCCACGGGCTTCCTTTATTAGCTGTTGATATTAATCAGACAACCTGCTTATTGCTATTCTAGTTGCTCTGGAGGGCTCAGATTCAGTCCAAAGTATTAAAGACTTCAAGAAATGCAGTTGGGAAACCAGGACTATCACACGGGAAACAACAGCAAATAATATGAGGCGGTATGTTCATATAGCAAAGGCTTCTGGTTCTGTTAGAGAGAAATAAGAAGCCACATAGAATTTTTAAAATTGAGAGCAGGAGTGGGGAGAGGAAGGTGACCTAAGTGGATCTGTGCTTTGCGATAACCTTGGAGGGAGGGTGGAGGGCAGAGTGTAACAGGAGTAGAGACCAGGAGCCTGGTTTGGAGGCTGTTGTAAGAGTCTAGGTGATGTAAAGCAGAGGTAGTGGGAACAGAAAGAGCACAAAGGATGCATTCAAGAGACATGTCTAAGGTGGAAAGAGTAACCAATCGTTCATGGAAGAGAGGAAGAGGAAGGTTCAAGGATATCTGTGGTTTCTCCTTTGGAGAAGCATGTTAACCTGAAATAGGTAGTTTTGGGAATTTTGGCATGAAACGATGATAACGTCGGTCCAAAAACAGGATGCTTTTGATGTTAGAAAACTCAGGTAAATATTGTGACTGTAGGTCAGACTTCTGATAGAACTCAGGGCTCCATTGACTACAGGTGATATACATATAAAATGGAAGTTGGTGCTGCCTACAGTGTACTCACCACTCAACACCCCTGAAAAGGGAGCTCTAACATTCACACAGACTTGATGCTAAGCTACCATTCTCATTCACTCCTCCAGTAGGATTTGATCTTATTTCTAATTTCACTACACCTGCTCACCCTTGAACCTCAGTTTAAATGATGCATCCTCACCCTTCCAGGACCAGCAAGTCAAGCATATGTTCTCTGAAATCCTCTTTTATAGCTCGCTATTACTTTTCTTCATAGCACTTATCACACTTTGTAACTGTCCGTTAATTTACTTATTGTCTTTCATGAGATCATAAATTCCTTTAAAGCAAAGACATGTTTCTATTTTATTCATCACTGTATTTCCAGTATGGGGCTCAGTGCCAAGGATGTGGGAAGTGCTCAGTAATATACATTGAATGAATGAATGAATTCTCCATTTCAGTTCCATTGCCTTTGATGCTTTGGGTACCTCATGGATGCTGTCTCCATGAGCAGAAATTTGATAGTCAGTTGTATGTGATTGGAGAGGAAGTTAAAGATAAAAGCATGATGGAAAAATATAAGTGGATTTAATGTCTCACCAGATATAGGAGATGAAGAAGGGAGATGTCAGTGACTCAAACCTGGGTGACTGGAAGCTTTCTCTCTCTCCTCTCATGCTCTCAGGGAATGCTACATTACAGGCCTGAAAAAAGTGCTTTATTTTGGCAGTTAAGTTGGAGTTGTACTCAAATTCAAATTACAAAGTGCTGAATTGTATGATAATTCTATTTTTGATTTTTTGAAGAACCGCCATACTGTTTTCCATAGCAGCAGCACCATTTTATATTACCACCAATAGTCTACAACTATGTGAATATGCTTAAGATTACTGAACTGTGTGCTTAAAAATAGTTACGATAGTAAATTTTATGACATGTTTTTTACCAAATTTAAAAAAAATGTGAGGTGTTCATTGGGTGCCCACTGGTTGCCGCTAAGCACGTTGGCAGCATCTCAGCTGACAGATTCCTTGGATGATACTGGAACCTGTAAACCCAAGTGTTTCAGTGGAGAGCCTGGGGGGAGAAGATGGAGTATTAGATAATAAACCCATTCTAACCTAATCACTACCCTGAGTTTTCATCCAGATGGATTAAGTATTCTCATTGTTCATAAAAGCCTGAATATCAGTTTTATACTGACTATGAAGTAGTATGAAAAAAAATTAGGAAATTTAATATATTTTATTTGGCCTTCTTTCTAGCATTTACTATTTTGTTTTCATTAAGCCACCCCAGGCTGAACTTAAGATGATTTCATTTTCTTTCATCATTTGATCTCCCCTTAAAGCCTCCTGTGCTCTAATTATTAATATTGATGGGATGTCAGTAACTCAAAATACCCAAAGGATATTGCCCTCTAACACCTCTCTCATATTTCTGTGCTCTTTTAAAAGAATCCAGAGTATTCTCTTAAACAGTTTCAAAAACTGAAGAGAACAAATTTCCTGAATATAAACATAGTCTCAACAATAAAAACATTGTATTCATTCCCTGTTGACTAAAATATATATATTTTATAGATAAAGTATATATATCTTTTATTTTATGTGTATCTATAAAATGTCTCAGATGGAGAAGATTTGGAGAGGGAAGACGGGAAGAATCTATTTGAGTCTGAGAATTAACAAGGGTAGATGTTATTATTCCAAGAGAGAGGCCGGCAAATTGAATTCTTATCCCTCAACTTTAAAGAGGGAAAAGACAGAGCTAATATTCTACAACATGACGAGAGAGTCAGAGAAAGGCCAGTGGGGTTGCCCTCTCACTTCTGGGTTGAGATCCCCAGGTGTAGCAAAGTCATGGTGTGTGTGTCTGAGCAAAAAGAGACCCAGCAGAGCCTCTACTGAATTCTCTCAGTACCGAGAGGGGGAGAGGATTTCCTGCTCTGCTGGTGAAGCCTTCTCTGTGCTGAAATCACCTTTCTTCACAGCCCTACTATTCCTCCAGGAGGTTCAGGAGTCAGTGGGGAGGGATTTACACAGCCTTTTCCCTGACTGAGAGCATTTCTGCTGGTTTTCCATGCCATTGGTCAAAAGACCCAGTAAGAGGCATACTGCACCCTCCCCCAGGTCTCCCCCTCCTCGTTCTGAAGGCACATTCAGATACTAACCCAAGAATGCTGCAGTCGTTCAAGACTACCCAGCTTGTAATGGACAAAGCATTTCTAAATCCCTTCCTGGCTCTCCACTTGCATGTCCTAGGACTCAGGGTGGCCCTGCTAAAGAGAAGACCAGGAAAACGATAATTCTCAAGAGGATTCCCCAGTGAGATTTCCAGTTAGCACCTACCCAATCACACAGAGAGTGTGTGAGGAAGGGTTATTACTAAACAATGACATATTCACAAATACATTTAAAACGGTGAAATCCTATGCTAAATATGAGATAGTGAAAGAAAGTTGGTACAAAGTATTCTAATCTTCCAATAACTGTAAAGCCAAATCCACAGTAAGACCATTCACAAAAGATATAATTTAGCAAAAATATAATAATAATGATCTTCAGTATTTCATAGATGTGTGTGTGTGCTGTAACTATAGTGTAGCAAGCAGCACTCTCCCTCTCTCCCCACTATAATAAATCATGTCATATTATGTGAATTCGGTACAAAACAAAGAGGTAGAGTACCAAAAAGATATATGGCATCCAATTTTATTGAATAGACTTGCCTAAATCACTGCTATTTTAAAACAAAAATTCCTGATGCTAAATCTGAAGGTCAAAAATCTTCTGAAGGTATCAGATTTGAAATGCCATATAATAGTAAGAATAAATCACATTTCTGGAATAGACAAGCCAATATAGAATCTGTTGGGCAGGGGTGTGTGAATTTATCCAATACACAGACCTTAAAATAGGCCAGATAGTAAGTCTGGCTAATAATAATTTCAAGGTCCCTGCCTCTACAAGGTAAGGGCTAAGGTAACTGCTGATTATCCCTAGTACTTACAAAGTGATAACAGATAAGCCTAATAGGATTTGAATTTAAGTAGATGTGATTCTTTTCCCTCCCTCTTCCAGCTCTGTGAAGTGGAAATTCTGTAGGCACCAATAGAAAAGGCACACTTTCAGACATAAGGCATGCCCTGATGATCAAGCACACTTACCATACAAATCCTTCCAGACCAGTTCAGAGCATGAAACTATGCACCACAGTAAGCTGTCCAGAGACTTAAATAAAAATGCTGGCCACTTTGTTATAATAAGAATTTCTTAAAACAGGAATAGTAGTATTTCTGATCAATTTATTAGGAGACACAGTAACCAATGGGCCTGGAACTGCTGGCCCCATGGAATAATGATCTGATTCATGACAAAAAGCTAGAAAATTCCATGTGTTCAGTTATTAATATACAGCATTTTTGCTAAATCACTGGCACTTTATGCATGTGCCTACACACACGTGAACCGTGTGTGTGTGTGTGTGTGTGTGTTATTTCTTTAGCGCTTACTATAAACCAGCTACGTTACTAGGGACCTGGGATAAATGCTGAAGAAAAGAGACATAACCGTTGCCTCCAAGAAAATACAGTCCAGTGGAGCAGTGCTCCTCAAACTTTTAACATGCATTCAAATCACCTGGGGATCTCATTAGTATGCACTGTGTCTGGGGTAGTGCTGAGATTCTGTGTTTCTCACTACTCCCTTTTAATGCCAATGTTGCTGGCATTTGAGTAGTAAGGTACTGGAGGGCATAGATATTACATTCCACAAATAAACAATTATATGCTTACATTTGTGAAAAGTGATATGAAGGAAAAAGTGCAAGGATCCATGAAATCAAATAAAGTGGGGGACCCCATATATACTTAAGGGCTTGGTGAGGGGTTGTTTAAGCCGTAAGCTGAAGGAGTTTAGAATGTGGCAGACTAAGTTATTGAGACCTACTGTAGTGAATGCCACATGCACCTTTGGTGTCTTTGTGCTTGAAGGTATTTTCCTGGACACCAGAGTATGCATGACCTAGCTCAGGGATTGCTGGAAGTGCCTAAGGCCAAATACCCTGGAGCTACTTGCTTGAGGGACAGGACTTTGTAATTAAATACTGCAGCTTCACCACCCATTGGTGGTACACACTTAGTTGGGTTTCATACATTCTCAGATGGTTCCCTGCAATACTGGCCCCTAGTTTCCCATAGCTATAACTCATATTAACTTCCCTGTCTCACTCCTTGCCAATGACTTCTGCCTCTCCTCCAAATAAATTAGTAGCTCCCAAATCCTTGTCTCAGGGTTTGCTTTTGAGGGAACCCAAATTAAGAAATCAACCCTTTCAAAGAAGACAACAAACAGTGATGAAATATACATGCACTCGTCTATATGTGTACATACACACACACACACACACACACACACAACTAGGTTGAAGTCTAAGGGGGAAGAAAGAACACAGAAACCTAAAATGAGCACTGAGACTAGTTACTTTTGAGCTTGGATATTTGCCACCAATCCTGCTGATCTTGAACTTTTGTTTTTATAGCCTCATGGGGAGAGAAGAACAAATGTCTAAACCTGACCCCCCCCCCCAGGAAACCTCCTACCAATCAGCTGAGCTACATCCTCAATGTCAGGGTAAACCAGAAGTAAAACTATCTCTCCTAATCTCAGAGAACTGCAACAGATGTTACCTTGGGATTGAACAGAGCAGGGAGGAAATACCCTAAAGAAATTGTAACTATAAGCTGGCCCTATTTCCTGACTTGGATGGTGGCTTCATGGTTATTTGTAAAACTGTACGTAAGTATTTATGTACACTTCTATACGTACATTTTACTCCACAATTTTTAAAGATGTAATTTTTAAAAAATCTAACAGACAAGAGAGGAATGATTTCAGTCAAGGGAAGTCGTGTAAGAATTATGAGATGTTTTGGAGGAACAGAGAACAGGCCAGTGTGGCTGGACCATAATCAACAAGGGGGAGAATGGTGGTGGATTCGGTCATACATTCATTTACTCACTTGTGACAAGCACTGCCTTATGGAGCTTACACTGAGTGAGAGACAGGCAAGACAATCAAATAAATGAACATAATAATTGCTATGAAGAAAAAAAACACGTTGGTATCATAGAAAGAGACTGGGGCTAGAGAGTTATTGGTGGGGAAATGGAGATTGGGTTGCCTTGAAAGATCGTACTTAGGTGCTGGCAACTGAACTGAGACCAGAGAGACAAGAGGATAAACTAGGAAGAGGCATAGGAGCCAATACTTTGTAGTTCTCAGTAAGAATTCGAGCTTTATTTTAGGAGCAACGGAGGTATATGCAGAAGAGAGACATAATCAGACTAAGGTTCTTGAAGATCTTCCTGATGAGTCTATGAAGAATTGATTCCATGGCGTCCAGAATGATGCAGGCAGAACAGTGAGAAGACAAATTTGACAGGCGCCGACTAGGATAATCAAAGTGAAACATAAAACTACATCTATTCAAAGTATACTTTAGACTTAGAATTGAATATTCCTTACATATAACTCTGATAGAGACTCTGCCCCCAGAAGAAAATCACTAATCACTGAGTCCTATCTTTTTGGCTACAATGATTAAGCAAATGACTGGCATATTACTGAAGCTTGATCAATCAGAATCTTTTCTTGGGATTTTGCTCTGGAGCTAGAGGAGAAGGCTCTCCTTTAGTAGAATGTTATAAGGGTATAACATGAGAACTGCCAGTGGTCTTGTTCAGGTCCTTTGAAGAAAGACAGAAGGAAGCAGGAGAGGATGCAACCATGAAGAGAGAAGAGAAAGGGAGAGAGATTAAGACAAATCCTGATGTGATTGAATCTCCTGGCTGCTGCGGTTTGGGCAGTATTCTATTCAACTATTGGAACTACCCCAGGATTTTCCCAGTTACGAATCATATAATTCCCTTTTGCATTTAGCTAATTTGAGTTGGATTTCTGTCAATTACAGTTAAAAAAAAAAAAAAAAACCTAACCCGTATAAGAGGTGAGGAAGGTGGTGATGAGCATCTTAGGGGCTAGATGTACCATTTACTGAAATGATGAAGGCAAGTTGAGAACCTGGCTCAGGAGGCAGGAACCAAAGTTCTGTTTAGGAAATGGGAATTTGAAATACCTATGAGATATCAAATATTAAGTAGATGGTGGATATATGAATTTAGAGCTTAGCTAAGAATGGAGTGTGGATACATTTGGGCATCACATCTGGGCATACAGATGATATCCGAAACCATAGGATGAGATGAGATGAGATTACATGAGAGAGAGTATCCAGTGGAAAGAGAAAAGGGCCCAGGAGTAGGACCTGAAAAACTCCAAATTCTATGGACCTGATCAGATAGATGCCAAACTTTAACTAAAGAAAAGGTCTGCAACTCATGCACCATTCCCCCACTTCCACACAACTGTGGTTAAGTTTGTTTGCTGGATGATGTTAGTTAACCCTACAAGTTTCACCTTATTGTGATCGGTCAAAAAAAAAAAAAAAAAAGTCTAGGTGAGAGGTGTGTGTGTGTGTGCATGTGTGTGTGTAACTTTAAAGTAGTAAGGCTGATTTTCAAGTGTAGTTCATAAACTGGCTCTGTAGGCAATTTTGAAAAAATATCTGAGTAGTAATATAAATATTTATACTTTAGAACTTGGTAGGTATTTGGATTATAACAAGCCTTTTGTGTATATGAGTCATTCTTCCATTATTTCTTGATTATAAACTTGGCAATGGTCACATGTACTAATTCTGTAATGGCCACCAGAGAATAATTTTCTGTATTACCTCCAGGGCCTATGGAACATGATCAGCACTGCCTCTGTTTAGAGAGCAGTTTAAATGAAGGAACTGAAAATTTAATGTTTTTTAAAGTTTCTTGTTTCTGTACTAAACCAAAAGAGTACCTGTCATTGTGACATACATTTCTGAAATGACTGACTGTATATAAATGTATGCAGATGACTTAAAGACAATGCCACCTAAAAGAAGTCTTTACCTATTCAGGTGTATATGAATTTGTTAGGTTATGAGTCTATAGGATCTGTTGGGTTAAGGGTCAAATCATATATCCTGATTTAGAACATGTACATAATGATGATTAGAAGTTATGTTTTCAGAAAATAAAATTACTAAATTTTATAATTCGTTAAGCACTTCATGGACACTTGAGACTTAGAATTTAAAATTTACTCAGTTAAAAATATAAAGATATTGATCATTGATCATTTTGTTAAGGTCCAATATAGTTCTAAAAGGCAAAGAATCTTCACAATTCTTTGTCTCTAGCTTAGATTAGTTTCTGAACGCTGTGTTCTCCTGATGGAATGTTGTCTCCTTTTCAATTTTCTCTGAAGTATTTTTATATATCTTTGGTGAACTCAGAAATATGCTAAGACCCAGATGTTGTTTTCTTTCAACAATAACAGAATTTATTCAGTGAGGATCGACAACTTTATAAATTTATGAGATTACTTGGGATGTGATTAGTGAAATTCTATCTTTCTCCATATTTGTTTCTGACATTTTAAAATTAATAATCAAATGAAAATGTGAACTAAACTTATTTTCCTTATATATTCTCTCTAGTTCTTTGGATGGGATGACCTTATATAAATGAATGAACAAATAAATACCATACACGATTCTTAATAATAGTACACAGATTGTCTGAAAAGTCTAGAAACATAGGGAAATATTTTATTTATTATGCTTTTTCAGATTAATAATTGGCTTAAATTTAGAAATGTGTTACCTGCAAAAGAATCTGGGGATCAAAGGGAAATATCCTGACAATATTTCTTAAAAATATAGCTAGCATCTTAATTTTGTTTAGATTTTACATTTTGGAACTCAGCTGCTCAGAGTTAGATTAATTGTAATTTTTGATTCATGTCATTCATCATTTGTCTAGATAAAGACACTTTTCTTTATTTTGTTAATTATGTAATTATTGATTTTTTAATAATGGAATAACCGCCTACAAAGCCACTATCCAAAACAAAAGCTAGGAGTCTGACAATAGCCCACATCAAATACTATTTCTCCTACTAGTCCATCCTCCTCCTCCTCCCACCCACCCAAAGGATCCATCATCACCCATTGTTCCTTTTATCTCACTGTAGTAACTATTTTTTCCTAAAAAATACACAAATATATATTTAATAGTTTTTTGTTAATTTTACAAAAAGAATATCAGAATCTGTGTAATTTTTTGGAACTTTTGTCACTTAACATTGTATTGATAAGATTAATTCATATTGCTACTTACAGCTATATTCCATTCATTTTGATTGCTGTATAATATTCACTGAGTGAATGTACCACAGGTTATTTATCTATCATCTGTTGCTGGACCTTTGGATTCATTCTGTTTTTTAATATGAGCAGCGCTGCTATCACATCCTTTTATATATCTTCTCTTGTATGTGTGTAAGTTTCTCTTGAGTATATACCTGGGCATGAAGGTCATGATGGAGTAAAGAGTATGTAAGTGTTCAATTTTAGGAAAAAATAGCAAGCTTTTCCAAAGTTGTTACTCTCATCTGTAACATATAAAAGAGACTGTGGATCCACAGCATTGTTAGCATTTCAAATATTTGGAATCCAGTGGAGATAAAATGGTATCCTATTATGATCATGATAGCATCATTTAAAAATAAAAACATTCTGGGGATAAGGTTTACTTTTGAGATGATCAGAATGTTTTAGAACTAATAGAAGTGATGATTGCCTGACATTGAGAATGTATCAATACTAAATACCACTGAATTGTACGCTTAAAATGGTTAATTTTATGTTATGTGAATTTTACCTCCATTGGAGAAAAAAAAAAAAAAGGAACACAGGCTCTGGGTTCAGATGCTTGTGTTCATCCTTGCTCATTTGACCACAGGCCAACTACATACATGATATCTAGATTTCAGTTTTCTTATCTGATAAATAGGTACATAAGTAACGCTAACGTCCAACGGCAGCCATGAGCACTAAACCCATAACTGCCAGAATAAATATTCAATAAAATAAATATTCAATTCAAGTGAGCTGTTAATAAAAAATAATAATAAATAAAAGAGTAATAAAAACAAAAACATTCCTTCATTTCTAGTTTTCTCAGGTATACTATACATTTCAAAATATGTTAGTGGTATATAAGTCAATACAAAATAATTAATTACAAAATGATCTATGTGTTACTTTGAGCTAATTTTTTTTTTTTTTTTTTTTTTTTTTTTTTGACGGAAGACCCAGCAATTAGTTTACTTCAAGGTACTCACAACAGTTTGGGAGAAACACACCATAATGTTTTCCTGGGTGAGGAAATGAGCTAATTTTTTTTTCTACCTCTTCTCTCACATCACTACAGCCATGGCCAGGACTGTAATATGCAGTCATTATGGCCACTGTGTTCTCTTCTAATATCCTACCTCCCTATAGGTGGAATGCCAGGAGGGGAGATCATGTATTTACTTTAAGTTTTTCAAGCATTCATTCTTTCTCTAGAAACCTCACCTCATCTCAAGTGATTTTTAAAATATCTAAGAGGTTTCCACTGACTGCTTAGATTTGTAGAAGGTTTTATTTTATTAAAATATACAGTACCGCATAGACACATTTACAACACGTAGTCATTAGATTGCAAAGGTATATAGAGCTGGCCCAAGTAATTAGGTATTTTTAAAATCCATTTAATTAGATTTCTAGATTTTCATGTTCCTTTTTCATATGTCATTAACTTAATTTAAATGCAGAGTCATGTTTAAGGTGATTCTCTGGCATCTGTAATGAAGGACTAATGAATGTCGTTTAAATTGGGAAACAGCAAGGGTGTAGGAGAGAAATCCTGCTGCAGAACTCCACAGTCAGCCAAAGCAGGGTAAGTGTGATGATGATTCCTGGTGTTTACTATCATCTGTTAAAATACATGGAATTTCCAAGAGGAAAAGAAGAGTGAGAGCAGTGGTGAAAATGAGGTAGGAGCGAACAGATGTGATCCTGAAACCTTCCTTCCCACCCCTCCTCACTAACCTGAACAGTCCAGTCCATACAAGGGAGTTTGAAAGCGTGGTAGGCATTTCCCATGGAGTGGCAACTTTCATTCTGATTACAGATATTTAAAAGCATCATGCATCATGAAGAGGGCTTAGCTGAAACTTTATGTATTTCTGATTGCAACTTATTTGGGCACTGTGAGCCAAGGTAGATAATAATTTTCTAAAATGATGCATATTGTCTAAATTGCTAACAAGAAGATCCTTTCATAGACAGTGCAGTGTTTAACTTTCCTTCCTTTATTCACCTTTAATTCCTCACTGCTTCCAACTGAGTTGAAGTGTTTGCATTAAGACAAAACACCCATTGGAACTGAAGAAATTGACTCACCTGTTTTTTAAGTTGCAGGGTATTTTTTTATGGTATACAATATGCAGTATAATGTAATAAATATTTTAATTTAAGGATATTGAACTCTTGTGTCCCTTAGAGGGGCCTTACAACTCACTGCTACAAATATTGGCACTTAATCATAGAAGAAAATGACATTAAAATAGTTCAAGGATAAAATCACACGTGGGGTGCTTGTTCGCAAACAGGCCATGATCTCATTTATATATGACCTATAAGCTTGAAGAAGTTATGAATCAATATAGTGGTAAGGAAACCTAACATAACAGTTAAGATCTGTGGCCATTATTTTTCATTTAGGCCTGGAAATACATTTCCTTTCCTGAATGAACCAATAAGGCCATTTCAAAGAGAAAGAAATGGAAACGAAAAACAAACGTGTTAAGGCGAGCACTGACCTCAGAAGCAGGCTCTCCCTTTTAAGATACCAGAACGGAACTGTAAGTTCTTTGACCAGCAATTAGCACGCCTGGATCTCCTTCCACAGCACAGAGGAGCAGAGCCGGGAAGAAACTTGTGGTTACGTCGTGCTGCCTCTGGTGGCAAAGGGAGATGCTTCTACTTCTCACAAGGTTTTTTCCACCCCCCACAGTCGCGGGACTGGCGAAGGCTGGAGCCTTCTACACATTGCTGTGAGGCCAACTCCACCACCGCTCCGGACGGAGCACAGTGGGCGCGCGTGGGCGCTCAGCAAGTTCCTCTTCTCCAGCCTTTCCTGCCAGTGTTCACCGAAGTGCTTTGGGATCTGAGGTTGTGAAACTCCCTGAGCAGGGAAAACGATACACTTCTTCCCAGTGGCGATTTTTCTTTCTTTTTCTCCTGCCCTAAACAGGGTGTTTGACCTTCTGGGCGACTGCGTTCCCTGTGCCCTGGCGCCAGCTGTGTTCCTGACCGCAGGGCTGCACGGGGCCTGGCAGAGCTCCGGACACATTTCCTGTTGAGGCCTAAGGGAGGGAAGCTGTTTGCTGCCAGGACCCTGACGGGAATTCTTGGAGATTGAGGGGACGGGCGTGGGGGAGTGGGGGACGGGTGGGGGGGCGGGGAGCCAGCTGTGGGGGGCGGTGACCGCGCTCCTGGGACAGCTCCACGCCCTCGGGCGGGTCAGATCCAAGCTGGGAGCAGCCGTGGGCGCTGGGCCTCCAAGATGAGGCCGGCGCTCGCCCTGTGCCTTCTCTGGCAGACGTTCTGGCCCCGGCCCGGCAGTGGAGAGCACCCCACTGCCGACCGCGCGGGCTGCTCGGCTTCGGGGGCCTGCTACAGCCTGCACCACGCTACCTTCAAGCGGCAGGAGGCCGAGGAGGCCTGCAGCCTGCGCGGCGGGGCGCTCAGCACGGTGCGCGGAGACGCCGAGCTCCGCGCGGTGGTCGCGCTTCTGCGGGCAGGCCCGGGGCCCGGAGGGGGCTCCAAAGACCTTCTCTTCTGGGTGGCGCTGGAGCGCAGGCGATCCAACTGCACCCTGGAGAATGAGCCGTTGCGGGGTTTCTCCTGGTTGTCCCCCGACGTCGGCGGGTCCGAAAGCGACACGCTGCAGTGGGTGGAGGAGCCCCAACGCTCCTGCACCGCTCGGAGCTGCGCGGGACTCCAGGCCACCCGGGGAATCGAGCCCGCAGGCTGGAAGGAGATGCGATGCCACCAGCGCGCCAACGGCTATCTGTGCAAGTACCAGTTCGAGGGCTTGTGCCCCGCACCGCGCCCGGGGGCCGCTTCTGACTTGAGCTACCGCGCGCCTTTCCAGCTGTACAGCGCGGCGCTGGACTTCAGTCCCCCCGGGACTGAGGTGAGTGCGTTCTGCCCCGGGCAGCTCTCCGTCACGGCCACCTGCACCTCGGACGAGGTCGGCGCGCGCTGGGACGGGATACCCTCCGGGGCTGTGCTCTGTCCCTGTCCCGGAAAGTACCTCCGTGCTGGCAAATGCGTGGAGCTCCCTGACTGCCTAGACGACTTGGGAGGCTTTGCTTGCGAGTGTGCTGCGGGCTTCGTGCTAGGGAAAGACGGACGCTCTTGTGTAACCAATGGGGAAGGACAGCCGGCCCCCGGGGGGACCAAGGTGCCCACCTGGCACCCGCCAGCCCCTGCAGCCAGCTCCATGCCGAAGGGAACGTGGTCACCCAGTGTCCGGGAGAAGCCAGGAGAGATACCCCATGCCCCTGGACAAGGCAGTTCAGCAACATCTATTCCCGAGATTCCTCGGTGGGGATCACAGGGCACGATATCTACTCTTCAAATGTCCCCTCAAACAGAGGCAAAGGCCGACATCAACTCTTCAGGAAGCGTGATTCCCAAGTTTAATTCCACGTCTTCCTCTGACAATCCCCAGGCTTTCGATTCTTCCACCGTGGTCTTCATACTTGTGAGCATAGCAGTAGTAGTGTTGGTGATATTGACCGTGACAGTGCTGGGGCTTTTCAAACTCTGCTTCCACAAGAGCCCTTCCCCTCGGCCAAGAAAGGGGCCTTTGGCTTCCCCGGGCATGCAGAGTGATGCTGAGGCCGCTGCTCTGAGCTCCAGTTCTACACATTGCACAGACAATGGGGTGAAGGTCGGAGATTGTGGTCTACGGGACAGAGTAGAGGGAGCCTCGTTGACGGGGTCCTCTCTTGGCTCTGGTGACACATAGGGAAGCGGGACAGTGACCACTTGTTGTGAGCAGTTTTTCACTTTCAGTGAAAAGGGAAAAGGAAAAGAGCAACTTATTTGTGGGACTGACAATTCCTAAAGAAATTCCCCTTCCCCTAAATTCCCTCTTCTCCACTGAGGAGCCACATCTGAACTGGACACTCCTTCCCTGAAGATGGAGGAAATGGAAGTGCCTAAGGGTGGTAGTGCGGGGCCTGGATCCTACTGGGGAGAGGTATTTTCTTGTGTTTATTCTGGGGAATTTGGAGAGGTGATTGAACTTTTCAGGACATTGGAAGCAAATAGAGAATTTTTTTTTAATTTTATTTTTTACCAAATGGAAAGGAAAACTTCTGTCTACATTGTTCAGGCTGGGAGTATATTGGTTTGAAATTCCCAGGCAAAAAATAAAGGATTGTTGATAACCCAGACTCAAATATCATTGGTTTCCTGGAGGAGTAATTATTCAGGAAGAACTGCAGAGGGGCATGTTGGGAATAGGAACAAGAGCACCTCCTGCTTATAGGTGGAGTGGGAAAGTCCTTGGAATGAGGAGTAGATCTTTAAGAACTTTTTCCTTGGTTCTTTTATACTTTACTTTCAGTCATTGTTACTTGTGTGCCCTGCTATAAATCCAAACTGTAGTGTTGCCAGAGTTGCTGGCTCTGGAAGCAAATTATAGTTGACCACCAATTCAAGGGTTTACTGTGTGTCCTTGCTTAAGGAAACAAATGATTTGTGTTTTCCTCTTCCAATGTTTCTGCTCTCCAGTGTAATGACCTCCCCAACCATATAGCCCTCTCCTAAACATCAGGATGCAGATCCTCACCTCCAATTATGGCAATGTTAATTTTCAATTAAAACAGTAATGCTGTGTACTGATTTGAAATCTTCCGGGTACATTAAAGCAAAAGTAAGCTGGATTTCCTCCAAAGTTGCTAGGTTCTTGTGCACTGTTTAACCCATGGAAAAATTTGAATTCCAAACGATTTCCTTCCCCCCCCCCTTAATAAAAATGTGTGCAGTGACCATACCTGCCCATCCTGGAAGGATAGGTTCACAAGGTTCTACGTGGGCAAAGGCATTAGGTAAACAGCTTTCCATAGGAATTAATAGTATAAGAAATAAGTGGAAAATACAAATATCTATCATCCCATTATGACTTGGGGTATTAGAAAGTTATCTAAATGGAGCATTCTTCTAAAAAACAATTAAGACATAATAATAATCACTTTCTAGTGGGACTGAGACCCCCTAGAAAATATCCCACTTCTATTAATATGCTAACACTTTAAAACTAAATGCTTGGGGGTTGGTGCATGGATAGAGATAGAGAAACAAGCTGAGTAACCAGGAAGATTGGAAACAGGAAGAAGTTTACACTATTATTTTCATAAAATCATTTTGATGTTCTTGAGTATATAATGTATTATATATATATATAAATAATATAGGGTATTGTAACATTAAAGGAATAAAGTAATAGGTGATTTGCTTCATATACTAAATATATGTCTAAATAGTTAAATTTAAATAAAATCACAAGTGAATTAGAATTAACAACATTCAAGGGAATTTTATGTAAAGTCATTTCACAAACAAAACTAAAATCAGGTAAGTAAATGGCTTACCCAGTGTCCCCAGCTTGTTAGAGTGTGTCTCAGTCCACCTCAGTTATGGTGTTAATCTTTGCTGTTTACCACATGACCTCTCCATAGAGAAGATAACTATTTGAATAGAATATATGGTGCTCTCTTTTGTAAGTTGAAAAACAGCCTGTCTGTAACTGAACTGAACTGTAAATTATCTATATCTAGAATTATCTAGAAGTATTTATATCTATCTCTGTGTATGTGTGTACACATACTTTGTCTTAAGGTAGGGTGCCCTTAACGTAGGGTGACCGCTACCAATCCATGGCCTGTTAGGAACTGGGCCACACAGCAGGAGGTGAGCAGTGGGCAAGAGAGCAAAGCTTCATCTGTATTTACAGCTGCTCCCCATCGCTGGCATTACTGCCTGAGCTCCTCCTCCTGTCAGATCAGCGGCAGCATTAAATTCTCAT
This sequence comes from Hyperoodon ampullatus, assembly GCF_949752795.1. Taxonomy (NCBI): domain Eukaryota; kingdom Metazoa; phylum Chordata; class Mammalia; order Artiodactyla; family Ziphiidae; genus Hyperoodon; species Hyperoodon ampullatus. Next base: position 119,423,863 of record NC_136916.1, on the reverse strand, counting down.
AGGAGCTCGAACCCTACCCTACTGTGTGAACTGCACATACGAGGAATCTAGGTTGCGTGCTTCTTATGAGAATCTAATGCCTGATGATCTGAGGTGGAGCTGAGGCAGTGATGCTAGTGCTGGGGAGCAGCTGCAAATACAGATTATCATTAGCAGAGAGGTTTGACTGCACAGAGACCATAATAAATCAATTGCTTGCGGACTCATATCAAAACCCTATCAGTGAGTGGCAAGTGAAAACAAGCTCAGGGCTCCCACTGATTCTGCATTATGGTGAGTTGTATAGTTATTTCATTATATATTACAATGTAATAATAATAGAAATAAAGTGCACAATAAATGTAATGGGCTTGAATCATCCTGAAACCATCTCCCCACCCCCGGTCCATGGAAGAATTGTCTTCCACGAAACCAGTCACTGGTGCCAAAAAGGTTGGGGATGGCTGCAATAGAGCATGCACCATTAACTTATTGTGCAACATGCCACTGGTGGCGTTACAAATCTTGGGGTCCAAATGCCCTAGTGAAGAACGAATAGGTGTCAGCTCAATTACTTAACTACTCTTCCCTGTTATTTCCCCATGTAAGTAGATCAGGAAAGAATTACAGAAAACTATATGTTTTCACATCTGACTTCCTGACAGATAGCAATTGCAGACAAAGCTCTGTATAATTTCCTTTGATTTCTGGCTGTGACGTTTTTCATAAAAGTTTGAATCCATGGCAGAATCAGGCCAGCCAACCATGATCTCTTAAGAGCTATCAGGTCAGTGTTCTTCCTCTGAATACTTCTCTACTATCGCTTCTTCATTATTTCTCCAACCTCTTTGAGGTTTATCCCTTTCTTACTTAAAACCCTTTGCCCCTGCACTCACCTCATAGTTGCCTGTTCAGTCATTTCCTTACAAGGAAAACTTGGAACCTAAGTTACAGTCTTTCTCTCTAGCCTAAGTCCTGCTATCATCTTACACAATCTCCAGGTCCTCCTGTATGACTCTTCCAATGCCTGTGCATTGCAGTTCCTTGACTTCCTCACTTCTAATGAGCTCCACTGTATTTCAGCCTCCACCTTAGCCTTTCAGATGTTTCTGAAACTGCTCTACATCTGAAATCACAAATTCAGACATTTGTGTCTGTGCACGCACTTGTTAAGAGATCTACTAAATCAGTCTTTAGAGACTGGGCTTTGAAATCTCTCTCTATAGATATGTTTTAACTTCAACCAGGTAATTCTGATATTAAATAAAGTTTACAAACCACTCTATGCAATTGTATGTATATACCTCAATACAAAAGTTTAATATTCTCTTCTCTCCATTCCCACTATCTGGCAGTGTCTGGAGCATAGTGGGTACTTAATCAATGAGCAGAAGTACAGTTTTCTTATTTCAGCAAGTCTCAAAGGGATATTGAAGTGTCCTGTGGTAGCCATGTCCTCTTGACAGTTTTGCTATAGTCTTGTTCTTCCACTTCTGTGACACTTTTGCTTAAGCTCATCCAGAATAGGATGAATAAGAACAAATGTAAAGCTATGAAAAATGGTGAGGGGAGAGGTGATAAGAGCATGTCCCTCATTTAAAAGCATATTGTAGTGGTTAAGCCCCTTGTGGTGGGAGAAATTCTGAGCTATTAACAGAAATTTTCTCTTTACTACCTATTTCCCTAGAGTACCCCTTCTAGGACCCCCCTTTTATTGAGCCAATGATATTTATATCAAGAAAAGAGGCTGTTAGTTTAAGAGCAAAAAGTCAAATCATTGCGTTTGAATTTCAAAATAGGTTCTTGACATTCATATCAGAGAGAAGATCTTGAAAGCCAAGGCATATTTTTCTGTTTCTGTTTTTTTTTTGTTTGTCTTCATAAAATAAAATGCAGATACAGAGAGTTACACAAAACAAACATATAGCTTGGTGAATTATTATAAGGGGAATACCCTGTGACCATCAGACCCCCAGGGTCAAGAACAGAACTTTGCCAGCCACCCCAGGAGCCTTTACCTGTGTCCCATCCCAATCACGGCCCCTTCCTCAATTCAAAAGTAGCCTCTATTTTGATATTTGTAGAAATCATTTTCTTACATTTGTATGGTTGTATTATGCAAGTGTGCAACCTTTGACATTGTATTTTAATCTTGCACAATTTATCGTTCTTTTTATTTTAATGTTTTTAATTTAAGGTTTTCCATTCTGAAATCATTTCAGACTTACAAAATTGTTACAAAAATAGAACAATTCCTAAATACCCTTTACCACGATTCCACAAATGTTAACATCTTACATAGCTACCATACTATTATCCAAATCAGGAAATTACTATTGATATAATGCTATTACGTATATATATAAAACCTACATATATATATGATATATATCTTGAAAATCACTTCATATCATTAGTTCATACAGATCTTCCTTACTCCTTGTAACAGCTGCATGGTATTCCATTAGGGGGGATGTACCATGTTGTATGCACATCCTATGTAATTTAAAAATATTTTTAATGGAATATGGTTGATTTACAACACTGTGTTATTTTCAGGTGTACAGCAAAATGAATACATATATCCATTCTTTTTAAGACTCTTTTCCAATATGGATTATTACAGAGTATTGAGTAGCGTTCCCTGTGCTATATAATAGGTCCTCATTAGTTATCTATTTTATATATAGTAGTGTGTATATCTCAATCCCAATCTCCTAATTTATCCCTCCTCTCGTTCCCCCTGGTAAACATAAGTTTGTTTTCTACATCTGTAACTCTATTTCTGTTAGATTATCATACTAAGTGAAGTTAAGTCAGACAGAGAAAGACAAATACCATATGATATCACTTATATGTGGAATGCTATGTATTTTTTAACTTTATATTTTGAAGTATCTTTTGATCTATAGATATGCTCCCCTTCCATCCCATTCCTTCTTATAATTTTCATATTGAATAATTTGGGGTGTTTGACCTATAAATATTGCCACAGTCTACTGATTTCATACTCATGATGCAGTTTGACATTTTCCTCTGTCTCCTGTATTTCCTGAAAATTGGTACTTAGATTCAGAGGCTTGAACAGACTTATTTATCATACCTTTGACAAGACTATAGGTCGTGGCATGTTTTTTTAACGAGAGCACATAATGACTGTTTTTTACTATTAGCAGCCATTGATGCTTAAAGCTTAGACATTAATTCATTGGGATTACAGAGTGGTGCTATTTTTTTTCATGAATTACCTGGGCAATTTTATAAGGAGACACTTTCCTTCATTTACTAGTTGGTTATCAAATTATACATTTCATATGTAAGAAAGGCAGGATAAATACTTATTTCTTATATTTATCAATTTTTAGATAATTAATTTTCCCTATAATCCTCAAAAGATTATCAATTATATTTTTTACTATTAATATAAATTTACAGGATTAGACATATTTGATGGGTTCCAATCAACTGCCATTCATATCTTTATTGAAGCTTAAAGTATCCTATCTTTGGCCAGCGAAAGCTTCCTAAGTTGACTCCTGAGTCCTTTTGACATGATTCTAGCGTCCTTTGATGATTTCCTTGCCATCTGGTATTACAAGACTTTCCAGGCTCATTATATATCTTTCCTGCCTCAGATCTGGAATTAGCCATTTCTCCAGGGATTCCTGGTTTCTCTTAATGGAAGATGATATTTCAAGACTGCAATCTGGGCTCTAAGGATTCCACTGCTGTAGAATTGGTCATTGTTTCTAGGCCTTCTCAAAGGAAAGATCTAGAAAAGTATAATGATTCCTGAAATAAGATAGAATTCTACCAGCAAGAGACAGAAAAAATATGTAGAAGTGAAACAGAGGTATACAGGTAAGTGTCCCTAAGTGGGCATTTGCTCACCTTCTCACTGGACATAAGCACTGGGGGTCGGGGATATGGTGATAGAAACTGGACAGATTGGGGGATAATGAGTATGAAGTGAATTGATAACTTACTTCCTAGGGCATGGCCCAGGGAAACTGAAAACCTCTTAGAGACACCACAGTCAAACTTGGTGCTAATGCTGTAGAGCAGCAATGTGTAAGGGAGGTATCTAGGTGGACAGACCTGAGGGATGCATTATAGAATGGTGTGAGAGAGAAGCTAAGATTTCTTTTGTCTGAGAGTGGGCCTGTGGATCTTGTGAAACCTTAGGGTTGGAGCAATCATGATACTGAATAACCTGAATAGACCCAACACACAAAAATCAAAGGGGAACTTGTACCTTCACATCCACAGATGTAGATATCCAAAAAGCACTGGAGATTGTGTGTCCCACTGTAAACCAGTCTGGACAGATCTAGTGACCATAGGACTAAGCATCCATCCCCCAATTCCAGGGCAATATGTATACTTCCTAGAACTTAGGTTATCCCTATGGATACGTGAAGAAATGAGAGGAGAGAATCCTAGCATGACCAGTTAACCAGGAAACACTAATAAAAATCAGAAATAACTGAATTTACCTTAATGGAGCAAGATTAAGTTTCCTGTCATCAACAGAAATGGAGTTCAAGAACTGAGTTCTGCTACTGAGAAATAAATTTCTATTTGTATGTACATTTTATTAGCTGTTTTCTTAGAAAAAAATTGTACATGCTTTTAGCTTTTTAAAATAGAGGTACTGTTAACTGCCTCATAAAATTGTTATGAGAAAATGAATATAGAGATGTATTACAGTGACCTGGAGTAGAGTAAGCACTCATCAAACAACGTAGTGGCAGACGGAGGAGGGAAGCTATGAAATACCCTCATCATGATATTTATAAACCACTCAGGCCACACCTATTCAGGGCTTTAGGAAGTCTTACTTATGTCGTTATAAACTAGCAAACGTAATTCAAGAGTGCTGAGAACCAGAAAACGAGCCTACTGGTCTCTAACTCTGAAAAAAAAAAAGGCACTTAAATATGTCCAAGGATAGCAAATGACATGCCTAAGATAAACATATTTTTGTTCATTTTGCCAAGTCTGCTAACTTGTTACATGATACAAGGATATGATGGGAGCTAGTAGTAATCCTCATAATTTTAAAAATGATCTGTTTCCAATTCTCACATTTCTCTCTTTCAAGTGGCAGAGCTGGGAGCATGGAGTATCAGCCAGTGGCTACTGGATGGGCAGATACTTAAAGTGACCAGAAATCCTCTTTCTGAAAGCCTTGGGTAGGAACATGTCCTTTAAGTGAGCCACCTCAGTAGGTAGGTTTTCCTAGAATTATAGCGTCTCAGGAGGCAGTGATTATAGTTTAGCACCTGGACGAGACCCAGATGGCCTGACTGTCCGGTGCTGGGATTGTGGGCCCATCAACAGTGTCCAGAGTGTCTGTGGCCGACCTCATTATTACCAGGGCACTGTGCTTGGTTTAAAGTATTTTCTTTCCTTTTACTCCCCTCATCAACATGTATAGAAAGCTCTTAAAAATGATAAACCATAAACAAACTCCTTTACATTCTTTTTGCAAGAAAGTCAAATATAAATTGAGAAGAACAAAACAAAATAATTCCAGAATTCTCTGATATGTTGTAGTATCCATGTAATACTTTTTATAGACCTATAATTTCTACACTGCAACTTTTTGTAGAAAAAAATATTTTTACATGTACTATCATGTTTTATTTATTCTCACATAATCCCTGTGGAAATGGGGAGGGATAGATGAGTAGAAATCTGCAGTGTCTGTGACAATTCTTCCTAAGCTGAGACTTGACAAAGTATTGCAACTGTTATCATATAGCAGATTTGCCAGGTTTTTCATTTTAACAAGATCCTCTTGCTTAAAAAGGTAAGAAGTTAAGGAGTTTTGTATGGATTAAAATTTCTATGTTCCTAAGGCTGAGCCACATCTGACTGAGCTTTTCAGATTTATGTGAAAGCCAAGTCAGGATTAAAACTTCTTTTTCACGCTTCTCCTGTATTTGGCAGGTGACTCAAGAGTCATGAACCAATGCTGGGAAATCCTTGCTCTCAGATGTTATGGTCTGGACATTTCCTCTCAATCATTTGAGACTGTCTCATTTTCCTCTCTGCACTGGTCTTCCCTTTAGATTATTTATCCATTAAGCCCGCCCCATCCTAAATCACTACCACAAACAGAAGGCTTATCACTCTGCTTTTCCCTCTTACTCTTCATCTCTCTCCTCCTGGTGAGTTACCCCAGCCTGTTAGCAACTTTACCTTCCTAATGCTCCACTGCATCATTCAACTCTGCAGCTCAAAAGGATCCCAGGCTTCCCCATTGAAGTCCAAGCTCCTGAGCCTCACCCAGGGCCCTCCAAGACCTTACTTATCAGGTTGTCTCATGTTGTACCCTGGGTTTTTGCCAAACTGAATTACACTGTGTTGCTTTATTACAGCTCCATAATTTTAACACAAATTTCTTCTATCAATACCTGGAATGCCAACCATTACCAGCTGGCATGCTGAAATGTGTCCATACTACAAATCCCAGTTTAAATGCTACCTCCTCCAAGATATTTTCTCCAGTCACCTCAGACTCAAACCAATTCTCTGAAATCTCTCATCACTTTATTTGAATCACTCTTATTATAGCTACTGGTATCCATATTTTTCATCGTCTCTACTGTATTGCATGCTGTTGAGGTGAGGAACTACACCTTATACGTTTTGTAAAAAACAAATTGCCTTTACATTGCAAGCTATAAATAGATGTTTTCTAAATGAATTCTAATTAGGCAGAAATGATAATAAATTTGTTTAAATGAATATTAACTTTATACTGAATAATCAAGTTTCTACAGTTTTTAAATCCTTAAAAATAATTTAGTAACTATATTATGCATTATTATTTACTAAAAGCTCTCCTGGATTCCTTAGACAAGTTTTCACTTCATGATATATATGCATTAACCTAGACAACTTTGAGACAAAGTTCTCTGATCTGTATCCCTGAAAGTCTAACTTTCTTTGTATCCACACATACCCTCCTGCATGGTTAAGAACTGAGACACTCTTTCTCCCCGGACCATCTCTTTTCTTACAAAGACGTGCCTAAATAAGACATCCAGCGGGGATCTGTCTCTCTTAAAATCCTCCAACACCTGCCTGCTCCACCTACCCTGCTCAACGCCCCCCTCTCTGAAGATCAGTGTCAGATGTCCTGACAGCTCAAAACAGCAGTTGGATTTTCTGGGATGCCATTGTTTGGGGGAGTAAAGGTGGGGAGAAATCCAAGGCAGGCAGTGAGCCCGAAGCTAAAGGATACATGGCAATGGGCTTGGTCCCTGGGGATAAAATTGCCTGGTAGAAGGAACTAGCCAATGGGACAGTCAGCTGTAACGTGGGGAGAAGAGGGGTCTCTGGGCACACAGGTTTCACTGCTCACGGGTCTATGGAACTAGGATCTTTAGTGCTTCCAGCAAGCAACACCAATCCAGACTCTATAACTCAACAGATCTGTGATCCAATGGTTAGAAAAGAAGGAAAAAATACAAATTAAATTTAAAATAATTTGTACATCTGTAGTCCGTTTGCTCTTACCCAAAGCCTCCCCTATTACTATTCTCTTCTTGGTAGCCCACGTCACCATCCTTATGTCCCTTGTTTCGTTTCTTGAACCCAAAGACAGACCTACAGACTGAAATTGGAAGCAAGTGAGGAAAATGCTGGATAGATATTTCCAAGCCTCCAAAGCTGAAGGCAGACCTCTATGCTCATTGAGATTGCCTTTTGGTCTCAATGCCAGAACTGCAGGTAGCAAGTGAGGTAGCAGTGGCTCTAAGTGTCACAGTCAGACCCTCCTGTCCAGGCCAGCAGGCTAGTATCTTTGCAAATGAGCTATTTTCAGAGTGTGATCTGACTCAGAATTCCTCCTGCTTCTGCAGAGCTCTACCTCCTCTCTTACTCTGAGGCGAGATTGATAGAATTAAGAGCACGTAGTTCTCTCCTTTTCACTTTTTTAGTAAATTAATTAATTTGTATGTATTCATCATCTATATCACCTTTAATATATAAGTCCTGTAAGGGCAGAGACCACGTCTGACTGGTTTTTTTCCACGTCCACAGTGTCTGGCACGTAAATGGTACTAATCCCTTATTGAATAAGTGGCAGAATAGGTAGATGGTTTGAAATGCAGCTAAAGGGCAGGGTGGGTGGGTGGAGACACATTTGCTGATCTTTTCTGAATACATATGCATTTGACTATATATGCCCATGTACACACACAGATACACACATCTTTTATCTCTTTAGACGTTGCCTATGTGCCTCTGCTCTAGCCCTCTGCACTTCCAACCACGCCATTCTCTCAGGGATGCATTCCTTCTACCACTCTCTAGCCCTCCAGCTCTCCTCTACCTTGCCCTCCCTTTGGGTGATCTGACATCTTCCACTCCATTATTATACATTAGCCCTTACAGACAGTCCAGGAGCTCCACTGACACACGAAGAGTCCACAAGAGGGCAAGGCCCACTTTTCAATTGTATTGAAGACTTGTCCTGCATATCTCGTAGCATATGCTGGAAAATATCAAAGCTGAGCAGAGGTCTGTTCAGGTCTTGCCTGACCCCGGAACGCGGCTCCTGAGGCTGTGTCTTTATCCTGACAACACCTGCTCTCGGGGCCCAGCTGCCTGCTCAGCTCCCCACTTAGATTTCCTCCCCTGGCACAGATACAACACGCCTCAAATTCAGCTCGTCACAGGTGCCTTTTGTAACATTGATCTCTTTAATGATACAACTCTCATTCCAGAATTCCCGTCTGGAACCGTCAGTTGCTCTTTTTCGATCCATTTTTTTCTTTAATCTTTATATTATCTGTCATCAATTCCTGTTGATCCTCCCTTTGACTTGTCCATTAGATTTGCCCTTTTGTGTTGAGGTCCACCATTGCCATCCCAACCTAGGCTTTCATCACCATAGTCCTCACTTACTCATCTTTAATATTTATATCTAAACTCACTTGGCAAATAAGTTTAAACTTTCTATGGCTCCCCTTTTAAAAACAAAAACAAAAACAGCTTATGCTTCTCATTTTCTAGCACACGAAAACCCAAAAATCCATGACTGACTTCTCAAAATCTGGTCCCACCCTATGTACTGGTCTAATCTTATGTCCCAAGATCCCTCAAGACACCCATCAGGCCTGCCTCACAGTTCTCCAGGAAAAGAACAAAAACCTATTAAGCACGTACTTTGTGTCAGGCCCAGTGATCGGCACTGGAGATAAGGCAGAATCCAAGACAGACATGATCCCTGTCCTCATACATCCTACGATCTACCTCAGGATTTTCTCCCCTCTTGAGTCTGCCAATAGTGCACTGCCACTTAACATTTACACACATACCATATTGCTGACTTATTCATATATTCAACCAGAGAGTATTTATTAACCACGTCATTGGATAGGGCACCGTCCTAAGCAGGTGGAAACTTCAAGTCTGGGAGTTAGAGATTACGTCGCCAGTAGAGACCCAGCACAATGCCTAGAGGTGGGTAAGTAGTCCATAACCCTTTTTAAATGAATGACTCACATAATAAAAGGTTATAAACATTGAGCAATCAGAATTTAGAGGAGAGACATATCAGAATGTTGAGGAGTTTGCAGAAGGCTGTGCTTTGGAGGATGTGTGGGCCGTGCACAGACTGAGAAGTGGGAGGAGGGCATTCCAAGCAAGCGCAGCACTGGAATGTGAGGCAAGGAAGTCGCAGCACTGGAATGTGAGGCAAGGAAGTGGGACCCACTGTCCACCCCCCACACACACACACACACGTCTGCTCCTGTTGTTTCCATAGCAATGGAGCATACACAGCCCTGCTAGCCCTTGAACCAGGACTACCCATGCATTTATGTTCTCATCCATAAAATGTGAGCAGAAAGAATGTGTATGGTGTCCACATCATCTGCTGTAAAATTCAGAATAGGATAGGTTATGTTGTGGAATAAAGAGCACAGTTTTATTTCTTGCTCACAAAAGTCTGCTGCAAGCCCAGGGGACTTCTTCACATTCATTCAGGATTCCTGCAGGTTTCCATCTCGTCACATCTCCACATCAACGTGTTTTGTGGTCATCGTGGCAAGGGAAGCAAGGGATGGAGAATCAAGCCCCAGCAATGAAAACCTTGGCACTCAGGTGACTCATGCCACACTGGCTCCTATCACTTTGGTCAACACTGGTCACATGGCTGTGCCTAGTCACAGAAAGTGAGAAGTGTAACCTTCCGTGTGCCCGTAAATAGAAAAGAACTGGATACTGGTAAATATTGTTATGTCTGTTACACTTAACACAAAATGAAATTGCATGTCATAGCCTTAATCTCTACTTTCTGAAGGCTGAGACACATACATGTATCAACCAGTCTTTGACCATAAAAATGAGGAAAATGCCCTAGGGGATGGTGGAAACACAAGATGAAAGGAACCCGAGCCCCTGAATGATTTCATGGAGCAGAGCCATTACACCAGCCTGGAACTCCCACTTCCCGACTATCGTGGAAGAGAGAAATAAAATTCTATCAGGTTCAAGGCCCCTGTGTCTTGAAGTCTCTCTCTTTCAGTAGCTTAGCCTAAACTCCAACTAATCCAGGAAGAGTCTAGAGAGACAATGGCCTTGACTGGATTTAGGGTTTGTGTAAGGGAATAGCACTGTAGCATTAAAATAGACAAAAGGAATATCAACACACATCTGGTTGTTTCCAACCCAATAATAAACTTTGAGCTAGTAGGAACTAAAACACAGAAGACATTTTTTTTGTGGTTTCTTTAAGATCTAGCATATTTCTACATTCAGAAGGTATTCTTTTGTAGATAGTTGTTGGCTCATTGATAAGAAGAAGAAACCAAAATATGAGAAATCAAAGCTCTATATCCAGCTATGCCAAAGTCAGCAGGATCTATGAAATACAGCACATAGCCTCCAAACTGAGAAGGACATATACCACCTTGAAACAGAAAAATATTTAGAAGGTCTGTCTTCTAATGGAAAAGGAAGTAATACTTCAGTGAAAACATCCATTGCCCCATTGCTCCTCCAAATACGCAATGTGAAATGGCTTTAACCTTTTAAACCAAAGAGAAAAAGAGCATGACTTCATGCGAGACAGTGTTGTTTGCTAAGTTTTCATTTATTTATATTATTATTTCTTTTGCTTTTTCCTCATAAGTAATTTTCTTTTCCCCTCTGTTTCCAGGATGACTAGGGAAGATATTTGTTTCAACAAGTAAGGTCATAATTATACCCAACAGTTTTTTCATACTCCATTTAAATGTGGAAAAGCTCTACCTGTTGGTCCATTAGAAATATTATATTAAAAGTTTTAACATTATAGCAATAATAAAGCAGAATACAATTCTCTTCTTACTCATGATTAACTGAAATATGCATCCACCATAAGAGGACTAATAACCTGATCTCATAGCCAGATAAATGTCAGAGTGAAATGATAGCTTTAAAGAGGCTGCATGAAACAATCTAAAACAAAACCCAAAATTAGAGAATTGAGAAAATAATTTGGGGAAAAGTAAAAATGAACATGATGATAAAAAATGTATTTATAACCTGAGTAACTCATAATGAGATATTTAATTTATTTTAATCTGATCATTACCCAATTTTTCTATTTAAGTTGGCTCTATGAACATTTATTTCATTCAACTCAAAACATGTTCATGGTGAAATGATTATAAGTATGTCTTTAAGCAAAATCAGTGTGGGGACAGCACGGATCTGAGGACAGTCTTGCCCCTGCGGCGCTGGGACGGGGGAGCTGACGGTAGGAGGGGCAGTTCCAGTGTGGCTGGGAAGGAAGCTGTGGTGGCGCTGGCTAAGGTGTGCACTTGACACCTGAAAATCAGAGCTGGATCTTGGGAAGCTTCGAATTCTAGTCCTTAACTCTGACCAACTGTGGGGCTTTGGCGCTGAGATACGAAAGGACGAAACTCACCCAGTTTTGAACCAAGTCAAGCAGGAAGAGGAATCAGAAAATTATTTCGTTTTAAAACTAATAAAAGATAGACTTGAGAACAGAGCTTAAATGTGTAGGCACCAAGGCCCTGCAAATATGGAACCCAGAATTAGACAACCCCTGCCCCATGACCCCCAGTCAGAAGCACAACTGCAGGCCCTCCACAGCAGAGCCTAACCCTGCACACTTGGGTGGGGGAGGAGAAGAAATGCAGAATGTGCATGCCCTGGGACAGAGCCCTACGCAAAAGAGGGGCTGAGGGCTGAACCCACACACCTAGTTCCTCTCCAAACTCATAATCAACTCACTGTGCCTCCAAGTGGGAAGTATCAATCAGCAGCCAGGAGTGCTTAGGAAAAATTCCCTCATCAAAGAACCAAGAGGAGTGAAGAAATGACCCCTCCCAAGGTAAGTCACTTCAGCTTTATAAACCTGAGGTTCCCATCTGTGAACTAGTATCTCCGGTGTATCTTTTAGTTCTAATGTTTATGATTTTAAAAAGCCTTTGGGGGGCAGGTTTGTACCTAGGACTAGAGAAGAGAGGACAGCGCTCTTGCGGGTCACTAAGAATGGGGAAGGTGTTCCTGAGCCAAGTGGCATATGAACTCTATGCCATCGCATGATTTTATTTTACCATATTTCAACAAATATTTATTGAATACCTTCCATGTGCCAGTGAACAGAGTGATAAAATAGGTCAGGTCCCCACTTGCCTTCCCAGAGCTTACACTATAGTGAGGAGAGATATTAAATAAACAAACACATGAATGCGCAATTACCAAATGCAGTAAGAGCTTTAAAGCAAGAAAAAATGGAGGGGGATACTTGGGGGGGGTGGGGCACGGCAACCTTCCAGGCAGCGGGAACAGCACATGCAAAGGCCTTGAGGCTGAGATGAACACTGCACATCTGAGATGTTAAAAGAAGGCTGTGGCTGGAGTTTAGTGAGTAAGAGCATGGGCGGTATGATTTGCATATAGAGGGACCAGGCAGGCAGGGCATTATAGAATATGCCAAAGAGCCTGGATTTTATTCTGAGAGTATAAAAATCCAGTGAAGAGATTTAAACTGGGGAAAAATATGCTCTAATTTATGATGCTAAAAATTACTTAGCTGTGTGGAGAATAGATTTGGAGGCATGGATGATCAGTACCCCCATGAAGTAATACAAGCTGCGTGGGCAAAGCCACAGAGGAAAAGGGAGAGGGTGTCCTTTGGGCCTCTGGAGTGTAGCCCCAGAGCTCCTGTGTCACAGTCATCACTGGGAAGAGGTCTTGATACCTAAGTGGGTCATTAGAACCAAGTTGGTTAATAACTGATGGTTGGTGAGATGACATTAACCTGTCATTCTGTGCATTGATGTTAATGCTATTTAGTGCTTGGTTCAAAAGAGTAAAAGTGAATTTTTATCCAAGGGTTCCCCAAATACTGTTAATTCCAAATAGATGTTTATAGTTGTTTCATCAAAATGGTATTCTTTATGCTCCACCCACTTCCAACCCTCAGAAAAATACATTTGAGATATGGATTCTCTAGTCAAATATTATCAGGCAGCTCCACTCCAGTTCATTTTCCCCAGAATCCAAAACGAACTGGCCGACTAATAAGTGAACTAATTTGCATTCACCATGGTGCTGAGCACAGCAGGGTCTCCTTGGTGAGCTGTCATCCTGGCAAGGGCTGTTTACATAACGATTATGACAGTATCCATGCCCTCCCCTTCATAAACTGTTTCATAGGGCTTGGTATCTGGGATCTCTAAAATATTTTCTTAATATATATCATTATACAAGGCCTTTTAGATCAGAGGGGATATGAGCAGTGTTCATTGGGCAAATGAGACCAAACTGGCTGTCTGAAGTGTGTGTGCTTGGACAAAGCCCCTTTGTCTTGGTAAAAGAAGGGGTGGGAGAATGATTAACGAGAAGATGGGTTTATTATTATTATTATTATTGAAGTATAGTTAATTTACAATGTTGTGTTAGTTTCAAGTGTACAGCAAAGTGATTCAGTTATACATACATATATATATATATTCTTTTTCAGATTCTTTTCCATTATAGGTTATTACAAGATACTGAGTATAGTTCCCTGTGCTATACAGTAGGACCTTGTTGTTTACCTACTTTATATATAGTGTGTATATATTAATCCCAAACTCCTAATTTATCTGGGAGAAATGGCTTTATCTTGATGGTGTATTTCAAACCTCTAGTTAGTTACCTAGCTGTCACCAAATTACTGTCGAGTCACCAATGGCAAAAAAAAAAAAAAGGCCTTTAAAGTAGAAAAACAAAGAAACAAACAGAAGTAAGAGCCTGTGCTGACTGCCTCGGGAGCTCTCCATGAAGGAAGCACCGCTGGGGCACAGCACTCCTGAAGGACAGGTAACCTGGCAACAGGCTCTTGGGAGCTGCAGGGGGGGAAGAGTTATCTCTGGTCATTCCCAGTCGTGAGGCCTCCAACAAGTAATCCTTACTCCATTCAATCAACTCATTCACCAGTACTTACTGAGTGCCTCCAATTGCCCAGGCCTCATCAGTCAGGAAAAAAAAATTTTTTTCTGCAAAGGACAGAAACACAACGCAAACTGACTTCAACAAAAATGGAATGTACGGGTCCACGCAACTCAAAAGTACAGGGTAAACAAATCCAGCTTCAGGCAACACTGGAGACAAAAGCTCCAGTGGTTTCCTGGGGGATCCATTCTTGTCTCTGTTTTCTTCAGTGTTCCCTGCATTCTCATGAGTAGCTCTCCTTAGAGGTGAGGGATCCCCTGGCAGTTCCAGGGTCACAGTATAGAAACCAAAGTGGAAATTGAGTTTCCCCTTCGCAGTATGAACAAAGCCCATAAGATTGGCTCTAATTAGACCACCATGTGCAGATCTGAACCAATCACTGACAGGGGCTGCCCAGTGACTTGTGTCACTTTGACCCATGGAACCTGAGTCATGCCCTTATCCACAGGGAGCAAAGGGTGAGGAGGGGGTAGGTTCAGCTCTATCCAAATGACATGGGTAAGGATTAGAAGAGTACAAAGAACGTGGCACGGTGATTCCCTAAAGACACCTGCATTAGAAGAAAGGTGATAGTAAGGCAGTAGATATCCACTAAGTATTTAAATTTCACTGGCCATTGCATGAGGTGCAAAACAGTCTTGCCCTCGCAATCTGATTGCAGGAAGAGGATGGTTCCACAGTGCAATGCCATAAATGCTGTAGTTAGGGTGACCACACATCCTGGTTAGCCAGGACGGTCATAGTTTACGCCTGGTGTCCCAGGGTAATTTTCTCTCAAAAAATGCCCTGGTTTGTACAATGTGTTTTATGGCCACCCTAACAGTAACTGATGTTCAAATGCACATAGAAAGAAAGGCGAAGGAATGACTAACTGGGAGAGAGGTGAATGCAGTAGACTGGAAAGGCTTCATAAGGAAGGCGATGCTTTACCTGAACATTGAAGGATGTGTTGAAACGTTCCAGAGGCTGAAGACACTAAGAGCATTCTAAGCACCAGGAAAGGTGAGGAGGTATGAACAATCACTTGGGGTTTTGCTCCCATACCTCTGTGATCCAACAGGATCAAATGTGTGCAGAGGAAAGGGTTGGGGCAAAGGACAGGAAAGGTGAGCCAGGTAGCTGGCCTCTGATCAAAAGGAGAAACATCACATTAAAATGAGTTATCCAAGCTTATAGAGTCTGGAAGTAAGCTAGACTTTCATGGTTTAGAATAGAAGGACAAAGCTGTTGCTTTTATTTCTGGTCCTGTGAGACACTCTGAAGCATGCTGAACTTGAGAAGTGAATTTAGAAGCTTGTTCCATTTCACTTAGGTTCACAACACCTGCTGCTGAAGATGCAACCCAGACTCAAAAGATGAGAAATGTCCTCTGTCAGGCACAGATATATGTTACTGGTTTGAATCGTATGTAATCTGTGGCTCAAGCAATCATGAACGTGAAATGAAGAAACAAACAGTTATGTTGTATAATATGTTTTCTGCTTATCCTCCTTGTGAGATACATAATTTAAAAAGACAGACAGAAATGGATCTATCATAGGGTGTCAACAGAGCCAATACTTTTGTCAAAAGAACTGGAAGAAGTGTGAATTATAAGTTGTTCCTGTAAAGTGTACCCTAGATATGCTGATTATTTTGCATTATTAGCTTCACGCAGCCAAAGGGAAAGTTCATTCTTTAGTGTTAAGTTATTATGCTCACAGTTTGAGAAGGAAAAGGAAATTGTAAATATGCAATCTTATTACCTATGAGAATACAACTTCTTCCTACTCTTGTATTTTCTAGTCATTATATCACAATTCTCCATCCCCTCCAGTGAAATATCCTACGATGTCAAAGTTTATTTCATACAAATCTTAAAATGAATAATGGAGTTGCATATATTATAATTTCACACACTTCTATGTTTAATAGCTAGTTATCCTCTAGAGTACCTCTGTGCATGGGTGAGGTTAAATATCTTTATGTAATAGAATAAAAATGAAACATGAGGGTTAAACTCTAATGAATCCTATCCCTTTCCAGCTATGGCTGTTGATGGGACAGGTATTATGTTGTCCACATGATACCACTTATTTAGGTATAAAGAGAATAATTTGGTCATTAATACAGATAACTCTTGGGGTTCAGCAGTGAGGTTGGTGTCTCTGTTCTCTTTGTGCTTTTGTGTAACTTCTCCCTCCTTGAAACCTTCAGCCATCTTTGCAGCTCATGTCAGACTATCTCACCTTTCTTGTAGCTGCCATCTACTAACCTCCTGGTCACTTCATTTATTCATGGAAGATTTCGGTATGTGAATCTCTGACATCTTCTCTACTCCTCTAGCTATCATTTTTATTGGTGTCTTCAATATCCTTGGGAAAAACCCATCACTCACGGCTTCACAGCTCCTAGACTCTCCTCACCTTCAGTGTCCTTTTCCCCATCTTACAACGTTACCCACTCCTGCAGGTATACCCTGGACCTTGTTGTCACTGACAACTGTACTGTCCCCAGGTTGTCCATATCCAGTTCTTCAACCTTACTGCCCTTCATTCTCTCTCATTCCCACTCCAGCTATGCCTTGATCATACCAAGTTCTCCAAATTATCAACCTTTACTTTTGTTCATTCTTCATGATCTCTCTCATTTTTCTTTATTCCTTATTCAACTATATCATACTATATCTGTGTACTTTTTTTTTTTTTCTTTTTTTGCGTTACACGGGCCTCTCACTGTTGTGGCCTCTCCTGTTGCGGAGCACAGGCTCCGGACGTGCAGGCTCAGCGGCCATGGCTCACGGGCCCAGCTGCTCCGCGGCATGTGGGACCTTCCCTGACCGGGGCACGAACCCGTGTCCCCTGCATCGGCAGGCAGACTCTCAACCACTGTGCCACAAGGGAAGCCCTATATCTGTGTACTTTAAGAAAGTTAACTCTCTTGCCCTCTTTTTCTTCCATTTCACTTTCCCCCCAAAAAACTTTAACTCTGGATGTCCCACTAGCTCTTATTCCACACTGGCAGCTGAACAAGTCTGCAGAAAAGCATGTACTTTCTTCTGACCGATTGCAGTTTAAACTCATGATCACACATCTGTACCAGGTATTCAGTTCTACTTGGTTATCTCTATACTTTAATGGCTACTCACTTCCCACTCTCCGAGATGAGACTATGTCACAATTTTCCTACCGCCCATCTCTATTCCGAGATGCAGCCCACCCTCTGTGTACCCATTTTCTCATGCCTGCCTTTGTAAGAGATGAGCATGCCGGCTTCCACCAAACCCAGGACTTGGGCACATGCTCTCCAGCCTGCGCCTTTGCTACTCCAGGACTCTCTTCCTGCAATATTCCTTCTTTTCATCAGTTTATCCTTCTGAACTTAATGATTCCCACTAGTGTAAACATGTTCTCTTGATTCCTTCCTCTAGATCCTGCCATATTTCTCAGCTCCTCTTTGGAGAAAAACATTCCAGAAGGGTTGACTGAAGTTGTTGTCTCCATTTGCTCTTCATTCCTTTGTTTCCTCAGCCCACTCCAATGGGTCTTTATTCCCATTCCGCTAAAACTGTGCTACATTAGGTCAGCAACAATGTACGTTCTATCAAATGTAATGGTCACTTAATCATCCATATCTTACTATGCTTCTCATCAGCATTTGGCATGGGTGACCACTGGTCTTCACAGAGATACTTTCCTCTCCTGATTTTCCTCCTTCCTCAGTGGCCACTTCTTTCCTGCTCATCCTCTTCTGCTCAATCGCCAGTGTGTTCCCCAAACACATCATTCCCATATTAGGCCCTCAGCTGGGAATGCCCTTTCCTTCAATCTCCTACATGACATTTAAGTCTCACCTTAAACAGCAGCCCCTCAGAAGTGCATTTTCTGACAAGTCGATTTTAGTCTCCCAGAAGCTCTATCTCATATCACCTTGTTTTATCCTCACAGTAGCTCTTAATATATTTATATTTGTTTATTGTCTGTCTCATCCCACTTGAATATAAATTCCATGAAAGTGGGAACTTATCTGTCTTGTTCAAGGTTCTAGGCAACTAAAAATATTTCTCATGTGAATGAGAAAATTAATATTTGCTTACTCAGTAAAAGCTAGTATTTTTTCACTAACAACTGTATCGTCTTTGCATTTCTATGTTTGTCAAAACATTTGATGCCATGTGGATGGAAATTTCTCCACTCATCCACAAAATAAGATTGGCTTTCTTTTAAATTTAAACTCAAAAAAGGTCTAGAATTCAATAAAGTTTTAGAAACCACTGCATTTACTTCAATCTCCATTTTCACATACTAACTTAGGAACTGTAATACTAATCCTTTATAGGTCAAGACCCACTCTTAAAAAAAGAAAAGCTCTTCAAAGGCAGTGACAGTAGCTAATACTAAAAGTGGAGGGGCTTCTAATTAATTCATAGACAAATATGCCACAGGATGATTTTGTCTGCCTCAGATTAAAACTTAAATGTTAAGATTTAAACTTAAATATATTGTGTCATTTAAATACAATTCTAGATTATTTTCTGTGGCATTAACACAAAGAGTATTATTATATATTTTTCCATAAATTATGCTAATACTTTCTTTTATTTATAACTTTGACTAATCATTTTCTCTGGACACTGAGATGGAAAATAAATTCTAGAAATGGGAATCTAGAAAACCTGAGTAAATTTTTAATTTAGTTTGCCTTCAACCAAAGAGTAAATCAGCTAATCTGTCAGTCATTAATTACACAATTCACGAAATTTAGAGCAATTTTTCATGATAACCTAAAGACTCATGTGCCCTTGTAAAAACCAGATCCTACAGATAATTTGCTCAATAAATATAACAGCACTAGGTCCTGCCAAATATCTCGCTTAATATGTGAAATAAATGTGTATTCCTCAACATCTCATTTTCATGCCAAAGAATTGCTGACTGAGTACTATAAACAGGACAAGTGATATTCCACCCTAAAGAACAAAGACAGGCCTTTTCTGGCCAATATATATGATAACTCATGCTGGTTTCATTAAAAAGGCAAATCCCAAGGTAAAAGAAAAACACTTTTACGGAACTTTTTCTCATAACACCTCAGCTATGCATGGTATTATTAACCAATATTACTTGTCTAGGGATGTTAATCCACATACAGGGCATTACTCCAGTGAGGAAATAAAGCGAATACAATCGTTTCAAATGATACTAATTTAAGGATACACAATTGCAATTTTGCTATGTAAAATTTGCCATTTTTGTAAAAGAAATAAAACATTATTGGGGACAAGCAGTTGAAACAAAGATGCAGAATCAGGCTATTTACAAAGTCATGTTATCACTAATCTTTGATTTCTAGGAATATTATTTGAGTCTTTAACTTACTGGACATAATATTAAAATATGTGTTTTCTAACTCAGACATAGCTTTCAAGCGGTGATAAAATATGAAAGTAAACAGGAGTAAATAGGTGTAAGTTTTGAAAAAAAGAACTATTCCCAGTACTAAAATATCTTATTATGTGTTACTAAAGATTAGGACAAATAAATTCAATGAAACTGGACTCTTAAGCGTTGGTTTTCCTTCTGTAATACCTTTGACCAAAAAAAAAAGTTTTTTCCTGTTCCTAGAAAGTTCTTTGCAAAATGTCTTCTGTTTCAAACTATTGATGAATATTTATTTTTTCTAGTTTTATGCAGCTTATGGGAAACAAATGAAACAATACATTTCTTTGAGTTATTCTTGGGTTGTTGAGCTACTGCACTTTTATACCTTGGCTAAAGATTGTTTTGGTATATTAAATGTAAACCTCTACACTCTCCCTTCATAGTCATATCTGTCATTTGTTTTTTTTCCAAGTCATTAGTCCTTCATTTTTTTAATCGTTGCTTTAACTATCAAGTGAGACCCTATGATTTCTTATCTGAACGCTAATAAACCACTTCTTTGAAGCTGCTTCAACTATAGCCAGGAGGTCATAATAAGGATAATGGAGATAATACTCACTGTCATCACCACCATACTGTTCCCACCAGTCACAATCACAACCTCCTCAGGGCCCAGCATAGTCTCCATTTTAATAATGGTTAATGAGCTAAAATATTGAAGAAACATACTCTCCTTTCACTCAGGGCTTTTGTATTGCATATGCTAATCACATGAGAGAACTAGAAAAAGATGCAGTGGAACAGGTTATGATAAAGAATGTTATATACTCTTTTTTTAACATCTTTACTGGAGTATAATTGCTTTACAATGTTGTTAGTTTCTGCTGTATAACAAAGTTAATCAGCTGTATGTATACATATATCCCCGTATCTCTTCCCTCATGCGTCTCCCTCCCACGTCCCTATCCCACTCCCCTAGGTGGTCACAAAGCACCGAGCTGATCTCCCTGTGCTATGTGGCTGCTTCCCACTAGCTATCTATTTTACATTTGGTAGTGTATATATGTCCATGCCACTCTCTCACTTCATCCCAGCTTACCCTTCCCCCTCCCCATGTCCTCAAGTCCATTCTCTACATCTGCCTCTTTATTCCTATCCTGCCCCTAGGTTCTTCAGAACGTTTTTTTTTTTAGATTCCGTATGTATGTGTCAGCATATGGTATTTATTTTTCTCTTTCTGACTTACTTCACTCTGTATGACAGTCTCTAGGTCCATCCACCTCACTACAAATAACTCCATTTTGTTTCTTTTTATGGCTGAGTAATATTCCATTGAATATAGGTGCCACATCTTCTTTATCCATTCATCTGTTGATGGACACTTAGGTTGCTTCTATGTCCTGGCTATTGTAAATAGAGCTACAATGAACATTTTGGTACATGACTCTTTTTGAATTATGGTTTTCCTGGGGTATATGCCCAGTAGTGGGATTGCTGGGTCATATGGTAGTTCTATTTTTGGTTTTTTAAGGACCCTCCATACTGTTCTCCATAGTGGCTGTATCAATTTGCATTCCCATCAACAGTGCAAGAGGGTTCCCTTTTATCCACACCCTCTCCAGTATTTACTGTTTGTAGATTTTTTGATGATGGCCATTCTGACTGGTGTGAGATGATATCTCATTGTAGTTTTGATTTGCATTTCTCTAATGATTAATGATGTTGAGCATCCTTTCATGTGTTTGTTGGCAATCTGTATATCTTCTTTGGAGAAATGTCTATTTAGGTCTTCTGCCCATTTTTGGATTGGGTTGTTTGTCTTTTTGATATTGAGCTGCATGAGATGCTTCTAAATTTTGGAGATTAATCCTTTGTCAGTTGTTTCATTTGCAAATATTTTCTCCCATTCTGAGGGTTCTCTTTTCATCTTGTTTATGTTTTCCTTTGCTGTGCAAAAGCTTTTAGGTTTCATTGGGTCCCATTTGCTTATTTTTGTTTCTATTTCCATTTCTCTAGGAGGTGGGTCAAAAAGGATATTGCTGTGATTTATATCATACATTATTCTGCCTATGTTTTCCTCTAAGAGTTTTATACTGTCTACATTTAGGTCTTTAATCCACTGTTAGGTTTTATTTGTGTATCATGTTAGGAAGTGTTCTAATTTCATTCTTCTACATGTAGCTGTCCAGTTTTCCCAGCACAACTTATTGAAGAGGCTATCTTTTTTCTCCATTGTATATTCTTACCTCCTTTATCAAAGATAAGGTGACCATATGTGCATGGGTTTATCTCTGGGCTATCCTGTTCCATTCATCTATATTTCTGTTTTTGTGCCCGTACCATACTGTCTTGATTACTGTAGCTATGGAGTATAGTTTGAAATCCGGGAGCCTGATTCCTCCAGCTCTGTTTTTCCTTCTCAAGTGTGCTTTGGCTATTCGGGGTCTTTTGTGTTTCCGGACAAATTGTGAAATTTTTTGTTCTAGTTCTGTGAAAAATGCCATTGGTAGTTTGATAGTGACTGCACTGAATCTGTACATTGCTTTGGGTAGTATAGTCATTTTCACAATTTTGTTTCTTCCAGTCCAAGAACATGGTATATCTCTCCATCTGTTTTTATCATCTTTAATTTATTTCATCAGTGTCTTATAGTTTTCTGCATACAGGTTTTTGTCTCCTTAGGTAGGTTTATTCCTAGGTATTTTATTCTTTTTGTTGCAATGGTAAATATGAGTGTTTCCTTAATTTCTCTTTCAGATTTTTCATCATTAGTTTATAGGATTGCAAGAGATTTCTGTGCATTAATTTTGTATCCTGCTACTTTACCAAATTCATTGATTAGCTCTAGTAGTTTTCTGGTAGCATCTTTAGGATTCTCTATGTATAGTATCATGTCATCTGCAAACAGTGACAGATTTACTTCTCCTTTTCTGATTTGGATTCCTTTTATTTCTTCTCTGATTGCTTTTGCTAAAACTTCCAAAACTATGTTGAATAATAGGGGTGAAGGTGGGCAACCTTGTCTTGTTCCTGATCTTAGAGGAAATGGTTTCAGTTTTTCACCATTGAGAATGATGTTTGCTGTGGGTTTGTCATATGGCCTTCATTATGTTGTGGTAAGTTCCCTCTATGCCTACTTTCTGGAGGCTTTTTATCATAAATGGCTGTTGAATTTTGTCAAAAGCTTTTTCTGCATCTATTGAGATGATCATATGGTTTTTCTCCTTCAATTTGTTAATATGGTTTATCACATTAATTGGTTTGCATATACTGAAGAATCTTTGCATTCCTGGGTTAAACCCAACTTGATCATGGTGTATGATCCTTCTAATGTGCTGTTGGATTTTGTTTGCTAGTATTTTGTTGAGAATTTTTGAATCCATGCTCATCAGTGATATTGGCTTGTAGTTTTCTTTCTTTGTGACATCTTTGTCTGGTTTTGATATCAGGGTGATGGTGGCCTCGTAGAATGAGTTTGGGAGTGTTCCTCCCTCTGCTATATTTTGGAAGAGTTTGAGAAGGATAGGTGTTAGCTCTTCTCTAAATGTTTGATCGAATTCGCTTCTGAAGCCATCTGGTCCTGGGCTTTTGTTTGTTGGAAGATTTTTAATCACAGTCTCAATTTCAGTGCCTGTGATTGGTCTGTTTTGATTTTCTATTTCTTCCTGGTTCAGTCTAGGAAGGGTGTGCTTTTCTAAGAATTTGTCCATTTCTTCCAGGTTGTCCATTTCATTGGCATAGAGTTGCTTGTAGTCATCTCTCATGATCCTTTGTATTTCTGCAGTGTCAGTTGTTCTCCTTTTTCATTTCTAATTCTATTGATTTGAGTCTTCTCCCTTTCTTTCTTGATGAGTCTGGCTAATGTTTTATCAAGTTTGTTTATCTTCTCAAGAACCAGATTTTAGTTTTATTGATCTTTGCTATTGTTTCCTTCCTTTCTTTTTCATTTATTTACGATCTGATCTTTATGCTAACTTTGGGGGTTTTTTGTTCTTTCTCTAATTGCTTTAGGTGTAAGTTAGGTTGTTTATTTGAGATGTTTCTTGTTTCTTTTTTTTTTTTTTTTTTTTTTGCGGTAGGCGGGCCTCTCACTGTTGCGGCCTCTCCCCTTGCGGAGCACAGGCTCCGGAGCACAGGCTCAGCGGCCACGGCTCACGGGCCCAGCTGCTCCGCGGCATGCGGGATCCTCCCAGACCGGGGCACGAACCCGCGTCCCCTGCATCGGCAGGCGGACTCTCAACCACTGCGCCACCAGGGAAGCCCCCGTTTCTTGTTTCTTGAGGTAAGATTGTATTGCTACAAACTTCCCTCTTAGAACTGCTTTTGCTGCATCCCACAGGTTTTGGATCGTTGTGTTTTCATTGTCATTTGTCTCTAGGTATTTTTTGATTTCCTCTTTGATTTCTTCAGTGATCTCTTGGTTATTTAGTAGTCTATTGTTTAGCCTCCATGTATTTGTATTTTTTACAGATTTTATTCCTGTAATTGATATCTAGTCTCATACCATTGTGGTCAGAAAAGACACTTGATACAATTTCAATTTTCTTAAATTTACCAGCTTGATTTGTGACCCAAGATATGATCTATCCTGGAGAATGTTCATTGAGCACTTGAGAAGAAAGTGTATTCTGTTATTTTTGGATGGAGTGTCCTATAAATATCAATTAAGTCCATGTTGTTTAATGTATCATTTAAAGCTTGTGTTTCCTTATTTATTTTCATTTTCGATGATCTGTCCATTGGTGAAAGTGGGGTGTTAAAGTCCCCTACTATGATTGTGTTACTGTCGATTTCCCCTTTATGGCTGTTAGCATTTGCCTAATATATTGAGGTGCTCCTGTGTTGGGTGCATAAATATTTACAATTGTTATATCTTCTTCTTGGATTGATCCCTTCATCATTATGTAGTGTCCTTCTTTGTCTCTTGTAATAGTCTTTATTTTAAAGTCTATTTTGTCTGATATGAGAATTGCTACCCCAGCTTTCTTTTGATTTCCATTTGCATGTATATCTTTTTCCATCCCCTCACTTTCAGTCTGTATGTGTCCCTAGGTCTGAAGTGAGTCTCTTGTATACAGCATATATATGGGTCTTGGTTTTGTATCCATTCAGGCAATCTATGTATTTTTATGGGAGCATTTAATCCATTTACATTTAAGGTAATTATCAATATGTATGTTCCTATTACCATTTTCTTAATTGTTTTGGGTTTGTTATTGTAGGTCTTTTCCTCTTCTTGTGTTTCCTGCCTAGAGAAGTTACTTTTGCATTTGTTGTAAAGCTGGTTTGGTGGTGCTGAATTCTCTTAGCTTTTGCTTATCTGTAAAGGTTTTAATTTCTCTGTCGAATCTGAATGAGATCCTTGCTGGGTAGAGTAATCTTGGTTGTAGGTTTTTCCCTTTCATCACTAAATATGTCTTGCCACTCCCTTGTGGCTTGCAGAGTTTCTGCTGGAAGATCAGCTGTTAAACTTTTGGGGATTCCCTTGTATGTTATTGCTGTTTTTCCCTTGCTGCTTTTTTTTTTTTTACTTTGTATTTAATTTTTGATAGTTTGATTAATATGTGTCTTGGCATGTTTCTCCCTGTATTTATTCTGTATAGGACTCTCTGTGCTTCCTGTACTTGATTAACTATTTCCTTTCCCATATTAGGGGCGTTTTCAACTATAATCTCTTCAAATATTTTCTCAGTCCCTTTGTTTTTCTCTTCTTCTTCTGGGACCCCTATAATTTGAAAGTTGGTGCCTTTAATATTGTGCCAGAAATCTCTAAGACTGTCCTCAATTCTTTTCATTCTTTTGTCTTTATTCTGCTCCGTAGTAGTTATTTCCACTATTTTATCTTCCAGGTCACTTATCCGTTCTTCTGCCTCAGTTATTCTGCTATTGATTCCTTTTAGAGAATTTTAAATTTCATTTATTATGTTGTTCATCATTGTTTCTTTGCTCTTTAGTTCTTCTAAGTCTTAAACGTTTCTTATATTTTCTCCATTCTATTTCCAAGATTTTGGATTATCTTTACTATCATTACTCTGAATTCTTTTTCAGGTAGACTGCCTATTTCCTCTTCATTTGTTTGGTCTGGTGGGTTTTTACCTTGATCCTTCATCTGCTGTGTGTTTTTCTTTCTTGTCATTTTGCTTAACTTACTGTGTTTGGGGTCTCCTTTTCGCAGGTTGCTCGTTTGTAGTTCCCATTGTTTTTGGTGTCTGCCCCCAGTGGCTAAGGTTGGTTCAGTGGGTTATGTAGGCTTCCTGGTGGAGGGGCCTGGTGCCTGTGTTCTGGTGAATGAGGCTGGATCTTGTATTTGTGTTGGGGAGCACCACGTCCGGTGGTGTGTTTTGGGGTGTCTGTGACCGTACTATGATTTTAGGCAGCCTGTCTGCTAACGGGTGGGTTTGTGTTCCTGTCTTGCTAGTTGTTTGGCATAGGGTGTCCAGCCCTGTAGTTTGCTGGTCATTGAGTGGAGCTGTGTCTTAGTGTTGAGATGGAGATCTCTGGGAGAGCTTTCGCTGTTCGATATTATGTGGAGCCAGGAGGTCTCTGGTGGACCAATGTCCTGAACTCGCCTCTCCCACCTCAGAGGCACAGTCCTGACACCTGGCTGGAGCACCAAGACCATCAGCCACATGGCTCAGAAGAAAAGGGAGAAAAAAAGAAAGAAAGAAAGAAAGAAAGAAAGAAAGAAAGAAAGAAAAAAAGAAAAGAAAAATAAATAAAATTATTAAAATAAATTTTTTAATTATTAAAATTAAAAAGTAATAAGAAAAAAGAAAGAAGAGAGCAACCAAACCAAAAAACAAATCCACCTATTATAACAGGCGCTAAAAACTATATTTAAAAAAAAAAAACAAAAACGGACAGATAGACCTCTAGGACAAATGGTAAAAGCAAAGCTATACAGACAAAATCATACAAAGAAGCATACACGTACACACTCACCAGAAGAGAAAAAGGACAATATATATATATTTTCTTTTTTTTGTTTTATATATATATATATATATATATATATATATATATATATATAACAAAGAAAAGGAAGAGAGCAACCAAATCAATAAACAAATCTACCAATGATAATAAACCCTAAATACTGAACTAAGATAAACAGAAACCCGTCAGTCTCATACAGCAAACTCCACGTCTACAGTTGCTCCCAAAGTCCACCACCTCAATTTTGGGATGATTCGTTGTCTATTCATGTATTCCACAGATGCAGGGTACATCAAGTTGATTGTGGAGATTTAATCCACTGCTCCTGAGGCTGTTGGGAGAGATTTCCCTTTCTGTTTTTTGTTCGCAAACTCCTGGGGTTCAGCTTTGGATTGGCCCCGCCTCTGCATGTAGGTCGCCTGAGAGCGTCTGTTCTTTTGGGAAGTCTGAGGTCTTCTGCCAGCGTTCAGTAGGTGTTCTGTAGGAGCTGATCCACATGTAAATGTATTTCTGATATATTTGTGGGGAGGATGGTGATCTCCACGTCTTACTCCTCGCCATCTATACTCTTTTTTTAATTTAAATAACTGATGGGGCATGAACCAAGACCCAAGGGAGTACTGAAGGATATGGAAAGGAAAGCTACAGAATCTTACACATTTACAAAATCTGGTTCCCATGAAGAGAAGTGTCTTGCAGGAAGAGTATCAAAGAAGAAGAATGTAAGGATGAATATTTTCCATCGCCCTTGAAAATGATACCAGTAAAAGAGGGGTTGACAACAATACTCTTGTACTTAGGAGATTTACAGAAGGCTTCTGAAGAGCCACTGGAGTGCCAGGCAATTCTGATGGTGGTATGGTGCAATTTGAAGGACCAAAGAAGGTCCCATACTGCAAAATACACTTCCACCACTAATAGACTAATCACAGCACTCAAAATTTCTTCACTAGAAATGCAATGCTTTCCTTTATGAAGTCTTTTAAATCTACAGTTGAGATTCATTACCAGTTAGTGAAACCACCTGTATCAGAATCCTGTGGAAACCTTGTTTCCAAATGATGCTTGGGCTTTATTTTCAAGAGTTTCCTAAGCTAGGCATTAGGATTATATGTTTTTAAAGGTCTTCCTAAGTGTGTTTGATGTGCATCCAGGTTAAGGAACCATTGTTATTATCTCCCATTAGAAAGCCAACACACTTGGGATTAAGGAATTCATAGTAAGTCAATAACTTGTACTTTAGAAAAACTAGTTGACCTGTGAGAGTGAGACGCTTATGTGGGGAAGACTCCAGAAGACTAAAAGCAGGGAGAGAAACACTCAAGATGTAAGTAATGACCCCAGTACCAAAATCAGTGACTTCAAGGTTTTGCCTTGTCTTAATAAATCCATCAATTTAATGTAATGGTATTTTGCTGAATGTTAGAAAACTCACCATGTGCCAAGTATTGTTCTGAGTACTTTACAAATATTCACTTATTTAACCTTCATAACAACCCTATGATGTAGGTTCTACTATTTCCCCTATTTTACAGATGAGGAAACTAAAGCTAAGGTGACAATATGAAGTCATTTATCTGAACTATTAAGTGGCCAAGCTCCACAGTTCCTGCTGCTAACTGCTGGGTACTGTGACCTTTCAGATGGCAGGGTAGGCACTGAGGAATCGAAGATGAATAACCCATAGGGAGTCTACAGACTGACTAATGGAATACAACTGGGAAATCAGGTTCCTGCCATCAGTGCTTTAGGAAGAGAGAGCAAGAACTAGTTCTTGCCCAAGCAAATCCTGGTTGACCTTCGTCCTCCTCATGCTGTTCACCATCTTTGCAAAAACCCATCACTTGGCTTGCCAAATGCTCCCCCTTGGTTTCCCCTGTGCTTTTGTCAGGGGGAAAAAAATTGGAAAACTTGAATATATATTTAAGTTAGAGTGGAGTCGGTTTTATTTCATTTTGAAATGGGATGTAACCGGATATTGGTGGTGATGATTCTAGAGATTCTCACTTTGGAGAAGATATTGACATAGGAAAAGGATTAACTCTCAGAGGAATGGATGCAGTCAATTTTATTCTTTATAGACCCAGCCTTGGTTTGCAAATGGGGTGAGTGATGCGGCTGCAGGTGAGAGAGCACTCATTAAAAAAAAAAAAAAAAAAAAAAAAAACCTTGGCAGACCCCAGCTTAAAAGTGTCCACAGCCATTTGAAATCGTGCTTTGCATATTTACCTCTTTGTTTTGCATACTACTCCCCCTGCTCATGGATTCAAGATAATTTACAAGAAAAAATTATAAGCAAATAAATTGTTTTCTATTTTAATAAATCAGTTTTTAATATTTGGGAAGAATTTTTTTTTCTGAGTTTCTCATCTCTCCTTAACTAGACTCTATTCATTTGACTAACTCAGGGTATTCTGTTTAATTGGTATCCTGCCAAATGACATGACCTCTTAATTGGCAGAGTACTAGGTAAAACGATTTAGTTTAATGCACTATTGTTACAGCAGAACAACTTACTAGTTTAAATAGAGAGGAAAAAAAATCCCAACTGTTACTAATGTCCTAAAAGCTGTTTATAGTAGTTTATGGGACTGAATTAATGTTGCTCATCTAGAATTTTGCCTTCTAAACTCTGGGGTTTTGTCCCATTCTAATGGCCATTAAAGTTGTAGTATCTGATCATTATTTTTATTTTTTTTAATTATTTAATTCCTAATAATTGAAACATGTTTACTGTATCTTCATAAGTGAAAAGAAAACTTTCTGGTTTTCCTTGTTCTTGAACTATCGCTATGTCTCTGATAGATAAATGAAAAGGATTATTGAAGTACGTAAAAAATGCTAAAAAGACTTACTGTCACTTTGCTAACATTATGGTGCAGAAATTAGTTTTATTCTTGTTTTTTAATTAAGCTGTATGAAGCATGAGTGGGTAAATAACCTGCCCATAGTGACACAGTCAGTGATTTTCAAAGCCAGGATTCTAAACTACGTGTTCTGATTTCTAACCCCACCCTCTTAGTCACTGTGCTACAGCGTCTCCTGTCTGGAGCGGTTCTTGACACGGCCGCATTCGACTTAGAGGTGAAACTGGTGTTTCTTGTAGACAAACTGATTGTCTCTGTGAGGAATATTACAGTTTCTTTAGTATTCACCAATAATTTATTTCATTTTTTTCCCTTAGGTATGGACCGTGAGTAGCGTGTTGATCTGATTTTGGTCACTATGGTTTGTAAAGCTTGAGGCGCTAGTCAGACTTTTCCCATTTCTGTGTAGTTTGTGGAATAGAATCTGCGTGCCATTTAAAAAGACTTTAACTACAGGGTAGAAGGATCATGTTGGAGCCAATAGGTGTGCCTTTTAGTCCTGGTTCTGTCAACTACCAGCTTAAGCATGCTAGAAAAGTGGGGGGGGGGGAGGGCGGGGGTTTTTTATGTTTTTCGTGTGTTTCTCTCTCTCTCTTTCCTTGCTTTGTAAGAGAAATAGAGATTTCTAGTTCATAGGAATTTTGGTGAAGGCCAAATGAGATAGCACGTAAAAGCATCTGGCAAAATGTATCACTTACAAAGTAGATACTGAATAAATATGACTTCTCTTTTCCTCCCTGCCTGCCCTGCTGCTATATTTTAAACTCTGGTTACTGACAGTTTTATGTAACTGCTATAAAATCGAGGGGAACTGAAACTGTCAGTCTAATTCATGGGAGTTGGTTATCTTAGTGATGATATTTCAGGCCCCAAATAAGTGGCACACAGAGGTATTTGTAAGCCACAGTAAAACAAAAGGAAATCCAAATATCTGGATATTATTTTACTAATCATTGGTACCTGATTCTGGCTGCGGTGGGCTATCTTATTTCTATTACTTAAAACTGTATTTACAGCAAACATTTTCCCAATTGCTGATGATAAGATATAGCTTGAGCTATATTTTAGTATCTGATATACAAACCTTTGTATATCACTTCATGTTGTTCATATGTGTTCCTGATCTCAATGCCATCTCAATATGCTTAACTGTACGCTCTACATAACATAAAAATGCCTTTATAACCTTATTTTAAAATATACTTAATGTCATTAATCTTATGGGAATGTAATAAATTGTTACTAATCTGGATTGATGTCTAATCATCCTCAGTTTAAAGGTGTAGAATCTGATGCACAGGGTGATCCATTTTCTTAACGTCCTATGGAATCCATAAGTATAATTTGTGAGATATTTTGCATTTCCCAAATAAATAATATCACTAACTTTCTTTATCACTTTATTACATAAATAAAAATAAATTTTGCTAAACTTTCATATGTTCTTACATTTAAAGAAGTGATGTAAAGTTTTGTATATTAAAGTATTTAATACTTATTTAATACTTAAATATATGGCTAGATCAAATAGAAGAATTTTAAAACCTGAATCACTTTAATTTTCTACTTCCTCTGCAGATACACTAATAAAAATAGAATCTGACTTATATATATGGCTCCTGAATCTGTGCCTGACATTTGTAAATGATTCTTATTTAATTTTATTTTTGCCTCATAACATACCCTTCATCATCTACTCTGGGTAATTGTATATAACTTTTCCTCTTGGGATCTGTCCCACTGCCCCTCCCACTTCTGGGTGGAGTTGACACTCCCAGCTCCAAAAGTAGAGTGTATCATGCAAGCCCAGCCAACCATAACCCCCAGGCCTGGCTAATGGATTCAGTGGTAGATACTATCGGGATCTGGAATTTGATTTTACTCTACTTACAAGCTAATAAATTGGTCTGTTGCTATTTCATTGATGCCAGCAGAAGACACAAGATTTCTGAGTCAGAGACAAAGAACTGTGCAGCCAGTAAGCAACATGATTTGCCTTAGTTCCAGTTGCCCCTGATTCTCATGGGGGTGAGGCAGTGTGAGCCCAGATGGATGGTGTGCAGCAATGGGTCTGTGTCACAGCTGAGGGACACTGATCTTGGGAAAACCACCAATTGATAGTAAGCAGTAATCAAGCCTTCTCTTTGTCCTTGCTCAATATTGCTCACTGCAAACACAACCTTGAGAAATAATCTAGGTGAAAAGTCATCAGTGCCTCATATCCTTGGCATACCCAGCAGGGTGCATGGAGGGTGAGAGACACATGGAGGGATGCCTCCCAACAAATTCATGATCTCAGACAGTCTAATTAGGGAGAATCATTTTTACTATTTCCCCTGAAATTTGAACCTGGAAAAATGTCATGTTTCAGTTTTCTGCAGCTGTCTGTAATTACACAGGAATAGCCAATCTGAAAATAGAGCCAAGATTGAGAAAGTCAGAGATGAGAAAAGGAGACTGAAAAAAAAAAAAAAGATCGTACCGAGTTACAGATCAAGTACACTGTGAAGCCATATCTTCCTCAAGAATGTTCAGTTATGTGAGCTAATTAGGTTTTCATTCATTCACAACTAAAAGAGTTCTGACTGGCTTGGCGCTTGACATGTATCATCTCATCATAATAGCCCTATAATGGAGGTATTATTACCCTGATCTTACAGATGAATGTGCGTCATGGAGATTACCTTGCCCAGTATCACCTAATGAAGAAAGCAGAGCCAGTCTGCTGATGGCTGACTCCACGCTCTTAACAGTTAAATCACTACTTCTCAAACTTTAAAGTACTTTAGAAATACCAAGGCTCACCCCAGACCTAATGAATCAAAATCTCTAAGGTGGAGCATAGAGAACATACATTTTTTAAGTCCTTGGGTGATTCTGATGCAAGGCTATAGACCACTTGTTAAGAAATGTTTGCTTTAGAAACATAATTTCAAGGATACTGCTGCCTGACCTTCTGATACTATGTCCTTCTTCTGGAAAATAACACCTGAAGCCTAGTCAGTGATGTAAACTACAAATCAAAAGAAATTCTGAGAAAAGCTCTATTGGGAGAAGTGGGAAAAGTCAGAAAACAAAGAGTCCCAGACTGGGGGGAGGAGAGTTAGGAAATGGGAACTTAAAAGGGAAAGGAAGTGGGGGGCAGAGGTCTGAAGTTCTGTTTCACCAATTACTACCTAAGAAATCCCTTTTTGCTCAATTAATTACCTTGTGTGTGTTTAAGTTCAGATTCCACACCGAGTTTTATATAGGGAGACTTGGGGGTCTTTTGAAATAGACGTGCAGACATCTGGTTGATTTTGCTAGTTACAGTGGCTCATTGGACATGAAGGAGAATGTTTAATTTAATTATTGACTTTGAATAGACATTTTTCCACTGCTAATAGTATTAGCTAGATTAATGAATTGTTCAAGGGTTATAGAGACAGAAAGAACACTATTGAGAGTTACTGTTCATCGATATTTGGACAGCCTTTCCTAGAATAGTCATGCAAGTCACATGTGTTATTGTAAAATATTTTCCTGCTTACCTATCTTGTCTCAGATTTTTTTTTCTCTCTCTCTCTCTTTAAATTTAAATGAAGTATTAGTTGTCTTTTGATACAGGTATTATTATTGTGAAAGTCAGAACTTTTTCTGTGCATGCTATTCTACAGCATCTCCATAATAAGTCTTCCTCCAAATGGAGTCTGATACATAGTAAATCTTTCTTAAATTTTTAAAGCTGGGAGCACTGGAGGTCATGGTCTGTGTCTGGTCCCGGCATGTAGGTGCTGAGGAGGGGCGTAGAGTTGAATTCCACCGCAGAGATAGTACGTTAGCTGATGGCCACATCTCATTTCATTTTATACATCTTGTCCACTCAAAACTGAAGACTTGAATCAGTCTGGCTTAAAGAGGTATTTATTTTTAGAGTCTTAAGCTCATTATTATTCCAAAGAATTTTAGAAGCATGCCTGTAGTCTCAGCCTTAAATAAGTATAATATTTCCAGCTTTAGGCCAAGAAGATTGCATTTGATATATGTTTTGACAATAGTTAGGTTTATCATCAAAGTGAACGTTTTACCAAAGGGTTTTTAGATAAAATTGTATCTCCTTTTTAGATGATGCTTTTCTCTACCCAACAGTTTGACAAGCAGGTGTTTTGATATTTTAGTTTTAACTGGTTGCTTCTGTTCACAAGCTGTGTCATCATTGCAGGAGCACCTTCCTTTTCCTTATGGGTGAAATCAGAAGCTGGATGTATCTGATCATCCCTAAGGCAGTTCTCTCAGGAGCACACTCAATACAGTACCCTGTCTCCAGATATTCAGCAAAGCAGTAAATAATCACTTACAACATTTTATGGGCACCTGCCTCCATCTTGGGAAACCATGTAACAATGTTGAACCTCTCTGCCTTCTTTTAACACCAACAAATGAAATGTGTTGAATGAAAAGCAAGATATCCATCTGAATATGTGGAAGAGGTCCTCATGGGCTCAGAGGTGTATGGTGCAGCAAGACAGCAGCACAGACTTTGCAATACCTTGTTTTTAAAGCACACACTACTGTAACAATTATGCAACTGTCTATGAATCATTATAGTTAAGGACCTAACCTCTCTGATGTGGCATGCTAGAATGGAGACGGAATGAACAAGATTTGCAAGACATAACCCTACTACCAAAGTGTTTTTTAGAAGATTGATATAAATATAACATCTCTATTATTTGTTTAAAATATGTTGGGGGCTTCCCTGGTGGCGCAGAGGTTGAGAGTCCGCCTGCCGATGCAGGGGACACGGGTTCATGCCCTGGTCTGGGAGGATCCCACATGCCGCGGAGCGGCTGGGCCCGTGAGCCATGGCCGCTGGGCCTGCGCGTCCGGAGCCTGTGCTCCGCAGCGGGAGAGGCCACAACAGTGAGAGGCCCGCATACCACAAAAAAAAAAAAAAAAAAAAAAATATGTTGGGAATATATCACAATTTTTAAAAATGTATCTTCCATAATATTTTCCAGGAGAACTCCTTGCCTTTTTCCTCAGGCCCAAACCGTACATTCAGCATTTTTCAATGGTCACTGTTAAATTGGATGAAGCATCAAAGATTTTCAAACGTGATCCTTTCTTGGGCCATTCCTGGGGGGAGAAGATGGCCTCAGAAATTCCACTCTGAGAACACAGAGGTCCCCAGTAAGAGAGAGAGCAAGGACATTAAACTGATACATTTTACCTTACTCAGTAAATGTTTCATTGCTGTCTCTCACCCCGAGGTGAGGCTCATCGCCTTAGCATAAGAGAGAGCTCCCTAACACCATACACAAAAATAAGCTCAAAATGGATTAAAGACCTAAATGTAAGGCCAGAAACTATCAAACTCTTAGAGGAAAACATAGGCAGAACACTCTATGACATAAATCACAGCAAGATCCTTTTTGACCCACCTCCTAGAGAAATGGAAATAAAGACAAAAATAAACACATGGGACCTAATGAAACTTAAAAAAGCTTTTGCACAGCAAAGGAAACCATAAACCAAAAGACAACCCTCAGAATGGGAGAAAATATTTGCAAATGAAGCAACTGACAAAGGATTAATCTCCAAAATTTATAAGCAGCTCATGCAGCTCAATAACAAAAAACAAACAACCCAATCCAAAAATGGGCAGAAGACCTAAAGAGACATTTCTCCAAAGAAGATACACAGACTGCCAACAAACACATGAAAAAATGCTCAACATCATTAATCATTAGAGAAATGCAAATCAAAACTACAATGAGATATCATTTCACACCAGTCAGAATGGCCATCATCAAAAAATCTAGAAACAATAAATGCTGGAGAGGGTGTGGAGAAAAGGGAACACTCTTGCACTGCTGGTGGGAATGTGAATTGATACAGCCACTATGGAGAACAGTATGGAGGTTCCTTTAAAAACTACAAATAGAACTACCATATGACCCAGCAATCCCTCTACTGGGCATATACCCTGAGAAAACCATAATTCAAAAAGAGTCATGTACCAAAATGTTCATTGCAGCTCTATTTACAATAGCCCAGAGATGGAAACAACCTAAGTGTCCATCATCAGATGAATGGATAAAGAAGATGTGGCACATATATACAATGGAATATTACTCAGCCATAAAAAGAAAAGAAATTGAGCTATTTGTAATGAGGTAGATAGACCCAGAGTCTGTCATACAGAGTGAAGTAAGTCAGAAAGAGAAAGACAAATACCGTATGCTAACACATATATATGGAATTTAAGAAAAAAAAATGTCATGAAGAACCTAGGGGTAAAACAGGAATAAAGACACAGACCTACTTGAGAATGGACTTGAGGATATGGGGAGGGGGAAGGGCAAGCTGTGACAAAGCGAGAGAGAGGCATGGACATATGTACACTACCAAACGTAAGGTAGATAGATAGTGGCAAGCAGCCGCATAGCACAGGGAGATCAGATTGGTGCTTTGTGACCGCCTGGAGGAGTGGGATAGGGAGGGTGGGAGGGAGATGCAAGAGGGAAGAGATATGGGAACAGATGTATATGTATAACTGATTCACTTTGTTCTAAAGCAGAAACTAACACACCATTGTGAAGCAATTATACTCCAATAAAGTTGTAAAAAAAAAAAGAGAGAGCTTGTTTCCAACTTCTAGGCAGTGCAGAAAGGCTTGGGAATCAGGTGAGGCGGGGGGATAGGGGTTGCCTAGAGATTTCTAAATTCTTTTTTTCCTGCCTTCCTTAGCCTTCACAAGGCTAAGACTAAAGGACTCAAGTCCTATGCTTTTCCTCTAGTGTAACACGGATGCAAGGTATGTGGAATGTTTTTCATGAGTGAGTTTGACAAAGGTAAGGAGAGATGCAAAAGACCTGAGTCAGAGCCACGGAAAAAGTTATCAGCCAGAAGAGTTCCTGAGGGTCACCAGTTCAGAGCTACCCTAGACCCCCTGTGGTCACGGAGCCAAGAGGCTCACCACAGGGCTGCCTGCTGCGGCAGGGCCAGGTCACTGCTTTCAGAGGCAGGGGTAGACCCCAGGCTGGTGGGCCATATGAGAACTCCCAGAAGACTCTGAGAGGGTTGCAACGCACAGGAGCTGTGGCGCAGTGCTCACCAAGCTGAGAAGTCAGATCACTGGCTCCAGAAGCTGCTGATTTCAACAAACTGCAACCAGGAATCATCCAGGTGACAAATGACCAGTTCCCAGAGAGCCAAGGGCAGACAGAGCTGCTTTTCCAAGGACCCCACCTCGTCCCTTCCTCCATTGGGACACAAAGTCTCTCCCAATATTCACTCTAAAGCCATTTTAGAGATGATAAAAGGGGAAAGGGAGGCCAGCCGAGAGACATTTGAAATTTTCTGAAAATGGCTACTTAAATTATCAGCTCAGTTGGATGTTTGAACATTTATTTAAGTTTTCCTCCCAGCTAACCAGTTGGAAGGGGCTTGGAATTATATTCAGATTAGTTAAAACCAAAAGAACAAAATGTTTTCTCTGCACATCAAAGTTATGAGTTCAATTTGCCACCTTGCTATAGCTTTTAAAAGTAATAAAAACAAGTCCAGCTGAGATAATGTACAGAACTATAAAGCCTACAGTTACAAGGCATTTGAAGGTATTTGAAGGCCACAGTCCCCCCACCCTGCTTCTGGAATCACTGCTTGGAAAATACTCCTTTCTCCTTATTTTGCTGTGAAAATAAAATCACTCTAAAAAAAAAAGGCTGTTTAAAACAAACAAACAAACAAACAAAAAACTCCTTTAGTACCTTCTTAAATTCTTCCAGGGATGGAAATGGCCATCATTGAACAAAGCATAAAATACGTTTTTCTTCTTTTATGTTGAAATCTGATTTTTATATTCCTTTTACCTATTGCCCTCTGAAACATCTTTAGGTGATCACTTTTTTTTCCCCTTCCATTACTTTTCCCTGGGATGTAAATTAGCAATTACTTAGCTCCCACAACAAAGTCTGAGGTCATAAATGAGGGCAGACAGTAATTTAATCTGTGAGAGACTGTGATATCATCTAGTTAGTTTGGTAACAACAGCAAACCATAGAGTACTTCCTATTCATACTGTCTCAGTTTTTTTTTCTTTTTTTCTGTCTTTGAACTAACAGACTTTTCTTTACCAGAAAAAATCAAATTATAACTTCAATCTTGGTAAAAATTCCAAAGGTAATCGAAATCTTTCTTCTTAAAATCTATGAAAGAGCAACCAAGCCAATCTGTGTGTGTTTTAAGTAATCTGTTGAAACAGGAAAATTCCAATGGCAAATTCAGACAACTTGCAGCAACATAATACATTTGTTTATTTAGTTAATATTACAGTGGTAACAGGTTAAGAGCACTAGATCTGTGTCCTCAAAAGAGGATAGTGATCAAGATTTTTATTTGTAAATTTCACTGTTCTTAACTATTAAAAATCTATTTTCCAAAGGAGTAATAATATGCATTATTTTTAAATGACAGATCTAAACTTTCAAATTTATGACCAAGAGCATATTTGTTCATTAAACAAAACATTAGGGACATTTTAACTATTGGTTGCTGCTTTCAGGAAAGCACAATGTCCTTGAAGCAAATATACACAAAACATACTTTTCCATGGTGATTTCAACCATTGTGTATCATGTCAGTGAGGGAACCTGAGAACCCCAGATGTTGAGAACTCTCCGATTGTTGCAATACACTCTGGTTTAAACAATCAACCGACAAACATGTATTTAGTGCCTACTATGTACAAGCCAGCATCCTAAAGCAATACAGGAAACACAAAGAAGTAAAATTATTGGTCCTTGCCCTGCTCAGGCTTCCAACGAAGTGGTCAGATTACACACAGACACAAATTACTCTACTTTCAATGTCTTCAAAAGAAGTGATGACGTTAACTAGATTGTATGTTAGAATCACCTATGCTGGAACCGAGAGGAAGCAGGGACATAAGCAGGGGCATCCTCGGCACCGATTAAAGTCTGTCTGAATCAGATTTCTGAGTTCTAAGTCTGAGGGCTGCTTGAACCCTCGTATCTGAAAGTGTTCTAGCCAGTCTCACATCTGCCACTGTTAGTGACTGTATTTGGCAATTGTTTCACGGACTCATGATAAGGGAGCAAGATAAACAAATATATATAGTATGTGAGTATATTATGATTTGAGTACAGTATATATTATTTGAATATAGTATATATTCAAATCATATGTAGGGTGATGTTGAAAGCTAGGAGTTTGGGACTTTCCACTCTGCATGGGAGAAGGCTAACCCACGTTATTTATTTATTATAAGACAAACAAGAGACTACATAAGAAAAGTACGAAAAACTCTCCAAACTTCACTGAACACAAGCAAAAATAGAAAGGCTAGAGGAGAGGATAAGAAAAGAGGGCCTAGCACAAAGGAGAGGCTTGGATGGGACCCTGGGGAGAGAGCCTTCCCCACTGCTACCTCCGCGCCCACCCCATCGCCAGTGTCCCAAAGAAGAGGCCCTGGGCTAGGCAAGTGGAGAAAAGGAAAGCAGAGACACATTTTTTCAAACACCACAAATAAATAAATAAATACGTTAAGCAAGAAAATAACCTATTAGGCACCGCTTGAAAGGCAGCAGCCCTCAGGGGTCGGGCAGGCCTCACCCTCTACCTGCAGGTGGCGGCGACGCGGTCCGGATCAGCCGAGACTGGGAAGCCGTCACCTGAGGTCCCGGCCCGGTGCCTGTCGTTACTCTTGGATGTGCACCTCCAGAAGCTTGGGTGAAGGAGAAAGCCTAGTGGAGCTGCAGCCAAGCTCCCGGGCGGCCCCCGGGGAAAGTGCGCCCTGTCCTTCCTGGCCTAATGCAGACCAGCGCCCCGGGAGTGCCCAGCTCTTGGTCTTTGAAACTAAAAGAGCCGTTTGTCAACCGGGCGGGAGGATGGCTTCCATTACAAGCCCTCCTCCCCCACCAAAGCCCGGAATCTTTTAAAACTCCCTAGTCGCTTGTTCTCAGCTCCTTTTTGCTCCAAAGTGGGCTTTGGATAAGGACTGCAGGATGCCTGGGGTTCGAAGCGCGGGACCGATTTTACTAAGCACCTGGCTCCGCTCTGGGTGCCGTGGGAGGGGCGGAGGGGCTCATCGAAGCGCGCACCTTCCTTCACCCGAGGGTGGGAGAAAGGACCAGCTGCCGAGATCCTTCTCAAGTCTGACTTCCTTTGAAGTAGGGCTGCAGAAAAGGAGAGTGGTGGTTCTCGAGACTCCGCTAGAGGCATCAAGCAGAATCTGGCGAGCGAGGGGCCCTGCAGGGCGCGGCTGAGGGCTAGCTGGGTTTTCCCGAGGGAAACCCGTGGCGGTAACCGTGGCTCAGCTTAAACAGAAACGACGGCTGGCGGGGCTGAGGGTCAGGCTCAGCTGGCGACGTTAGTAAGTTCGCGATCTGCACCAGTAGGACGGGGCGGAAAGAAAGACCGAAATTGCCAAGGGAGGGGCAAAGAGGGATGCAGAAGTGCAATCGCAGGGGAGGAAGAAGCGAAAGAGGAGAAAGGGGCCCGCTAGTCTTCCCAGTTTATAAGCAAAGCGTCCAATTCCACCTTTGTCGCGCGCCTTTCCCGGGTCTCCACCAGAAGCGCGCAGTGTCCTAGCCCCGCTTTTCCCATTGCACCCTGACTCCTGGGATACTTTCACCTCTCGCACCCGGCCTTCCTTTCTCCTCATCCTCCCCTTCTCTTGGTACAAAGCTCCTGCTTGGCCCTGGGCTCAGAGAGTAGTGATCCGGGACGTGCAGGTGCCATTACGGAAGACGCCGCCGGACTCCAGGTTCTCAGGCTGGAAGTCCTCCACACTGTAGGCGCGGCTCTTGAGGGCCGTGGCGTAGTAGTCGACTGGCTCCTCGGCGGCGTTGTCCATCCAGCTGAGGCAAAGGATGCGCTGGAAAGAGCGCTTGAAGTTGTCTGAAAGGAAGCCATAGAGGATGGGGTTGGCGCAGCTGTTGGCATAGCCGAGGATGACCGACAGCTGGCTCACCGTGGCGTCGTCCTGCTCTGCGAACACGTTGACTAGCTGCACCACATAGAAAGGCATCCAGCAGATGACAAACACCATCACCACCATCATCACCATCAGGGTGATCTTGCGCTCTGAGCGCTTGCGCTGTTGCCAGCCGGCCTTGAGGGCCACCATGCGCATTTTGGCGATGATGAGCACGTAGCACAGGCAGATGGCCCCGACGGGCAGCAGAAAGCCCATGAGAAAAGTGTACAACACGAAGCCCACCAGCCAGCGCTGGGCGGGCTCGGGCATGAGCATGTTGCAGGCCACCGTGCCGTCACTGTTGGCCGCCGTGCGCGAGAAGACCACGATGGGCAGAATGACGAGCAGCGATAGCACCCACACGCCCAGATTCACCACCTTGGCCACGGTGGGCCGGCGGTAGCGTGCTGCCTTGATAGGGTGCACCACGGCCACGTAGCGGTCCACGCTAAGCACAGTAAGACAGTAGATGCTGGTGAACATGTTGACTGCGTCCACGCTGAGCACGAGGCGGCAGAGCAGCGCGCCGAAGGGCCAGTGGCGAAGCAACGTGGAGGTGACCAAGAAGGGCACGCTGAGCATGAGCAGCTCATCGGCGATGGCCAGGTTGAGGATGTAGATGTT
Organism: Hyperoodon ampullatus; assembly: GCF_949752795.1. Taxonomy (NCBI): domain Eukaryota; kingdom Metazoa; phylum Chordata; class Mammalia; order Artiodactyla; family Ziphiidae; genus Hyperoodon; species Hyperoodon ampullatus. The sequence continues at coordinate 119,382,641 of NC_136916.1, read as the reverse complement.
GGTGGCCGTCTTCATCTTGGCGTAGCGCAGGATCACGTAGATGACCATGGAGTTCCCACACAGCCCCACCAGGCACACCACGGAGTAGATGAAAGAGATGAGGATAGCGCTGCCCTGGCCCTCGCTCAAGGTCCCGTTCTGGGACGCATTTCGCCCCGGCTCCTCCATCCCGTCTGCAGCTCCGGCCCCGGGGCCCCTGCTGCCGCCGCCTTCCCCACAGCTGCCTGGGCTGGGGCTAGGAGAGGAGGGAGAGGAGGCGGTGCCATTGGGGAACATCTCAGCTGATGGGGGCCGATGGGGCTGCCAGGGCTGGGGCGTTCTCCTGGCGCCCCCGCCGCTTGCGCTGTCACTTGGCACCCCGGCCGTTCGCCCGCAGCTCACAGCCGCTGGGCGCCTGGGGGAAGCGCTCAGAGACTGCAGGGAGCGCGGCTCCACCGGCGCCGGCGGAGCGCATCGCCCAGCGGCTGCCTGCGCGCAGCCGCTCGCCGTTCCAGGGCACCTGGGCACACGCGAACGTGGAGAGGAGAGGCCGGGAGACTAGGGCCCCGCGCGGCACAGCCATTAACTGCCGCGGCTGTGGGCTGGTGAATGATTAATAGGCACCACCCGCGCGTCAGCAGCTACGAAAAAGGGGGGGGGGGAGGGGGCGGAGAAAGAGAGGGAGGTAGGCGATAGCGGTGGCTTATCACCCCTCGCCCAATTTTTTCCTTCCCAGTTTTGAGCTCCGATCGACTAGAGCAGCTGCTTCTGGGGTTCCCCTGCAGCACCCCTTTACCCATCCTTCAGGGGGACCTGGGGAGTTTCTCCGCTTTACTGGAGGGTGGATGGGAAACAAAGGTGGAGATTCTGTCCCATCCCACCCTGCTTCTATCCAAAGCAAAGATTGAAGCAGACCCTAGGCACGGATGTCTGGAGTTCATCTCCGTTTCCCTCAGTTGCTGCCCCACCCTGGGGGACCCACTCCCGTCCAGTCGTCCGGGGCCCCAAACTCCCACCTCCCGCCCCCGCCTGCCCTGCCCCTGAGAACCGCTGCGGAAGTCCTTACCCAGGGCACGCTACCTCCAGACCGACGCGTAGATGGCCCGTGCAAAGTGCCTGTGCGGTTTGGTAGCGCGGTGACGTTCTTCGTGCGGTCCCACTCCTTTCCTTGGGCGGGACCCCAGCACAGGCGCCCACTCAGATTTACTCTGAAGAGTCGCGGAAACTGACCCTACGCCGCGAACGTTAGGAGGAAGGAGGACAGCAACTGCATTAGGGGCTCCTGCGTTACAACCCCGCAGGCAGCTCTTCGAGGGAGGGAGTGTTCGGAGGCTTGAGAAAACCATTGCGAATCTCTAAATACAGCTTGTAGTGCCCAGAGCCCCCTGCGTTTCCCAGAGGAAAATCGACTTTAGAAAGCAGGACGCGCGCCTGGGGGCACAGAAGGAGCCCGAGGCTCCCCCCGCCTCCCTCTCCCCGCCCCCTCCCCTCCCAAACGTGCCAGGCGCGATATTGGAAATCCATCTAGGTGTTCGCTGGGAATAGATACGGCTGCGACGCTTGGAAAGGCTCCGCCCGCATCCCTGATGTACTTTGTACCCGGGAGAATTGGTGGGCCCCGGGGGAGGAGAGTGTATAGGCCTGGGAGAGCAGGGATGCCAGTCGGGGCCGGCAGGTGATCAGACCTGTCACCAACTCCAGGAACATCAGGACGACCTTCGAGTCTCTCAGTGAAATACTTAAGATTGCAGCCTTTTCTGAGGCCCCTGGATGTGTGCCACGTGCCTAAACTTTTAAGACACAAAAAATCAATGTAGGCATGCCTAAAGCTCACTGACTTCATTTAGGAACTGAACAGTTACTGTGTTTAAAAAAAAAAGTTCAATTATCATGATTTTTAAGGATCTCTAGGACTTTCCACCATCCCTAGTCTGGGCTCCCTTTGGCTTTCCAATCCTTCCAGTCCAAAGAAGAATCACTCCATTCAGCTCCCCAATTCTTTTCAAGATCCCTTCAAGTCTTTGTCTGAACCGTGCAGGTTCCCAGGAAGACTGACCTTCAGCAGCCTAGTGCTGCGGGGCCTCTTTCAAGCCTAAGCTTTGTGTCAGTTTTTGTTAGTTCTTCCTCTCAGCCAGGCGGCACCCACTGTGCTGTGAGTCTCAGCTTCCCTCCCACCAGTACAGTTTACACTAAGGAGAGGCAAACCTAAACAGAAACTAAATTCCTCATCGAGGATATTTGTACCAGACAGTCCAGAATGCAGAAATGGATGCAGAAATTGGAAGAAAAAAAAGTAAAATTTCTATTTTCCCCTTGCTTTATCTGGGTATCATTTGCATGTATGTGCTTTAGTTCTCAAAACTAAGTGCTCCTCAAAGCAAAAGAGTAACTTTTGTAGTGTGTTGATTATAGCAATCAGAGATAAAAGAAAAGATGAAGACTGTCATAGGAATGTGTGCAACGGACACTGAATTATTAATGAGAAATGTGCTGGGAAGATATCTGAAATTTCCTAAGACCCAAGCTGCTTAACCCATTGCTTTATCTCAACAAATTACTTTATCTTAAGTAGGATGTGGAATTCGTGGTTAGTTGTATTTCATTTTCCTTAAAAAATACAGTGCATATGGAGGGAAAAAAAAAAGAATGTTCATCAGGTTTTTAAAAAACCGGCTTCTTTTTCCCCAGCAGAGCTTTTAACAAGCCAAGCCTCGTAATGATTTAAATGCCTCTTTGCCAGTCACTGACTAAAGACACCTGGCTATTCCTCAGGGGGGTGACATTTCAACAGTCATCATCTAGATGCCTTGGCTTTGATCATGGTTGCTCCAGGGGGAGTGAGTGATGGGAGCCAGTAAAACACAGCTCTGTTGTTCAGGATCTCATATGCTTATTTTGCAGCTCATCTTAGGGAAATCTCCTCTCAATTTACTGGTAGCCTCATATACAAAAGAAGAAAACTTAAGACCTGATGTGAGCATGCTTTTTTGTTTCTTTGTGAAGTGGTTTCTATGATGAATTTTTAATCCATGAAAAGAGATTGACAATGAGATGCTACTTTACATCCACTAGGGTGGCTATAATAATTTTTTTAAGGAAAAGAAAGATAACAAATGTTGAGCATATGAAGAAATTAGAACCCTTATATGTTGCTGGTGGGCATAAAAAATGATGCAGCAACTTTAGAATATTTGATGATTCCTCAAAAAGTTAAACAGAATCGCCATATGACCCAGCAATTCCACTCCTAGGTATTTACTCCCCAAAACTAAAATAGGTATTTGAACAAAACATTGTCCATGAATCTTCATAACAGGACTATTCATAGTAGCCAAAGAGATCAACAATCCAAATATCCATCAACTGATGAATGGATAAACAAAATGTGATATATCTTTTTATGATCCATCCATAAAAAGGAATGAAGTTTCAAAACGCACTACAACATAGACAAACCTTGAAAACATTACACAGAGTGAAAGAAGGCAGACACAAAAGTCACATATTGCATGATTCCATTTATATGAAACATCCAGAACAGCCAAATCCATAGAGACGGAGCAGCTTAGAGGTTGGCAGGGGTTGAGGGGGAGAGGGAATGGGAAATGAGTGCTTCATGGGTATGGGGTTTTTTGGGGGGTTTATGAAAATTTCTGGAATTAGATAGTGGTGGTGGTTGCACAATGCTGTGAATGTACTAAAAGCCACTGAATTGTACACTTCGAAATGGTTAAGATTATGAATTTTATGTCATGTGAATTTTTCTTCAATAAAAAGAGATTGAGATGGATATGAGCCATGCAGTGTTATCAAATCTTTTCAGCCATTTATTTCTTAACATTGTATCTGTGAACTAATCCATGAACAAAGGAAAACAACCAAAAAAAGGCAGCATGTTTCTGGGCTAAACAACATATGATTGGAGTTGCAGCTGTTTTAAAATTATATTAAAGGCAGAAGCCCAGTTAGGAATCTGCCTTCCTCTCAGACCTCAATTTAATATAAGCATTTCTTAAAGAAACAAGAACACTAATGTAGTTAATTATGTATCTAAAGCTTTGAAAAGCTTAAAATAAGCTTGTTTTCTCCAAGACAGTTAGCTGTCCCTCATTTCTCTCTTCTTCTGTTACTATCTTTCCTATGCCTCTATGATCTGAATATTTCTCCATATGAGAGAAGAAAGAAGATGGCTTTCAAGAAGGGGAGAATGAAAGTCCTAATTTAGGAAGCTGCAGATTCTTAGGCAGACTCATTTTCTTCCCCCACCTCAATTCTCTCCTACAAGCTACATTCCCCCGTGCTATCATGTACCAGGTGTACACTTTGATTACTGTGTTTATCACACTGTGCTGTGATTTGTGTGTGTGTGTACTTGTCTGTCCTCACTTCTAAATCTGTAAGCTTGTCCAGAACAGGGGCTATATTTTATTTATCTTTATACCCACGACACCTAGCACAGAACCTGGAAAATTGCCCAATACCTCCTTGTTCTATTTTCCAAGGCATCCCATGGATAGTACCTTCTTTCTTCTAACCCATAAAATTTAGACACAAAGAAATGAACTTTGGGCCTCTTGCAAGAAGAGCTTTAATATCTGTGTAATATCACCATCTGTAATAATTCCTTATACATTTCAATCTTCTGAATAACTTCAATCTGCATATCCTATATCAACAGTGATCATGCTGATGACTCATTCATTGATCATTCTTGGTCTTAAATTTACTGGCAGAGAAAGGGCTCTGGAAAATGGGTAGTACATACTTTAGTAGCTCATGATAGTTATTTAATAGTATCATGCAGTATGAAAACCATTATACGTGGAAGATCATTTCTTTCTCATTGCAGCCCTATGTCCCAGTTGGTTTGGTGAAATAGTAATTATCAGGAACTCAAACTCTGCTTCTGTCAAAATCATTACTAATGTGTTTTTTTCCAGTTGGAGCCTATGGTGATCCTCAAATGAGCTCCTTTAATCCATGTCAGTGGTAAAGGGCTGGCTGGGGCCAGGGATTAAAGGGAACGCTTCCTGGAACATACTCTGCACTGGCATCATCAGAGTTGTGTTTACACACAACTGTTTTGGAAGATGGGACCAAACTGGCTCTGAGGGGTGGGCACCGCTCAGCAATATGACCCACAGCAGAGGTATATGTCACTCAAGGGCCATCTGTCATTAAGCAGTTAACATGATGACAGCCTAATAAGAAAGTCACCAGAGTGCAAAAGTAGCTATGGGGGGCTTCCCTGGTGGCACAGTGATTGAGAGTCTGCCAGCCGATGCAGGGGACATGGGTTCGTGCCCAGGTCCGGGAAGATCCCACGTGCCATGGAGCGGCTGGGCGCGTGAGCCACGGCCTCTGAGCCTGTGCGTCCGGAGCCTGTGCTCCGCAATGGGAGAGGCCACAGCGGTGAGAGGCCCGCATACCGCAAAAAAAAAAAAAAAAGTAGCTATAGGGCTAAGAAACAATCCTGGACCTCATTTCCCAGTGATGCCCCATCGCTTCACAACAGCCCTGATGGCGTGTGGTTCAGTTCATCACCAATCTCAGCAAACCTGCTCTAGCTCACTGATTTTCCTATTGCCTCTCCGTGAAACAGCAGGACAGTGTCTTTTTTTGTGCTTTCAAAAAACACACATGGTGCAACAACTCCCATTTATCTCTATGGATTCTCTACTACGAAATGATATTTCTAAGAACAAGAATTCAACACATACAGAAAAGTTTTCATTATTATTGATGGATAAATAAAAATAAAACAAAAGCAGCCACACGTTACCTGTATTATTTTGAGTAGTCTTGCCCAGTAATACATTCTTCTGTAATGTAGTCTCTGTTAGTCAAGGATTTCAAGATCAGTTGCATTGGTTTCAATGCACTTTGGGGGCATTTTTCTTTTTAGCAGAAAATACAAAAAAAATGCTTTCAAAGGCACAAAATCATAATTTTGTTTCTTTTTTTTTTTTTTGTGGTACGCGGGCCTCTCACTGTTGTGGCCTCTCCCATTGCGGAGCACAGACTCCAGACGCGCAGGCTCAGCGGCCATGGCTCACAGGTCCAGCCACTCCACAGCATGTGGGATCCTCTCGGACCGGGGCACGAACCCGTGTCCCCTGCATCAGCAGGTGGGCTCTCAACCACTGCACCACCAGGGAAGCCCTAATTTTGTTTCTTTTGATTGATGTTTGATTTTTGAGCAGAGTGTCTAAACATTTACAACAAATCACCCATTCTTTGAGAGAGGGCTGTTCCTTTGGAGTGGGCTGTATCTGTCAGTCAGCTTCACCAGTTAAGGAACAACCCAAAGCCAGCAAAGGGCCAGGTGTGGAAAGTAAAGCCATTTTGTAGGTGAAAGCTATGTAGCCTTCTTTAAGACATAAAATGTTTTATTCTTAGTTTAAAAACAAAAGGCATATAATTAGAGAGAGATTTAAGTCTATGTAGTCATCATAACACCTGCCATGTTGAGACAGGAGCCTAGGCAAATGCTCCATCAGCCAAAACACTGCTTTACTTAGATGACAGGAAGCAACTTAAATGCTGGTCTTTTCTCCTTTTCCACAATTAAGTTGGAATTGGTCAGTGGCATGTCTGTGTTGCTTACATGTCTGTCTTCTGCTCGAAGCAGGAAGAATGGGCCGTGAGTGATGGACTCAGAACCACCGAGAGTGGTCCAGGAAGGGAATGGCTGGATCGCCTGCTCACTCCCTCCTCCTGAGGACTGGCAGCCTCACCACCTACACTGTGCCCTGCCTCTGCTCTCTCCTTTCTTTAGGCAGTTGCTGGGGCAGGGGTGGGGAAGGGATGGTACTTCACTTTGACCTTGAGGAAGCAGCGAGAATGCCTACCCCTCCTTTCCTATTGGGAGAAGCAGGTGAGAAGATTGCACAGTCCAGGTGGGACCACCTGGCCTGATCAGGAAGTCACCATTCTTTGACAGCTGCCTGGGTGAACTGAAATTTCACTGCTCATGCAATTAGCCAGAACACTGGTTTCTGATACTAGACCCTATGATTTTTTAAAAAAATTCATAGAAGTCATATTCAGACTATTGTAGAATACTGACATAATTACATAATTGTATATCGTCACTTATGGTCCCCATTTCTTAGTGAGAAAGAACTGGAAATTAATATCAGAATTCCATTATGTATGAATAATGCTGTGTTTTTAATCAAAACTGAGTAATCTGTTCATTAATTTAACAAATATTTATTGAGTGCCCACTGTGTGGCAGGCACAGTTCTAGGCATTGGAGATGCAGTTGCAAAGATGAACTAGCTTCCAGCGGAATTCTAGTGAGGCAGAAAGAGAGTCAACAGATGGACACGTGGGTAATTTAACTGCATTTAGTGGTAAGTTCTAAGAAGACAAGTAGGGGCAAGAGACCAGAGAGTGCTGGAGGGGTGGGTGTATTTGACCTAGATTAGATCAAAAGGGCAGGGAACGTGATGATGAAAGAGCAGCCCTGGAGGATGTGAAGGTTAAGAAGTACTGTAACTTCAGTTATAGCAGCACGTGTGAAGCAGTGGTTCCAGGCACACTTCAGTTACACCCCTGCATCCCTCCTTTTCATTTATTTATTTTTTGCTTCCTAACGTCATCATAATTTAGAGAACACCTTTAGATCTCATCTAGACTGCTCTTTGAACCTGGTGGATCCCACTGACTATTTCAGTTGAGCTTTCCGAACCCTAGGAAAGTAGATTAGGGAAACAACAACCTCTGTAGAGTGCTGCCTTTGCAAGGTTTCTCCTCTGGGGCTATGCTTCATGTTACACTGGCACCTGTAAGCAGATTAAGGGAGGAAAAGGCCAGGAGTTCAACATGTGTAAAAGCCAGTTCTGAAACTGAGAACACTTGAACAATGCATTTCTTCTTCTTCTCAGTGAACTGGGAAAACTCCTTCCTGAGTGGTGAGGCACAAGCATGCGTGCTCTGGATTATCTGCCAGGGAAGAGCACGGGAACACCTGAGCTCATCCATGAGATGGGTGATGGCGTGCTGCTGGTTTCTCGTGGCCAAGACTTAAAAACAGATGAAAACGAGGATCTGCTTTGGACCAGAACTGTGTGCAAATGAGTACATTTGGCAGCAGGGACTGGAAAGAGGAAGGCAGGCTAGTTGGGGAAGGGGTTTGGTGGGAAAGGGAAGGTTCTGGCACGTCGTAGGACACATGGGCTTAGTGTTGTCTTCTGTAATCACACTTTATATGCAACTGTCTACTATAGCAATTCTGGGTAAAAGCAAAATTCTGGTTTTCAATCATCCCATGTTTCTCTCATTGGTGGTAGTGCAAAACTCATACTCGAATTAACAAAGTCTCTGATGTAAATAATGATTCAGTTGACTCAGCACCTCCTAGAGAGCACAGCCCTTGTGGCTCCCTGCCCAGGGGTCCCAAGCCCACTTCCAGGGCCAGTGTGGCCGACTGCAGAGCAGATACAGACACCTCTAGGCTGGAGGGGAGGCTAAATGATGACTGGGGGAGGATGAGGCAGATGAGGAGCGAGCTTGGCTGAGGGGGCCAGGGTGTCTCTACTCATGTACATGAGGCTGCTCACTGTGCAGGACAGAGCCAGGGGTGGAAACTGAAGTGGGCAGGTTCCAGTGCAGAGCTCGTGAGGAGTGCCGGAGTCTACATTCAAATTCTGCCAGGTCCTAACGAAGGTAGGATGATATGGCATATTTTATTAATAGATCCTAAGCTGGATTTATAACCCTCAAGGTAAGCCAACCAAACAAAACAGTTGGGTCTCTGGGAGAACTCTGAGCACAGATGTTCGACCCAGGCCACTGAGAATATGAAGAGAGGATGTGGTACCAGCCATTGTTTCCTTTTCTGCCCGTTCCCTTGGCCCTTCCCCATTTCAAAATGAAATTTTGCTCCTCCTCTAGTCGCAAAGCAAACTATTACATAAATAACCCTTGAAGCAAAGAAGTAACAGCACAAAAGGTGGTTCAGGCCCTTGGAAGAACGATAGGGGGTGAGGTGTTATGGAAATGTGGTTAACATCTGGGTCCCAAATTTGCCAGTAAACAATAGCCTGGGGCATCCCTGATGACGCAGTGGTTGAGAGCCCACCTGCCGATGCAGGGGACGCGAGTTCATGCCCCGGTCCAGGAAGATCCCACATGCCGCGGAGCGGCTGGGCCCGTGAGCCATGGCCGCTGAGCCTGCGCGTCCGGAGCCTGTGCTCCGCAACGGGAGAGGCCACAACAGTGAAAGGCCCGAGTATCGCAAAAAAAACAAAAAACAAAACAAACAAACAAAAAAACAATAGCCTGTCACACCTTTAACAGTGAAAAACTGGATGGGGCAAAGGAGGCACATTTCTTGTATTTAATACAACAGAACAGTAATTAAACTCTAAAACTGATGTTGCTGAGGAATTTTTACAGACACAGAAACATTCAAAACATTGCTGTGTGAAAAGTCTATTTCAAAGCTATATGAGCCCATTAAATACACACACGGACACACACACACACACACACACACACACACACACACAAACCGCAAACGAGCATATGTCTGCAGAGGTCTGAAAGGGCAGTTACTAAGATATTAAAAGTGGTTATCATGAGGCAGCTGTGTAATGGATGACATCTCCCTTTTGTACATAGAGATTTTCTAATTTTTCAGCCATGAGTGTGTATTGCTTTTAAATAAAAGTGATAAAAGCTTTTCTTTTTTCATTTAAAAAGAAGAAAAGACTCCAGGCCATAAAGTGTCTGCTCTATTTAATGGGGCATTCGCTGATTTATTTTCTCCTTAATTATTTTTGCTTTCAGAAAAACAGTAATAAATTTATTCTAGAAATTAACATGTTGTGATGCAAATTAAATAGTAAACAAAATGTATCCAGTAGAAGGTGACAGAAGGAACTAAAAAGTTTCCTTTCTTCCAGAAACTCCTATAGCCCCATGGCCACGTGGTCTCTTGAGTGTGCTTGAGTCTCCTATGCCCACCTCTTGGAATCGCTATTGTCACGTAAATTACAAAATCTACAAAATCGTGCTGTTTGTGAAAGCGTGGTATAGTTGTCTACTGCCAAACTTTTGAGTTTAGATTACATATTTTCCATGAATTTAACCTTGTGCAGATTATTTGACCTGTTTGTGCCTCCGTTTTTTCTTTTGTGAAGTATAATGCATCTACCTGACAGGATTATTAAAAGAACTAAATATGTTCAAAGTGTTTAGAGCTGTGTCTCACATGTGGTAAGCATTATATAAGTATTTAGTATCACAGGATTCCCCTGCTATCTGGAAGTAGAGCATTCCTTTGAAACCTTTCATAAGCAGAAATGGCATAAAGCAAAGAAGCAATTACCTTAGGACGCATTTTGCTAACAGATGCGCAAAATAAATCAAGATAAAACACAGATGCTCACAGACACTTTTCAAAGCTATGGTGCCGGATGCCGAGATGTTGAATGTAGTTCTGGGGAAGGACCGTGGCTATGCCTCTCTCCCTACTTCAGCTGCGTGGTGCCTCTATAATCATTCATTGCAAAACAAATGCTGACTGCTATTTTTGCTTTTTGCCTTTTTTTGTAGAAGCAAAAATCCTCTTCGGATTTCTTTCCCTTAGCAAAAACAGTTACTAATGTAGGTCTTTCATAAAAGGGATGTGGCATAAATCGAACTTTCAGTATGCAGGGGATACCCATATAAAATAATGTCTAAAGTATGAATTACAATGTAACATTATTTTTTAATCAGTCAAAAGAACTTAACAATTTTGTTTTTGCCTCTTGCTCAAGAACGTAATACAGTAGCTCTAGCACGCACTTATCCAGTTTAAGAAATATTTACTGAGCAGTTACTCTGTGCATGTTACCTGTCCTTTCTTTTCCCTCCTGCCTACACAGTTTCATAATTCAGCTCTGTGAACTGTGTTCCACCACAGGCTTTTAGTACATGTCACACATTCAGCTAAAATAACTCTAAAATGTTAATCAGTTCTATCAACATCATGCCAAAGTCAATCCAGTCCATCCACATCATAAGGATTTGAACGCACCACTGTATTCATTGCTTCAAATAACCCAGTTGTTACACAGGCACAGTCTGAGTTTACTATAACCTTTCTTATTGTCTCAATTTCCAGTGAAACCTCCAAGACCCCAAGCGGATAACTGTAGTTGGGATGGGACCTGGGCTGCACTCCTCCCCCCATCCTCCCACAGTAGAAACATGGGGAGTCCTAACCACTGGACCACCAGGGGATTCCCAGAAAATGTTTTCAATTCTAAACAGAGGTGCTGGTCCACCTCTCTCAACCCATCACCCACTTCCAGTCTATATTTAAGAGTAGAAAGGAAGATTGAGGGAGATTATTTCCTTAGAGAGAGTTGTCAGAGTGCTGTGCACTTTCCCTCCCACAGAAGATGGAAAGTGACTTCCTACCCAGTCAATAAAGCATGGGGGCTTCTATAAAACCACTTGGAGAGCTTGTCAGAGTGCTGTGCACTTTCCCTCCCACAGAAGATGGAAAGTGACTTCCTACCCAGTCAATAAAGCATGGGGGCTTCTATAAAACCACTTGGAGAGCTTGTCAGATGTCCCCTCAGGTTGGTAAGACACAGAGACTGGTGCCTGATTCTTATTTGGAAAATTTGAAGGTGAGCAAGGGACCTGCTGGAACTTCTGATGACAGAGTGAAGAGGAAAGACTACAATTGGAAAAAGCTCAAAGTGGGGCAGAGGCGGTGTTTCCCGTGAGCTGGAATGGACAGCACAGCGCACACAGGTGGGAGCACCAGGAGGGACTCAGGTTGCCTGGCGGAGTGAGGTGACCTCAGCAGGAAGTTCGTGTCTGGGCGGGGGGGCTGAGGGGGGAGCAAGACCAGCTGGCAGAGGTTGCTGGGCCAGAGAAGGGCACAGAGGAAGTCTCTAGAAAGGCATGGGGGTGATGCTGAAGAACCTACCAAGGAATTCCACAAGAGAAAGAGCCACTCCCAGAGGTCACCCATGCACAGTTATAATTGCCAATCAAGGAAGAGCCTTCCTGTCCCTTAAGGCCCTTCCCTCTCCCTCACAGGCACCAAAGGCAGAAAAAGGGAGTGAGGGAAAATAATGTAGAGAAATAATAAAGACTCCAATAAGCTGTGAGGATACATTGTGCAACACAGGGAACATAGCCAATATTTTATATTAACTATAAATGGAGTATAACCTTTAAAAGTTGTGAATCACTATGTTGTACATCTGTAACTTATATAATACTGTACATCAACTATACTTCAATTTAAAATTTTTTAAAAAGAAGAAATAATAAAGAATCCAACCACTCGCCTCTTCCTTACTGTAGAATCTAAGCATGGGTCAGGCTGAAGCTGGTACAGGGACAGGGAGCTTTAAATTGAATCAGAAATTAACGTTTCAATTTAGAAAGAATTGCTTTTTATAATGTCTGAAAATGAGACTGTTAATATCTGAAAGTGAACCAAAAATTGATGAGATCCATGTGTATTAAGACTTTCCACTCAGTTTTGTCGTATTGAACTTCCAACCACACACACTATGAGGAAGTTTCTACTTACCACCCTCATTTTACAGATGAAGAAATCAAAGCACAGAGAGGTTAGATAAGAGGCTCAGGTCACACAGCTAAAAAAGTCAGAGCTCAGATTTGTTTAGCAATCTAGCAGAGGGCTTATCCTCTTAACGACCATTCCACACTTCTGTGGTCTTATCTCTTACAGAACTCACTCAATAAAAAGATGGTTTTGGATGTAAAGAAGTTACATAAAAGGCAAATCTGTCATTTTTGTTATTTATGTTTTCCTCAATGAGTCCAACAATTACTTCATTTTTCCCCTTTATTTGTATTGCCTAACCATTTGAAAAAAACAAATGTGCCCTTGGTTAGAAATTTAGAATAATGTGTTTTGAAAAAAATTAGCCTTAATAAAACATTACTGCAAACAATTTAAGACTGAGCCATTGACGTGTCTGTGCCAAAGAAAATGCATTTTTCATTAACTGCTGACCACCATTTTTCAGTTCTAAACGTGTAACGGTCAGCACTGTAGGCAGCCTAGCACTTTGTTTTGCATGAGAATTTCTGTGTAGTTTTTTTTCTTGCTTTATTCCTGTGTTCTTGCCATGGCTTACTTTTGCCCTACCTCAGACAAACGTATACCAAGCAGTGGGTCGGCAGAGCCGCTTGATAGAGGGGAAGGACTGGCAGCTGCTTTGAAATTTGTACTGACTCCACAGAATTACAGCCAAAATGTATTCCCAGGACAGGGAGAGGGATTGCTGCTGAAACAAAATCAATTAAAAAATAAATAAATGTTTCTTCCTTAAAGCAAGCGCATGTACATTTCAAGTGGTCTAAGGGCTTGGCACTTGGACCTTGATTGATTTGACTGACAACTGTAATAAAGCTGAGAATATACAGATGCCAGATTCATTCAGATAGGGGCACATTCTTTCCTAACTGAAACGTCATGCTTCTCTTCACTAAACAATTAAGTGGGAAATCAGCATTTTCAGTTCATAAAAATGCCTTAACTCACTTGGGGTAGTCACATAAGAGAACAAAATTGTAAAGTTCAATATTCACACTTGTCCAAAACAATTCTACTTTAGCACTGGAATTCTTTTTTTTTTTGGATGGTAAAAGTTTAATTGCTATGTTATCACCTCTAAACTTAGAGATTCTTAGATGTGATTTTCACACCTGCAACATTTTAGCACCTATTTATTTTCTTGGAAAATTCTATCCAAATCTCTTCGTGAGAACACATGCTCTTAAAATCCACCAGAGGGAGATTTTAACATTGAGAACTTCAACAGAGAAGTTCTGGATTTGACATAGTTGTATTTCGGCTGACAGCTGGAACAACTTAAATTTTGAACTAAGCCTTGATGATAAGGTTTACATCTTGATAAAGCTACTCAAGATATTCCAGCTATATTAAAACCAGGGTTGAGTGGCTAGGGAGAACTGATGAAATATTGCTCTGTCTTGTCAGAGAATACACGAGGTGTCCGAGTGTGTCTGGGGGGGCGGAGCTGGGTGTGGATGGGATAAGACCTTGTGTCTCTAGAGGAGAATTAGATGACATAGATGACAGAGTAATCTCAGGCCACTGCCACTATGTACACTGTCAGTAATTCCTGGTTTTCACTGATGCGTAATACCTTGATTTGGCCCCACAGGGCAGGCTTTGACACTGCAGTTCTCTATAAGAATGATAAAAGAAGAAGTGAAAAAATGTATATAAGGGATATTTTTGAAACAGTTTGTTTTATTTGGGGAGACATGATATTATTGCAGAAATCTGGATAACCAAAACCATTGTGCCCCATCAAATCACTTGTTTGTATCAAGCAGCAACAACATGGTGCTATCAAAATTCCAGTTAATTTTTTAAAATAGATGATCTCTAGAAAGAACTCTGTAACAGGATCTGAGATGCAGTGTCTTCTCCAAAGTTTGATTAACTCCTACTAACATATGGAGGTGTTCTTAATGCCCAGTTTAACAACTGCAGTTTTGTGGATTTTTTTTTTCCTGTAATTGAGAAACAGGATAAAAAGACCTGGTTCTGGTGCTGGTTCTAGCACAGACACTTCCCTTTCTGCCATTTTCAGAGGTGAATTTCTGCCACATACAAATGACTCAGTCATTTCTCCCAGTGAATGAATTTTTTCATACTCTTGAGTGAAAAAAAAAAAAAAATATATATATATATCCTTTTTCCCATGCAGTATAGTAAACAAACTAAGTGCATCCTTTAAAATATTATGTGACTGGTTTTTGTTGTTGTTTCTTTTCTTTTTAGATTTGAATTAATGTTTTATCCCTTTATTTCCCCAGCTCAATAGGCAACACACTGTTAGGTTCTTGCCTCAGTGTGGTATGTGGCTGGTTTCCAGGCTTTTATTCTGTAGGGCTTAGGCCAACTGAGAGAATATGTTTTGAGAAGAAATATTCCTCCAAAATAAAAGGAGCTCCCTGGCAACATGATGGGGTCAGGGCAAGGGAGAGGTCTGTGGGTTCCAAAGATAGAGAGCCGCTTGACTTTGCTCCCTGGAAGAATTCTACAAGTATGGCAGGACCCTGAAGTCACTGGCCACATCCCATAGCAGGGAGGCTTGAGTGTAGACCCAGGGCTACCAGTCTCATCCATGAGTTCTGTACCTGGAACAAGCATGGGAGCAGCAGAATAGTGGACTGTGAAAGCTGGTCCCTGGATGATTGAGCTGTTAACAAATGTAGACCAACAACCAAGGTCCAGAAGAGTCTCCAGATACTTCAGATCTGGGTGTGAAATACCCTTGGAGCTTGACACAACCTCGAAGGAAAGGAAGCACCAGAAATGGCAGGAAGGATTTCTCGCCAACTTTAGAAAAATCTGTGCCCTAAACACAAGCATCAGCTCTTCCAGACAGTTCATGTCTTGTCTCACCATGTATGTTCTTCAGGTCAGAACTTCCAACGTCAGACCCTCATGACTTTACAGTTTTCCCTATTCTGACTAGACCCAGGACGCACTACTCTAGATACTTTCTTACCAGCACTCTCAACATCCTTGCTCCCCTGTTCATCTTCTGCAGTTGTCCAGCAAAATCGCCACCCCTGACCAATCCTATCCATGTTCTCCATCTCTAAACCCAAGCTGCTGAATGACGGCTAGAGAAATTCCTCAACAGCGTGGGATCGTTACTACTGAAAATCGCTTTTCATTTCAAACTGGACCCATAACCTTGCCTGACAAGACTTTGATCTATCCCTACACAGTCACCTTTCCTATTCCCCACAACTGCTACTTCAAATCAGTACCACTCCTTTCAAGTACCCTACTTCATTCTGTCTTTCCTTAATTCTCTCTCGCTGGACCTCTGATGTTTCACAGAAAAAACAGAGTTCATCCATGAGGTAGAAAATCCCTCATGTTCATTCACTCTATTCCCCAGAGTTTTTTGTTTTTTGGTTTTTGGCCATGCCACAGGGCTTGCGGGATCTTAGTTCCCCGACCAGGGATCAAACCCGTGCCCCCTGCAATGGAAGGACGGAGTCCTACCACTGGACCGCCAGGGAAGTCTCCCCCCAACCCCCCCCAACCCCCCTGCCACAAACTTATTAACATCCAAACTCATCTTTCTCTCCTTCCCTCTAATCTTGGGGGAAAACATATCCCTTTCTTAAGCAAATTCCCCACTTTGCTTTGGATCTCTTGCCCTCCAGCTTCCTCAGGGAATTCCTTCACAGGTTGTCCCCCTTCCCTCTTTTGGGTGGACTGTCTCTTTGCTTTTCCTACTTAGCATCAGCAAGTATCTCAGCCAATAACATGTATTGATCTTAGGCATTTGGTATGGTGCCAAGGATTTTCTCTTATTTCATTTTATTAATTTTTTGTTTAATTAAGTTAAACCTTGTTAATTCTCACAAGAATATGAAGTAGGGACACGAATCTCTCCATTTAACATATGAGGAAACTGAGGCATAAAAAGATTTTTGTAACTTGCCCAACATCTCACAACTAGTAAATAACAGATTTCAATTCAGTTGTCTATATTCCAGTAGATGCAATATTTAATTATACACACACACACTCAAATATGTGTGCTGTTCTAAAAGATTGTGCTTTTCATTAAAAAAAAAAAAAAAAACAACCCTCCATTGCCCCTCTGTGCCCCTTTATTTGCACCATATCTCCTTCCTTCCATTCAGGGCCAACACTTTAGGAAGAACAATCAGCACTTGCTATCTCGTTTTCTATCATCAACCTGCTCTTATTAAGGTCATCACTGTTCTCCTTTTGCTAGATATAATGAAACATTTCAGACCTTATATTAGGGACTTTCCAGTTGCATACGACAATGTTGACATTCTCTCCTTCTTAATGATTTATCCTACCGATGTTTCCTTGACATTCTCTTGCCTAATTTTCCTCTTACCTCTCTGCACGTCACTTAAGTTGATATTCCCTGGGGTTCTACACTCAAGCATCTTCTCCCTCTGTCCACTCTCCAAGAGCAATCTCATGCATTATCACAGCTACAACTTTACCTTTAGGCTGATGACTCACATATCTATCCCTACCCCAGGCATTTCCTGACTACCAACTACCTATTAGACACCTTCACTTAGATGGTCTAAGTGCATATCCAACTCAACATTTTCAAACCTCCATCAACACCTTCTCCTGAACTCTGCTTATTATAAATTTATTCTACAAAAATGCATTGACCAGTTAGTTTATGCCAGGTACTGTTCTAAGGTCACAGCAATGAACAAAAAACCCCCCAAAAGTCTGCTTTATGTAATCTGCATGCTACTGGGAAATGCTGCTGTGTTTCTATCTGTATCTGCCAGGATTTAATCAGGGAAGTAGAATCTCTATAAATATTACAGACTAAAGGGTTTATTATAGCTATAATACCTTCCACAATGGTGGGGGAAGCTGGGAATATAGCAGTCTGAGGGAAAGAGTTGGAGGAAGTTGGGAAAGTCACTAAGCAGGACTCCTGGAACCAGACCCATCCAGGTGTCAGAGCAGGAACTTAAGAACTCGTGCATCAGGGTAGGGACAGCTGTTGTCTCTTCTCTCCCTACATCTAACCTCTAGGGCCTTCAGAGAGTAATGGCTGCAGCTTCACTTATGCTCATTTTACCCTGAGAACCTACAGCAACAGTCATAGCTCAGCTAAATTGACATAGTCCAAAACCACCACACTCTCATAAATAATATATAGCTAATTTTGCCATTGGTGTTTTAAATCTATTCTGGAAATGTCTATCTTTTAATAGCTAAGAAAGGAAAGAAGAAGGAATATCCAGGATACACATCTCAAAGGAGGATGTGTTTTTCACATAAACATGGAGGAATTATGGAATAATAGGGAAGAGGAACAATGGGAGCCCCGGAAGAATGCTCTTGAGATGCTCTTGAGAGAGAAATTCAGGGTCCTCAGTGTGGACCCCAGTTTCAGTTATGGCAAGAATACTGGCTTGAATAGAGTTTAACCAAAACTGAGGTCCACCCAAGACCTGAGAATGTGATCTTATTTGGAAAAAGTGTCTTTGCAGATGTAATCAGTAAGGATCTTGAGATGAATTCATCCTGATTTAAGGTGGGCCCTAAATCCAATGACTAGTGCTCTTTAAGAAAAGGCGAGGACAGAGAGAGATACACAGGCAAGGTGGCCATGTAAAGACAGAGGCGGAGACTGGAGTGATACTGCCACAAGCCAAGGAACACCAGGAACCACCAGAAGCTGGAAGAGGCAAGGAAGGATTCTCCCCTGTAGGCTTCAGAGGGAGCATGGCTCTGGAATATCTTAATTTTGGACTTTTGGCCTCCAGAACTGTAAGAGAAGAAATTTCTGTGGTTATAAACCACCAAGTTGTAGTCACCTGTTACAGCAGTCCCAAGAAACTAATAAAGTAAGAACATTCTGCAAGTGTATTGCACCTGTGTGAAGAGGGTGAGTTTTGATCTTTCTTTTATTTTTTTAAATATTTTATATAAAATACCTGCTTGTACTATTTAAATAAATCCATTTTCTCCTTAGACCAGCCAGAGAGGATTCTGTTATCAGCACTCAGAACCCTGGTGATACAGATAGAGGAGCCCAGTGAATAAGAGACGGTGAAAAGGAATTGTCTGCAAGAAGCTAATTCTTTAAATCCCTGCCAAGTTAATTAAATAATGTTAGGCTATGAACTTAAAACCTACCTACTCTATCTTACTTAGGCTGACATTTTCTTCCACTGTATTAAAATAACTCTACATTTTAAATTTGCTGATTGCATATGCTCTGTGTAGATTAGGGAAGAAATGCCACAGAGGAAAGGAAAGGCTGTGTAAACTAAGTGTGTACCTCTGGAAGCGTAATATTCCCCACCCTCATTTACTTCCTGGGTTGTGCCAGATGACAGACAGCCAAGAGAGGCACAGAAGTGTAGAACCTCAGAAACAGAAGCTGCTATAAAAGCCATCTAGTCCAATCACTAGATGATCAGTCGATCCTCCTTACAACATCCCTTGAAAGACATGTCCAAACCATCCCTGAGCCTCTCCAGTGACAGAGGTCTCATTACCTCCTGAAGCAGTCGATGCATTTTAGGACACTCCAAGGGAGACAAAAACTTCTCCAGATGATTTGAAATCTGATACTTTTGATAATTTCTAAATTTTGCAGTCTGGGGCTGCTAAGAATCACACTCATCTTCCTGAAAGACAGCACTTCCCACATTTGAACCCAACTATCACTTCCACACCAATTCTCTTTCTCAGGCTTAAGGCTCCATTTTCTTTGACTAACATGATTTCACTCCTTCCCCGCTTTTAGGTTCATCTCCTTTGGCTATGCTCCAATTGGTAGCACTAAGTGTTCTTTCAAAGTCAAAGGCAACAGCCTTAACCTTCCTTCATTTCTCACAGTGACGCTGCACGAGATTTTGACTTCCCCACCACCAACAGATTCCATCAGAACTCCCTCCTTTGTGCTCCAATAGCTTTAGTCTGATAGCTTTAGTATCACTTTGTGCTACAATGTATATTTAAGTTCCTGCCCTGCCCCGGATTGGGCAGTGATTTTACGGAGGACAAGTATAATTTCTTTTATCTTTGAATCTTAAGTAAAAATATCACATTCCTGGGCACATAGCAGGGTTTAATAACTGAAGTGTAACCAAAAAACGAATGGGTTGTAAATATATTCCTAGGAATGGTCTTTGACCACTGATGTATCTCATGAAATGACTAAGGAGTCAAAAAGAATGCAGAGTTATATAAAACCAAAACTTTGGTGTGTTGTGTGATCAAACTACCTCAAAGAACTCAATTAAAAATCACATTAGAGAAAATAGGCCTTAGATCTATGGAAGCATCAACTCGGGGTGGGGAGAACCTGGATTGGACAGGGGTCTTGACTGGTGCAGATCAGGGTCTGGATTTTGTTCAGGTTGCTACTTCTCTAACAAAAGTCACACATTCACCAAACAGGTAAAGTAATTACAGCTGACACTTGAACAACACAGGTGTGAACTGCACAGGTCCACTTAGACGGGGATTTTTTTTTTTTCAATAGTAAATACTACAGTTCTAGAGGATCTGCGGTTGGTTGAATCCTTGGATATGGAACTGGGACCAGGGAGGAACCATGTAAACAGAGGGCCGACTATTAGTTATACTGGACTTTTGACTGCAAGGAGGGCTGGTGCCCCTAACCCCTGCATTGTTCAAGGGTCAACTGTAGTTTGAGGGGAGGGTAATCTAGGGCATGGGGAAGTAAATGACTGTGACACTGAAGGGTAGTGGGTGGCAGAAAATGACAGCATGAGATTCAAAGTGGAAGTTTTCTTGAAGCAGCTAGGAGAATGGTCCATAATGGCAACGAGGAGAATGGAGAGCACCTATCCTACCTCTAAGTCCAGACATTAAAGTGGGAGAGAAACAGCCACTATTTGAGAAGGCTCCAGAAGAAGAAGTGTTCTTAGAAGAAAGCCAGGTTTAAGTCAGAGCAGGGTGAAGATCTTGGAAGACATTGAGGATATAGGGGATGCAGTATTAGAGGGAGCACAGTCCAGAAGACCATCCTCACTTCTGAGACCAATTGCAAGTTCAGGGAGTTCCCAAAACCACCCTCAGTTTTGATAATTCACCAGAAGACTCACAGAACTTACTGAAAGCTGTTATCATCACAATTATGGCTTATTACAAGGATACAGATTAAAATCAACCTAGGGAAGAAGTATCTAGGGCAAAATCTGGGAAAGTACCAAGCTTGGAGCTTCCAGTTGTTTTCTCCCCATTCAGTCATGGAAAGCTTTACTTTCTCAGCACTGATGTCTGATGATAGCATGGAACGTTGCCAGCCAGGGACATTCACTCAAGCCTTGGTGTCCAGAGTTTTTACGGGGGCTTCATCACTTAAGCTTAGTTGACTGATCAGTGGCTGATCTCCAGCTCCAGCCCCTCAGGAAATCAAGCTAATACTGTGTAACCCAAAGCCTCCACCCTAAACCCCAGTGCTATTTATCTGACTTGCCAGCAGGTAAAGACACTCTTACCTAGCATGATATTCCAAGGGTTTAGAGAACACCTCCAGAAGCCAACCAAGGGCAAAGGCCAGATCTCCCTTTTGGCAAGGTTAAATTCTCTAGTACACAGGGGATTATACTAATGATTGATTTTTCACATTGTGTTATGAGTATTTGTAGATGTGTATGTCTCCTACAATGGAGGTAAGATCCTTGAGGTCAGAATCCAGGCAATATGCAATGTCTTCATGTTGGATGAACAAAAGAGTAAATGCATGCCTCTATGTTTGGTGTGGATCTGTACAATATAATAACCTCTAATGCCCTGGTCTGTGAAATGTGATTTTACTTATTCTTTTTGAGGAACATGAATCTTTCAACTTCTCTTGTTCCTGAAAATGAGCAAAAGTTTTCCTTTTATCAGTGGGAAAGTCTCCAGAAGAATATTGCTTTAAAGCATCCCTGCTCTACTCCTTGAAAGACAATGCATTCAAGGATTTATTCGACTTCAGAAGGACACAGTTCTCTACAGTGTGGTCTTGATGCCTAAACCAGTGCGTATTTTACTAGGAGAGAAAATGAATAAATTTGTAAAACGTTTCGTGGCTTGACAGGCATCTGATTTACCTCAGCACAAAGGAGACATCTCAAAGGCAGATGTCAGCTTATTTGTTTGACTAACAGACTTATTCTAACCATCATCTCTCTCATTACCGCTGGAAAAATGAAAGAATGACTGGAAAAGAAAACATAAAAGAATGTGCATAAAAGGCTAGAGTTAAATGGAGATATCAGAACTTCTTTTTTTTTTTTTTTTTTATTTTTTATTTTTTATTTTTTATTTTTTTGTGGTATGTGGGCCTCTCACTGTTGTGGCCTCTCGCGTTGCGGAGCACAGGCTCCGGACGCACAGGCCCAGCGGCCATGGCTCACGGGCCCAGCCGCTCCGCGGCATGTGGGATCTTCCCAGACCGGGGCACGAACCCGTTTCCCCTGCATCGGCAGGCGGACTCTCAACCACTGCGCCACCAGGGAAGCCCCAGAACTTCTTTTGATGTTATAAGTCCCAGGCTTGAATTCTGTCAACAAGCACAGCACTTCAGAAGGTGAACCTTGCCGTTATTAAAAATAGCTATAAAGAATATAAAATACCCTTATGCAATCAGAGTATAAAATATTTCAAGGTATTAGAAAAATCACTGTCGAAGGAGAAAGGATTACCATTCCCCTAATTCTTCTTATGCTAACAATAGTGTTAAATCCATGTAGTTTAGTTACCTAGAACAAACCATTAAGTCTATTATTCAATCTCCATCTAGGGTCAATTTTTTGGTTTTCCCACAGAACATAATGTAAGGATTAAAGAAATTGTCAATAATTCTTTTTTTTTTTTCTTCAAAGAAGAGACACTTTTTCATTCTAAGTTATTTTGGACATGGTTCTCACTCTCAGGAAGCAAAAAGAATGGCACTTAACAGAAATAAATAAGAAAGTTACAACCATTTATGTATGGGAAGCCATACACAATCTGAGGCCAGGAAGCCGTATCAGCTATTTCATGGTAAAGCACTACCATCATGGTACCTGGTTCAACCTGATCACTTCATTAAGGCACTCTGATTTGACCTGCCAGAGAGTATCTTCAAGACAATCTCGAGACAGATTTGTTAGGTCTGCGATGTGACTCTTAATGAAGCTCTTTCTATTACTGATTTTTAGTTATTTCACTAAAGATTATGCATTCACAACTTAATATAGTGTTCTTACAGCTAATATTGTCCCACTTCATGTAATACATGAGAATCCTATCAGAGTACGTTCCATTTATTCCACAGTTCTTTGTGCAACTGTTACCATATATTTTACTTCTTCATATTACATATATTTGACCACATACATTTATTTTTATTTTGAGCAGTTAGTAATCTTTTAAAGGAATTAAGAGGAGAGAAAGAGATAACTATTTATATTGATCCACATATTTTCCATTTTTAGTGCTCTTCATTCCTTCTTATTGATTCATGGTTCCATATGGTATCACTTCCCACTAGCCTTAGCATTTCTTATAGTGCAGGTGTGCTGAGGTGAAATTTGTTATTTTCACTCCTCTGAAAATGTCTTTTACTCTCATTGTGAAGGACATTTCTACTGTGTGTAGAATCCTGTTTAATGTTTTTTCTTTCTTTCTTTTTTCCTTTCAGCTTTTTAAAGATATTATTCTACTTTCTCTTGGTCTGCATTTTTCTGATTTCTCAGCCATCATTTTTATCTGTGTCTGCCTGTATGTAATGTGTATTTTTTCTGACTACTTTTAATATTTTCTCTTTATCAGCAGTTTGATTAGGATGTGCCAGGGTATGGTTAGCTTTATGTTTATTCTACTTGAGGTTTCCTAAGTTTTTGGATCTGTAAGTCAATGTTTTTACCAAGTTTTGGAAATTTATGGTCATTATTCATGTATTGTTTCTACTCTATTAACTTTCTCCTTTCCTTCTGGGACTCCAGTCACACATTTGTTAGATTGCTTGCTCTTGTCCCACAGGTCCCTAAGACCCTGTTAATTTAATTGCAAGTCTTTTTTCTCTACATTTTTTTGGATTGGATAATTTTTATGATCTGTCTTCAAGTTCAATGACCTATTCTTTACAGTCTCCAATTTCTTATTAAGCCAATCCAGTAAATTTTTCATTTGAGATATATGCTTGTAAATTCTAGAAATTGAATTCTTTAGAGTTTCAATTTCTCTGCTGACATTTATCATCTGCTTATCCTTTATGTTCATCTTTTCTCCATACTACAATAAAGATGTTAAAAAAATTTTTTTAAATAAATAAATAAATGAAGAAAGAATGCATCAGTGAATAAATAAGTTTTGATTCATGTATTAGAAACCAGTATCTCAGTGACAGATGAAGTTGTCCAGGAACAGATTTACTTGATCTATCCAAGCTCATTGCTTATCTTCTTTGAGCCATTAATACATCATTTCATTTTTTATATGAAAATGCATCTTAGGCACTTACTAAATACCTAATTATACAGAAAATAAAGATATAATTTTAGACATTGCTCCTAAATTTGAGGAGTTTGCTGCTTTAGTGGAGAGTCAAGATTTCAACATATAAAGCATTTATAAAATAATATTATGTATATACATATAATAATATTATTTAGAAATAATAAATGATCAAATCTTGGATTGAATGACAGTCACTGTAAATTGAAGAACATTAATACCCTATTACAAAAAGAGTTCAGAGAATAGAGAGGAGTGTGGGTTCTAGTTTTTAAGACCACATGAAGGAAACAGGATTTTATTAATCCAATCACTCAGTTAACTAGTAATCTAGTTATAGGAAATATTAAAAACAATTGATCTAGAGAGAATATTGCATGTTTCATTTGAACATGAAAGTCCTTGTATGTTCAACTTTTCAAGAAAAGTTGTCTAGTAGATAGATTGATATGTAGACTGTAGCTCAGAGGAAAGGAGATACATACTTGTAAACTTCTAGCATATATCTAACAGTTGAAGCTATGAAAGACAATGAGTTACCTAGGGAAAGTGGGCAGAATGAGAAGTCAGCCAAGAAGAGAATTGTAAAGAACATTACCATTTTAGGTCAGTGACAAGTCACCTGAGGCAAGGATTTAAATATATTCAATTATGAAGAAAATGACAAAAAAGCAATTTCTCTAAAATGGTATGGGTATAGGCAGAAGCAACATTTCAGTTGAGTGAATGAAAAGTAAGGAATTAGAGGCAGTAAATGTGGGCCAATGTTTTAAAGAACTTGGCTATAAATGGCAAGAGAGATATTATGGAGGGACCTGACCATATTCAGATGCTGAGAAAAAGGAACCAGTAGGGATAGAGAATGCTTCCTAATGAGCACAGGATCCAGAAAACAGATAATGGGAACAGGTTTGGAATGTGGCTGTGGATTAAAATAAATTTGTCAGTGAAACACCAAAATCTTAGTTTCTTGTTAATGACAGCTATTTTTTATGTGAAATTGGAAACAATAGTTTGTGCTGAAACTAGAAGGAAATTGGTGGGGCAGAAACACAAGATGGAAGTTAAAGGTTTATTATAGCTGTTTTAAGTTTAATCAGACAGGGAGTTAATATAATATACTAGTCAAATGTTGGACACCATAGATTTGTGATATGATCAGTCCACCTTCTTGTATGACTTGTTTTCTAAAGGTTATCTGATATAAGAAAAGAAAAACTGGAAATTTTCATTGAACCAGTGTTATAGTATCACCAGATGAAAGAAGAGGGAATAAGGGATTTGCTAGTGCTACCAACTAAAATATTGCAATTATGCATGATGAAGTCTTGGCTTTACTTTACATAAAGAAGTGAATCTGGTAGGGAATTGACTAACTGGGAGGAAAAGAAAGAGTGAAAAGATAAGAAGTCTCAATGAGGTCAAAGAATAGGTATAATGTGAGTAAGAAAAAAAGGAAAGAAATGGAAGGCTACAAGGTTATTGAGAGAGAGAGGGATGCCGGTGTTTAAGACTTCAGAAGTGGAAGAGACTTGGGAAGGGCAACGTCTATAGTATGGTTGTGGGTGATTGGAGTGGAGTAAAAGCAAAACCACTGGTGAGGATGTAGAGTCATTTATCTACAGGGCCAGTGACACTGTAGGGGGACCGGGAGGTGAAGACTTAGCCAAGTGCCGAAGTCTTTAATGATCACAGATGAGTGGGCCTGTAAGCCCTTGAGTATCTTGAAGATGAAGTCCTGTCTAAGGTGATCCTTGGGCAGATCAAGAGAATAGGGACAAACATTTTCAGGAATGGGGATTTTCAACAACATTGGGACCTTCACTAGGGAAGTACAAGTACAGAGAATAAAACTGACATTTCTTAAATCTGCTACCACTGACTAGTTGTGGTGAGAGTTTTGCAGGAGAGAGCTGAAAATCTTGAGTAAAACAGAGTCTGCATTATTTGCCTACCACATCTTAGTTCAATCTGAGTCCTTTAGTAACACAGATCAGAATTAACTCTATATTTTATCTTTTTACACAGTTTTTGGTATTAAATTTTGACTTCAAATATTAAATTGTCAAAATATTTTCAGATATAGACAATTTGTCAGTTAGAACTGATGAAATGCAGTAATATTTCATTCTCATTTTAATTCAATCACCCAGTATATTTTCTTCTCTAGAAATTATATTTCCTAGCTTCACATATAACTGTTTAATTTAGTATTTGTATATGAATAACAGAATACATGTTTTTAATTTCTATTTAATGAAATTATAAACCAATTTCTTTCAGGTCAGGTTGGTAAAGAGTAGACACAATGCATCTTATTTTTGGCCCTTCCTCCCATGCTAGGAGATGCTTTGATCTGCATAGGTTTCTTTTTTGTTTCAAGTAAGCATTGCAAAATGAGCAGTTTTTAAATTATTACTTGCATACTTAATTACAATCAATTTAGCAATTTGGAAATACTATTAGCAAATTTTAAGAGCCATTTTTCAAAGTGGCAGATATGTGTGCAGCACTGTACATGTTGTAAAAATGCTGATTTATTTTCTATGTTCTCTACCTTAATTTGTTTCTGATTCACTAAATAAACATTCCTTTTGTTCTTGTGCGTAATTCTTGTCTCTCCTTTTTAGTTCATATAATAAAACTTTCAGGCCACTAGAAATAGGTTCTTAAATTCAAAGAAATACATTTTTGAGATTTAAAAATACAATGAAAGAAAAGGAAATGCCATGTGAAGGCCAGAGAAAAAAGTTAGAGTGAACATTAAGCAAATTTAAACCTGCCATGACTCTTCATGAATGAGTGTTTTATATAACAACCTAAAAATACCTGGGCCCAGTCATTGTGGGCATTGTTTGTGGATTGTTTTTTAAATATGTGTTGAGTGTCCATAATGTACAGGAATTGAAAAGAACAAAGGCAGCACGATCTTACCATCTAAAGTATAAGAGTCTTAGTATGACAAGTGTTACGTAAGAGTCACCTGTAAAAATTCATTTTTGCGAATTGACTAACTTTAAATCCACTTGGAACTTTACTATTGTATGTTTTTAAAATACTATGAAAAATAAAACAAAATCCTATTGTTACTTCAAGACCACTTACTGATGGAAAGAATATGGACTTTGGAGCCTAACAGATTTAGGTTCCCAATCCTTTGTCCAGACTTAATAACTATGTAACCTTCGTTGTTTTACTTAGTGTCTGTGGGCCCAAGTTGTAAAACTGGAATAATAATAGACCCTCCATAGGGCTGCTGTTAGAGTTAAAACATCTGTGCTCCTCATATATAGGATATACAATCCATGTTCCTTCCCTCCTGTTAGAGCCCACCCTCTGTCCTATGCAAGTGAAACCGAGTCCCCCTAAAACCGAGTCCCCCTAAAACCGAGTTCCTCTGCTGAGTTTATGATTAACCTCTCTATCCAAAACGTTATTATCATTCTTCTCCAACACCTGTTCTCCTCAAGATTGAGGAGAATCAAAGAAAAGGGGGGACTGAAACCGAGCAAGACCCTGTGGCGCCTTCCCACGCGCCAAAGTCTTTCCGTGTCCACCTCCCCACACCCCCACCTTTCTTGTTTGTAGGAAAAGGGCTTCAACCTCCTAGACCTTCCCTGAGTTCCAAAGGACAGATTCAAAGTTACTAATTATGGAAGGGAGGGAATGCAGAAACAAAGGAGAAGCAGTTAAGAAACCATAGTGCAACCATAAAGCTGGGTCCTGGGTCCTCCTTAGGCTATATACATAACAAGGTATCTCTGAGTTCTGCAGGAGCTAAGGCCCCCACCCAAGTGGAGGATGGTAACTTCAGGCTGAGCACAAGCACTTGGACCCCAGACTGGCTGGAACCAGAAGGCTGGTAATTGAGATTCCTAGAACACCACCCTGATACCTCACCACCAACCAATCAGAGGAAAGCCAAACACCCTGCAGACCTCCCCCCAAATTTTACCTATAAAAACTCTTCCCTGAAAACCAGTGGGGAGCTCAGGTCTTTTGAACATGAGCCACCCTATTCTCCTTCCTTGGCCCTGCAATATCTACTCCAAATTTCGATGTTTCGGTTTGCTAGGCCTAACTGTATCAGGCACATGAACCTGGGTTTGACAACGCTAGTAATAGGGCATACATCTTAAATTTTGGAAAAATTCAAATCTCATACACATCAAAATTTCTTAGTGTAGATTTTGAGTAAAAGCAAGAAGCATAATGCCCTTGCATCAAATCAAGTAAGTCACCCATAATTTTAAATAACATGATTTTTCTTATAAATGTCTTAGCTTCAAATTCATTTTGCATAATTGGATGATCCAAGACAATATGATTAAGTCAAACTGTGATTTATTCTTTCAAAATCTCTCTTGGAAGTCACTTTCAGGACTGGCAGTTTCCATGAATATTACTGATTAATAAATATCCATCCATTCCATGAATATTACTGATTAATAAATATCCATCTATTGATTGCTTTTGTCTTACAGATGAGAGTGTCTTATTACCAAATCATTTTAATGTTTCTTCATCTAAACTGGACTACATGTTAGAGGCTCATAGAATCACATCCCCTGAAAAACAGCATTTAGTGAGTTTCCAGGATTACACTTAATATTATTCCATTTGAAGTAAATTTAACATAAAGAAATCTTTATTTTTCAAACAGATAACTGGGGAGAGGATCCAACTGATAGTTACTACACATCTATGATATGACAGTCATAATTAAGGCATTAAAATGCTATTTCAAGCTCCTGTTCTTCCCATGGCATCACATTTCCTCAGGGAACATGTTAGAGGTGTCTGATCCTAACAGGCAGATTATGTCTGGTGATCTCCCTTAGTAGTATCAGGAAAATATGTGACCCACATTCCTAAGCAGAAGATTTGGAATCTGATAGAGAGAGCTCTCAGAGACAGAAACATGCCATTTTCCCCTGGGTTCCATCTGAGACCTGGTGAAGAGAGATGAGAAGTTTCTCAAAGTAGGGTCTATGGAATGCTAAGTTACTTTGTGAAAAAAAGAATTCTGTAATCAATTTGGAAACACATCAGACCATATCCCCATCTTGGGTGTAATTAGCATATTGAAAGCAAATTAGCATATTGAAGGCTGTGAGTAACACTAGAGGGAAAAAAAACTGTTAGCCTTAAAAAAACTCAATATTCCCTAAACTGCTTGCTTTTGGAAACCCTTTTGCATGTAACTCACATTTTCTGCAAACAAAATAGACCACCTTACCTCTCAAAAAAGAAAGACTAGTGCACTGTGTTTCAGGTTCACACATACATATTTTTTGTACTATTCACCTCTTGATTATACAAGTTTAATTAATTGAAACTATTAAAACATTCCAGATATTTTAGGGTATTTTTTCTAGGTGTCCATTTTAAAAAATGAGCAAGCATCTGAATAGTTCAGACTCCCCACACCCACAAAGTCTTCAGTTATTAACCTACTCCAAGCAAAGCTTGAAAAGGTCTTTTTTCAAAGTGTCAGAACAAGAGCTGTGTTCTGGGTTTTGATGCAGTGGTAGAAATTCTGTTTTTGCAGGAGAGATTGGTGCGGGCAGAGGCAAAACTATCTCAGTATAGTATATACAATCATGGTAACTGTATATCTTTTGGCTTAAATGCTGGAGCAACACTAAATTACTTAGCACAAGCTTAATGAAAACATAACTAATGTCAGACTATACAGTTTCCATGAATGGAGCTGCTCTCTATTGTCTTTTAACTCTAACACCCGGATAAAATCAATGGAACAGAACAGAGTGGTCAACATGACACACATTTTCATTTTAACTCTGTTCCTAAAAGAGAATGACAAGCATAATTTTCTGTCTACTGCTAGAGATGTCGTGGCTCAGAGAAGCTGCAGAAACAGTGTTTGGCATGGTTGTGACTTCTATCTGATACCTTCCTAAACAGAAGGAATTGATTGCTACAAAATCAGTTAATCTAAGATCTTGGAGGACATTTACCATATATTCATTGGAAGCAAGTCAAATGCTTTTCATAGACCATCCTTCTGGAAAAGTTTTTGTAAGCTTGGTAACTTTTCATAAGTTAGCATCCTGGGCAGCATAAAAGGCAGTCTGGTAACATAATTATAATATGTTTCTTTTTAAGGTAAAGGTAAATTATTTTAAAAAACTGAAAGTCATTCCTTCTTCACCTGTCCTATCAAGGACAGGTATTGGCCCATGCTGGTGATAAGCATCAAAGGGGTGAACTGACTGTAGTTAATTTAAAAGTAATAAAGTCAACAAAACGTTCCTCTGTTTTTATTATCACCACGCACCAACAGTCCTAAGCGTTGTCAGTGATAAAATACACAGCATTGAAAAAAATACTGTGTTGGTTTATGTTCGAACAATTGTTATAGTTACAACTGAGTTTACTGATATATCTGTAAAGTTCATATTGGTACATTTTATTACTTATCATTTGATAAAAACTCTATTTTACATGGAATTTAGTTCAGAGAATTTCCAATTATACTTTTCCTCCAGGACTCAGCCACACATTTTCAATACAAGAATAAGTTTGTCAGAGATCAGAATTATTTAAACTTGCTTCAGGCTCAGTTCGTGTCTACAACCCTTGTGGTACTATTGATACATATTTCTGTATTTAAACAGTAGATTGGAAATAAGCAATGATATCTCACAGTGATCATAAAGCCAAAGAAATAAAATGTGAGTTTCTTCAATCTTGTCATTCTAAGTGCAATCACTTGCTTAATCTTGAGGATTTCACCCTTTGGAAGTGTTTTTTGGTTTTTTTTGTGTGTGTGTTTTCCTGTTTCTCCCCCTTTTTCTTTCAAAAAAGACATTAATATAATTAAATAGTATTAATCCATTACTTTCTTTTCTTTCTCTTTTTTGGACTTAATATTTAATTAATTTATTTTTGCTGTAATGAATATTTCTTTTCTGGCCATTATTATTATCATATGTTTCATTTCATAATTATTACTGAGAACCATTTCACCATATAAAGGAGTGTTTGTTGAAAACTGATCTGCTCTGGTTGTCAAATATGCTAGGGATGCTACCCTCCCATCTGAGGAGTTTCATTCATCAATATGTCCTTTTGAAAATAGGAGCAGGTACAGTGCTTCATACATGATTCATGTAACTGGTTTCTTCAGACTGTGTTCCACGGTGCATTCTTACATTATGAAGCAAGGACTAGGTGGAGTTGGATATACTCTTCCTTGTAGGAGACTGGATATTTGATGTGTTCTTGTTTACTTCTTTGGCCTGAGGTTTTTGTGACAGAATTTGGGTGGAGTTTCAAAAGAGTGTCAATGGAAGGACATAGAAGAATGTTGCTGAAATACCAGATACAATGCCCCTCATGTGGGCCACTGTAGACAGAGAATTGGAAAACAAAGATACAAATAAACAAAAAAACATGATTCTCAGAAGAATAAAGTTCACAAATAGAAAGCAAATCATGGAGAACCAAGCCAATCTGCATACCTAAACAACAAGGCAGAGAAGGAAAGTTCCTTCAAGATCATGTGTTATAGTGGTGCTCAACTTTTATTGGTTAAAAATCACTGTCCTAGGCATTAGTAAATGTTTGGGGCCCTCTCCTCAAAATATCAGATATATCAACACAAAGCATATACAAACTTTTATGGTGTTTCATATAATATCTGGAGTTTCACGACTCCATCTTTGTAGTCTGTATTCAGAAACTCTGGTCTAGTTCAGAGGTGATGAAAATGGCTCACAGAGGTAGAGAGATCTGCCCAGCATTCCTGGGAAGATCTCCTTGTTCTAGTCTAGTGCTTTACACCCTACTGCTTTAACATTTGCTGAATAATAGGTTCATAAATAAACATTTACTAAAGTAAGATCAGGCAACAAATTTTAAATATACAAATAATTCATGCATTGCTAATTATTCGTTGGTATGCATTTCTCTTAACAATTTCATCTTGTTAAAATATTTTGTATATAAAATACAGAACTGTGGATAAGCGCTCGACATCTGAACCACAATCTCTTCATCTTTCAATCAAGATATTGATTACCGCTTGGGAGAATTATACCAAATACTGTAGGTTGTCAGTAAATAATAGCTATTATTATGAGTTATTATTATTCTCATTATTAGTAAGGCTAGGAGAAACCTTAAAGGTCACATCATTTTTTTACGAACAAGAAAACTCAGACCAGGGCAGTGAATTCTTTAGGGATATGCAGCTAATTCATAGCAGACTACTGGTAAAGAACTCACTAGTAAAATGTATATGCTTCTCAGCCTCCTCTTTTCCCAAAACCTTTATCCACATGCCACATAAGCTCCAGGAACAGAGATAATCTCTGCTCCTACATGTATAAGGAATGCTTTCTCTTCTTCCTGGGATTTCTTGAATTCTTTTAATTTTTAATTTTTTTATACCTAGCCCAACTGATGGTGTGTGTGTGTGTGTGTGTGTGTGTGTGTGTGTCTTTCTGCTCATTTCTCTGGCTTGTTTTTTTTTTTTTTTAAGATTTCCTAATCAAATATTGGTAAAACATCCACAAGCACTAACTGAGGAAGTCCAGGCCTCATGTCTGAGGTGAAGAGCTCTAAATAAACATGGAGGCCAAAACTTCTCCTATATGCTACACTGGCTTAGAAAAATAAAACTGACTTTCTGCCCAGGCCAGAAAAGGTGGAACTGTCATCCGAAGACTATGATGTGTGCACAACCCCCCACCTTATTGACATCCCCCTATCCCCCTACCCTGCCACCACCCCTCCCCCGCCGCCTAAAGATGGGGAGGAGGACTTAGAACTTTCTGGGACAATGTATTAGAAAGGCAACAACTCCTCTTCCTACCCCATCACCATTTTCATTCAAGTAAAATTAGGTTAACCACAATTTTCAGAATGGCCTGGAATGGGGGAAAATGCCTCTAAAATCTAGTCTCAGAAGCTGTGTATAGAAGAAACAGACTGGGCTGAGGCAATGTTTGGATTGAGGAATGGTCAAGGTGGAAGAGATTGATAGAAGAGCTAGAAAAAGACCTTCTCGGTGAGAGTTTCTGGTCTACTCCAGCAGCAGTTAGAGGACCGAACACCTTCTCCTCTGCCAGCACCTCACAGCATAGGTGCCATGCCTCCAGCCCTGCCAAACAGGCCTGGAATGATCAAGCAGGTGACTGTTTGTGAATGCGAAATAAAAATGACCCAGCAGAGGCAGCAACCTTAGAATTAATGACTTGGAGAAAGCAAAGGTCAAGTATTGTTTCTTACCTGTTGGAGAATGCTTTTTTTACCAAATGCTTTTACTTTATCCTCCTCCATAAGTATTGTAGGTGTTTTTCATTGAGGTATACTTTCTTTGACATATTTCAAAAACTGGGTAGGGGGGGATATCTTCTGAACTCTCTGATGCTCTCCTCCAAGTAAAATATAAATGCCAACTGTGCTCTCAAGTTTTATGACGTCACAGATGGGATGACATTTTCTATGCTCTGTTAACACTCGAACACAAGTTCCTAGCTAGCTGGCTCATTGTTATTTAAATTAAGTGAAATAAATACATATAAACCTACTATGCATGCCTGATATTTAATAAGTGCTCAACATATATCTAGGGCATGAATGAATAAGTGTATGACATCCTGGACTAGATACCAAAATTTAAAACAATTGGTAGAAGTCTGACTTACTACTGTGTTTCTCAAATTATCTTTTTCTTTAAAGTGGTTCAAACAGAATGGGTAATACATATGCTTGCACATATGGCAAAATGTTTAAAAATTGGAATTGTATCTTTCAAATTTGTTGTTTTTAAGTCCTATCTTCTATGCATAGAAGAACCATAACAAGAAAATAAAAGGAAAACAAAAGTATTACCCCTTGTATTTGAATATAATGTAAATTTTGATTCTACTACAGATGTGATATTGTAGCTCACCAAGTCTTGTCTCAGTGGACATAGTCCATTTTTTCATCACACTCTGGAACTCCCAAAGAAACAGATATCTATTTTTTCCTTTTACCTAATTCACCCTAAAAGATTTCTCCCCTACCTGTGTGTATTGATGTTGTTTCAATGTTCACACACAGCCTCCTGGTGAGCCGGGGCTGTGTACTTCTAATTCTTTCTTGTACAATATTTTTCCCATCATATTTTAAGTCCTACACCCATACAAAGGCTATTTGATTGATATTTTGGTGCATAAAACCTAGGAACCAGTCGCCCATCCCAATTACTTATGCATAAGTTTCCAATTTTCATTTTCAAATGGCTGAACAAAAGGCTTTTGTGTAAGAAGCAATACTTCAATAATTCCTCCTTGATAATGATGATATGGCCATTTAATTATTTTTCCTGTTATAAAAAAATTCATCAAGGATCCAGCCTTCTATTTATCACCAACCAGTCGACACCCACTGGTAATATAAATTGCTTTTTATTAATTTTATGCATAATTAAAATTTCATTTGAATGTACCAGATTATAAAGATGAGGAAAGTTAAAGCCAGACAAATTTGAAAGTGGTAATAATTACACTACCATTTTCATCTGAAATGAATGAGAAAACTACCCTTTTTAAGATTTCATTAAATCAAGCTGTAAATGAAAAGTGAACAAAGCTAAAGGATAATCTACTGTAGGTAGTGAGGAAAGAGGAAACCCCAGAAGAGGTTGCCAAATAATTTAGCTGTTTATGTGCAAACACCCAATGGGAAATCAATAGGATTCACACATTTAAAGCAAATCTTACCCCATGCTTCTTGGTGTCTTTGTAAATATGGCAATAGCAATCAGAGAATTCATTTTGCACTTTTTTTTACTGGTACTAAAATATGTAGACTCAATTTATAAATTTTAATATTAAATAGATTATGCAAAAAAGACATCAATAAAATTCAATTTTATAATGGAAATATTTACTAACTGAAGTCTTTATTAACATTTAGCTTTGAGATCAAGAGTTGGTACAGTATACTTTTTACTGATCAATAATAATTTAGGATAATTTCACTGCTTTGGTTTGTGTATATAAATAGCTCATAAAAAGGTAAGCTTCATTTGCTCATTCAGAAAAGTTAGACTTACTGAACTATGTTATCAATCACTGGGAGAGAGTCAGGTACCTTCAGAAGCTACATTAACATTTTAAGGTCACTAAGGGGTCATTAGAAAATTACAATAGGGCTTTATGTAGAAAGTTGGATGACAGGTGGATAGGTCAGCACCTCCACCTTTAGGCAAGTTCATGCCTTTGGTTACCTTCACTTAAGTTGTTTTGGAAGAAATCACCTATTTGTTTTCCATGCATACATGCTAGTAAGAAATTGAAGAATAAGAACTAGGACTCAAATCTATGATGGCATTCAGTCATCCTCAGGTGAACTTACATTTGCCCTTGTTTTAAGGTATACTGGCCTTGTTCCCATGTGTGTCGAATAAATTTTTCTTCCAGAGTTACAGGAGCTCTTTCAGATCAACAAGGTGACATTTCCCAAGCTAGAGTAAAAATTTATTTAATGGTACCCAGTCTGTCTAAAAGAGTTAATACAGATGATTTTTTTGTTCCTCCCTTTAACAGAATATGGCCTGAGATTGTTGTGGTTTGTTTCATTCTGAAACAAGGAATAGCTGACCATTTTCTACTGTTAACAGGGAAATATTACAATCAACATGGAAATATTTTATTAAAAATAAATTTGAAAAGTTGGGGAAGAAACAATGAGTCTTTTGTGAAAGACTGAGTTTGTGAAATCCTGAAGTGCAGTGCTCAGGTCTTGTGTATGTCGCTCAGACTGTCTCTTGGCAACACAAAATAAAAATAGCAGTAATGAGTTTACAGGCTATGTCTATAATTTAAAAAAAAAAAATTTTTTTTAAATCACACTGGTTGACAAGTGTAGAAAACCAGGCCAAAAAAAAAAAAAAAAAAAAGGAAAAACCTATCAAGTGGGGTAAGAGAGTTCTGGTCTCGTAATTTAAAGATTAATCAAAAAATGTTTGTAAGGCAAAGAGTAGGGAAAGAAAATATCAGAGATGAAGGAAATCGAACAAGAAATATTCCTTTCTATAGCTCTTGTAATTTTACAGATGTATCTAGAATCATAGAATTTACACAGCCCAAGCCATTGACATTTTTTAGATAAGAAATTAAAAATAGAGTAGGAGTGAGACCAACAAACATCTCCAAGTCAGTGGAGGGTCAGTGACCAGATTTCCTGGCTGGTGCTATTTCCACGTTCCATTCCTTCCTCTTGCTGTTCTGATCAGTGTGGCTGAGCTTTGTCACTGTGAAAGCTCTTAAGGAATAAGCACCGGCTACCGTAAGGAACCCCAAATTGGGGTAGGGAGGTGCATAAAAGATTAATGAATGGCTTTACCCACAGATCCAGGCATTATTTTTTTAAGCAACCAAGTCAATGTAAGTTCCCATAAATAAGATTTTTCAGTTGATTCTCTCACTGTGAAAACATTGGCTTTCATCGTTAGAAGTAATTTCTCCCAATTTCTCTCTATATAGGAAAGGCTATAAAGTTTAGTCATGAATAAGCTCATAAAGATGAGAGAAATGCACTGTACAAGATAGAAGGAGAAGGAAAAACAAGGACATGCAAAGGAGAAAGGAGTCAGCCCAGTGACAGAGCTCTGTGCCATCCAACCTAGAGTTCCACCCTAGTTGTGTAAGAGATGGCAGCCTCAGTGGATGCTGGCACACATACTTTGCATGACCAAGAATTTTATACAAACATATGGTTCTGTGTGATGCTCCTGAAGAAGAACAAAGTAGAGGACTTGTTCTCCCAGATAGCAAGTCTTAGTATAAAGCTATAGTAGGTAAGGTAATATGGTTTTGGCACAGGGGCAAATAAATAGACAAAAATATGTTAAATCAGAGCCTAGAAACAGACTCAAATATACATGAACAATTGATGAAGGAATGGTCTGACATTACAAACAAGTGGGTAAATGATGGATTTTACTATAAATTATTCTGGGACAACTGGTTATCCATATGAGGTCAAGATGGGGGAAGAATATGGATCCACACCTCTTTCCCATTGCCCTACACACACATAGAGAAAAATCACCTCTAGTTAGATTTAAAACCTAAAATAAAAGGCAAAAGTACAAAACTTTTAGAAGAAAATATGAGATAATTTTTGAAGAATTTGGGGTAAGAAATTTTAACAATCCACAAAATGCCCAAATTATAGCCATACCATTTTCAACCAACCATATTAAAGTAAGAACTTCTGTTCATTAAAATACTGTAAAGAGAGGGAAAATACAAGACACAGAGTAAGAAGAAGATAGCTTCAATTAACATAACTGACAAAAGAAAACAGTTCAACAGATAAATACATTAAGGTATATTCACAATGAAACAGCAGTGAAAATCAATGAACTGTAGCTATATGCACAACACAAACAAATCTCCAAAATAAAGGAGCAAGTCACAGAACTACCTATTAAATAAGTTTCAAGTTACACAATGCTCACAAACAAGCAAAGCTAACATGTGATAAAAGTGTAAAGAACCCAGGAGGATGTTTATTGCAAAAGGCAGGATAGTGGGGGATAAGGAGGGAATGCAATAATTGGGGAGGGACACAGAGGGAAACACCTAAAATACTGACAAATGCTCTACTTATCCTGGATGGAGAATATATGGATAATCTCTTTATTAAACCATATACAGATACATACTTCTATAAATGGAAAAGATAAGTTACTTTTATTCTAATTTAGAATTTCTCATGTTCTGCAGGTTTGGAAAATAAGTAAGCTATTTAATGAAGAAAAGGTAATCTCCAAAATTGGAGAAGGTTGGACAAGACTATATTATATACATGTGTAAGTATATGGCTTTGAATGGTCTAATCAGTCCTGGTTAGAAATTCAGTGTAATTCAACTCACCCAACATTTACTACACACATTTATTAATATGTAGCTCTAGGAGCACAAAAATAAAAAGAGATAAATCTTTTCCTAAGATTGGCCACAACACTTTTTTGGGGAACTTGCCGCCCCACTCCTACCCCTGTTTTCAGTTTAGTTTACAAATAAGTCATTTGTATTAATGCTTGGGCTTGTTCCATATGGGTGTATTTTCTTAGATGCTTAACCAAGTTCAGTTAGTGTAACTGAATTGTCAGAAAAGTTATAAAATGTAAACTTGAAGGAGTATTGAAGAACTAGGTCTAGAACCCAGTTTACTTGACATTTCTGTCATGGTTTTTTAACGTATGACAAACAAACGTTTCCCAGGAAAGATTTCCAGCTTGATTAGACTATGTGTGTGACATTCATAATGCCTATATTCATGAGCTCCTTCAAGGCAAGAGATATGTCTTCTTCATCTTTGAATCCACTGAATCTAGCAAAGAGTCTGATACTTTACTAGGGTATAAATACGCCAATAAAAAACATATGCATGTTTTTCATCCACTCAAATATATATGTGTATATAAGTATATGTGTATGTGTTTACACATACGTATACACACACATATATATGTATATGCACACATACATATAAGAAAGTCTCTGTGTATATATTTATATACATACACACACAATGAAAGTGTACAAATATAATGTGTAACTTTCTTTTGACTGCTTACTATATGCCACAGACTATGTTAAGTGTTTTAATTGTATTGACTCCTCTGGCCAAATGACCCTAAAGGACAAGTACCATTATTATCCCCTTTTTACAAATGAGGAAACTGAGACAGAGCCGACATGTAAACCCAGTCAGTTCACTCCAGAGTGATGCTCTTGACCACCACACTATACTATAATGACTCATATAATAAGGAAAGCTAAAATGTAATGCAATTCAATTTAATTCAACTCATCCAACACTGATTACCACTATTGGTCAAGTACTACAGTTAGCTCTAGGAACACAAAAATAAAGAGAGGTAAGTCTTTTCCTAAGACTGGCCACCATACATTCTTTTGAGAACTTTCCACCCCACCCTATGAACATGTTTAGTTTCAGGACCTCATTACTTCAGTCTAGCCCAGAGATAGCCATTTGATAAAGGCCTATCCTACTGAACTACAATATCTTATTCTCCTAGAACCAGTAACTGGTCTGGGAGTGAGCATGTAGACCAGTGAGACCAATCAGAGTTCTTTGGAGATGATATATGGATGCTGGTAAAAAGAAGTTGAAAGATGTTCCCTTCCCCTTGGACTGCTAAATACAGATGGTGAATAGGGGAAGGCGTGTGCATTTTCCTCAGAAGATGCTCATTTGTAGGAAAGAAGGACAATGTCGGCAGCTAGTAGGAACAGACATAGGACCTAGAGGAGGGAGGAAGAAGCCCCACTATGTGGTTTAAGCCCTGGGATTCAGCCAAATTTAAAGCCCCTGGACTCCCCAGTAAGTGAGTTAATAAACTGTGCTTTCTGCTGGAGCCTGAAATCATCTTGTTCCTATGACAAAAAAACCTCAGGAGAGCATCTGCCACTCTGCTCAAGCAGTCAAGTCAGAAGACTAAATTACAATGTATTCTGGTTATGGATAAAGAACTTACTAAAGTAAATATTCATTTTATCTTCAAGATAAATGCCAATCATGGATCTAGCAAAATTACAGGTAACTCACATTCCTTCTCTTGACTTATATGGAACAATACTATGATTTACAGCGCAATAAAGGAGAGAATGTTCCCACAATTTCCATAAGAGAAAGGGGAGCTGGGGGAAGGCGAGCATTGCGGAGTGGAAATTGTTTACATTTGGGAAGACAGTGGCTAGGCAAAGTTCAAGCTATCTGGTACAATACTTTGTACCGATAAAAAATAGATAAAAATACAAATCTCAAAATAACACTATAGTTAAAACACAAGAAATTCAGAATCAGGCAGTTGGCCTGGGAAATCTTTTAGGAAGAAAAAGCTTTAGGGCTTCCCTGGTGGCGCAGTGGTTGAGAGTCCGCCTGCCGATGCAGGGGACACGGGTTCGTGCCCCGGTCCGCGAAGATCCCACATGCCGCGGAGCGGCTGCACCCGTGAGCCATGGCCACTGAGCCTGTGCGCCCGGAGCCTGTGCTCCGCAACGGGAGAGGCCACAACAGGGGGAGGCCCGGGTACCGCAAAAGAAAAAGCTTTAGCTCAGATCCCAGTCCTCCATCCCCTAAGAGGAGGAAGTGCTCAAAACATCAAGCAGAAGCCAAGCTCTAAAGTGTTAGCGTTAACAGGTGGGCCTTTGTGTTACTCCATACCCATGTTTATATACCCTATTTTTTCACCTAAATAATAATAATAATTCAATACATCTTAGGAAACAACGCTCATTTTTCTTAAGACTGTCCTCAACAAAATATATAGAACAAAGATTTATTTTTGTTCTACCACTTGTTCAGTGGGAAATATGTAATAATAACTGTAAGTACTTTTCTTTTTCCAGCTGCACTTGGGCAAAAAGAGATTCCTGGAAAGGCTAAGATCTGGGATATTCAGTAATGCAGACTGAGATACTAGGACAAAAACAAAGACCTGTTTACCAGACCTAGAGCTCAGAATCAGAGCCAAGATCAGCATGGAGGGGCTGAGGCAAGGACCCAGTGTTCTGTTTCCTATTGCTGCTGTAACAAATCACCAAAATTTATTATCTTACAGTTCTGGAGGTCAGAATCTCTAAAATTAAGGCGTTGGCATGACTTTGTTACTTCTTTAGGCAGTAGGGGAAAAATTCGTTTCCTTGTCTTTTCTAGCTTCTATGAGGACCCTTGTGATTGCATTGGGTCCACCTGGATAATCCAGGATTCACGGGTTCTGAAGGTTAGGATTTGTACATCTTTGGGGGGGAAGGGGTGCATTATTTTATTTACCACACATAGATTTGTGGCTCCCTTACTAAAACCTGTCCCAACTAAGGCCAGTATATGAGTTGTGGGATGGAGCCGGCATGGGGAGTCAGTTCACCTGTGGTGGGGAAAAAAAAGAAGGATGGGCTGGAGACCAAATAAAATTCAATGAGTATAGCTGCAAATTCAGTGTTAAATTGCTTTTAGCCTCTAGCTTGCTAAAATGGGTGATTTTTTAGGGTTGTGCTGTATTAACTTTTTAAATAAAAGTATACGAAGTCATTTTTACTGTCTGGCCAATATATAGTGACATTCAGTTTATGGCACAATAGAAAAAATGGACTTTGGATTATTTAGACTTGGTTTTGAGTCTCAGTTCTTATATTTATATAACTGTCATCTTGGGCATTACATATTCTCTCTCAATTTCCATTTCCTCATATGCAAAGGGATGGTAATTTCTGCCTCATAGGATTGTTCTGAGGATTAAATGTAATAATCATGTAAAGTGTTTACTTAGCACACTGCCTGGCATATAGCAGGCATATAGTTTCAGCCTTCCTTTGAAGCATGTGAGCCTTCCATTTTTTTGGTAGGAAATCACACTTTAGAAAATATCTGAATATTGATTGTTATTCAAGAAGCTCTGTTTTTCTTTTTTTCTTGTAAAGCCCCCTTTTCTTGAAAGTGGGAACATTTGTAAATTCTACTTATTTAAATTTTTCTTTCACTTCTGCATTCAGAGAAGTTTTAACTCCAAAACTATTGGTGTAACTCACCAGATAAATGATAGTTTGAGTACGGTTAGTTTGAATACGATATTAATGCTTCCTTTTTTTAAACTAAAATCAATACCTAGCATTCAAATTGGTAGAACAACTGGATTTTAATGACTACAGTGATACTGGTTCACCTTTGGAACCAGTTTTCAGTTCTTCAAAGAATCTCTGGGGAAATATATTGACAACTTCTTGCAGTCCAGTTGTTTGACTGGCTTAAATGTGTCCCACATCCCCAGTGGTCTGGGAAATCTGTTATTTTCAGAAGCCTTTTGTGTTATGTCCTTGCTTTAACAAACTGAAACTTCCTTGTAAAGAAAAGAACATATTGTATGTCCACAGTGAAGCTCTCAGTAATCTTAAGATTTTAATCTTAGAGAAAAACCTTAAAGATTTTAATCTTAAATATTGCCTTTAGCAACTTGAAAACTTATGTTTTGAAAATAAAATTATGAAACTTAAGCTGGTCACAGCAGATAGCTGACTTGAGTTCACTTTCAGTTCAGAGTCCACAGCCATCAATGAATGTTTTTGCATAATACTGAAGCCTCTTATAGGGATCTATTGTTATTTATTGTAATATAAATAATAGCTATCGAGTCTTGGGCCCTGCTGTGCCTTCTACTGGATTTCGGATGGGGTACACTCCAAGTGTCTGTATTCTGCTTCTGTGCTCTCCAAGCAGAACACCCACACAGTTCTCTACACAACAATCAGGGTTTGGTATATCTGAATGAACTTTAAATTTTCTGAAAAGAATATATCTCCGCTTTGTTTACCCAAATGGTAAGGGCATTGCTATATATTAAAAACTGCTCCTTTGATTTGAGAAAATTAGCGATGCAATTTCTTTTTGCTGGATCCTTTTCCTGGATCATTAAAATTATCAAGTGTAGTTCAGTTAAGAGACAAATAAGAGTCCTTTGTGGGAAATCCCCCATAATAGAAGATTACACAGCATATAAAAACAATTTCCCAAATGTTCTTTGTTGAGACAGATGGTGAAACTATTCAGTGTAAGCTACAGTACCTCCAATTGTAATATTTAAACATCTGAACAGTGACTGATGGAGCTTCTTTAGTAATGCAATCATCCCATCAAAAGTCTTGTTCAGGGCTTCCCTGGTGGCGCAGTGGTTGAGAGTCCGCCTGCCGATGCAGGGGACCCGGGTTCGTGCCCCGGTCCGGGAAGATCCCACATGCCACGGAGCGGCTGGGCCCGTGAGCTATGGCCCCTGAGCCTGCGCATCCGGAGCCTGTGCCCCGCAACGGGAGAGGCCACAGCAGTGAGAGGCCCGCGTACCGCAAAAAAAAAAAAAAAAAAAAAAAGTCTTGTTCATAAGTATAATAGGAGTAGAGAGAGACCTTAGTTTGCCATATGTTTGGCCCCTACATCATCAATAACATCACACTCCAATACACCTTCTCTATATTGTTTTACTGCAAAATAAAATGAATGTCTCACAGTATGTGAACCCTAAGAAGAGTAATTTAGAACATCAAAATTTTCAGGGGGCCCCAAAGCAGACATTTGAGGCCTGCTCAAGTTTTGCTGTGGAGGTTGGATTCAATTGTTTGCCAAGACTATTTGAAAATGAATTTATACTGCCAGCTGCTGCCCAGCTTTTATTGCCAAATAAAACACTCTACTTTATTATAACTAAAAATTGACATAAATAACCTCCCTTTCTCCTGTAGCCTACCCAATAGGGAGGTAGCAAAAAGGAACAAGTTAAAAACAAAAAGTCAAAAAAATAGAGAAGGTAAAAAAGATCATGACACTACAAAATTTGGGGTGCTGAAAATGAGAACATGCAGTTCAGAGAATTAGGCTAAACTCAGCCTTTGCTTTTGTCATGAAAAAATAAAAGGCTTATAATGGAGATTTTACTAACACAATATTGTCTCTTTTATTTATTTCTGCTTTATTTACATAGAAACTCAATTAAATTAAAATCATAGCTCACACGATGGCTACTCAGTGATACGTATAACCTTTGAGGAAGTTGAACTGGTCCATCAAAGAAGGGTGAGTTCATTGTCCCTTGAAAGAAAACTTTACTGATTTTTTTTTTCTTTTCTTCTTTCTTTTTTTTTTTTTTTTTTTTTTTTTACTGTAGTCAAGTCTGGCTCTCAGTCTTGCAGAATGAGAGACTAAATTTTGCCTACCTGTGTACCAAGAGGTGAACTGACAATTAACCAAGCTTGCAAGATAATGATCTCAACCCAGAACACTTACATATGCAAGACCAGCCTATCTTTCTCCAGAAGCAGAATTACATGGGAAATAAAATTATAATCACAAGGTTAATCTATTAGTTAATAATTATTAATTCCTGTTACAGGGACAAAAATCTTTAAAAATGTTAATTCTCTTTCTATTGGAACAATGACATTGGAAGTCAATTAATTATTAGAAAGTTGACTATTATTTGTTATGGTATAGGCTAATATATTATATCACAGAAAACCTCTCAAAAATCCAGAAACAGTAAAAACCAAAAGCACATCAGTAAAATAGTATTTAATGAGAGTTTAGTATGCTCAAAAGAATAGTTCACAAATTGGGAGTCTTCCAAAGCTGAGATGGAGTTCAGAGGCACGACGTTACAGGATGGCTTATAAAGTGAAAATGAGGAGTTGTTTAACCTTTACGATGATTAGTTATTACAATGTGGGTTCCAGA
The DNA here is from genome assembly GCF_949752795.1 of Hyperoodon ampullatus. Taxonomy (NCBI): domain Eukaryota; kingdom Metazoa; phylum Chordata; class Mammalia; order Artiodactyla; family Ziphiidae; genus Hyperoodon; species Hyperoodon ampullatus. The sequence continues at coordinate 119,338,357 of NC_136916.1, read as the reverse complement.
TGGTGGGAGATTGGTTAAAAGTGATTATCTTACATCATTTTAGGAAGATGACTTAAGTATCTTTTATGATTATCTGAGACATCTATAAGAAATAACTTAAGTTTAGTTTCACTTAACGTTCATGAAATAAGCTAGATTTAGTTTTGTTTACATGGTTCAAATGGTTTTGTCTGCTTGGGGGATTTTCAAGTCTGGTCTCCATTTTATTTTACTTTAACAAATGCCAGAATACCATGGCTTTCACATAACCATCCGGACTGGACAGGCTATTCTGCTCCAGGAGGCCGTCTAGTGACCCGGACTCTGCTGCGGTGGCATATCATTATCCCTCAGGGCTGCCCTTGTCCACCTGGTGGGAGCTGTCTCACAACCATCCACATCTTCCAGCCGGAGGCAATGGAGCAAAATGAAGATGTGGGGGAGGGGATGGAGGTGCATTTCTGCTTTAAAGCTATGATCAGCAGTTTCACAAAATACTCTGCTCACATCCCATTGCCCTGAATATTGTAACATGACCAACCTTAAGAGAAGCTGGAAAATGTAGTCTCTAAGGAGGTGGCCATGTGTCCTGCTAAAACTCAGCTGTACAGCAGAGGTGAGCGGTTCTGTTACTCAAAGGACAGTCTCTGCCGGAGCACGGTATCTGAACAAAGTGAGTTGAACTAAATGTTTAATAGAATCAAGTTATGGTAAGCCATTCCAGCTCTAACAGGTGAAATATTCAGTCTGCTTCTTCCTTCCTTGTTGATCTGTGATGCCTCCTTTGATATGAAATGGGCATAATATATAAACATCAATTGTTCCTACCTCTTGAGATTGTTATGAGGATTAATCCTCAGATCTTAGCTTTTTCTTCTAGAAAGTCTTCCAGGCAACTTCTAGGTTCCTTATAGCCCAGCATATACTTCTTTAATCATAAAGCTGTCACGCACCCTTAAAATTGTTTGCTTATTTATCTGCCTCTGCCATTAGACTATTAAGCCCATGGAGAACAGGCTTTTAGGTTTTCTTGTTTACTCTTATACCCTAACTCAATGCTTGACACATTATAACTGACTAAGGTACAGCCCACTGTACCCACTGAAGTAGTTTATGGGAAGGGGAAGGCATGTTCCTGAGCAGCCAGAGGCAGCAAAAGGGCCCTGAGATATATGGAAGAGAGGAGAAGATGCTGAAAGGTTTTCAGAGAGTGAACACATCCACTTCACAAGCTTGGTCTGAAGCTCCATGAATATGAATAAGTAAAAATAAGGAAGGGAATCTTCAAGATGATTAGAATGAGGAAAAATTAGGAAACAGTTGTGCTTAGTAAGCGATCGCAACCGGTTTGCACAGTTGACCCCAGTTCTTTTACTGAGAGTAGAAGTTGAAGGTAGCTTTATCCCCTCCCTCATCATGTGAGGAGATTCTGGGTGAGGTGAGCACCACTCCTATTCTAGGAAGAGCTGTGCCATTTTTCTCTTGTGTTTATGAATTATACAAGATGAATCTTAGGATGGGCCTCTGATTGGCTGTGTGTCACTTGGCACACTGGTTTTCCATCTTCGAGAAGGGAAAATACCACTGTGAGTTATATTCATAACCACACAGGATGTGGAACCTGGCTGGCATGGCTGTAGCTCAGCATATGGGTCATCAGGTATAAAACAAGTGATAGGATACCTGCAGGGGTATCGCTATGGTTGTTCAGTATTTTTAAAAGTTCCTTGTACCTCAGAGGCCTTAGAGGGCTGAAAGCTCCTACAGACACATTTGCCTATCCCCTCTCCAATATCAAATAGAATCCAAGTTTTGAAGAGCAGAAGAGAGTAGTTTTATCCCCTTCTCTCAGGAACTCCATGTGGGAAGAAATTAACAGGGAGGCAGAATTTAGGGAAACATATGGGGATTTTTACCACCTTCAGAGCTGTCTAAAATGAGAGTAAACTAATTGCCTCTCAAATACTGAAATTCACTTCACTTTCAGCCAGAGAGGAAAAGCTAGATCTTAGTTTTCAGCAGTGATTTGGGGAAGAGAGGATGTGATGACCTCTAAGTTCTATTCTGATTATAAAATTTTATAATGTAACTTTTTCTTGATGACTCAGAGAAACATGATGAATGTGAATGACTGTACTGTACAATGATGCAGTGAGGTCCTCAGGGTCTGTGAAGTGAGTTCAGCTGCATTTCCCTATAATGCCTTGCTCCAGGCTTTGGTGCTTTTGCTGTTAGTTTGTATACTTCTGCCCTCAACTCTGTCCATCCCCCTGCCCAGACTGGTCAGTTAACACACTACATATTGACTTCTCATCTAAACTGAAATCTTTGGTGGACAAGAAGCAAATTTACTCTGGGTACATAAGACAGGGCTTTGGCCAAAAAATTCCACTCAATGAATATTTGGTGATATTTGATGAATATTTGGTGAATGAACGATGAGTGATTTCTTGTGAGAGAATGCTACTCTTTAGTTACCACTGCTTAGAAAGGATCCCTGCACCATGCATTCACCCCAAGTCCAAGCCACATAAGACCCCTTGCCCTTTTCTGAGCAAAACACCTTGTGCTACATTCTTCCAGTGGCTCAAAATTTCAACTGTTTCTTCCCTGTCTTCTCAATGCCTACTCATCATTAAAGCTCCCATTTAAATATCATCTCCCGTGTGAAGCCTTCCTAGGGCATAATTAACTGCCTCTCTTATGCCCTCTTAGAATTTTATGCATACTTTTATTATGTAACTTTAATATTTTATCATAGCTATTTATTCCCACTTATTCCTCCAGTTAACTCTGAGCTTCTTGAGGACAGAGTATCCTACCCTCAGTGCAATGCCTAGCATATCGTAGGTGCTCAGTAGACAATGGGTGGCTAGGTGACTGAATGAGGCAAGTTAATGTGTCACCTTCTGATGGAGAAAAGCCCATGGCTTTAAGGCATTTATCTCAGGAGGCGTTTTTGTCAGCTTTCTAATTCCCAACTTTATTCTAGCTCTAAAAATCTTATGTCTACATGAACAGGTCATGCTGTACTACAGTGAGGTTTATTGGAGATTCACACACACACTCACACACACAAACCCTCAAGCACCCCTATTAAATTTTAAATCTTTTCTATTTTGACACATTTTGAGAAGACCATTTTTTTATCACTTTAAGTGTTCTATTTCTATGAGATAAATGTGTTATAAAAAAGCCAATTCGATTATTACTTTTAAAATGACCATAGAATTGTATAAGGTATGGTCTACACAGAGCTTCTTGCTCCAAATTTGAATGAATATGCAGCTAGAAGAGATTTATCCACAATGTAATAAGTTATTGGAATCATTAATATATAAATACATTAGATATGGGCCACGACGTGCATGTGCAATCAGGGATGCAAATACTACTTCTTCCCATCATTTCTGTCATCAAATCATTTCAAATATTATGTTCAAAGAACAGTTTAAGTGTTAGTTATCAAAAAACAGTTTAATTGTCTGTACATCTTTTCTACAAGAAAATTGTAGAAAGTGAGCTTGAAGCCCAAACCTTAAAAATTAGGTCTGCTAATTAATGACATCTGTTTTCACATAATTTGATTATCAAAATTCTGCCATTTTCCTGCCTTACTGATTCATTTGTGGGAATTTATGAGATCATTTTTGGCACTTAAAATATTGCTGGCAATTATCTCTTGGTAGGTAGGAGGAGCAGGTATAGTTTTTTCACCATCATCACGCCCACCCTGGCTCACCCCTGCATCACCTCTGCAGTTTTCCTGAGTCAAGAGAGTTCTGCCTTATGGACCTTGTCTTAGTATTTGAGGACACCAGTGACTGAAGGGTGATCCTATGTCACTTAGGCAAATGGAAGAATTTGACAGGAAAACAGAAGTTTCTACTTCTCCTTTACATGAGCTGCTTATTTCTAACCATGGGTTTCCAGCAACACAAGACATTTCCAGCTATGTCAGAGAACAGTTTTCAAAACAAAAAACATTTAAATTCAGTCTGCTTTTTTAAAATTGAACTTTCAGAGCACTATTTAGAAAAGAGAATAGTGGATTTGGATGAGAACAATACAACACTAAAGATGTATAATATACTTGCATAGTAACAATCAATTTTACGTAAGAAAAATAATTTATTGCCAATTGGCTTTCAATAGATTTTTCTCATTAGGGCTAACTTTTTTCACTTAGGAATGAAAAATCAAGTTATATATTGCTTCTTTGAGTACTTTCAAGTCATTTGAATTGAAAAGATAGAATATCTTATAGGTTAGAGGCAGTCGTTAAACTTTTTTTAAAGATTTTTTTTTAATGTGGACCATTTTTAAAGTCTTTATTGAATTTGTTACAATTTGCTTCTGTTGTTTATGTTTTGGTTTTTTGGCCACGAGGCATGTGGGATCTTAGCTCCCCGACTAGGGATCAAATCTGCATCCCCTGCATTGGAAGGCGAAGACTTAACCACAGGACTGCCAGGGAAGTCCTTAACTTTTTAATAGTTTAGCAAATTTATAAATTGATTGATTGGAGCTCAGAATGAATTTCCACAGGTAGATAATGTTTTACATTGGGTTGGTCCACAGGTCTATCCACAAAAAAGTTTTTAAAGTGTAGTTTACATGAAATACCACTAGGTTTTATTAAGACCTAAGTACTGTAAAGATTGTGATCCCCTTACACATGATTCAAGATAATACATTGCCTTTTTTGAAAGACAGAAAATTTGTCTACATCCAACAATTAAATAACCCTTTAAATTTTCTGACTGCAAACATTTTAGATAAGCATATCCAACATGAAGATGAATTCTTTTCATTTCTTGTGCCATAGCTGTGCTGGTGCCTTCAGTAGGGCTTAATCAGCCTATCGCATGATCAAGTGCTAAGCAGTCATACATAACAATGCTTTAGATTAAAATGGATCCTCAATTCCACGTTGGGATGCCTGGTGCATCTCTAGTTCACAGTGTGAGACAAGGTCTGTTCCAGACTCATATTCTCAGCACTTAAATTCAGTGATGACCATGCAAGATTACACACTGGGTAAAGGTTGTCACATCGAGGTCCTTTACCCTGTACACACTAAACAAGAAGTAATGGGATGTCTGTTGCAGACATCCACTGGACTAATGGTCAAGAAACCTTGCCACTAATTCTCTGTGTGATTTTGAATAAGTCTCTGGACTTCATTATCAGTGTATTGGAGGGCTGAACAAAACTACAGCAACTCCAAGAGACCTTACCACTCTTCCACAAGCGTGTTTCTTATTTCTCGGCTGAGCAAACAGAGTTTTCCTGGATCATTAAGCAGTCCAAAGGCAATGATTCTAAAATGGAGTAGAAATGACTGAACAATCAAACAGTGGGTCCCAATAGTGAGTCTTGGAAAGTAGGGAAAATCCGAACCTATAACCACAGAGCCACTTGCAGATGTCAAATCGCTATTTTCCTATTTAATAATTTCCACATGCAAAGTCTTATCCCTATTCTAAATATCTAGTATTAGTATAATGAGGCAATCTTATTCAAAAACAGATTTAAGCAAATAGTCATAATAATTCTAACTTTACTGATAGAGTTATTCAGTAGACCAACAGAAGTCAGTTTGGTGACTGCCTATATCCATTCTTAAAAAGAAAATTCCCATTATGAGAGTCATTGCACAACTCTGATAGTATCAAAGTGACTCTTACTCATTAGAAGGTCTATTCCAAAATCTTTATTATAATTTCATCATCCTGTGTTTTCATGAATCACAAAACTTTTCTGAAATTTAAACCAAACTGAGGCATGAGAATGGCTTGTTTTTCTAGTGAAATAATATCTCTGTGTTAAAATGGAAGCTAATGTTTATTGAGTATTTCTTTTGTGTAGGTTTTATGCCAGCCAGAACCTACCAGACCTAATGATATGGTCAGGCATTAGTATTACTTCATTTTATACATGACTATTTGAGACACTTGTTATTGGACAAATATTCCACCAGAATGGAAATCAGTTTTTCTTTTTTGTTTGGGGACTTCTGGTACACCCTTGATTCTCAGGGCAAGAAAGATCAGTCCAAAGGGCTCACTTTTGTTAGAGTTACAAATGTATGACCCAGTTTCAAGGCCAGTCTGTGTGACTGAGTCATGATGTTGGCAATTTATCCACCAAGATGAGACTTCAAGTTGGTGAAAGTAAACCTGAGGGTTAGCATTGCACAGAGATCTCTGTCATTATCAATTGTCACTTTATCTTTTTAAATAATGCCAAAACAGTTCATACATTATATTTATAATATTTAGCTGAACATATCTAAGTAAACAGAAATATAACTAAAGTTTAACTATGCAAATCTTTAGCTTTAGTTACCTTTAAAAAATCTAAAAGTACACATTTCCTTATTTAATGGTGAGACATATGAGTCACCACAGTACAAATCTAGTCATGACTGAAAGACTAGCTTTGAATAATTATATTAATGACAATAATAATGATATTACCATAATATAAATCTGCTCAATAAAGGGCATGTACTCACATAATTTTATAGAGCAAAGAAATCACTGGTGTAATAGTTTTCTCAGCTACACCTTCAGTACAGGGATATTATTTTCCTTAAATAGCTTCAACATTGAAAAATTCATTTCTAATATAGGCTTTCTCTTTTGATTTTGATCCCAGAGAAAATCTCTCCACATGTATTATTTATTTTACATAAGACATTCAGACATATTTTTATTTAACATTAACTGTGGTTAACAGAAATAACTGCCAAGCTCAGATTAATATTAGTGTTTGATATTATTTTCATTGTTTATGTTAAAGAGTCATACTAATTTTCAGTAAAATTTTATGTTATGTAGTCACATCCTTCTTCTCATTTGCAGTGGGTTCATGTATTAAAGTATTAGTTACTAATACTAACAGCTTTACCAATTCCCAGGGTTTAATTAGAATACCATACAATGTACATAAGATGTAAAAACACACAAAAGCACACATGCACAGTGCTGTGATTTCAGAGTCAGAGAAACCTGTATTAAAATCCTTTAGACACCACTAATTCACTATAGGAGGTCAAGGAACCTAGTAGTTGCTGTAAAATATAAACACTAGTCCTTACATCTAGAGCACAGAGTGAGGTTACCTATCAGTGAGGTCGCCAGTGGGTCCTCTTGCTCAAAATGCTTCTTGTGCCATCAATTTTAGGGGGACACTACTCATTGTTTATCAAGTCATTCTTTTATTGGTCTTCTAACTTTTTTTTGAGTCCATTATTCACACCAACAGTAAAGTGACATTTATGAAATATGAAAGATGTTGTGTCTCTCTTCTGCTTAAAATCCATCCATCCATCTATGCATTCATCCACTTAACTATTTATTCTTTTTTTTTTTTTTTTTTTTTTGCGATATGCAGGCCTCTCACTGCTGTGGCCTCCCCCGCTGCGGAGCACAGGCTCCGGATGCGCAGGCCCAGCGGCCATGGCTCACGGGCCCAGCCGCTCCGCGGTACGTGGGATCCTCTAAGACTGGGGCACAAACCCGCGTCCCCTGCATCGGCAGGTGGACTCTCAACCACTGCGCCACCAGGGAAGCCCCATTTATTCTTTATTATATTGTCTCAGGTCACTTCAATGGTTTGGATTTATAATACAGCTCTATAGTTTATTATTTAATAACTTGTATGATCCAAAGTGCAGACAGTACAAGTCATAAAACAAGGAGGGAATAAAAAATTAAACAGACATTTTCCCATTCTCTATAATTTAAAGAAAAGTTATATTAGATGATAAGGCCTGCAACTGCATTAACCATTTTGTGATCTGTTCAAGATTTTGGATTTGGATACAATTACCTGAAATTAAATAAACTCATGCCTGTAACATAATTTTTTAAAAATACAACACAGTAAGTCATTTCAAAATGAACCTCTCACACATCATGTACAAGTAATTCTGGTTTTATCATATTATAAAAAGTCCAAATAAAATGAGATATTCTTACAGTAGTGCAGACATGGACACAGACGCCTAATGTTTGTCTGATTAGCCACCCATTTGTTTGTTACTGGAGAAGCCTGTGCTGGATTCTCTAGTATGATCTTTATTCTCTCATTTCAGTATTGAGAGGTTCACTTCACTCATACACCCTAAACCTAGTCTAAAGGGAACCAAAACCCTAGATTGCCATAATTACTAATGGGAAATGTATGCTTTAGATTTCAATATATCCTGCATGCAAATTTAGAAAACAACACACTAGGATACATTGGAAACTATTTTGCACTATGGTATTATTTTTTTTAATCTAAGAAAAAATAAATTTTAGAATATAATATACCTAAGCAGTCAAGTTAGTCACATCTTCAGTGCATTTAAAGCATACATAACAATTAGTTTATTCTGCTTGTCCTTTTCCAAAAAGAAACACCCATTTTGCTATAAACTCTGACAAAAATATACACTTTAAGCAATCCAGTCATTTCTACTCCAGAAATTTATCACAAAGCTCAGAAACAAGAGCATATTTACCAAGCAGAGTTTAGTTTCCACCTACCCTGATTCTATCAAGGCTGGGTACAGTGAGATATTTTTCTTTATATATTTTCTTATTTTGCCCTTTTCTTTTTTGTTTTTTTTTTTAAAAAGCACTTTAACATTTCTTGTAAGCCCACTTTAGTGGTGATGAACTCTTTTAGTTTTTGATTGTCTGGAAAACTTTTTATGTCTCTTTCAATTCTGAACGATAACTTTGCCAGATAGAGTGTCCTTGGTTGTAGGTTATTTTTCCTTTGAGCTTTTTAAATATATCATTCCACTCCCTTCTGGCCTTCAAAGTTCCTTCTAGTGTACTTTTCATTTCAGTTATTGTATTCTTCAGTTTCAATTGGTTCTTTTTTACATTTTTTTGTTGATGTTCTCAATGTGTTCCTTTATTCTTTTCCCAAGTTCAGTGAACATTTTAATGGCATTTTTCACAGAACTAGAACAAATAACCTTACAGTTTGTATGGAACCACCAAAGACCCCAAATACCTAAAGCAATCTTGAGAAAGAAAAACAAAGTTGGAGGTATCATGCTCCCTGACTTCAGACTATTCTACAAAGCTGTAGTAATCAAAACAGTATGGTATTGGCACAGAAACAGACACACATATCAATGGAACAGAATAGAAAGCCCAGAAAAAAACCCACACGTGTATGGTCAATTAATCTATGTAAAATGAGGCAAGAATATAAAATGGGTAAAAGACAGTCTCTTCAATAAGTGGTGCTGGGAAAACTGCACAGTTACATGTGAAAAAATAAACTAGAACATTTTCTTACATCATATACAAAAATAAATTCAAAATGGATTAAAGACATAAATGTAGGACTTGAAATTATAAAACTCCTAGAAGAAAAAGCAGGCAAGGGCAACAAAAGCAAAAATAAACAAATGGAACTGTACCAAACTAAAAAGGTTTTGCACAGTGAAGGAAAGCATCAATAAAACAAAAAGGCAGCCTACTGAATAGGAGAAATTGCAAATGATATATCCGATAAGAGGTTAATATCCAAAATATATTAAGAACTAACCCAAATCAATTTTTTACAATCTAAAAAAATGGGCAAAGGCCCTGAATAGACATTTCTTCAAGGAAGACATACAGATGGCCAACAGGTACATGAAATGATGCACAGCATCACTAATCATCAGGGAAATACAAATCAAAACCACAGTGAGATAGCACCTCACACCTCTTAGAATGACTACAATCAAAAAGACAAGAATTGTGTTGGTTAAAAGGTGGAGAAAAGGGAACCCTTGTGTATGTTGGTGGGAATGTAAACTGGTACAGCACTATGGGAACCAGTATGGGGGTTCCTCAAAAAAATAGAAATAGAACTACGATACAATCCAGCAATTCCACTCCTGGTTATTTATCCAAAGAAAATGAAAACACTAACTCAAAAAAAGATATATGCACTCCAATGTTCATAGTAGCATTATTTACAATAGCCAAGATACGGAAACAACCTAAGTGTCCATTGACAGATAAATAGATAAAGAAGATGTGGTATATATACAGTGGAATATTACTCAGCCATAAAATAGAATGAAATCTTGCTATGTATGACAACATGGATGGACCTGAATGTTAATATGCTTAGTGAAATAAGTCAGACAAAGACAAATATTTTATGCTTTCACTTATATGTTGAATCTTAAAAACAGAGCAAACGAACAAATATAACAAAACAGAAACAGACTCACAGATACAAGAACAAACTAGTGGTTGCCAGAGGGAAGAGGGGTGAAATAGGTGAAGAGGATTAAGAGATACAAGTTACCAATTATAAAATAAATAAGTTACAGGGACATAATGTACAGCACAGGGAATACAATCCATATTTTATAATAACTTTGTATGGTATATAATCTATAAAACTAGTGAATCACTATGTTTTACACCTTAAACTAATATCACATTGTAAGTCAACTATACTTCAATAAATTTGAAAAAAGAAGGAGTGGGTACAAAGCCCACTGTTGGGCACTATTATGGAAATTTGTCTTCCCTCTTTGTACTCTCTTTTTTCTTCCTCAGTGGTGTTACTCACAGCTCTTGCTTCAGAATTGTTCTAGTATAAAAATCACATAGGTTCAGATGTAAACAGCTAACTACAGAGCTTCAATATCTTGAATTTGGCAGAGATGTGCCCCTTAATAAGAGAATATAAATCTTAAATCAAAGCAGAGTTTCTCAAGTGTAGTAAACTCTCAGAAACATCTGGAATCCTTGTGAGAAGTGCACATTCCTAAATACCACTCCTGAGGATTCTGATTCAGCAGATCTCAGGTGGGGTCAAGGAACCCAGGTGACTCTGAAAATTAACCACACTTGGAAAACACCGACCTAAAGAATGACTTTTTAATTATAGATTTCAGGCATCAATGAGTGAGTCAAAGGTTCTTTCTGACAAGGTGGCATAAGGTTGTGGTGATGGTTTTAAAATTGTTTACTGCAGGGAATCAGGGGACTAGGATAACGTGATTTGTGATTTCCATATAAAATACTTGTAATTGATCATCTTTGAGATCTGCCTTTCAATTTCCCATTTTAACTAGCTTTATAATTAACAAATAATAAATGATGGACCTCTCACAGAGACCTAGCATTTCCTGCCCCTTAATACTGAATATAGCTACGAACATTAAAACAACTTCTATTTAAGACCATTTAACATATCAGTTAGAAGCTAATCCCTAGTGATTAATTTGAAAAGGAACCTGTGCCGGAAGTCAGCATCTAATTTTCAAAATGGAGAATAAGGTTGGAAATAAATCTGATGATTATTGAAGCAAATTGAGTGTGACATGGGAACGATGTAAGAGTCTCTTGGGAAATAATGGTTGGGAAGAATTATTAATAGAGAATTTGGGCTTATTTTTCTGTTTCAAGATTTGGAACACTGAACTTAAACTTTATGTCATGAACTGTAGGTGACAGAGTCACTTTCCCTTCAATATTCATCAAATATTAAATGAGTTTGACCTTGTAGGAGACTCAGGGAGATGTAAGAGGACTATTCCACTTTGCATTCATAGTTTCAAGAACTTCAAATAAATAAGTGGTAAAGAAAATCCAAACATGCCATGTCATCATTTTGTTTGCTTATATGTTCGAAGTAATTTAGAATTAGAAAATATGTCACATTCAACTCTCCCTTAAGGGAAATACCCTGGTAAGATTGGGTGGTTTTATTGTTCATTATTATTGTTGTTTTATGAGCATAAACTTCATTAAAAGAGTGGGAATAAAATAACATTCAGACTGTTTGTTCTTTATATAACCAAAGACATATGAGCTCTGAACTGGCTACCAATTAACTTTGCGAGCTTGGGCAAGTTGACTTCACCTCTAGCTTGCAGCTTCCTCATCTGTAAAATGAGGGAGTCAGATTAGACAACGTTAGTGTCCTATGCGGCTGGAACATGGTGCGAAGGAGTGACTTGACCTGACTCCTGGTTTAGGAAGGATGGTGGGTAGTGAGGGTTACTCATAGAAGTTGTATGAGGGTGTGTTTATACATTTTACACAAATTCACTACATTACCTGGATAGGTCACATTTTACAAAAGCATTAGCAGGCGTGGCAAACTCTTCTTAGCACTTTACTTACATTAACTCATTTAATACTCACAACAAAACTATAAAGTACATACTATTAGCATTGTCATTTCCATTTTACAGACAAGGACTTTGAAGCACAGAGAAGTTAAGCAATAAGCCCTGAGTCACCCAGCTAGTAAATGGCAGAGCCAAGATTTGGATCCAGACTGTGAGGTCCCAGAGAACGTGCATGCTTAACCACTGTGCTGTACCACCTCTCTGCTGGGCTGTGTGAGGAACTTGTTTAGATCTCATTGCTAAAGCTAAGTTGTGGGTGTGCTGAGCTTGGGACTGGCTGAGACATTGATGTGGGGTCAATAACTTTATTGAGAAGGTAAACCAGGGTTGCTAATATGATCTGGGGAAGCAGAAGTGCAATGTCTGTTACAGGAAACCAAAATGGCAGTTACACCAGGTACAGCCACAGTGATGCCCAACAGGTGTCGGGGGCCCTTTCAAGGCGGGGAATAGCAAGGAGTTGATCCCAACATCCATGTGATGATGCCCCCAATTTCATGACCCTCCACAAGTCCTTAATAAACTGCTGCATTTGTAAAACATACTAACACCACCAAAAATGCTGTCACTCAACCTATAAACCAAACACACAATATGTCTAAGATTACTTGTGCTTTTTTTTTCCCCAAAAGTTCAGGCTAACTTAAAAAACAGCATTGACAGTCAGTGATCAGCCTAGTGTTGGTCTTACTTTAATGGAATTCTTTTCATGTTTTACTATTAAGTGTATTTGACATTAATTTCTGAATTGTGAGCGTGTGTGTGTGTTTAATGCTAAGGGTATTTCTTTCTCTTCCACTTTTCAACATTATTTTTTAAGAATGACTGTTGAATTTTACTAAATGCTTTTTTGGTACTTATCGTCATAGCTTTCTTTTTCTACTCTAACTACTTTAATGTTAATATTTAATGAACATTTCTATTATCGAACCATACTTATATTTCATAACAGACCATGCTGGGCTACTTTAAAATATACACTAACAAGTATTATTACAGTTTTGTAAATACAAAAAAAAATTTTACTTAATCCTACCAGACAAAATTGTGCTGTAATATAGCAGAAACCACTGAACCAATTTTAGAATCATCTGTAAAAAGAATACTAGTACATGCTTCTTTCTTCTTTTGTCTGTCAAATGTTCATTTCTTAGTGAATTATTTCCCTAGTCACTAACAATATCTAGATCCATGAAACAAAATAAAATGAAGTATAATAACTGTATGAGAATGTTGCTCTTAGGAGATTCTTAACTTATGGAACCTCAGCTTAGAAGATTACCTCTCTGCACAGGAAAATTCAAGATGTGAGAAGGGACAGCTCATAAGCATAAAGTCTCATCCATCATTTTTTAAGAGAGATTAGACTAAAGGGAAAAACCTATTTTCCCCTCAGTGCAGAGGTATGTTTTCTGTGAGATTAATGCTTTTTGAAAAATCTCCTTTGCTCCTAGAAAACAGATGAAAGAAACACTAAAGCAATTGGTTCTGCACAAGAATAAAATTCTTATCTTTTCTGGACACAATAGGCAGCAGCAGGTGGGTACTTGCTTTCTTTGTGGAAGATGAAGTGATTTTTAAAGATTTAGAAATTGGAAAGCTTCCTCTGAGAACTCCAGACGTGAATGTGAGACAGGCTATGCCTCCTTCAAAAAGAGAACAGTAGAGCGCTCAGCTTGAAAATGCAGGTTTGGGACTCAGAAGACAAGTTCTGCCACTAACTATCCATGCAACTTTAGGTAAGTCCCCTAACCTCTCAAAGGCCTCAGTTTCTTTATCCTTAAAATGGTGAACATAACACATTCTTCTAAGGGTGAACTAAGCAATGTACAGTACTTAGCTCAGTGTCTGGTACAGAATAAAGTACTCAGTTAATGTTAGCTAAATACATATACATACACTCACAGGCACACATTATGAAATACTTTCAAAGCTTCGAGAAACAACCAGAAATGCCTTGCTGAGTCCTCTGGTTCCAAGGATACAGCTGAAGAAGTGCCCTGAGGCGCAAAATGGATTGTAATTCTAACTAATCCAGCTAATCCAGCCACTATGGGACAAGCAGAGCTGTACCTAAAAGCTTCAAAACCAGGGGAATGATTCTTGTTATGAAAATTTACCAAAGCCATGTTTTCCCCAGTGAACAGACACCTTTTACAGCACAAAGGTCTTCCTCATAGGAGGATCTGACTTCTTTCTGGCTTAGAAACTAATTACAAATCTTTGCTATAAGAAAGAGCACATAGAAAGGGAGAGGAATCTAATGCAAATACTCTGCCCCCACCAAAATTCAAACATTAATATATTTAAAAGTAAGAATTAAGTATTTATCAAATTATCCGTTGATGGAATTAAATGTTATTACTAAGGTAAGTATTAGTAAAATTAAATATTGATCAAAATTATTCCAAAATTAATTTCATTGAAGTGTGACAGAATAGGAAGGCAGCCTGGTCTGTGATGAATACCATACTTGGGAGAAGTGGGCTTTATTCTTGACTTCACCTTTCTGGGTGTGTGGAACACTTCAGAGATACTTATTAATCCAGCTGTGAGACCCCCAGAAAATAACCACTTTGTTAGCCTTACTTCATTTCTACCTGTGCGAACTGGGCAGGTGAGGCTAAAAGCTCTCAGGCAGCTCTAGAATTCTCTAATTCCAAATTGTGGCAGGGTGGGTCACACAGCACAGCTCCAAGTGGAAAGTTACTCCTTAAGTTTTGCAAGCCAGCAGAGCATATTCTAGGATGGCCAGAATGGGGCCTGAGGAAATTAGCCAGCTCTGAGCCCCACGGGCCATGTTCCTGCACCTTGGTTTGTTCATTCGTAAAGGGAAAGGATAACCAAATTCTTTTCCAGGGCACCTGTGAGTCCTTGCATTTCTACACTGATAGCCCAAAGCTCTTGCCTTCAGAAAAAATGCAGTTAGGTTCCACTTGGAACTGCCAAATTAGAATAAAAATGAGTATTAAGAACCAGCACCTGGATTATAGGACGAGGAGCTTCAAGATGGCGGAAGAGTAAGACGCGGAGATCACCTTCCTCCCCACAAATACATCAGAAATACATCTACATGTGGAACAACTCCTACAGAACACCCACTGAACGCTGGCAGAAGACCTCAGACTTACCAACAGGCAAGAAAATCCCACACACACCTGTGTAGGGCAAAAGAAAAAAGAAAAAACAGAGACAAAAGAATAGGGACACGACCTGCACCTCTGGAATGGAGCTGTGAAGGAGGAAAGGTTTCCACACACTAGGAAGCCCCTTGGCGGGCAGAGACTGCGGGTGGCGG
This sequence comes from Hyperoodon ampullatus, assembly GCF_949752795.1. Taxonomy (NCBI): domain Eukaryota; kingdom Metazoa; phylum Chordata; class Mammalia; order Artiodactyla; family Ziphiidae; genus Hyperoodon; species Hyperoodon ampullatus. Next base: position 119,322,923 of record NC_136916.1, on the reverse strand, counting down.
AGGGGGGAAGCTTCGGAGCCACGGAGGAAACTGCAGCAACAGGGGTGCGGAGGGAAAAGCGGACAGATTCCCGTAAAGAGGATCGGTGCCGACCAGCACTCACCAGCCCGAGAGGCTTGTCCGCTCACCCGCCGGGGCGGGCGGGGCTGGGAGCTAAAGCTCCGGCTTCGGTCAGAGCGCAGGGAGAGGACTGGTGGCGTGAACACAGCCTGAAGGGGTTAGTGCACCACGGCTAGCCGGGAGGGAGTCCAGGAAAAGGCTAGAGCTGCCAGAGAGGCAAGAGAATTTTTCTTGCCTCTTTGTTTCCTGGTGCACCAGGAGAGGGGATTCAGAGCATCGCTTAAAGGAGCTTCAGATACGGGCGCGAGCTGCAGCTAACAGCGCGGACCCCAGAGATGGGCATGAGACGCAAACGCCGCTGCTGCCGCCACCAAGAAGCCTGTGTGCGAGCACAGGTCACTATCCACACCTCCCCTCCTGGGAGCCTGTGCAGTCCCGTGATCCAGGGAAAACTACCCCGGGAGAACACACGGCGCACCTCAGGCTGGTGCCATGTCACGCCGGCCTCTGCCACCGCAGGCTCGCCCCACATTCCGTACCCCTCCCTCCCCCCGGCCTGAGGGAGCCAGAGCCCCCGAATCAGCTGCTACTTTAACCCCCTCCTGTCTGAGTGAAGAACAGATGCCCACAAGCAAATTACACACAGAGGCGGGGACAAATCCAAAGCTGAACCCCAGGAGCTATGCAAACACAGAAGAGAAAGGGAAAGCTCACCCAGCAGCCTCAGGAGCAGCGGATTAAATCTCCACAGTCATCTTGATGTACTCTGCATCTCTGGAATACCTGAATAGACAAAGAATCATCACAAATTCAGGAGGTGAACATTGGGAGCAATGATATATATATATTTCCCCCCCTTTTTCTCTTTTTGTGAGTGTGTATATGTATGCTTCTGTGTGTGATTTTGCCTGTATAGCTTTGCTTTTACCATTTGTCCTAGTGTTCTGTCTGTCCGTTTTGTTGTTGTTGTTGTTGATTTTAGTATAGTTTTTAGCACTTGTTATCATTGGTGGATTTGTTTTTTGGTTTGGTTGCTCTCTTCTTTCTTTCTTTCTTTTTCTTTATTATTACTTAAAAAAATTTTTAATAATTATTTTTTTATTTTTCATTTTAATAACTTTATTTTATTTTACTTTATTTTATCTTATTTCTTTCTTTCTTATATATTTTTTCTCCCTTTTATTCTGAGCCGTGTGGATGACAGGCTCTTGGTGCTCCAGCCAGGCATCAGGGCTGTGCCTCTGAGGTGGGATAGCCAAGTTCAAGACACTGGTCCGCAAAAGACCTTCCAGCTCCACGTAATATCAAACTGCAAAAATCTCCCAGAGATCTCCATCTCAACGACAAGACCCAGCTCCACTCACCGACCAGCAAGCTACAGTGCTGGACACCCTATGCCAAACAACTAGGAACACACCAACATCCATTAAGAGAGAGGCTGCCTAAAATCGTAAGGCGGCCACAGACACCCCAAAACACACAACCAGACGTGGACCTGACCACCAGAAAGACAAGATCTAGTCTCATCTACCAGAACACAGGCACTAGTCCCCTCTACCAGGAAGCCTACACAACCCACTGAACCAAACTTAGCCACTGCGGACAGACAAAAAAAACCAATGGGAACAAGAAACCTGCAGCCTGTGAAAAGAAGACCCCAAACACAGTAAGTTAAGCAAAAAGAGAAGACATAAAAACACACAGCAAGAGAAGGAGCAAGGCAAAAACCCACCAGACCTAACAAATGAAGAGGAAATAGGCAGTCTACCTGAAAAAGAATTCAGAACGATAGTAAAGATGATCCAAAATCTTGGAAATAGAATGGAGAAAATTCAAGAACTGTTTAACAAGGACCTAGAAGAACTAAAGAGCAAACAAACAATGGTGAACAACACAATAAATGAAATTAAAAATTCTCTAGAAGGGATCAATATCAGAATAACAGAGGCAGAAGAATGGATAAGTGACCTGGAAGATAAAATAGTGGAAATAACTACTGCAGAGCAGAATAAAGAAAAAAGAATGAAAAGAACTGAGGACAGTCTCAGAGACCTCTGGGATGACATTAAATGCACCAACATTTGAATTATAGGGGTCCCAGAAGAAGAAGAGAAAAAGAAAGGGACTGAGAAAATATTTGAAGAGATAATAGTTGAAAACTTCCCTAATATGGGAAAGGAAATAGTTAATCAAGTCCAGGAAGAAGAGAGACTCCCATACAGGATAAATCCAAGGGGAAACATGTGAAGACACATGTTAATCAAACTATCAAAAACTGAATACAAAGAAAAAATATTAAAAGTAGCAAGGGAAAAACAACAAATAACACACAAGGGAATCCACATAAGGTTAACAGCTGATCTTTCAGCAGAAACTCTGGAAGCCAAAAGGGAGTGCCAGGACATATTTAAAGGAATGAAGGAGAAAAAGCTACAACGAAGATTACTCTAACCAGCAAGGATCTCATTCAGATTTGATGCAGAAATTAAAACCTCTACAGACAAGCAAAAGTTAAGAGAATTCAGCAGCACAAAACCAGCTTTACAACAAATGCTAAAGGAACTTCTCTAGGCAAGAAACACAAAAGAAGGAAAAGGCCTACAATAACAAACCCAAAACAATTAAGAAAATGATAATAGGAACATACATATTGATAATTACCTGAAATGTAAATGGATTAAATGCTCCAACCAAAAGACATAGACTGGCTGATTGCATACAAAAGAAAAGACCTGTATATAAGCTGTCTACAGGAGATTCACTTCAGATCTAGAGACACATACACACTGAAAGTGAGGGGATGGAAAAAGATATTCCATGCAAATGGAAATCAAAAGAAAGCTGCAGGGCCTCCCTGGTGGCGCAGTGGTTGAGAGTCCGCCTGCCGATGCAGGGGATACGGGTTCGTGCCCCGGTCTGGGAGGATCCCATATGCCGCGGAGCGGCTGGGCCCGTGAGCCATGGCCGCTGAGCCTGCGCGTCCGGAGCCTGTGCTCCGCAACGGGAGAGGCCATGACAGTGAGAGGCCCGCGTACCACAAAAAAAAAAAAAAAAAAAAAAAAAAAAGAAAGAAAGCTGCAGTAGCCATTCTCATACCAGATAAAATAGACTTTAAAACAAAGACTATTACAAGAGACAAAGAAGGACATTATATAAAGATAACGGGATCAAACCAAGAAGAAGATTTAACAATTGTAAAAATTTATGCACCCAACATAGGAGCACCTCAATACATAAGGCAAATACTAACAGCCATAAAAGGGGAAATCAACAAAAACACAATCATAGTAGAAGACTTTAACACCCAACTTTCACCAATGGACAGATCATCCAAAATGAAAATAATTAAGGAAACACAAGCTTTAAATGATACATTAAACAAGATGGACTTAATTGATATTTATAGGACATTCCATCCAAAAACAACAGAATACACTTTCTTCTCAAGTGCTCATGGAACATTCTCCAGGATAGATATCTTGGGTCACAAATCAAGCCTTGGTAAATTTAAGAAAATTGAAATCATATCAAGTATCTTTTCCAACCACAACGCTATGAGACTAGATATCAATTACAGGAAAAAATCTGTAAAAACATACAAACACAAGGAGGCTAAATAATACACTACTTAATAACCAAGAGATCACTGAAGAACTCAAAGGGGGAAATCGAAAAATACCTAGAAACAAATGACAATGAAAACACAACAACCCAAAACCTATGGGATGCACCAAAAACAGTTCTAAGAGGGAAGTCTATAGCAATACAATTCTACCTTAACAAACAAGAAACATCTCAAATAAACAACCTAACCTTACACCTAAAGCAATTAGAGAAAGAAGAACAAAAATACCCCAAAGTTAGCGGAAGGAAAGAAATCAGAAAGATCAGATCAGAAATAAATGAAAAAGAAATGAAGGAAAAATAGCAAAGATGAATAAACCTAAAATCTGGTTCTTTGAGAAGATTAAGAAAATTGATAAACCATTAGCCAGACTCATCAAGAAAAAAAGGGAGAAGACTCAAATCAATAGAAAAAGAAATGAAAAAGAAGTAACAACTGACACTGCAGACATACAAAGGATCATGTGAGATTACTGCAAGCAAGTATATGCCAATAAAATGGACAACCTGGAAGAAATGGACAAATTCTTAGAAATGCACAACCTTCCAACACTGAACCAGGAAGAAACAGAAAATATGAACAGACCAATCACAAGCACTGAAATTGAAATTGCCATTAAAAAATATTCCAACAAACAAAAGCCCAGGACCAGACGGCTTCACAGGCGAATTCTATCAAACATTTAGAGAAGAGCTAACACCTATCCTTCTCAAACTCTTCCAAAATACAGGAGAGGGAGGAACACTCCCAAACTCATTCTATGAGGCCACCATCACCCTGATACCAAAACCAGACAAAGATGTCACAAAGAAAGAAAACTACAGGCCAATATCACTGATGAACAAAGCTGCAAAAATACTCAACAAAATACTAGTAAACAGAATCTAACAGCACATTAAAAGGATCATACACCATGATCAAGTGGGGTTTATCCTAGGAATGCAAGGATTCTTAAATATATTCAAATCAATCAATGTGATACACCATATTAACAAATTGAAGGAGAAAAACCATATGATCATCTCAATACATGCAGAGAAAGCTTTTGACAAAATTCAACACCCATTTATGATAAAAACCCTCCAGAAAGTAGGCATAGAGGGAACTTTCCTCAACATAATAAAGGCCATATCTGAGAAACCCACAGCCAGCATCGTCCTCAATGGTGAAAAACTGAAACCATTTCCATTAAGATCAGGAACAAGACAAGGTTGCCCACTCTCACCACTCTTATTCAACATAGTTTTGGAAGTTTTAGCCACAGCAATCAGAGAAGAAAAGGAAATAAAAGGAATCCAAATTGGAAAAGAAGAAGTAAAGCTGTCACTGTTTGCAGATGACATGATACTATACATAGAGAATCCTAAAGATGCTACCAGAAAACTACTAGAGCTAATCAATGAATTTGGTAAAGTAGCAGAATACAAAATTAATTCACAGAAATCTCTTGCATTCCTATACACTAATGATGAAAAACGTGAAAGTGGAATCAAGAAAACACTGCCATTTACCATTGCAACAAAAAGAATAAAATATCTAGGAATAAACCTACCTAAGGAGACAAAAGACCTGTATGCAGAAAATTATAAGACACTGATGAAAGAAATTAAAGATGATACAAATAGGTGGAGAGATATACCATGTTCTTGGATTGGAAGAATCAATACTGTGAAAATGACTATACTACCCAAAGCAGTCTACAGATTCAATGCAATCCCTATGAAACTACCAATGGCATTTTTCACAGAACTAGAACAAAAAATTTCTCAATTTTTATGGAAACACAAAAGACCATGAATAGCCAAAGCAATCTTGAGAAAGTAGAATGGAGCTGGAGGAATCAGCCTCCCTGACTTCAGACTATACTACAAAGCTACAGTAATCAAGACAGTATGGGGCTTCCCTGGTGGTGCAGTGGTTGATAATCTGCCTGTCAGTGCAGGGGACACGGGTTTGAGCCCTGGTCTGGGAAGATCCCACATGCCGCGGAGCAACTGGGCTGGTGAGCCACAGCTACTGAGCCTGTGCATCTGGAGCCTGTGCTCCGCAACAAGAGAGGCCATGATAGTGAGAGGCCTGCGCACTGTGATAAAGAGTGGCCCCCGCTCGCCGCTACTAGAGAAAGCCCTCGCACAGAAGTGAAGACCCAACACAGCCAAAAATAAATAAATAAATTTATTAAAAAAAGAAAGAAAAAAAAAGACAGTACAGTACTGGCACAAAAACAGAAATATAGATCAATGGAACAGGATTAAAAGCCCAGAGATAAACCCACACACATATGGTCACCTTATCTTTGATAAAGGAGGCAAGAATATACAGTAGAGGGCTTCCCTGGTGGCTCAGTGGTTGAGAGTCCGCCTGCCGATGCAGGGAACACGGGTTCGTGCCCCGGTCCGGGAAGATCCCACATGCCGCGGAGTGGCTGGGCCCGTGAGCCATGGCCGCTGAGCCTGCATGTCCGGAGCCTGTGCTCCACAACGGGAGAGGCCACACAGTGAGAGGCCCGCGTACCGCAAAAAAAAAAAAAAAAAAGAATATACAGTAGAGAAAAGAGAGCCTCTTCAATAAGTGGTGCTGGGAAAATTGGACAGCTACATGTAAAAGAATGAAATTAGAACACTTCCTAACACCATACACAAAAATAAACTCAAAAATGGATTAAAGATCTAAATGTAAGGCCAAACACTATCAAACTCTTAGAGGAAAACATAGGCAGAACACTCTATGACATAAATCACAGCAAGATCCTTTTTGACCCAGCTCCTAGAGCAGTGGAAATAAAAACAAAAATAAACAAATGGGACCTAATGAAACTTAAAACTTTTGCACAGCAAAGGAAACCATAAACAAGACGAAATGACAACCCTCAGAATGGGAGAAAACATTTGCAAATGAAGCAACTGACAAAGGATTAATCTCCAAAATTTACAAGCACCTCATGCAGCTCAATATCAAAAAAAACAAACAACCCAATCCAAAAATGGGCAGAAGAACTAAATAGACATTACTCCAAAGAAGATATACAGATTGCCAACAAAAACATGAAAGGATGCTCAACATCATTAATCATTAGAGAAATGCAAATCAAAACTACAATGAGGTATCATCTCACACCAGTCAGAATGGCCATCATCAAAAAATCTGCAAACAATAAATTCTGGAGAGGGTGTGGAGAAAAGGGAACCCTCTTGCACTGTTGGTGGGAATGTGAATTGGTACAGCCACTATGGAGAACAGTATGGAGGTTCCTTAAAAAACTAAAAATAGAACTACCATGCGACCCAGCAATCCCACTACTGGGTATATACCCTGAGAAAATCATAATTCAAAAAGAGTCATGAACCAAAATGTTCATTGCAGCTCTAATGTACAATAGCCAGGACATGGAGGCAACCTAAGTGTCCATCAACAGATGAATGAATAAAGAAGATGTGGCACATATATACAATGGAATATTACTCAGTCATAAAAGGAAAGGAAATTGAGTTATTTGTAGTGAGTTGGATGGACCTGGAGTCTGTCATACGAGTGAACTAAGTCAGAAAGAGAAAAACAAATACCGTATGCTAACACATATATATGGAATCAAAAAAAAAAAAAAGGTTACGAAGAACCTAGGGGAAGATGGGAATAAAGACACAGACCTACTAGAGAATGGACTTGAGGACATGGGGAGGTGGAAGGTTAAGTGGGACAAAGTGAGAGAGTGGCATGGACATATATACACTACCAAACGTAAAATAGCTAGTGGAAAGCAGCCGCATAGCACAGGGAGATCAGCTCAGTGCTTTGTGACCTCTTAGAGGGGTGGGATAGGGAGGGTGGGAGGGAGGGAGATGCAAGAGGGAAGGGATATGGGGACATATGTATATGTATAACTGATTCACTTTGTTATAAAGCAGAAACTAACACACCACTGTAAAGCAATTATACTCCAATAAAGATGTTAAAAAAAAAAAAAAGAACCAGCATCTGTGAGTCTTTTCCTAATGGGTGTATAAGTGGCTTTAAATTTTCTGACACATTTAAACTGAATGGTAAGTCCCCCGACCATCTGGCCCTAGGACAGTTATGCAAAGTGCTGCTCCCCACCTGGGCACGGAGAACATTTTTATTAACATCCTACTGGGCAGGCGCATGCATAAAAAGATACTGTGATTGGTACAAGGTCAAAAGCCAAAGAAATTTGAAAAACACTTGGACTCTGAGAACTAAAAAATAAAACCTTTTTCTGATGAAAATTATGTCTGTGAAGCTAAATGGCTGAAGTAGGAAAGTACATAGGTTAGACTTCAATAAAGAAAGTCTTTAGCTTAGATTTAAAAGCATAACTATGGTGAAGGTTTAACTGTCCTTTAGAAAATCCATCTTCCTTCAGAACTGCTGGTAAGAGATGACTTCAGAAATATTCCTGATCCCTGATATGATCATATTAACACTGCTGGTCACTATCACTAGATTCCATTTTTGCCAGTTGGCCTTTGGAAAATGTCTGCTTGCCTGGAAAAGTATAGCCCTTGTTATATATATTCATCATATATTTGTGCTTCAGAGATAAACTCACACCTCTGAATTTGATTACTTTTCCTTAATTAAATATAGATTTCTATGGCTCCCACGTGTCTTGAATAAATCTGATTAAAAACAAGACTCCCGCTCCCTGTGCCAGGCTGAGACTGTTCCGCTTTGCTTATTAGTAAGATGAGCACTTGGATGGCGGTCTGCACTAGCATGCACTCACTCCATGAACAGGGAAGCCTGGCTTCCTTCTCCAATTTCTTCTGCTTGCTCATTGATTCCTTTAACAGGGAACACAACTAGAAGTACAGCTTAAATTCAGGTTGCACTCACTCCATGAACAGGGAAGCCTGGCTTCCTTCTCCAATTTCTTCTGCTTGCTCACTGATTCCTTTAACAGGGAACACAACTAGAAGTACAGCTTAAATTCAGGTATCACTGAGAGAGGTGATGTGTTCACTGGAATTCAAAGAGCCAGAGAACTAATCCCCTCTTCCATACTTCACAGAAGAGATTTTAACCTTTCTTGAATATTTCTATATCATTCTGGAAAAAAACACAACTGCCCAGAATACTAGAAATGAGTCAAATGTGTATTTGACTTCTCAATATGTCAGAGCCCATGAGGTAGGTGGGGGAATGTGTCTTCTGCCACTGTCTTAGCCCTGAACTAAGGATGTTCAACCAGGGAGCTCCTTGAGCCAAGGTCACCAAGCTGCCCCTTATCTCCCAGGGATGTGTCTGCCTTAATAGCCTTGTGATGGATTTCAGGTGCTGGGACCCTGTGTCCATTACTCTCCTTGAGGTAGGACGTCTGCAAGACTCCTTCTCATGGCTGTCCAATAGGTCAGTCAACTTAATTTGTTCCAGATCTCACAGCTAGCTAGTGGCAAAGGAATAAGACTTGTCAATCCAAGTCCTATCGCCACACATCCAGACATATATGATCAGAAGCCTAGAGGTGCCCAATGCCGGGCACAGCCCCCTTCTGTGTTCTGCCTCTCACTCCAGACTCCCCAGTCCACAAAGGCAGGCAGGCATCGTGAAGCTGCGGCACCCTGGGGTTGGGGGTGGTGCAGGAGAGAGCCCCTGTCAGAGGCAGTGCCTTGCTACTGAGTGCACTGCTCTCCCACTGCTTTAATAATTTGTTGTAAAACAAACAATGTCACCAGGGGAATTGCTGCCAGTGGATAATGGCCTCCTGCTTTGCAATTAAGCACTGGCATTCAGTTGTGCCTCACCAGCCATGGTATACTGCTGCTTCCTGTTCCAATGTTCTCACCCATGAGCGTTTTCTGCTAATCAAATTTATTATCCTATACCGCAGATCTTGACATTCACTTCCTTTTCAGCCTGGTGGTGAAGATTTAGAGAATATAATTTTTAAGCTACCCGTCCTTTCCAGCCTGGCATTCATAAGGCCCACAAAGAAACACAGATTTAAATAAAGCGCAAAAGCTCCAAAAGTTTACGGCAGTAAGAAATACCAGTTGTCAGGGGATTCAGTAGCAAGACAACTTTTTCAAGTGGATAAGGAGGAAGAGATTTGTGAAAGTACCTTTCATGTCATGCTGAAATTACTCCCTACTGACCAGTTAACTCAGGTTCAAGTCCATAAACCTGGCCTCGGATATGACATCTTGTGGCATCTCACGGGATCTCTCAACTCTGACCTAACAGGAATAACCCTCTGATCTGCAATGATGTTTCAGTTCTTTCATCAGAAAAGGGTATTTCATGTACCACCTATGTCTCCCTGGTGGGTTCAGAATCATTAAAATACTAGTTACTCCATAGAAGTGGCTACTTTCTTAGCAGCTCAGGGGCATAGAACTGTGCATTACCCCAGGCTCTGAAAACCTCACACCTGTTGCCCTGCAAAGAAGGGATAGAGAGCCATACTTCCCACAAGTATAACCACTGTTTGAAATGTCTGTACAAGAGCTAGGAAGATGAGCTCCCGAGGTCTCGATTCTCTCATTTGTAACTTGAAGGCAGTAAAATACATGATCTCACAAACCTCCTAGACCATGATTTGTGATAACCAAAAGGCCTCATTAATAGGCACCAGGAACCCATTATTCTCCCTCATTTCTCCACACCAATCTCGTTGCCCCGAGTAACAAGCCATCTTCGGGGGCAGCCCCTTCTCCTCGTCTTGTTTAAGGTCCAGCCCCCAGCATCTGCTGTCTCCAGCCCATAGCCACCTTATCCTCCTCCTCCACCTCCTCATTGCTTCCCTGGTTTGCTCTCTCATCTCTTTGCTACCCTGTAAACCAAATTTATCCCAAGCCTGCCCCAGAGATCCATTTTGTCATTGTTTTCTATCTTCTTTTCCAAAAGAAAATGAAACAAATTTGCTGTACAGTTAAATGCAAACCACCTTCAAGTAGTTAACAGGTTATTATAAATTGACACTAGGGGCTTCCCTGGTGGCGCAGTGGTTGAGAATCTGTCTGCCAATGCAGGGGACACGGGTTCACGCCCTGGTCTGGGAAGGTCCCACATGCCGCGGAGCAACTAGGCCCGTGAGCCACAACTACAAGCCTGTGAGTCTGGAGCCTGTGCTCCACAATAAGAGAGGCTGCAATAGTGAGAGGCCTGCGTACCGCAATGAAGAGTGGCCCCCGCTTGCCACAACTAGAGAAAGCCCTTGCACAGAAATGAAAACCCAACACAGCCCAAAATAATAAAAAAATAAAGATACTACAAAAAAAGAAAATTACAGACCAATATCACTGATGAATATAGATGCAGAAATCCTCAACAAAATACTAGCAAACAGAATCCAACAACACATTAAAAGGATCATACACCATGATCAAGTGGGATTTATCCCAGAGATGCAAGGATTCTTCAATATATGCAAATCAATCAATGTGATACACCATATTAAAAAATTGAAGAATAAAAATCATATGATCATCTCAATAGATGCAGAAAAAGCTTTTGACAAAGTTCAACACCGATTTATGATAAAAACTCTCCAGAAAGTGGGCATAGAGGGAACCTACCTCAACATAATAAAGGCCATATATGACAAACCCACAGCAAATATCATTCTCAATGGTGAAAAGCTGAAAGCATTTCCTCTAAGATCAGGAATAAGACAAGGTTGTCCACTCTCACTGCTATTATTCAACATAGTACTGGAAGTCCTAGCCTCGGCAATCAGAGAAGAAAAAGAAATAAAAGGAATACAAACTGGAAAAGAAGAAGTAAAACTGTCACTGTTTGCAGATGACATGATACTATACATAGAAAATCCTAAATAATGCCACCAGGGGCTTCCCTGGTGGCGCAGTGGTTGACAGTCCGCCTGCCGATGCAGGGGACACGGGTTCGTGCCCCGGTCCGGGAAGATCCCACGTGCCGTGGAGCGGCTAGGCCCGTGAGCCATGGCTGCTGAGCCTGCGCGTCCGGAGCCTGTGCTCCACAACGGGAGAGGCCACAACAGTGAGAGGCCCGCGTACCGCAAAAAAAAAAATAATAATAATGCCACCAGAAAACTACTAGAGCTAATCAATGAATTCGGTAAAGTTGTAGGATACAAAATTAATGCACAGAAATCTCTTGCCTTCCTATACACTAATGACAAAAAAATCTGAAAAAGAAATTAAGGAAACACTGTCATTTACCATTGCAACAAAATGAATAAAATACCTAGGAATAAACCTACCTAGCGAGACAAAAGACCTGTATGCAGAAAACTGTAAGACACTGATGAAAGAAATTAAAGATGACACCAACAGATGGAGAGATATACCATGTTCTTGGATTGGAAAAATCAATATTGTGAAAATGACTATACTACCCAAAGCAATCTACAGATTCAATGCAACCCCTATCAAATTACCAACGGCATTTTTTACGGAACTAGAACAAAAAATCTTAAAATTTGTATGGAGACATAAAAGACCCCGAATAGCCAAAACAGTCTTGAGGGAAAAAAATGGAGCTGGAGGAATCAGACTCCCTGACTTCAGACTATTCTATAAAGCTAAAGTAATTAAGACAATATGGTACTGGCACAGAAACACAAACATAGATCAATGGAACAAGACAGAAAGCCCAGATGTAAACCCATGCACCTATGGTCAACTAATCTATGACAAAGGAGGCAAGGATATACAATGGAGAAAAGACAGTCTCTTTAATAAGTGGTGCTGGGAAAACTGGAAAGCTACATGTAAGAGGATGAAATTAGAACACTCCCTAACACCATACACAAAAATAAACTCAAAATGGATTAGAGACCTAAATGTAAGACCCGACACTATAAAACTCTTAAAGGAAAACATAGGAAGAACACTCTTTGACATAAATCACAGTAAGATCTTTTTTGATCCACCTCCTAGAGTAATGGAAATAAAAACAAAAATAAACAAATGGGACCTAATGAAACTTAAAAGCTTTTGCACAGCAAAGGAAACCATAAACATGACGAAAAGACAACCCTCAGAATAGGAGAAAATATTTGCAAACGAATCAATGGACAAAGGATTAATCTCCAAAATATATAAATGGCTCATGCAGCTCAATATTAAAAAAACAAACAACCCAATCCAAAAATGGGCAGAAGACCTAAACAGACATTTCTCCAAAGAAGAGATACAAATGGCCAAGAAGCACATGAAAAGCTGCTCAACATCACTAATTATTAGAGAAATGCAAATCAAAACTACAATGAGGTATCACCTCACACCAGTTAGAATGGGCTTCATCAGAAAATCTACAAACAGCAAATGCTGGAGAAGGTGTGGAGAAAAGGGAACCCTCTTGCACTGTTGGTGGGAATGTAAACTGATACAGCCACTATGGAGAACAGTATGGAGGTTCCTTAAAAAACTAAAAATAGAATTACCATATGATCCAGCAATCCCACTACTGGGCATATACCCAGAGAAAACCACAATTCATAAAGATACATGCACCCCAATGTTCACTGCAGCACTATTTACAATAGCCAGGTCATGGAAGCAACCTAAATGCCCATCAACAGACGAATGGATAAATATGTGGTACATATATACAATGGAATATTACTCAGCCATAAAAAGGAACAAAATTGATTCATTTGTTGAGACGTGGATGGATCTAGAGACTGTCATACAAAGTGAAGTAAGTCAGAAAGAGAAAAACAAATATCGTATATTAACGCATATATGTGGAACCTAGAAAAATGGTACAGATGAACTGGTTTGCAGGGCAGATATTGAGACACAGATGTAGAGAACAAACGTATGGACACCAAGGGGGAAAGCCTCGGGCGAGTGGAGGTGGTGGTGTGATGAACTGGGCGATTGGGATTGACATGTATACACTGATGTGTATAAAATTGATGACTAATAAGAACCTGCTGTATAAAAAATAATAAGAAGAAAAAAACAAAGAAGTTTCCAAGTTTGGAAGAAAACTGAACCTGAGTAATATTTGGAGTCAAGAACTAGGTAATTCAGGTTATAAATAAAAATAATAATTGAAAATATTTATTGGAAATGTATTGTCAAATATATATCCTATTTAATATATGTAGAAAAATTTCTGCTTAATTAACTATTTGATTGAGCTAAGTTTTTAAGAACTGTATATGTATTTGAACTTGACTTTTAATGCTGGATAAAATGTTGATCCTGATGGTGTCCCTAATTTGGAGGAAACATCTCTCCTGTAATTCTGGAAATCAGTACACTCCCAAAGCTAGAGTATTTGAAGTTGAGAAGAAAAAGGAAGAAAGGAAGAAAAGAAGAAAGGAAGAAAGGAAGGAAGGAAGGAAGGAAGGAAGAAAGAAAGGAAGAAAGGAAGAAAGAAGAAAGAAAGGAAGGGAGAGAGAAAGAAAAGGAAGGAAGACGTAAAAATAATTTTTTATTATTAATATATAATATAAAATAAAATGTTAATTCTACAGTATAAATTCTAACATAATATAAAATAGCCCAATAAAAAGATTACTTTTCATGTATGTGTGATAAAATAACACACTGCTAAGAGACAAATTTATAATAATCTATACATAACTGCTTAATCTCTTAGTAGCAGAACAGTTAGATCCCATATTAATATTGCATCCACTTTAACCAAGAATCTAGCCATATTAGGAAACTACTCTGGACTTCCCTCTTCCTGTTCACTTGCTCTTTAGTAAATGGAAAGTGTGGAGTCCAGGGATCACACTTTCCATTTGACATCATCAAACTAATGAATTCTCTAGTAAAGAGCTGAATTTACTACAATCTGAGAAAAAAAAAAAAAAAAAGCCTTGATAGGAAGTGAATGTAAACCCAGAGTGACAATGCCTTTCAGACACACATGTGATTTCCCCAGAGCATAAAGGAGCCTAGAGTGCATGCTCATCTGTAATTACAACAGAGAAACAACTCAACAGAAGATGTCTGTAAGCAGTTTGTGCCCTGAGATGTACAGTGCTAATCTGCTCTGTTGGGTAGAGTCAGCCATGTGCCCTGACTCTGCCACTGAGGGACGTGGAGTCATTAAGACAGAATCAAAATGCTAACTGTAGCAGGAAAGAAGGAACTGATGCTGAAGGCGTTCCCAGGAGCTCCAACTGTTGTTATTGCTACTGTAGAATTAACACTGCCATCTCAGAGCACCATGATGGCTGAATTGAGCCCATGCCCTGTGCAAAAAGTCAAGAGCCTAAATTTGGCATTTTGCAAACATTTTATAAATAGAAAAGCAAAAGCAAAGAAATGCAATAACTTTGATCTCGTGCTTTTTTTTTTTAACATTTGGAAAAATAAAATAATCCTGTTTCTTTGTTTACTCTAAGACTCTGCCATAGGCCTTGCTTGGAAAATGGGAATAAACTTGCCTTACTTTTTTTTTAGAGGTTGGGTTTTGTGTGTTAACATGTTCCTTCTCTCCCTGTTATAAATCTGTAATTGTGGAGATGCCATGCAACTTGGTAACTTCTTGAAGAGCAAGAGTTAAGGCAATAGAGAATGAGAGCTAATTTCATATGTGCTTATGTGGAAATGTTCTTAGTCTAAAGAAAAATCTATGTCTTCATGATAGATAACATAAGATAAAGTTTAGATCCTATGCTTCCCAATTACCTCAAAAGTACTAATTAATCTTGGGAAACTCAATAGTTTAGATGTTGCCAGAAATTTTCAACCTGTTTCAAGAAAACTTCCATAACCAAGAGTTTCCCTCTTTACTTAGGCTTACTGAAAAGCCCTTAGGATTTGCATATGGAAGTCGAATATGGTAGGTTCTCCATTTACCATATGACGTAGTGGGTTTCTCTACTACCACTGCAAGGAAATTGTTATCGGCTTCTTTGTTCTTGTTGCTTAGTTTGTCCACAGCTTCCAAATAAAAGTATAAGATGCTTATATAATTTCTTTAGGTAGTTCAAGAGCTCACTAGTTGGTATTATTACAAATTCATGAACTTTGGTTGATGCAAGGAGCCACTAACTGATGTCAACTGAAACGGTGGGGACCAGAAAAACTCCATTTAGCTTTAGAGTGGAAAATTTGCACAACGATGTTAACTACCTGTCTTCCAGAGTGTTGATAGTTCTGAGGCATTGGGTCAGATCAAAATCACTAGAGAAATTATTAAAACCATGAATGTCAGGAACCCATAGATGCTGATTCACATTTAAGGGCCAGGATACCAGTATTTTTGAAGCTTCCTAGGTGATCCTAATACATTAAGAAAAATTGAGAAGCACTATTCTAAATGATAGGTAGTGATTTATATAATGAATTTATTTCCAGAAAATAAAGAGTACTCTTAGAATGGTAGTATTTTCCCCTCAGGATCTGAGGGTTTTCAGGGCTCATTATTGCTTTTGAAAACAAAACTATTCTTTGGGAAAAAAATTAATAAAGAATCTATATAACTCCAGTGTCTCTCCTTCCACCCCACAGGGTACAGGGTACTATATATATATATTGCAAAAGACTTTTAAAATCTTTCCTACTCATCACATAATTTAGCTGAAAATAGCTAGGAATACTAGGGGGAAAATAAAGAGCAAAACAAACACACCCACATAGAAATATACATTTAATTAAATTTAAAACAAAAACAACTAATCTTCCTCTCCTATGGTTTATTCTCCCCAAAGTAGCTACAGCAATATTGCAAGTGGGAGGAAAACAGACTTGGATTGAACTATAGAACAATGGTGTTTTGGTCCGGTGGTGTAGAGTCCCAAGGCTTCTCCTTAGGAAAAGTCTGTCTCTGCCTTGATTTCAGGCAGAGCTCTTTTTTGCCTTCCAAGTTCAACGCTGGGTTGCTAAGAAAAGCTGTTTGTGCTAATAGACTGACCTTTCTACAGTTTGCTTTACATTTCTGCGGAAGTGGGAACCACTGCAAATGTTTATTAAGATCTAATTTTATAACATACATTATACAAGCATTACATTCTATTTGATTAAGTCACCTCTGAGTTCTCGGGTTAGCTAATTACTAGAGCAGGAACCTTTCAAGGTATTAGTAGTTTAGATTAGTGGTACCCAAAGATTTCCAACCATGTTCTGGGTCACACGCACAGCTTACCCTTCAATAAAAACCAGTTCCCTGTCCTTGAAAAAAACCTCTCTTAGTGATATCTGTCATTTTTCACTTCTCAGCAACAGCTTTGATTGCTTTCTTAAAAGAACATGGAAGAAGAATATAAATGTAAATCTATAAATTCAAAAGCTATTTCTCATGGGAATCTGTAAGAGCTCTGAAAATTGCATGCAACTAAAATAGAGAGAAAAAAATTAGCTTTTGCTGTTTTCTTTTTTTCTTCAGCAGCATTACAGTACATACATTAGAATGGGGGCTTTTGTATTTAAATTGACAATCCTGGTGTTTCAAGCCAAACCTGTGAAATATTGTCTTTTCAGTGATGATACCTCCTTCTTAACTGATAAGTGGTAGAATCTGAACAATGTTTTGCCTTTTCACTTACTATTGTGGAGACCTTTTCTTCTGAGAAACTCCATGAGATTTTAAATCTTTATTTCATCCATTAGGCTATTGATGGTTTGCCTGTCTGTTTGCTTGTTTTGGTAAAATATGCATAACATAAAATTTACCATTTTAAGTGTACAGTTTGGTGTTGTACAAACACCACTGTCCTCCATCTCCAGAACGTTTTTCATCTCCCCAAACTGAAACTCTGTACCCATTAAACAATAACTTTTATTTTCCCCTCCCTGAAGCCCCTGGCCAACCACCATTCTACTTTCTGCCTCTATGGATTTGACTGCTCTAGGCACGTCATGTAAGTGGAATTGTACTGTGTTTGTACTTTAGTGTCTGGCTTCTTTCGTTTAGCTTAATGTCTTCAATTTTCCTCCATGTTGTAGCATGTGTGAAAATTCCATTCCTTTTTAAGTTTGAATAACATTTTATCATATGTTGATAATACATTTTGTCTATCCATTCATCCATCAATAGACATTTGAATTGTTTCTACATTTTGGCTGTTGTGAATAAAGCTGCTGTGTACATTGATGTACAAATATCTGTTTGAGTCTCTGCTTTAAATTACTTTAGGTATATATTGCTGAAGCAGAATTGCTGAATCTTACAATAATTCTATGTTAGTTTTTTGCATTTTCCTAATGGCTAGTGATGTTGAACATCTTTTCATGTGCTTATTGACCATCTGTATATATTCTTTGAAGAAATATATATTCAGCTCTTTACCCATTTTTCAACTGGGTTGTTTGATTTTGTGTTGTTGAGCTGAAGCTCTTTATATATTCTGAATATTAACTCCTTATCAGATATAGGATTTGTAAATATTTACTCCATTCTATGGGTTGCCTTTTCACTCTTTTAATATTGTTCTTTGATGTACAAAATTTTTCAGTTTTGATGAGGTCCAGCTTACTACTTTTTCTAGGTTTCCTGTGCTTTTAATCTCATATCCAGGAAATCATTGCCAAATCCAACGTCATGAAGCTTCTCCCGTTTCCTTTAAGAGCTTTATAGTTTTAGCTCTTATGTTTAGGTCTTTAATTCATTTTGAGTTAATTTTTGTATATGGTATAAGTTAAGGGCCCAACTTTATTTGCATGTGGATATAGTTTCCCACCACCATTTATTGAAAAGACTGTTCCTTCCCCATTGACTGATCTTGGCACCCCTGTCAAAAATCACTTGACTGGGGGACCTTCAAGATGGTGGAGGAGTAAGATGTAGAGATCACCTTCCTCCCCACAAATACATCAGAAATACATCTACATGTGGAACAACTACAGAACACCTACTGAACGCTGCTGGAAGACCTCAGACTTCCCAAAAGGCAAGAAACTCCCCACGTACCTGGGTAGGGCAAAAGAAAAAAGAAAACACAGAGAAAAGATTAGGGACAGGACCTGCACCAGTGGGAGGGAGCTGTGAAGGAGGAAAGGTTTCCACACACTAGGAAGCCCCTTCACTGGCGGAGACGGGGTACGTGCTGGGGGAAGCTTCAGAGCCACGGAGGAGAGCGCAGCAATAGGGGTGTGGAGGGCAAAGCAGAGAGATTCCCTCACGGAGGATCGGGGCCAACCTGCACTCACCAGCCCGAGAGGCTTGTCTGCTCACCCGCTGGGGCAGGTGGGGGCTGGGAGCTGAGGCTCAGGCTTCAGAGGTCGGATCCCAGGGAGAGGACTGGGGTTGGCTGTGTGAGGAGGCTAGTGGACCATGGCTAGCCGGGATGGAGTCCGGGAAAATGTCTGGACCTGCCTAAGAGGCAAGAGACCATTGTTTCAGGTGTGCGAGGAGAGGGGATTCCTTCCCTGTGTGCCCATAGAAGGCAGAGCACTGCCTAAGCGAGCTCCAGAGACAGCCGTGAGGTGCGGCTATCAGCTCAGACCCCAGAGATGGGCGTGAAGTGCTAACGCTGCTGCTGCTGCCAACAAGAATCCTGTGTGCAAGGGAAGGTCACTATCCACACCCCCCACAAGAGCCCGTGCAGCCCACCACTGCAAGGGTCCTGTGATCCAGGAACAACTTCACTGGGAGAACACACAGTGCACCTCAGGCTGTTGAAATGTCACACCGGTGTCTGCTGCCACAGGCTCGCCCTGAATTCCAATTAGGACTACCATACCCCTCCCTCGCCCCGGCCTGAGTGAGCAAGAGTGCCCTAATCATCTGTGGCTTTAACCCCATCCTGTCTGGGCAGGAACGGAAGCCTGAGGGTGACCGACATGCAGAGGTGGGGCCAAAACCAAAGCTGAACCCCAGAAACAAAGAAGAGAAAGGGCAATTTCAACGTGCAGCCTCAGGAGCAGCAGATTAAATCCCCACAATCAACTTGATGTAACCTGCACCTGTGGAATACCTGAATAGACAACGAATTGTCCCAAAATTGAGACGGTGGACTTTGGGAGTAACTGTAGACTTGGGTTTGCTGTCTGTGACTGATTAGTTTCTGATTTTTATGTTTATCTTAGTTTAGTTTTTAGCGCTTGATATCACTGGTGGATTTGCATATTGGTTTCTCTTTTTCTTTATATTTTTAATTTTTATTATAATAATTAAAATTTTTTTTTTAATTTTATTTATTAAAAAATTTTTTTTTAATTTATTTTTTTCTCCCTTTTCTTCTGAGCCATGTGGCTGACACGGTCTTGGTGCTCTGGCCTGGTGTCAGGCCTCAGCCTATAAGATGGGAGAGCCGAGCTCAGGACACTGGACCACCAGAGACCTCCCAAGCCCCATGTAGTATCAATCGGTGAGAGCTCTCCCAGTTATCTCTGTCCCAACACTAAGACCCAGCTCCACCCAATGGCCAGCAAGCTCAAGTGCTAGACGCCCCATGCCAAACAACTAGCAAGAAAGGAACACAATCCAACCCATTAGCAGAGAGGCTGACTAAAATCATACAGAGTTAACAGACATCCCAAAACACACTGTCGGACGTGGCCTTGCCCACTAGAAAGACAAGATCCAGCCCAGAGCACAGGCACAGTCCCCTCCACCAGGAAGCCTACATATGCCACTGAACCAACCTTACCCAATGGGGGCAGACACCAAAAACAACAGGAATATGAACTTGCAGTCTGCGAAAAGGAGACCCCAAACACAGTAAGATAAGAAAAATGAGAATTCAGAGAAATATGCAGCAGATGAAGAAGCAAGGTAAAACCCACCAGGCCAAACAAATGAAGAGGAAATAGGCAGTCCACCTGAAAAAGAATTCAGAATAATGAGTAGAGTTGATCCAAAATCTTGGAAATAGACTGGAGAAAATACAAGAAATGTTTAACAAGGAGCTACAAAAACTAAAGAGCAAACAAACAATGATGAACAAAACAATAAATGAAATTTAAAATTCTCTACAAGGAATCAATAGCAGAATAACTGAGGGGGAAGAACGGATAAGTGACCTGAAAGATAAAATAGTGGAAATAACTACTGCAGAGCAGAATAAAGAAAAAAGAATGAAAAGAATTGAGGACAGTCTCAAAGACCTCTGGGACAACATTAAATGCACCAACATTCGAATTATAGGGGTCCCAGAAGAAGAGAAAAAGAAAGGGTCTAAGAAAATATTTGAACAGAATATGGTTGAAAACTTCCCGAACATGAGAAAAGAAACAGTCAATCAACTTAAGGAAGCACAGAGAGTCCCATACGAGATAAATCCAAGGAGAAACAACCCAAGACACAAAAATTAAATACAAAGAAAAAAAAAAGCAGCAAGAGAAAAGCAACAAATAACATACAAGGGAATCCCCATAAGGTTAAAAGCTGATCTTTCAGCAGAAACTCTGCAAGCCAGAAGGGAGTGCCAGGACATATTTAAAGTGATGAAAGGGAAAAAAACTACAACCAAGATTACTCTACCCAGCAAGGATCTCATTCAGATTCGACACAGAAATTAAAACCTTTACAGACAAGCAAAAGTTAAGACAATTCAGCACCACCAAACCAGCTGTACAATAAATGCTAAACTTCTCTAGGTAGGAAATACAAGAGAAGAAAAAGACCCACAAAAACAAACCCAAACAATTAAGAAAATGGTAATAGCAACATATATATCAATAATTACCTTAACTGTAAATGGATTAAATGTTCCAACCAAAAGGTATAGACTGGCTGAATGGATACAAAAACAAGACCCATATATAAGGTGTCTACAAGAGACTCACTTCAGACTTGGGAACACATACAGACTGAAATTGAGGGGACGGAAAAAGATATTCCATGCAAATGGAAATCAAAAGAAAGCTGGGGTAGCAATTCTCATATCAGACAAAATAGACTTTAAAATAAAGACTATTACAAGAGACAAAGAAGGACACTACATAATGATCAAGGGATCAATCCAAGAAGATTTAACTATTGTAAATATTTATGGACCCAACAAAGGGGCACTTCAATACATTAGGCAAGTGCTAACAGCTATAAAAGTGGAAATCAACAGTAATACAATCATAGTAGGGGACCTTTAACACCCCACTTTCACCAATGGACAGATCATCCAAAATGAAAATAAATAAGGAAACACAAGCTTTAAATGGAATGTTAAACAAGATGGACTTAACTGATATTTATAGGACGTTCCATCCAAAATCAACAGAACACACTTTCTTCTCAAGTGCTCAAGGGATATTCTCCAGGATAGATCATATCTTGGGTCACAAATCAAGCCTCAGTAAATTTACGAAAATTGAAATCATATCAAATTTCTTTTCCAACCAAAACGCTATGAGACTAGATATCCGTTACAGGAAAAAACTGTAAAAAATACAAACACATGGAGGCTAAACAATATACTACTAAATAACCAAAACATCACTGAAGAAATCAAAGAGAAAATAAAAAAATACCTAGAAACAAATAACAATAAAAACACAATGAACCAAAACCTATGGGATGCCACAAAAGCAGTTCTTAGAGGTAAGTATATAGCAGTACAGTCCTACCTGAAGAAAGGAGAAACTGCTCAAATGAACAACCTACTCTTACACCTAAAGCAATTAGAGAAAGAAGAACAAAACAACCCCCAAAGTTAGCAGAAGGAAAGAAATCATAAAGATCATTTCAGAAATAAATGAAAAAGAAATGAAGGAAACAATAGCCAAGATCAATAAAACTAAAAGCTTGTTCTTTGAGAAGATAAACAAAATTGATAAACCATTAGCCAGACTCATCAAGAAAAAAAAGGGAGAAGACTCAAATCAATAGAATTAGAAATGAAAAAGGTGAAGTAAAAACTGACACTGCAGAAATACAAAGGATCAGGTGAGATTACTGCAAGCAGCTATATGCCAATAAAATGGACAACCTGGAAGAAATGGACAAATTCTTAGAAAAGCACAACCTGCCAAGACTGAACCAGGAAGAAATAGAAAATATGAACAGACCGATTACAGGCACTGAAACTGAAACTGTGATTATAAATCTTCCAACAAACAAAAGCCCAGGACCAGATGGCTTCACAGGTGAAGTCTATCAAACATTTAGAGAAGAGCTAACACCTATCCTTCTCAAACTCTTCCAAAATATAACAGAGGGA
Organism: Hyperoodon ampullatus; assembly: GCF_949752795.1. Classification (NCBI taxonomy): domain Eukaryota; kingdom Metazoa; phylum Chordata; class Mammalia; order Artiodactyla; family Ziphiidae; genus Hyperoodon; species Hyperoodon ampullatus. The sequence continues at coordinate 119,300,229 of NC_136916.1, read as the reverse complement.
GGAACACTCCCAAAACTCATTCTACAAAGCCACCATCACCCTGATAACAAAACCAGACAAAAAAGGCACACAAAAAGAAAACTACAGACCAATATCACTGATCAACATAGATGCAAAAATCCCCAACAGGGTTTCCCTGGTGGCGCAGTGGTTAGGAGTCCGCCTGCCGATGCAGGGGACACGGGTTCATGACCCGGTCCGGGAGGATCCCTCATGCCGTGGAGCAGCTGGGCCTGTGAGCCATGGCTGCTGAGCCTGCACGTCTGGAGCCTGTGCTCCGCAACGGGAGAGGCCACAACAGTGAGAGGCCTGCATACCGCAAAAACAAAACAAAACAAAACAAAAAATCCCCAACAAAATGCTGGCAAACAGAATCCAACAACACATTAAAAGGACCATACACCATGATCAAGTGGGGTTTATCTCAGGAATGCAAGGATTCTTCAATATATGCAAATCAATCAATGTGATACACCATATTAAAAAATTGAAGGAGAAAAACCATATGATCATCTCAACAAATGCAGAAAAACTTTCAACAAAATTCAACACCCATTTATGATAAAAACTCTCCAGAAAGTAGGCATACAGGGACCCTACCTCAACATAATAAAGGCCATATATGACAAACCCACAGCCAACATCATTCTCAACGGTGACAAACTGAAACCATTTCCTCTAAGATCAGGAACAAGACAAGGTTGCCCACACTCACCACTATTATTCAACATAGTTTTGGAAGTCCTAGCTACAGCAATCAGAGAAGAAAAAGAGATAAAAGGCATCTAAATTGGAAAAGAAGAAGTAAAACTGTCACTGTTTGCAGATGACCTGATACTATACATAGAGAATTCTAAAGACACTACCAGAAAACTACTAGATCTAATCAATGAATTTGGTAAAGTAGCAGGATACAAAATTAATGCATAGAAATTTCTTGCCTTCCTATACACTAATGACAAAAAATCTGGAAGAGAAATTAAGGAAACACTGCCATTTACCATTGCAACAAAAAGAATAAAATACCTAGGAATAAACCTACCTAAGGAGACAAAAAACTGTATGCAGTAAAGTATAAGACACTGATGAAAGAACTTAAAGATGATAAAAATAGATGCAGAGATATACCATGTTTTTGGATTGGAAGAATCAACATTGTGAAAATGACTACACTACCCAAAGCAATCTACAGATTCAATGCAATCCCTGTCAAACTACCAATGGCATTTTTCACAGAATTAGAACAAAAATTTCACAATTAGTATGGAAACCCAAAAGACCCCGAATAGCCAAAGCAATCTTGAGAAAGAAAAACGGAGCTGGAGTTTTCAGGCTCCCTGACTTCAGACTCTACTACAAAGCTAGAGTAATCAAGACAGTATGGTACTAGCAAGAAAACAGAAATATAGATCAATGGAACAAGATAGAAAGCCCAGATATAAACTCATGCACATATGGTCACCTTATCTTTGATAAAGCAGGCAAGAATATACAATGGAGAAAAGACAGCTTCTTCAATAAGTGGTGCTGGGAAAACTGGACAGCTGCATGTAAAAGAATGAAATTAGAACACTTCCTAACACCATACATAAAAATAAGCTCAAAATGGATTAAAGACCTAATTGTAAGGCTAGACACTATAAAATTCTTAGAGGAAAACATAGGCAGAACACTCTATGATATAACTCACAGTAAGATCCTTTTTGACCCACCTCCTAGAGAAATGAAAATAAAAACAAAAATAAGCAAATGGAACCAACCTAATGAAACTTAAAAGCTTTTGCACAGCAAAGGAAATCATAAATAAGTTGAAAAGGCAGCCCTCAGAATGGGAGAAAATATTTGCAAATGAAGCAACTGACAAAGGATTAATCTCCAAAATATACAAGCAGCTCATGCAGCTCAATATCAAAAAAACAAACAACCCAATCCAAAATTGGGAAGAAGACCTAAATAGACATTTCTCAAAGAAGATAAATAAATTGCCAACAAACACATGAAAGGATGCTCAACATCACTAATCATTAGAGAAATGCAACTCAAAACTACAATGAGGTATCACCTCACGCCAGTCAGAGTGGCCACTATTAAAAAATCTACAAACAATAAATGCTGGAAAGTGTGTCGTGAAAAGGGAATTCTCCTGCACTGTTGGTGGGAATGTAAATTGATACAACCACTATGGAGAATAGTAAGGAGTTTGCTTATAAAACTAAAAATAGAACTACCATATGACCCAGCAATGCCACTACTGGGCATATACCCTGAAAAAACCATAATTCAGAAAGAGTCATGTACCACAATGTTCACTGCAGCACTGTTTACAATAGCTAGGACATGGGAGCAACCTAAGTGTCCATCGACAGAAGAACTGATAAAGAAGATGTGGCACATATATACAATGGAATAATCCTCAGCTATAAAAAGAAATGAAGTTGAGCTATCTGTAGTGAGGTGGATGGACCTAGAGTCTGTCATACAGAAAGAAGCAAGTCAGAAAGAGAAAAACAAATAATGTATGCTAACCCATATATATGGAATCTAAAAAAAAAAAAAAGGTTCTGAAGAACCTAGGGGCAGACAGGAATAAAGAAGCAGAGGTAGAGAATGGACTTGAGGACACAGGGAGGGGGGAAGGGTAAGCTGGAATGAAGTGAAAGAGTATCATTGACATATATACACTACCAAATGTAAACTAGATAGCTAGTGGGAAGCAGCCGCATAGCACAGGGAGATCAGCTCAGTGCTTTGTGACCATCTAGAGGGGTGGGATAAGAAGGGTGGGAACGAGACGCAAGAGGGAGGAGATATGGGGATATATGTATACATATAGCTTATTCACTTTTTTATACATCAGAAACTAAGACAACATTGTAAAGGAATTATACTCCAATAAAGTTGTTTTTAAAAAAAATCACTTGACAGTATATGTGACAGTTTATTTCTGGGATCTCTATTCTATTCCATTGGTCTATATGTCTGTCTTTATGCCAGTACCACACTGTTTTTATTCCTATAACGTTGCAGTAAGTTTTGAAATCAGAAAATGTGAGATGCTTAACTTTGTTTTTCTTTTTCAAGATTGTTTGGGCAATTTGGAGTCCTTTGAGATTCCATATGAATTGTAAAATGGACTTTTTCTTATTTTTGCCCCCCAAAAAAGTCACTGGGATTTTGATAGAAATTGCCTTGAATCTATAGATGACTTTGGGTATTACTGACATCTTAACAATATTAAGTCTTCCAATCCACTAACATGGGATGTCTTTCCATTTATTTTTACTTGTTTGTAAAATGAGTGATTCATCAGCCACTGAAAAACATTTCTCTCATGCTGAAGATCTTCTTCCAGTTAACACAGGACCTCTTACTCTAGATAAGAGTTCATTAAATACAGAAGAATATATGAGCAACTAAAAGACTAGTAAGTATGCTGATGAACAACAGAATCACATTTCCTTCACATAATGCACAAATTTTATTTTGTGCACTCTGTTTTATTTTTGTCCTTTACCTAAAAATGCAACCAACAAATATAGCTCACCTTCAGTGTGTGCATGAGACTGAAGGTGTTGATTTGTGGCCACAGGTCTTTCCTTATAAAACTGTGGAAGGCTTTTTGTACCCACAGTTCTGTTTAGCAAATAGCCCTAAGGATATACAGATGTATATTATTATACAGCCTGTATTATTAATTACACAATTCTTGCTCTTCCAGAGCTTACAGTCTAAACTGAGAGGGAGGGAAATAAGACAAGCGTACATTTAGAGATTTGGTTGTATTTAAACAATTGTTTCCACAATAACATTTGGAAATAGCACAGTGATATCTACAAGTCAGTTCTTTTTAATTTTTTTCACCTTTACCTCTCCCACCCATGCTTTATTTGACTCTACATCTAGTAAAGCTTATTTTGAAAAATAAGTCAGTAGTAGTTTTAATTTTTTACTTTAAAAATCTAATATAAAGTCTATATTTGGGGCTTCCCTGGTGGCGCAGTGGTTGGGGGTCCACCTGCCGATGCAGGGGACACGGGTTCGTGCCCCGGTCCGGGAGGATCCCACATGCCGCGGAGCAGCTGGGCCCGTGGGCCATGGCCGCTGGGCCTGCGCGTCCGGAGCCTGTGCTCCGCAGCGGGAGAGGCCGCAGCAATGAGAGGCTCATGTACCGCAAAAAAAAAAAAAAAAAGTCTATACTTGGTTTTGTAGTTCTTTGTCTTTTTCCTTTTTTCCTGAGAGTTGATATTCTGGTAGCCTTGGGCTTTGTGTCAGCTATTTTGTTATTATTGTTGTTAGTTTCCAGGCCAGAAATGAAAATATATTGTGTAAAGGTACATATTATAATGGTCCTGAACTTTACAATAATTGCTTTTAGGTGTCATTAATAGATCTTTCCTTCTAATATACATATAACCTAAGTTATTAAAATTTAAAAATGCAAAACTACTTCTAGAAGATCCTTATCACAGTTCAAATAGTTTTCTGTTGATTAGCATGGAGAACATTAGTTGAGCTGTCTTTGGTAGAAATGTTGCCAACTCTGCATATTTGCTGCAGAATGGCCACAATTCATGAATATCTTACTACTGTCCATAATTTGACACTTGGAATTCAGTGAAATCAATTACTTTTTTATAGTCCATGATATTTTAAAATTATTTTTGATGCCTAAGATTTTAAAAGCCAAATGAAACTAAAGCATATGTTGTTTTAAAATCCCAGCAATCTGTCATTTAATTGACTTGCTTGTGATTTTTTATAGCAAACAGCAAAAATGAATAAGATGATTTGAGAGTTCTCTGCAGTACAGTAAATCACATCATTTTCTAACATTTAATGGACATGACTTTACCAATATTTTGGGACACAGTATAGCTTTTAACTTCATTTTTTTTTGCTTGTGTAATTAAAGCATATAGCTGGGTGCACAATTTAATAATGTTCCTTCTTTCCCTCTGGTAATCTCAAATTGGATGACTAAACTCTTTAGCACAGTGGATATTTGGTCTATAAAACTATACCTGGAAATCAAATTCTCATGCAAGCTGATACATGTTTTAGATGCAATCTGGATATCTTAGCTGGCTTTATGACTAGGTTACAGTTAGCTTTCCCAAGCTCAAAATCATGGGTGAGCCTTCAGGTACATGCCTAATAGGAAACAGCTCTCAAACACCCAGACCATCAGGAAAGGGAAGCTCAGAGTCAAGGGGCAGTAAATACTCAAACTCTCTAAATCAGCCACTATAAGAAGCATGAGGATAGAGTCTGTGTCTAAACGGCTTTAGCTAAACGTAAGACTTCATATAGTGCCTTGAGTGCAGTAAACGGTAAAATCATGATATGATGGAGTTCTTTCCTTCTATCATTTAACAAAATGCAATCCATCAAATGTATGGTGACTGTCTACTATGTGTCAGGCAGATGCCCAGCAGCAAGATAAGATGGATGACATAGAGTCTGCCATCAAAGGGCTCACAGTTTAGTGAAAGAGACAGGCATATAAATAAATTAACTACAAATATGTGCTATGTGCTCTAAGAGAAGGAGGTATAAATTGCTGTAGGTACCCGAGTACAATAGCAATGTATTTTATCATCATCATCACTACAAACATCACTATCCATGTTCTATATTTAGAAGTAAAAATTATCTCAAGTATTATAAGATTAGAATGTAACTTTATAGGTTTTCTGATATTTACAATATGAAGGTCTGCCTACATGTTTAAACACACCAGTGTGTATAATATTTTATATGGCACTGAACGCTCTCTTCATGCACCTCTTGACAAATAATTGTGGAAGATACGTTTGTGACAATTGTTAGGAAGATAGGTGACTAGGCGCCATTTAATACTCAATCTCATGATGGCAGATGTCATGTACTCTAAACAATGCACCATTTCACAGAATATTTATCCTGACAAATGGAAAAATTATGACTATTCCTCGTTTCAGGTTTTACCTATGAAAGTAGTACATGAAATAGTCACCAATCATTTCCATCTATCACATTTTTAGCAACTGAAGTTTAAATAGTACAAGTAATTGCCCTGGAGGAAGTTTGGTTCCACTTTGACTCAATAATTTTTCAGAGTTCAATTTTGGATTCCTCATTATTTCACTTTTCTTTCAAGCCAACCCTCTACCTCCCAACAGCAACCTGCTGCTCTAACTCCAAGTGGTAGAATTTGATTGGGGATCCATTCAGAGCTTGTCATTATCACTCAGGATTAGCTTGAAAGCTTTTACAATGGGGCAAAATAATATTTTCACTCTCTCCCTGTCACTCTTTATTATCGTGATCCTAACTACTGTAGAAAATGGCATTTCTCAATTTGATCAGGGAAGAGAGAATATGGGGCTAGAGTCAGATTAAGAGTTATGTAAGCAGATTTATAATATCATAAGTGGGTGGTAAGGTAATTAGCATTTATCAAACAGCAAATAGGTGCCAGACACTGTGGGGACGTATGTATATAGCACACTTCATGTTAAAAAAAATCTCGTGAGGTTAGAATTTGCGCCTATATTTTACAAAAGATGAAAATTGAATCTCAGAAAGTCACGAAGCTATTAAATGGCCAACACAGGATTCAGAATCAATGGGAATACTGAATAAGTGGCAGTACAAAATTGAAGGACGTGGCATGTGACAGCATTAGAAGTCTGAATCTGAACCTTGGAAAGTACAGTATTAAAGTAAGAAACTAGATTCGGGTAGGTAGAAGTTGAGGAGAGAAAGTACCAATTGCTAGAGCCCTCTATCTAGCTCTCTGACTCTTCTTTAAAATAGGAATTGCGACTATCATAAATCAAAGGAGCCAAAGTAGAGATAAGAAGCAATGATGATAGTCCAATGTTCTAATAGATTGGGAATGGGGGTTACCCTTACATTATCTAGAAGTAGGAAGACATTTGTTAGCTTGGAGAAAAACTGCCATTAGTTGGGGACTATAATGAAAGCATCTACGGATGGCTGGTGTTAATGCCTCAGTGGGTAACCAAAGGAGACATTTAAAATGTGTAAGTAATTGTCATGCACACCAAGGTCTCACAGAAATAGGGTGACCTTGATATGCTGGATTGAGAACAGAAGGTTGGATTCTTTATTAAAAAGCTACATCACAGATTTACTAATGATCTCAAGCAAATCATTCAAACCCCCGAATATTGTGTCCTCATCTATACAACAGAGTGATTATATCTGCTACTAAAATATCACTGAAAAGTTGATTTTTAAAAAAATTGACTGTTTTACAAGAGGGAAACTTTCAATATATGATTTTTGCATCAGGTCAATGACTAGTCAAAAATATATTGTGATGTTTAATCTTACGTATCAATTTGCCTAGACTATAGAGAATAGTTGCTTAGTCAAACTCTAGATGTTGCTGCAAAAGTGTTTTTAATGCATGAGTAACTTTAACATTTACAGTAAACTGCTTTAAGTAAAGCATAATATGGGTGGGTCTCATCCAATCAGTTGAAAGCCTTAAGAGCAAAGACTGTTTCCTGAAGAAGAAAGAATTCTGCTTCCAGACTGCCTGAGTTTTCACCCTTCAAAGTCAGGACTACAACATCGAATTTTACTTCAATTTCCAGCCTGCCAGCTTGCCCTATGGATTTGAGACCTGCCAGCTGCCATGATCATGTGATCCACTTCCTTAAAATCTCTCTAGATATAAACAATATATAGATATAACTTATTATCCTAGTGATATTACCTCCATATTTTGAGTTATTTGCAGAGAGATATTTTTAAGTCACAGTGCTCTAAAAATGTTAGTATCTTTTCCCCCTGATTTTATTAAGTGCTCTATTTATGGTATTTATTTTAGTGATTACCAACTGTTAGGAATATACCTAGTTCAAAAGAAAGTACATGAAAATGAAACATCAATTTTTATGCATCTATTAATTAAATTTGAAATTCACAGAAACTCATGGAGATAGTGAATACTTTAGCATTTAGAGGAAGGGAGAAGATTTAGTCGTGTATTAGAAGATAATATCCAAATGAATAAACTTTCTTTTTGGCAGGTAAAATATTCCATAAAGTTTTGAAATAAAAAGCAATTTCCATTTTTTATTGAATAATGCCTCATATCTAGCTGAAGATTTTTATTACTGATGTCTCAACTGCACTAGCAAGCCTTTTCTTCACTCAAATATCTGCATCAACTTGATCAACTTTACTTTCAGCTCAATTCTTCTTTGATTTATCATATAAGGGAAAACATCTTTTTATTTGATTTAAACAAGAATTGATTTCTTTTCCTTTAATTCTTTAGAATTGAAAAACTCTGAAATGAGTTTTGAGCCTAAATCATTCATTCATTCATTCATTTAAAAACTTAATAGTAAACATCTATTACTGGAATTGGATCTAGAGGATTTTAAATACCAAGACTGAGACCAAAAGCTCTAAGCTGTGGTCACTACCCTATAATGCTTATCCTGTCTGTGAGGAGAGACAGTACTCTTGTAGTCTAATGACTAAGGAAGCTGCATCTAATTAGATCTCACAATAAGATGTAGTAATACCGTAATTTGGAGAAGAAATTAATGCGTGTTTAGTGTGAGAAAGAAAAAAGTATCCCCTGGCACCCAGGAGCTTGCCTGGTATTATCATGCTTTGGTGCTGTTATAAGTTGTATTTGCAGTCACAGTAAGGCTTTGATGTCCTCCTGCCAAGCATAAACAATTTCACAGAACATTAACATCAGACAAGGCCACTCCACAAGGCTGTGATAGATCGAGGCAAAACCAAGACCACTCTGCCAGCATGTCTGAACACAAGCAAAACACGAACATCGTCCAAGCCGCCAAAGTGACAACACGTTCCGTGTCTGGCCAATATGAGTGACTGTTGCTTCCCCCTGCCCTTCTTTCTTTTGTAATTTATTTGTTAAAGAAGCTGGGTGGTTTGTCCTGCACAGCTTCCCATGCTAGTTACCCTATAAAGAGTGACTGCTGCTGCTTTACCAATTAACAGTGCTAGCCTGGATCTAGTTTGCCTTCTTCCTAGATAAGATTTATTAAGATATTCAATCATAGCCCAAATCCTTTTCTAACACCTTCATTTCCCTTGCTGCTATGGTAATTAACCTAAATTGTTAGTTCATAATAATCAATGTAATAATGAACGTAACATACAACAAATGTGTTTACGGAGGTCTTTGGCTAGAGAGCATTGGAAGTTAAATTCAAAGATGAGGAACTGTGAGACTGAACTTAAGAGATCTTCAACATGTTCCATGAAGGTGTAGACAGGAATGACAGGATATATTATCAACAATTTGGAAAAAGTAAGTCATACACCATGGACTTCAACAGGGCACATGGGATTATTCTGAGCAAACAGTAAATTTCTGAAACTCTCACGGCAGATGTGAGAATTTTGGAAAAGGTAAAATGTCTACTATATAGGCTGGAGGCTTCAAACAGCAAGTATGCCAGGTAGTAAAAGTAGCACAAGTAGAAGCCCAGGATGCTTCTATTAATATCCATAAATATGCTTCTTTATATATCCATTCATGTTTGTGTTTAACAAATATTTATTACACATTGTGGGTCAGGTGCTGTGCTTAGTACAGGTAAAGACACAACTGTGAAACAGCTTTGGGTCTGAACAACCTCTTTTTTCCCACTGCCACTGTACTCCTTTACCTAAACTCCTAAACGATCACCATCCCTTTCAACTGGTTTTCCTGCCTCCCATACCTTTACCTGCCCCCAACCATTTCCAACATTCTGATGCCAAAACAAAGTGTCAGCCATTGTTTCCCACCTTAAACCCTCTAGAGGGTGCACACACACACAAAAATACAAATCCCTTAGTACAACATTTAGAACTTTCCACAGCCTCTCTCCAATCTATTTCTCCAATCTTATTTCACTGCTGTCCTACAATAACATGGGACGCCAGTGAAATTAAACATGGCTTCCGAATATGTCACAAGCTTTCTGGCCTCATATCTTATACTATTTTCTCTGCTTGGAACGTCCTCCCCTAGATTTGAATGTTCAGATCCTACCCATCTGTTACATGAAATCATTCCCAAGTTCCCCATCTAAATAAGTTCTCCCTCCCTATACTGTAACATTTCATCCATGTTTCTCTTTTATAGACATGTTGGTTTATGTCACAGTTTCTTTCCTGAACATGTTTATTTTTTAATTAAAATTTTTATTTTGAGATAATTGTAGATTCAAATGCAATTGTAAGAAATAATATAAAATGATCCTGTTAACCTCTTACATAGTTTTCCCAACGATAGTATCTTGCAAAACTAAAGTACAATATCACAAGAAGGATATTGACATTGATACAGTCAAGATATAGAACATTTCCATCATTGCAAGGATCCCTCATATTGCCCTTTAATAGCCATACTCACTTCACTCCTGCCTTCACCCCCTCCTTAACTCCTGGATACTGCTAATCTGTTCTCCATTTCTATAATTTTGTCACTTCAAGAAGGTGGTATAAATGGGATCATATAGTATGTAACCACTTGTGATTGAATTTTTTTAACATCTTTATTGGAGTATAATTGCTTTACAATGGTGTGTTAGTTTCTGCTTTATAACAAAGTGAATCAGCTATACATATATCTCCATATCTCCTCCCTCTTGCATCTCCCTCCCACCCTCCCTATCCCACCCCTCTAGGTGGTCACAAAGTACTGAGCTGATCTCCCTGTGCTATGTGGTGGCTTCCCACTAGCCTGATTCAGTATAATTATCTGGATATTCATCCAAATTGTTGAATGTATCAACTCTTCACTGCTTTTATTTCTGAAAAATACTCCCATGGTATGAATGCACCATGGTTTGTTTAATCATTCACTCAATGGAGAATACCTGGGTTGTTTCAAGTTTGGGGCAAATATAGATTAAGGTGCTATAAACATTCATGTACAGGGTCTTATATGAACATAAATCATCTTTTCTCTGGCATAAATGCCCAGGAGTGCAATTTCTGGGTTGCAAGATAGTTACGTGTTTAGCTTTTTAAGAAACTGCCAAACTTCTTCCACAGAGACTGTACCATTTTATATTCCCAGCAACATACATGAGTAATTCAGTTGCTCTGCATCCTCACTAGCATTTGGCGTTATTGCTATTTTTTATTTTAGCCATTCTTATAGGTGTGTAGTGGTATCCCACTGTGTTTATAATTTGTATTCCTTAATGGCCAATTATGTTGAATATATTTTCATGTGTTTACTTGCTATGTTTCTTAAGGAAGTCATAGTTGAAAACTTTAAGGAGATCAGCATATGTTTTATAATTCATGGAGTCAATAAGTTGTTGCTGGATCTGTAAGTAAATCTGGGAAAGGGCTCAAGAGGCTCTACGTGAAAAAATGAAGCACAGAGAAGATGGATAAACAGGCCAACAGGTCTGCCTAGTGGTATAGGTAATAGATATCAGTTCTTGTACTTCAAGAACAATGTTCTTTCCTTATACCACCCGTTACTCCCTATGTGTCCTAAATCCAAAAAAACTGTTTAGCTTTCTTGACCCTCAGCTGTGTCCCATGTAGTCAACCATGCACGTCTGCTTGACAGATTGTCTTCCCTCGGCCTTTATGGTACTATAGTCCCCAGGTTCTTCTCTTACCTCTTTGGCAACTCCTATTTGTCTCTTTCTTAGATGTATATTTTTCTCCACTGGGGTTTCTTAAAGTGTGGTCCTCAGTCTCCTCTTTTTTCATGATCTCTCCGTGAGAGAGTGCTCGTCCATGCCATTTGAGTATCTCCTATAGACTGATAACTTACACATCTCCAGATACACATCTCCAGACAGGCCTTCCTACCTATATATCTAATTCACTTTTGACATATCCATTAGCATGTCTCAAAAGCATCTTAAATCCAATACGTCCAAAACTTAACTCATTTTCTTCTCCTCAAAACTTAACTTATTTTGTCTCTTCCAAAGCTTCTGAAAGCAGTAAATGGAATCACCATCTGTGTTGCACTTAGGAAGAGAAGCCATCTAGCATTTTAAGAGACAAGTAGGAGATTCTGTGTTTAGATTTCAGAAAGATCATTCTAGTTTCAGTGAGAAGACCAAACTGCAGAGGTTGGAGAGTTCTTCTTTGAGTTTCATTAGTATATCATGCTCTAGACAATACAGCATTTGCACTGGTTTTCTGTCTGTCTAGAGTAGTCTTGCACTGTAAAGTTAATTACTTTACAGTAATTAACTCTGACTTTGCTTCCAGATCTCAACTTATTCTTCAATTTCCTGTGGAAAACCTTTGCTCACCTTGCTAAGTCAAAACTTCCTATTATCACCCTGACAGTGGATATAGCATTTGTCATAGTTATTTGGACAGTTATTTGTTTAAAATCCACCTTCAAAAAAGTCTACCTTCCATCAAAAGAAACTATGCCTGCTTTTGTTCACAACTGTATCTTGAATACCTAGCAATGTATCCATACATGGCTCTTCATAAACAGTTGTTGAAAGAACTAAAAAAATTAATAAATGAGTTCTGTGGAGAAAAAAAAGGCACACACTAAAAGCTTCTAGGGCAAGCCCTGGGTGAATAAAAATTTCTACAATGAAATATGATATTATTCGATGCTCCTAATGATTAACCAGACCTACAGACAGATTCTGAATCAAAGAAAGATTCAATATATTTTCATTTATTTAACAGACCTGAGATTGGTCATATGCTCTGGGTATTTCTAAGTGTAATACAAGAAATATTAGTATATTTTAAAAATGTTTTCAAGATTGAAATTGACATAAAGATATTGTCTGTAGGAGGGGATTTGAGAAGATGGCGGAAGAGTAAGACGCGGAGATCACCTTCCTCCTCACAGATACATCAGAAATACATCAACACATGGAACTGCTCCTATAGAACCCACTGAACGCTGGCAGAAGACCTCAGACCTACCAAAAGGCAAGAAACTCCCCACACACCCGGGTAGGGCAAAAGAAAAAAGAAAAAACAGAGACAAAAGAATAGGGACGGGACCTGCACCAGTGGGAGGGAGCTGTGAAGGAGGAAAGGTTTCCACACACTAGGAAGGCCCTTCATGAGCAGAGACTGCGGGTGGCAGAGGGGGAAGCTTCGGCGCCACCAAGGAAACCGCAGCAACAGGGGTGCGGAGGGCAAAGCGGAGAGATTCCCGCACGGAGGATCGGTGCCGACCGGCACTCACCAGCCCGAGACGCTTGTCTGCTCACCTGCCGGGGCAGGAGGGGGCTGGGAGCTGAGGCTCGGGCTTCGATTGGATCGCAGGGAGAGAACTGGGGTTGGCGGTGTGAACACAGCGTGAAGGGGTTAGTGCACCATGGCTAGCCGGGAGGGAGTCTGGGAGAAAGTCTAGAGCTGCAGAAGAGGCAAAAGACATTTTCTTCCCTCTTTGTTTCCTGGTGCACGAGGAGAGGGGATTAAGAGCACTGCTTAAAGGAGCTCCAGAGACGGGCAGGAGCTGCAGCTAACAGCGCGGACCCCAGAGACAGGCATGAGATGCTAAGGCTGCTGCTGCAGCCACCAAGAAGCCTGTGTGCGAGTGCAGGTCACTATTCACACCTCCTCTCCCAGGAGTCTGTGCAGCCCGCCACTGCCAGGGTCCCGTGATCCAGGGACAACTAACCCAGGAGAACACAGGGCGTGCCTCAGGCTGGTGCAACATCATGCTGGCCTCTGCTGCCGCAGGCTCGCCCCACATCCGTACCCCTCCCTCCCCCCGGCCTAAGTGCGCCAGAGCCCCCAAATCAGCTGCTCCTTTAACCCTTTAACCCCTTCCTGTCTGGGCGGGGGAAAAGATGCCCTCAGGCGACCTACACGCAGAGGGGGGTCCAAATCCAAAGCTGAACCCTGGGAGCTGTGTCAACAAAGAAGAGAAAGGGAAATTTCTCCCAGCAGCCTCAGGAGCAGCGGATTAAATCTCCACAATCAACTTGATGTACCCTGTATCTGTGGAATACCTGAATAGACAACGAATCAACCCAAATTGAGGAGGTGGACTTTGAGAGCAAGATTTATTATTTTTTCCCCTTTTCCTCTTTTTGCGAGTGTGTATGTGTATCCTTCTGTGTGAGACTTTGTCTCTATAGCTTTTCTTTCACCATTTGTCCTAGGGTTCTGTCCGTCCGTGGTTTTTTCTTTTTTTTTAATTAAAAAAATTTTTTTCTTAATAATTTTTTATTTTTATTTTAATTACTTTATTTTATTTTATCTTACTTTCTTTTAATTTATTTTATCATCTTTCTTTCTTTTGTTCTATTTTTTCTCCCTTTTATTCTGAGCCATGTGGATGAAAGGCTCCTGGTGCACCAGGCAGGAGTCACTGCTGTGCCTCTGAGGTGGGAGAGCCAAGTTTAGGACACCGGTCTGCAAGAGACCTCCCAGCTCCACGTAATACCAAACTGCAAAAATCTCCCAGAGATCTCCATCTCAACACCATGACCCAGCTTCACTCAACGACCAGCAAGCTACAGTGCTGGACACCCTATGCCAAACAACTAGCAAGTCAGGAACACAGCCCCATCCATTAGCAGAGAGGCTGCCTAAAATCATAATAAGTCCACAGACACCCCAAAACACACCACCAGACGTGGACCTGCCCACCAGAAAGACAAGATCCAGCCTCATCCACCAGAACACAGGCACTAGTCCCCTCCACCAGGAAGCCTACACAACCCACTGAACCAACCTTACCCACTGGGGAGAGACACCAAAAACAACAGGAACTACGAACCTGCAGCCTGTGAAAAGGAGACCCCAAACACAGTAAGATAAGCAAAATCAGAAGACAGAAAAACACACAGCAGATGAATGAGCAAGGTAAAAGCCCACCAGACATAACAAATGAAGAGGAAATAGGCAGTCTACCTGAAAAAGAATTCAGAATAATGATAGTAAAGATGATCCAAAATCTTGGAAATAGAATAGACAAAATGCAAGAAACATTTAACAAGGACCTAGAAGAACTAAAGAGGAAACAAGTAATGATGAACAACACAGTAAATGAAATTAAAAATACTCTAGAAGGGATCAACAGCAGAATAACTGAGGCAGAAGAACAGATAAGTGACCTGGAAGATAAAATAGTAGCAATAACTACTGCAGAGAAGAATGAAGAAAAAAGAATGAAAAGAACTGAGGACAGTCTCAGAGACCTCTGGGAGTATATTACATGCAACAACATTTGAATGATAGGGGTCCCAGAAGAAGAAGAGAAAAAGAAAGGGACTGAGAAAATATTTGAAGAGATTATAGTTGAAAACTTCCCTAATATGGGAAAGGAAATAGTTAATCAAGTCCAGGAAGCACAGAGAGTCCCATACAGGATAAATCAAAGGAGAAACACGCCAAGACACATATTAATCAAACTATCAAAAATTAAATACAAAGAAAACATATAAAAAGCAGCAAGGGAAAAACAACAAATAACACACAAGGGAATCCCCATAAGGTTAACAGCTGATCTTTCAGCAAAAACTCTGCAAGCCAGAAGGGACTGGCAGGACATATTGAAAGTGATGTAGGAGAAAAACCTACAACCAAGATTACTCTACCCAGCAAGGATCTCATTCAGATTTGATGCAGAAATTAAAACCTTCACAGACAAGCAAAAGCTGAGGGAGTTCATCACCACCAAACCAGCTTTACTACAAATGCTAAAGGAACTTCTCTAGGCAGGAAACAAAAGAGGAGGAAAAGACCTACAATAACAAACCCAAAACAATTAAGAAAATGGGAATAGGAACATACATATCAATAATTACCTTAAATGTAAATTGATTAATTGCTCCCACCAAAAGACACAGAATGGCTGAATGGATACAAAAACAAGACCCATATATATGCTGTCTACAAGAGACCCACTTCAGACCTGGGGATACATACAGACTGAAAGTGAGGGGATGGAAAAAGATAGTCCATGCAAATGGAAATCAAAAGAAAGCTGGGGTAGCAATTCTTATATGAGACAAAATAGACTTTAAAATAAAGACTACTAGAAGAGACAAAGAAGGACACTACATAATGATCAAGGGATTGATCCAAGAAGAATATATAACAATTGTAAATATTTATGCACCCAACATAGGAGCACCTCAATACATAAGGCAAATACTAACAGCCATAAAAGGGGAAATCGACAGTAACACAATCACAGTAGGGGACTTTAACACCCCAATTTCACCAACGGACAGATCATCCAAAATGAAAATAAATAAGGAAACACAAGCTTTAAATGATACATTAAACAAGATGGACTTAATTGATATTTATAGGACATTCCATCCAAAAACAACAGAACACACATTTTTCTCAAGTGCTCATGGAACATTCTCCAGGATAGATCATATCTTGGGTCACAAATCAAGCCTTGGTAAATTTAAGAAAATTGAAATTGTATCAAGTATCTTTTCCGACCACAATGCTATGAGACTAGATATCAATTACAGGAAAATATCTGTAAAAAATACAAACACATGGAGGCTAACAATACACTACTTAATAACCAAGTGATCACTGAAGAATTCAAAGAGGAAATCAAAAAATACCTAGAAACAAATGACAATGGAGACACGATGACCCAAAACTTTTGGGATGCAGAAAAAACAGTTCTAAGAGAGAAGTTTATAGCATTACAATCCTACCTTAAGAAACAGGAAACATCTCAAATAAACAACCTAACCTTGCACCTAAAGCAATTAGAGAAAGAAGAACAAAAAAACCCCAAAGTTAGCAGAATGAAAGAAATCATAAAGATCAGATCAGAAAAAAATGAAAAAGAAATGAAGGAAATGATAGCAAAGATTAATAAAACTAAAAGCTGGTTCTTTGAGAAGATAAACAAAATTGATAAACCATTAGCCAGACTCATCAAGAAAAAAAGGGAGAAGACTCAAATCAATAGAATTAGAAATGAAGAAGTAACAACTGACACTGCAGAAATACAAAGGATCAAGCTTGTAGAGTTACTACAAGCAACTCTATGCCAATAAAATGGACAACCTGGAAGAAATGGACAAATTCTTAGAAATGCACAACCTGCCGAGACTGAACTAGAAAAAAATAGAAAATATGAACAGACCAATCACAAGCACTGAAATTGAAACTGTGATTAAAAATCTTCCAACAAACAAAAGCCCAGGACCAGATGGTTTCACAGGCCAATTCTATCAAACACTTAGAGAAGAGCTGACACCTATCCTTCTCAAACTCTTCCAAAATATAGCAGAAGGAGGAACACTCCCAAACTCATTCTACAAGGCCACCATCACCCTGATACCAAAACGAGACAAAGATGTCACAAAGAAAGAAAACTACAGGCCAATATCACTGATGAACATAGACGCAAAAATCCTCAACAAAATACTAGCAAACAGAATCCAACAGCACATTAAAAGGATCATACACCATGACGAAGTGGGGTTTATTAGAGGAATGCAAGGATTCGTCAATATACGCAAATCAATCAACGTGATACGCCACATTAACAAATTGAAGGAGAAAATCCATATGATCATCTCAATAGATGCAGAGAAAGCTTTCGACAAAATTCAACACCCATTTATGATAAAAACCCTGCAGAAAGTAGGCATAGAGGGAACTTTCCTCAACATAATAAAGGCCATATATGACAAACCCACAGCCAACATCGTCCTCAATGGTGAAAAAATGAAACCATTTCCACTAAGATCAGGAACAAGACAAGGTTGCCCACTCTCACCACTCTTATTCAACATAGTTTTGGAAGTTTTAGGCCCAGCAATCGGAGAAGAAAAAGAAATAAAAGGAATCCAAATCAGAAAAGAAGAAGTAAAGCTGTCACTGTTTGCAGATGACATGTTGCTATACTTAGAGAATCCTGAAGACACTACCAGAAAACTGCTAGAGCTAATCATTGAATTTGGTAAAGTAGCAGGATGCAAAAGTAATGCACAGAAATCTCTTGCATTCCTATACACTAATGATGAAAAATCTGAAAGTGAAATCAAGAAAACACTCCCATTTACCATTGCAGCAAAAAGAATAAAATATCTAGGAATAAACCTACCTAAGGAGACAAAAGACCTGTATGCAGAAAATTATGACACTGATGAAAGAAATTAAAGATGATACAAATAGACGGAGAGATATACCACGTTCTTGAATTGGAAGAATCAACATTGTGAAAATGACTCTACTACCCAAAGCAATCTACAGATTCAATGCAATCCCTATCAAACTACCACTGGCATTTTTCACAGAACTAGAACAAAAAATTTCACAATTTGTATGGAAACACAAAAGACCCCGAATAGCCAAAGCAATATTGAGAACGAAAAACGGAGCTGCAGGAATCAGGCTCCCTGACTTTAGACTATACTAGAAAGCTACAGTCATCAAGACAGTATAGTACTGGCACAAAAACAGAAATATAGATCAATGGAACAGGATAGAAACCCCAGAGATAAACCCACGCACATATGGTCACCTTATCTTTTTTTTTTCTTTTTTTGCGGTACATGGGCCTCTCACTGCTGTGGCCTTTCCCGTTGCGGAGCACAGGCTCCGGATGTGCAAGCCCAGCAGCCTTGGCTCACGGGCCCGGCCGTTCCGCGGCATGTGGGATCCTCCGGGACCGAGGCACAAACCCACATCCCCTGCATCGGCAGGCGGACTCTCAACCACTGCGCCACCAGGGAAGGCCTTGTCAACTATCTTCACAATGTATCTCAAGGTTAACCACTTCTTACTGTCTCCTATGCCACTATTTTAATCCAAATTACTATTTTCTCTTGCTTCGATTTCAGTTGAATTAACTGATCATCCTGTTTTCATTTTTGTTCTCCTGAAAGTCTAGATCCCACTCAGTGGCTAGAGGCATCCTTTTAGATCCAGTTTACATTTTCCTGTTCTCATCTATCCTGTGCTGGTCATCTATTGCTGCAAAATCCATCATCCAAGCATCAGAGGTATAAAATAGCTACCATTTTATTATGTTCATGATCTGTAAGTCAAGAAATGGTAAAAGGCACAGTGGAGATTGCTCACCTTTGCTCCCTAGTGAGCCTCAGCTGTGGCCATTTGAATGGCTGGAAGTTGCTAGAACAGCTCTGCTAGGGCCATATGTCTGGGGCCTTGGTTCTTCTTCATCTGACATCTGTTGAGGTCAGATTGACCCAGACTTCCTTACTCATATCTGGTAGCTAGGCTGGAATGGATGGAACAGCTGGGTTGGCTGGACATCGTCTTATGTTTCTCTCCCTACAGAGCTCTCTGCATGATTAGCTTGGACTTCCTCACAGCCTGGTGATCTCAGAGATGTCAGACTCCTTATATGGCAGCTGGTAGGTTCCAAGATATCTGGGTGGAAGTTTCAAGATTTATTATGACCTGTTTTTGTTTCCGAATATCACTTCTGCTGCATTCTATTAGTTAAACAAGTCACTACGGCCAGCCCAGATTCAAGGGGAGGGAATTAAACTCCACCTCTCAATGGAGGGATTAGCAAATAATATTTGGCCATTTTTAATTGACCACACTTCTCATATTATTCAGAGTCCTTACTTACCAAGGCAATTTAAGGCCCTATATAACCTGTTTCCTGCTACTTCTCCAATCCCATCTTCTATTATTCTTCCCCTTGTTATCCTCCTACCTGTTTCTCAGATGTACCAGTTATGTTCCTATCTAGGGCCTCTTCGTTTGCTATTTCCTCTGCCTAGAGTTCTCACCCCCAGATAATTGAATAGCTCACTGTCTACTTCATTCAAGTGTCTACATATATGTTGTCATCTCCAGAGAGGTCATCCTTGAGCACTTTTGTCACATTCCATTCCCCTAACCTTCATTTTCCTGCATTGTACTTATCTATCATATTATACTGTTTTTCTATATATTGTATATCTCACTGCCTAGTGTGCAATTTCCAGGAGCAGGAACACTTTCTTTTTTTTATCTCTGTTGCCCCAGAGCGTAGAATAGTGCCTGATACTTACTAGGTGCTCAATGAATACTTTTTTCATGAAATATATGAGTAATTCTTAAAACCATCTGTAAATTTGGTTAATAAAATCCTGCCTCTATAGAGTATATACTGAGATTATCTTTCAGTTATTATATATTTGTTGTAACTCAGACTATTAAGATTTGGGAGTAATATTGCTGTTCTCAAGAGATCAGATGGAGCTGACACAAAATCAGAACTGGTCCTGAACAGACACATGTCCTGACTCTTTTTATTTTTTATTTTTTTTATTTTATATTGGGGTATAGCTGATTAACAATGTTGTGTTAGGTTCAGATGTACAGCAAAGTGATTCATTTATACATATATCTATTCTTTTTCAGATTCTTTTCCCATATAGGTTATTACAGAATACTGAGTAGAGTTCCCTGGGCTATACAGTAGGTCCTTGTTGATTATTGATTTTATATATAGTGGTGTATATATGTTAATCCCAAACTCCTAATTTATCCCTCCCCTCCAACGTTTCCCCTTTGGTAACCATAAGTTTGTTTTCAAAGTCCATGAGTCTGTTTCTGTTTTGTAAATAAGTTCATTTGTATCATCTTTTTAGATTCCACATATAAGTGATATCATATGATATTTGTCTTTCTCTGACTTACTTCACTTAGTATGATAATCTCTAGGCCCATCCATATTGCTGAAAATGGCATTATTTCATTCTTTTTTATGGCTGAGTAATATTCCATTGTATATATGTACCACATCTTCTTTATCCATTCCTCTGTTGGTGGACATTTAGGTTGCTTCCATGTCTTGGCTATTGTAAATAGTGCTGCTATGAACATTGGGGTGCCTGTATTTTTTCAAATTATGGTTTTCTCTGGATATATGCCTTGGAGTGGGATTGCTGGATCATATAATAGCTCTACTTTTGGTATTTTAAGGAACCTCCATACTGTTCTCCATAGTGGCTGTACCAATTTACATTCCCACCAACAGTGTAGGAGAGTTCCCTTTTCTCCACACCCTCTCCAGCATTTATTGTTTGTAGGCTTTTTGATGATGGCCATTCTGACCAGTGTGAAGTGATACTTCACTGAAGTTTTGACTTGCATTTCTCTAATAATTAGCAATTTTGAGCATCATCAGAACAGACATGTGTCCTGATTCTTTACCTCATTCATTTAGAGAATGTAAAATGCATACTAGTTAAGACCAATGTAAAAGATAAAAAGTCCATATATTTTAGATGTCCTAAGGCCTAATTATGCATGATATTAACCATGAAAAAGATTTAAGATGGCAGGAAAATCACTAATGATGTAAGCCATTTTTACAAAAGGCACAGCTATAAGGAGCAAGCTGGGTGATTCCTACAGTAAAGAGTGTTCTTCAGAATATGATTCCAAAATATAATTAGGGTGCTGATTTTTAGAATGACTTATAATTGTGATTCATCTTATTGGCTATTATTATTGCCTTTTAAAATAACCACTTATATAGGTTAGTAATTATTTTGTACAAGATCTGTAGTGAAGAAGTTTGATTCACTTTCATTTATTATTTACTTCCTTGTTCCGTCTATATTACAAAACTACCTCCAAAAGAGTTATTGGGCAATAATTATTTGAATCTTGTATGTAACCCTGTATTAACACTGGGAAGGCAATATTCTGTTTCTACTCAGCTGGAGAAACCCTTCTATCATTAATCTGCATGATATATTTAGCCCACATTGGGACTGACCAGTCAGGAAATTGTTTGTATAAATTTTTTGGTATCTTGCTTGAAGAAAGGGATCAAACTGATGATCCGTGTACTGTATTATATTGCACTGGGGAGCAATGTCTACCAAAAATATATAGGCTACTAAATTCTGGGGTTACTTGCAATTGATGGCTTCTAATGTTGATAATATTAACAGAATCGATATGTCCATGTTATCATACTATGCTTGGGATAAAATCTTAAACCTTTTCACCATAAACCGGTGCCTTACAAAATGTAGTCTTTGGATCATCTGGCTCAGAATTAACTGGAGTGCTTATTTAAAATGCCCCAATTCAGTTATACTGAATCAGAATCTCTGGGGGTGCGAGTCACATATTTGCATTTTTTTTTTTTTTTTTTTTTTTTTTTGCGGTATGCGGTCCTCTCACTGTTGTGGCCTCTCCCGTTGCGGAGCACAGGCTCCGGACGCGCAGGCTCAGGAGCCATGGCTCACGGGCCCAGCCGCTCCGCGGCATGTGGGATCTTCCCGGACAGGGGCACGAACCCGTGCCCTCTGCATCGGCAGGCGGACCCTCAACCACTGCGCCACCAGGGAAGCCCCACATATTTGCATTTTGACCACCGCCACCCCACCAGGCAATTAATTATGTACTACAAAAGCTACTTTAAATTATATACTCTAAAAACCACTACTGTATGCCAGTGTGGCTGAGATGGGAAGTTATGTTCAAACAAGAAGAGAGTAAAGATGAGCTAAAAAGTCATTAACATCCATCACTTCTTCTTTTCTCAAGAAAACCTTTAAATATGTCCCTGCCCCAGGACCTAAAAAAGACAGAGTGGGGGTCACAGAGGCAAGGAGAGTTCAAGAAAGGGTACAATTTATGGATCTCTGATGTCTGGAAGGACAATGCCCCCCGCCAGGTTGCAAATCTACTACAGCTTAGGGAATAGCGTAATGTGGTGGGTATAAGTCTTGACTTTATAGTCACAATTTGAATTCAAATCCTGATTTTGCCACGTATCTTTTAACTTCCCCTTTTGCACTCTCTAATTCATTTTTCATATAGGAGCCAGAAGGATACTTTAAAAATATAAATAGCAAATGATGTTTTCTCATTTCTCTTAAGATAAAAGCCAAACTCTCTTCTGTATATGACAAGACCTACTGAATGATCTGGTTCCTGTTTATTTCTTCAATCCCATCCAAATCCTTTCTCCCATGGCTCATTATTTCAACTCAAACTAACCTATTTTTTATTCCTAGAAAATACGAAGCTCTCTTCTGGTTTTATACAACCTATTTCTTCTGCCTGAAATGCTCTGCCCTTAATCTCTGTGTAGGTTTTGCCTTTTTATCCAACTCATCTCAGCCTAAACATTATCTTCTTAGACAAGCCTTTGCTTATCACACTATATAAGTAAATACTGCCACCTGAGAAAATATATTTTCTGTAATTGTAGCATAATGTAATATAAAGTGATTAGCTCTGGAACCAGAGTACCTGCACTTAGAACTAAGATCTAACCAAATATTGCTATTAGTCCTATGATAGCATTATTATTACCAGTGCTTCACAATATGTCCTCAGCTTGTATTTACACAGTCGTTATATTTATTTATTTGCATATTACCTTTTAGTGTAAGCTTCCTTCACTATAATAAGCTCCACAGGAGCACATTTTGGCTCAGGTTTGTTCACTGCTCTAAATCCTGTTCCCAGCTAAAGACTGGGCAGAGGCTCTCAGAACAGTTGTTAAAGGAAGGAAGGAATGAAAGGAAAGGAGATGTAAGGGGTAGCTTTTGTTGTTGGTATTATTATTATGATTATTGAATAATTATAATAATAATTATTTGTACTAGTGCTATAATATTCTATATCATGTTATATTTAACTGGGTTTGAAGTTCTACATCTATACGGGTTCCTTGAAGGTAGTGCCTTAATCATCTGAGACTCCCAGGATATTGGGCAGATAGTTACTTACTTAATCAGTGTCCACTATTTGCAGTAACATGGATGGACCTAAAGGGCATTATGCCTAGTGAAACAAGTCAGACAAAGACAAATGCTCTATGCTTTCACTTATACATGGAATCTAAAAAATAAAACAAACCAATGAATAAAACAAAACAGAAACAGACTCACAGACATAGAGAACAAACTAGCAATTACCAGTGGGGAGAGGGAAGGGGGGAAGGGCACGATAGGGGGAGGGGACTAAGAGATACAAACTACCATATATAAAATAGATAAGCAACAAGGATATTGTACAGCACAGGGAAATAGAGCCATTATTTTGTAATAACTTTAAATGAAGTATAATCTATAAAAACATTGAATCACTATATTTTATACTTGAAAGTAATATAATATTGTTAAGTCAACTATACTTCAATAATAAGTAAATAAATAAATAGATATTTTTAAAAACTCAGCATCCATTGGGTTGAATTGCTCAAAGAATAATGGAAGTGAGAGGGTTTCAGACAGCAGAAAGAAGGTGTTATCCTTTGATCCACATGTAAAGCATAATCATGTTTTGCTATAAATAAAATCAGACAACTAGAAAAATGAGACAGTGAAAAGGAGTCATGCAAAGGAATAAATACCAATAAATTCTGCAGGATTTTAAATCAGAAAAGACTCAACAGCTGACAAGTATGAACAAAAGTTACAGACAAATACATTATTAGATAATGTAAAAATGTGAATGACGTAATTACTCACCATCAAGAGATTCGGATAATATTAAAAATATTACTATTACAAGAAGATTTAGTTGGAAAGTTTTGATCTCATGGCTTAACTGATAATTTAACTAAATGCAAAACTAGTAGTGTGACAGCACAAAACTAGTTTTGCATTTAGTTAAATTATCAGTTAAGCCATGAGATCAAAACTTTCCAACTTTCTATTCTTCAATTTTCATATTAAATGTTTGCTGAATCTTATTCTTTCCACATTCTGAATGCTTCCGTCAACTATCCTCTCTTTTCCCACGGCTACTTAACCCAGTCAGGTCCTACTTAGCTTGCCCCAGGCCCTTGGAAATTTCTCTTCTCCTTGCCACTGGTCTCCCACCCTCTTTAATCTGTAGAGCTCTCTTCTAATCTACATCACATTACCACTGGACCCCACACATGTGACTGTGGCACTTCCCTGTTCATTATCCTTGGTCACTGCTCATTACCCATCAAATATGTACCAACTGTGGAGCATATTATTAGTTCAAACCTCACTTTCCTCATCTATTCCCTACCACAACGTACATGCAGCCCACTCACCCTCTGCTCTATCCCCTCTTGCCTTTCTACTACAGTGCTCTACACTTTTTGAGCTTTGTAGTTTTAGTTATTATTTTCCTTCTGCCTGGAATTTTTTTTTTTTTTTTTTGCGGTACGCGGGCCTCTCACTGTTGTGGCCTCTCCCGTTGCGGAGCACAGGCTCCGGACGCGCAGGCCCAGCAGCCATGGCTCACGGGCCCAGCCACTCCGCGGCATGTGGGATCCTCCCTGACCGGGGCACGAACCCGTGTCCCCTGAACCGGCAGGCGGACTCTCAACCACTGCGCCACCAGGGAAGCCCCTGCATGGAATTTTTATCTTTCCAAAGTCTGGCTGTCAAAAGCACATCTATCCTTCGAGACCTGACTCAAATGTTATTTTTCACTATTGCCTTGTCCGATTCCTTCAGTAAGAATAACTCTTCCCCTTTCCATCTTTCTATAGTACTTAGCACCCTCACTGTCTATCATATAATATAGGTAGCTTTATCCCCTACTTGATTATAAGCTAGGAAGAAACCCTATATTATTTAGCTTGGAATAATTCACAGTGCTCAGTAAAGTGCCCTGCACATGGATATCGATCTGTTGATTAACAAGTTCTATTTAAGCTCTAGTAATTCAATCCAGTGTAATCATCTGAATAACACTTTTAGAGCCCACATTCCAGAAGTTATAAAATACTGGGACTATACTACAATTTCTTTTTTTTAACTTTTTATTTTATATTGGAGTATAGTTGATTAACACTGTTGTATTTGTTTCAGGTGTACAGCAAAGTGATTCAGTTATACATATACATGTATCTATTCTTTTTCAAATTCTTTTCCCATTTAGGTTGTTATATAATATTGAGCACAGTTCCCTGTTTTATAATTTCAAAGTTGAGATAGGACATTTTTCTCATGATTCAGAAGATCATATTTTTGGAATAGAATAGTGTCTTAGGAATGGAGAAAATGAATGTATTTTAATATTTTTGTTTCCTTATTTATTCAACAAATTCTTATTGAGTACCTATTATATGCAAGAGACAGGAGATACAATGGGAAACACAAATGAAAATAGTCTCTGCCTTCAGAAGTCTGCAGTCTGATGAGGGAAAAAGGCATTAATCAAATAATCACATAATTAAATCAAATAATCCATATTGTAAATACACAAATGTGGACAGTTTTACAGACTGAGATACTTGGTATTATGAATAGTTCCAGTCAGAGCAGAGAGTAAGGTTTCTGCATTGGAGGTGATCACTGGGGTGTTGAACTGATATCTGAAGGATGAAAAGGAGTAAACTAGTCAAGAGATAAGGATGAATCAAAGGGAAGAGCGTATGCAAACTATAACAGAAGAGAGCTCTGAAGGAAGCAAAAGGCGGCAAGCCTTGAGGGGAATACGGTACAGAGAAATCTAGGCATATGGGGAGGGGTCCAATCTCCTAGAGCCATGTTCAGGATTTTGGTCTTTATCCGAAAAGTAAAAGGAAACCTCTAGAATGTTTTAGGGAGAAAGAGGGTGGGGTAGGGTGGAGAAGATGAGGACAATTTAATTTGCATTTCAGAAAAGATTTCTCAAAGTTCCATTATTAGATATATGATTTTCAAAATGGAGCTGGTTCTGGCTTGAGATCCACCATACATGTTTACATTTGTGCTAGAAAAGTAATTTGACCCTAACAAAGCCCTTAAAACAGCCTCCCTTTTCTATCTGGACCAAAAACTCTTCAATCTAGCTTTCACAACCCTCTGTGATCTGGCTCAGCTCTATCTGGGCCCATTCCTCTTCTCATCACCTCAAATTTTCCACCCCATTCAGATGGGTCTTATGACTGCTTCCCACAAAGACTGTACACACTCTCTGTATCCACTCACCATACAGGACCTACATATTTTTTAGGTCCAGCTTGCTCTTATTCATGAATGTGTCACTTTTCTCTGTCTCCATCAACTCCTGTAACTAATACCATGAAAATAAAGCATGACTGTACATAATTTCACAAGTTGCTATTTTATTCTTTCATGTTCATACTATTATCTTCCCAACATGTTTATTACCTTCTCAAGGGAAGGACTGGATTATAGACTGAGTTTTAGTCCCTTGCAGCTGTTAGCACACTTCCATGAAAATAGTAGATATTCAAGACATACCTGAATAAGTCTTTCTTGAATGTTTACACTCCTCTACTGGTACTAGAAGGTAAGTGGGGAGGACTTCAGAGCAACTATGGAAACAATACGAAAGATTTGTGTAAGGAAGGTGAATGCTGTTGTAGGTCAACAAGGGATGAAGCATGAGTTTTAAAGTAAAATTAAGAAACCAAAAAAAGATGTTTTGGGTACAGAAATTTATAATACAAATTTCTTCCATATTTTTAATTATTTTTACTTTGAAAAGATTTCAGACTTACATATAATTTGCAAAAACAACCAAACAAACAAACCAAAAAAACAGTTCAGAGAGTCCCCATATACCCTTCACCCAGCTTGCCCTTAGAGATTATGCAAATATAGTTTCTCCTCAAACTTCCATTTGGCATCCATCTGTGGACCTTCCCTGCAACAGTTATGTTTGCCTAGTGATGACTTTCTATTTTCCCCACTCCTCCTATATTTATTAATAGGAATTCTTCTGTAAGTAGCTTTCCCTTCTCTGCTTTCTCTCTCATTGTCAAAGAAAAACTCTACAGTGGATGAGAACAATTGTCCCTAAAAATTTACTGTTTGCTTTTCATGAGGCACCATGATATTATTTAAGTTTAGACTCTTAGAGATCCTCTACTATTAAAAGTGGCACTCAGTCATGGTCAGATTGAATGCTTTCAGGTGACAGGACAAGGTCTCATAACTTGCGTTGTGGGTGACAAGCATGCAGTGGTATTCACAGAGGCTTAATCAGTGTTTACAGATTATATTTGACAAGTAGGCACTGAGTTTGAAATACAGATTAAACAGCCTAAAGAAGTATTTAGAATTAATATGTAACATTTGAGTGACCTTTCTCGGGTGTAATCACTTGGAGAGGCAATATGAAATACTGCTGCAAAATGAAATGCTGCAATACTAATAATGGGCTTACTTGTGAAAATATGCTCTTGCTGTTCTGCTCAAATTTAGTGTCTATACCCTAATTATGTTTGCTGAATTATGAAATCAGTGAATGGATCAAATATTTGGCATATATATAAAATAATATCTAGTGTTATGCATTTAAAGTTTCAATATGCTTTTACTTACACCACAGCTAAAGAACCATTCTAAGAAGTAGAAAGCTATTGCTTGCCTCATTTTACAGATGAGAAATCAGGTACAGTAATTAACTGACTTGCCTGAATTTAGGCTTCTTGTTCCTTCCCCTGGGCCATTATGGGAGCTTTTCATTACATTTATTCTCTAACTCATTGGTTCAACAATTTTAACAGACGGCCTATATAACAGTTCGATTTGTCCTAAAGCATTTGCACTTATAATACAACTGTGCTTTTGCACTGACCCAAGTCATGAAGAAGATCAAGCTGGTTTTGTTCAGCACCACCAAGTGCTAGGAATCCAGATCCCAAGCTCTTCTGAGGTTTGCAAGTTTAATGTGTCATTGGGAGTTGGGGGGCGGGGCGGTGTTTACAAAGTCACAGGCATCTCATACCTGAGGTGTTCTGTGGAAGATATGCTGGCTGCTGTTGAGGAATGTTCTCACCAGGAACTGATAAAAGAATTGTTAGCTTAAACCTGAGGTGTGGGGGTCTGAAGTGCCCACAGGAGTGGACAATAGGCCATCAGTCAACACTGACTCTGCTATGTCCTCAGACCCAGTCACCCCAGACTCCTCTCTTCCATCATTTCCCCTCTGACTTTTAGTCTGGCAGGAGGAGTGGAGTTGGGGACATTTGTCTCTTACTCTTGGGGTTTTATCCAAAATATTTTGATTTACATACCATAAGTCCTTTTCATTTCCTCAGGGTATAAGCTTTGAAATTCAAAGTAAGGAAAAGACTCCTCTTCCTCTTCTGCCTTTTTGCTGTCATTTTTTTACCTGAGAAAATAAGAACAGAATGTTCCGAAAGTTAAAGAAAAAGGCAAGGGGGAAATCTGTTACTATTTCATGAGAATTAGCTCTCCAAACACTGCTATCTGCTGGCTTTCTGTATGACAAACCAGGAGAGATGACACCACCTATAATAAAACTAATAGATTATCTGTTGTGTTTGACCATATTGAAAGAATTTTTAGAACTCTGAAGGAAAAATTTGGGAATGAAATAATGATACTTGCATAGAAAACTAAACAGACAAAATATAAGGTAATTAGTAACTACAGGAATACAAGAGTATGTAGCACAACTATGAACAATATTGACACAGTAATACTAATGTAAACCCTGAATATTAATTAAGCCAAAGTTGTGATATCCATAAAGTGACAGGCTGGGGAGTGATTTTGGGGGAGGTGGAGGCAAAAAGCAAAGACAGAAATCTAAAATTTCTGTGGATGAAAATCAGCAGATAATGTCCAAAATGAAACCATCAACAAATATCAATATATGCATGTTATTTCATAACACATAGGTAAATATGCAGTGAAACTGCTGACACAGTAGAATAAATTTTCCCCAGGTGACCAGGAGTAGAAAGGTGCAAAGCCAGGGACTTCTGTTTTTTGTAATAAGCTTTGTAATCATTTAAACTACATATATTTATTTGTCAATAAAAATAAAAATTAATTTTAAAAGTATCTCAAATATAAACTGAAGATTTGATAGAGTCTGAGCTAGCGATAGTTTACAGTCTCTTAATCTTTTATTTTCTTAAAACAAAGGTAATATATGTCCTTAAAATGAAATTAAAAATTAGAGAAAAGTATAACTTGGAAAGTGAAAGTCTGCTGGAATTCCACACCACGCAGAGAAAGGCAGTATAAACAGTTTAATGTATAATACCTCCAAAATATTTTTTTACCCAAAAAAGCAATCATATTATAGAAAATTTGCAACTTGAATTCCTTTATTCTCTAACAGATCTTGGACATCCTTTCATGTCAGTGTTTATAGTTTTAACGGATATAATATTTCATATTCTGGGTACATATCACACATAAAATGTTCATTGTATGATCTACTATAACGTATTAAATTATTTGTTTATTGATCGTTTCCATTTTTCAACAATATTTAAATGACTATTCCATACATATATCTTTGTGTAATTCTAAGAGTGCTTTGGGAGTAGAAATTTTTAAAATGCAAATACTGGTTCAAAAGATATGAGCACTTTACATTTTAATGGATATTGATAAATAGTCCTTCAAAAACGTTATAACTTTGGGTAGTCCCACCAACATTAGGACTATTTAGCTACAGATCCTTATTCTTATTAGACATTAGTAGTAGGTATCTACAAAGAATTTTCATATATGATGCTAGGAATTCCGTTGTGTCCCCCAAAATTCATATATTGAAAACCTAACCCTCAATGTGATTGTATTTGAGGACAGGGCATATGAAGAGGCGATAAAAGTTAAATGAGGTCATAAGGGCGGGGCTCTTTCTCGGCCATGTGAGGATACAGTGAGAGGGCAGCCCTCTGGCAAGCCAGGAAGAGAGCTCTCACCAGAAACCAACCCCGCTGGTCCTTGGTCTTGGATTTTCTAGCCTCCAGAACTGTAAGAAAATAAATCTCTGGTATTTAAGTAGCGCAACTTGTGTTTTTTTATGACAACCCAAACGGAATAATAGATATGGCATTTCATTTAAAACTCCTATCAATGCATTGAGGTACCACTATCTCTAATTTACAGATGAGGAAATTAAGAACTTGCCCAGGTCAGGTGGTTTTTAAGTGGTGCTGCAGAGAGTAGAATGCAGTTCTTTTGACTTATAGTCATGTAATCCTTTTCACTAGAGAAGAGTAGTCTTGTTTATTACAATTCCAGCTTACTTGCTAGCTTCTACTATGGGAAACCTAATGAAATCATAAAATGACTGAGCTGGAAAGGTCTTTGGAGATTATCTAGTCCAGCAAAGGAAGTGAGGCACTGAAAGACAGAGTAATTGACCCAGGATCACACAGCTAGTTAATGGAAAAACAGGGATTGAAATTCAATTTGACTTCAGTTTAGTGTTCTCTAATTCTGACACACTCATATTTCAGAGTTATATTTTTTAATGTACAAGTTATTTCTTGCTATGGGAAAATCTATAAATACAGTTATTTTGCAGGTCACAAACTTTATCTTATGAAATAGAGGTTGCCCTTTAAAATCCCAATTGAATTTATTTTCTGATGCCCTTTGGTTAAAGTGATGTAGCAGGTAATGGCCAAAGCTTGTTTCAAATTTTTTTTAAACATGATCAAGACTAATTCTTTTCTATATGGCTCTACTACAGGACTTCCACATCTTTTGTTTCCACACTAATTAAGGGACTGAAGCCTTCCACATCTCTTGTTTCCATGCTAATTAAGATGCTGATTTCTTCAGTCTTTGGATATGTCCAACAGTAGATTAGAGTTGTGTTTGCTTCCTGTATATCAGCAAAATGGATCACACTGCTGCCAGGAGAGTTCCATTAGTGTCGTAAATCTTAGAAGTACTGTACATATTCTGAGGATGAAGTGCAATATTTAGAAGGCAGTACAGCAATTTTCTGGTGATCAATACCAGGACAAAAAAAGGAATCTCAGCAGAGAGTCACAGATTATCCTCAAAATTAGCAAAGTAAGAAATGCTTTTTGAAAATAATTATTTTCCCTCTACAAAGTGGTATAGAATTTTTAAAATTATTATTTTAGTTTTTTTTCAAATTTAGTTTTGGCGTTTTGTTTCATAGAATATCAGAGTTAAATTGAAATTGGCAAAGAAAAGAAGCCAGTCACTTCATAACTCTTTTCTACCTCCCTACAATATAGCACATTCAGTAGCTTGGTGATTCGATGGAATACTTGGTGTGAAACTGTGGTATGAGTAGAGGAACTAAAAGGTAACATTGATTCACTGAATGTTTCCAAGACTTAGTAGAACCTTGGACTAGAAACAGCCTGAGGACATCTGATTCATGTTTTTTCTAGTGTCCAGGAGAAAAATTGAGCTTTTAAAAATCTTTTAACAATACCGTAAGTATTTACTCAATCAAGTATGAGCTGCACTTATTTTTAGTGAAATAAACACAATTATAAAATTATTCCCAGTAACACTATCCACAGGAAGCTGATTATCAAACGATTTTGTTGTTCAAAATACAATGTTTTTCTCCACACAGAAAAGCATAACAGAAGAAGAAAGGCAACAGGAAGTAGGATGATGGAGGGAAGAGAGAGCTGGCAACCTGCTCTGCACATCACAATCATTTGTCGGGGGAGGAAGCTTTTCTAAAACACAGGTACCCACACTCCACCCAGGGCTTCTGATTAAATTAGTCTGGATTGGGGCCAGGCATGAATCTCATGCACAACCTAGGTTGAAAACCACTATGATAAGAGAATGAACAAGCAGACGTGAAGGCACATGAGGTATCTCAATGACCTTGGGAGAACTGCAGAGAATGGACACTCCTGTCATCTGAGGGTTGGCATTATTCTAGGGACACAGTGTCCAACCCCCAAAGACAGATAATGATGATCTTGGAGTCTTGGAAAGGAAACAATTGGCTGTGCTGCCTGCTTGAGCAAGTTACTTAACTTAACTTGTTACTTAACTTACTTGTTACTTAACTTGTCTGAGCTTGAGCAAGTTACTTAACAGTTGGTGTCTCAATTTTCCCATCTGAAGAAAGGAAATGATAATACTATCTGTCTCACGAGGTTATCATTAGGATAAAATGAGATCATCCACATAAACAGTGTTGCTCAGTGTCTAGCACATAATAAGTTCTCAGTACATGTTATCTACCCCATCGGGAGAAAGTAAGGAGATCATTTCTTTGCCTTTTAAGTACTTACTAGCTGAGGTATTTACCAAAAATAAATGTTCAACCAAGCTGTGCTGCATATATTGTGGAATGAGAAATGAAAAGCAAGTAGAAGTGGTCGTGATGAAGCCCTCATTACAACTGCACTCAGATTGCAGCAGCATCCCTCATGCAATGCCTCGCCTGCCATGGCACAGAGTGGTAGATGGTACAGTAACAACCTAAGAGAAAGAGTAGCTGGAGCAAGTGTGTGTGTGTGTGTGTGTGTGTGTGTGTGTGTGTGTGTGTGTGTGTGTGTGTGTGTGTGTGTGTGTGTGTGTGTGTGTGTTGTTACTGTTGTTGTTGAAGTTGAAAAAACTTGAGTAGATCTATAGGCTGAAAGGAAAGAGCCAAAAAAGAGGCAGTGGGGAAAGTGCAGATGAGGGAGAGGTGTTTGATGGAACAAGAACCTTGAAATTGCAGGAACTCACGTGGCAGGATCAGCCTCTGATGGAGCAGAGCACAGTCCTCCACCGAGGTGGAAGGAAAGAGCATTAGAAAAGCCATAAAAGCAGACAGATATGTAGGTAGGGCAGGAGAGTGAGCTGAGCAAGGTCTCCCTTGTTGGTCCTTATTTTCTCTGTGAAATATGAGCTGAGGTAGTCTGCAGAGGTTGGAATGGAGGAGGAGAGGAAGGGAGCAGGAGGGCTTTAAATAGCTGCTGGGGAGGTCCCAAGAGCTCCAAAGTATCCCTTACTGCAGTAAGTCATTTAGATGGTATTCTTGATTTGTCTTCTTGGCAGATTCTTGACAATTTGCAGCCTTTTGGAGATAATTAGTTTTCCAAACAGATCCCACTCTGGGAGAATCAATTGCAATCTTTTAATGCAGGCTTTTATGAATAGCAATAAAACATTCTGCCATCTAACCATAAAGAAGAGACTCACCTAAAGTCCTCCCTTCATTGAAAAGGGAGATGTTATCTTCTAAAACTAAGCTGCAAAATATCGCTGCCTCCATACATTGTGAGTTCCTATTAAATAACTGTTTTGGTGGCAGAGGCAGAGGTTAAAAGCTGCAGTTTTTAAAACTGAGATTTTTATTTCTAGTTCTAGATAATTAAACTTGCTTCTCTTTTGAAGGAGGAACAAGATTTTTTTTAATGAAAACAAACTATACAAGAAATACAAAAATAGAAAAGTTAAAAATGTAAATATACATATGCCAAAAGCCAACCACTTTTCCATTTTTCTGACTTAACCCTTAACCAAAAAAAATGTATTTCATGTAGTTTAAGCTAATGAATAAAAGGTCAAAGAGCTGAGGAAAGATAATAAAAAGAAGCATAAAAACAATTGAGAGAGATGAGGAAAGCATTGGAGCAAACCACTTTGCAGATGGAATTGATGCTGAAGTCCACAGGCAGGCCAGAACTGGGAAATACAGTTGAAAGCTCAAAAGATAGAGCGATAAGAAAACATAGTAAAGGACATGCAACAGCCCTTCAGGGTCTAATCACAAGTGCCCAAGACAATTAGAGCTTTAACAAATATAGCACTGCTTCAGAGAAAGTCAAAAACAAAATGAAAGTGCTTGCCTCCAAAAGGAATCAGAGACCCCTCTGATCTGGGAAAAAAAAAGAAAATTATAATGTAGGAAGAATGATTGCTTTTTTATTTATCAGTACTCAGTGTCTTTCTAATATCTGTTGCTACATTTTTCCTTCATGTCATTATGTAATTCAATTCATTTCAACAAAAATATTTAAATTACTTGAACCCAGGCCATGAAAATATGTATAAGGTATACATATACACATGTATAGGAAGTATAAATTCCTTCTTCTTCTTGTTTTCTCATTAGAAGATTTATATGTAATAATCTGTAGTAGATTTATATTATTGTTCAAAACTATGGACTGCCTGCCACTCCCTGCAGGAAGATTATACTTTCTCATTGCATTGATTTCAGGTTTGGCCATGTGACCTGCTCTGTCCAATGAAATGTGAGCAGAAGTGATATGTATCTGTGCAGAAGTGAGTAAACATAGCAGACCTGAAGTGGGTAGGCTTAGAAAGGCCCACTTTCAAGGCTGGCCCTTGGCTGGTGTTGGGGAGTTTGGTTTCAGGAATGTTCCCATCATTCTCTGGTAAGACAAGCTCACTGTACCCAAACTGTTTGCACAAACAGTGTGGCTTATGCTG
This sequence comes from Hyperoodon ampullatus, assembly GCF_949752795.1. Classification (NCBI taxonomy): domain Eukaryota; kingdom Metazoa; phylum Chordata; class Mammalia; order Artiodactyla; family Ziphiidae; genus Hyperoodon; species Hyperoodon ampullatus. The sequence continues at coordinate 119,265,184 of NC_136916.1, read as the reverse complement.
AACACAGGGCCCCCTTCTTGGAGTCCAGAATTGTGGTACATGCTAGGCAGAGGGTACCCATGTGACTATCTTCCAGAAAAACTCTTGGGTGGTGAGTCTCTAATGAACTTCCCTAGCAAACAACACTTCAGACATGTTTTCACAATTTGATGCTGGAAGAACTAAGCCCATCCTGTGTGACTCCACTGGGAGAGGACTCTTGGAAACTTGTGCCTGGTTTTCTCCAGTCTTTGCATCATGAGCCTTTTCCTTTGCTGATTTTGCTTCATATCTTTTCACGGTAATAAATCACCACCATATGAGTATATGCTGTGAGTTTAGTGAGTTCTTCTAGTGAGTCACCATATCTAGAGGTGAGCCTGGGGACCCCTGACACAGGGTCACTTCCAGGAAGTCCTTCACAGCTTTTTCTCCTCTCTCAGGATAAGTGTCACTGCTCCAGCCAGAGGCTGCTCTGCCTTCCGGGTCTCAGAGTGAAGATGACATGACAAAGCCAGAGCCAACCTGAAACTGACTAACATGAGGCTTTAAGATTTTGGAGTTTCCATTACCACAGCAAAACCTAACCTTTTCTGGCGGATCTGTAATTCCAGTGATACATTTGCACAGTTCTTTTGTGCTCTCAAAACCTTGTCTCACATTATTTACTTTGACCATTCCAAAACGATATGAAGTGTGGAGGCCAGTGGTGATATTTCTATGCTAAAGACTAGCTGGATCCTTCTCTTGTTCCCCAATAACATGACATTAAATAAACAAATCTCTAGTCAATTTGAAGCATAGTTCCATGGAGTTGCCTGTGTAAAAAGCAGATGAATAGCAAGTTAGTCACTGCAACCTGGAGCACTCACAGTTACAACTTTCTATTCGAGGTTCCTCTTAGTGTTTACTGTTTTTTGTTTTTTTCTGTCCATAGCACCTTAACAGGCATAGGTGTGTTTCCAGGCCTCTGGTAGTCCATCAGTTTAATTTGCTCTGGTGGTTAAGTTTCTTTGAGATGATCTCGTAGAATTACTAAATTAGATATAATTTATGTCACATAGCTTGTATTTTAAGTCATACTAAACCAAACCTAATTCTCAAGTTCGGAAAAACTCAATTTATTAATTATCTATTGCTGTGTAAAAAATTACTCCAAAATATATTGGCTTAGAACAACAATAAGCATTCATTATCTCATACGACTTCAGTCCATGAGGAATTCAGGAAAATCTTAGCTGAGTGGTTTTGGCTCAGGACTTCTCATCAGTTTGCAGTCAAGATTGTGACCAAGGCTGCAGTCCACTTTAGGCTTGACTGGGACTGGAGGATCTGCTTTTATGGTGGCTTGTTTACATGGTTGGCAAGTTAGTGTTGTCTGTTGCCAAGAGGCCTCAGTTCCTCTCCACATGTGTTTTCCATAGGGCTGCTTGAGCATCCTTTGGGTATGACAGCTGGCTTCCTGGAGGGCAAGTCATCCAAAAGAAAGCAGGGAGGAATCCATAATGCTCTTTATGACTTTATCCTGGAAGCCATACACCATCACTTCTACCACATTTTATTCATTATAAGTACATCACTAAGTCTAGCTCACATTCAAAAGGAGAGAAATTAGACTCCACCTTCTGAAAAGTGGAGTGTCAAAGAATCTGTGAACATATGTTAAAACCATTGCATCCATGTAAGTAATTATTGCTGTTCATCAATATGTGCAATTCTCCCTGACTCTGGGCACACTGCAGACAGTGAATTTCCTGCCCCCTCATGTTAGGTGGGGCCATGTGACTAGATCTGGCCAATGGGTTGTGAGTAGACTACTCAATAAATACTTCTGGAAAATTGGCTATTTATACAGAAAAAGATAAGCCATTCTTACTTTATGTCATTCACAAAAATAAAATGCAGATGAATTAAAGTAAAGAAGAAAATCAGTAACATGAAAACTTTCAAAGAAAGTTTATAATATTTATGACACTGGAGAAGACAAGAATTTCTTAAGACACAGAAAATATAAAGATAAAATTTCTCTTCAACAAAAGACATAGCCAACAAAGTGAAAGGTAAGACACAAATTAGAAGAGGACAAACGCAACCCATGTAATTAGCAAAGAATCCAGGGTACATACAGAAGTCATAGAAAACCGTAAGGAAAAATAACAGACCAGTAAAAATAAATAAACAATGCATACAGTAAGACAAGTCACAGAAGGGGAGATGAAGGTCTTTCAATGTCACTAATAAACCAGGGAAATGCAAAATAAGCTACAACGCAATACTATTTCACACTTGTCATATTAGCAAAAATTAATCAATCTAAGAGTACAAACTCTTAGCCAGGTAGCTATTACTGAATAGCTGTGAATGTAAATTGAATATAAATTGGTACAAGCATGATGGAGAGCAATTGAACTAGAGCCAATAAAATTTTAAATGTAAGTAGTCTATGACCCAGAAATTCCACTTTTATTTCCACCTTCCTGACCTTGGAGAAGCACAGGGGATATGTGCACAAGGAGACATGTGCGAGGATGCTCACTGAAGTACTATTCAGAATAATAAGAACCTGGAAATAACTTGACCATTTCTCAAATGTAAAATGGAATACAATACAGCAGTTAAAATAAATGAACTAGATCTCCATTTACCAACATGGCAAATGTACCATGTTAGTAAAAATCTCAAAAATCAATAATAAGTGAAAAACCAATTTGCAAAATGGCATTCATAATGTGATTCAATTTATGTAAATTTTAAAACATGTAAAACAATACCATATAGTGTTACTAAATAAATACATATGTAGAAAAGATTAAAAACCCTGTATGCATTTCAAGGTTGAGGTTACTTCTGGGGAAAAAATATGCAAAAGGATTGGGGAGTGGAAGAGGGGTGGTTTGCTGTATCAGGCATTTTTCCTATTTTTTAAAAAGAGATGTGAAGCAGATATAGCAAAATGTTACCATTTGCTTAATACTGGTAGTGAATGCAGGTTGTTATTTTCCATAATTTTCAGTGTGTTTGAAGAATTTCAAATTTGAACACTAAAATTTTATTTTAAGAAAACCACTGGGGCTTCCCTGGTGGCGCAGTGGTTGAGAGTCCGCCTGCCGATGCAGGGGACGCGGGTTCGTGCCCCAGTCCGGGAGGATCCCACATGCCGCGGAGCGGCTGGGCCCGTGAGCCATGCCGCTGAGCCTGTGCGTCCAGAGCCTGTGCTCTGCAATGGGAGAGGCCACAACAGTGAGAGGCCCGCGTACCACAAAAAAAAAAAAGAAAACCACTGGACTAGATTATCTCAATTTCTTATTATATTAAAATCTGTGATTCTAATGGGTACAGGGGTAATCCCTAAATCATGAGTGATTTGTAAGATCCTGGGCTTTAAAAATTAACCTGCACTAGCACCTCCTGTAAGATGAATTCTGTATATGACATACCAAAGCCACCATCCCTGGAGCAAGACTCACTGATGCCTGTGGCCCAGGAAAGTCCTCAGGCCACCCAAAGTTCTGTCCCATTACAACAAGATAGTGCCATTATTTCAGTTCTGGAAAATATCCTTCAAATCATTTATCTGTTATCTCCTCGAAAGAACAAAAATGATTTGCACTCTACTGAGTGTTTCTAGCTGATATAATAAAAGTCTCTGTTTTGACAGAGATAGGTTCAAGGTATTCAATTCCCAAAAAACCAATCCAATCACATTTGAATTTATTAGGAATGAAAAATACACATAAATCTTCATCATCTCCTAATTTCCTAAGGTTTTGGAAAGAGTGGAAAACATATGAATTACACTTTGATTATAATTGTCACTTCCTGGACACAGCTGGATTACGAGAAACTGTGAAATTGCTTAAATTAAAAAAAAAAATCTAACAGTTCTAGTTTTGCTGACAAGAGAAAAGTCCAACTTTCTCCCACAGGAAAGAATCTTGTTATGTTTCTAACCACATTTGGAGCTGGATGGGACTGAATAATGTAGATAAGCCTCCAGTCTTCCAGATGTTTATCCTGAATAAATCTCCAAACTTTGAAGGGACTGCCTGGGAGTTAAGCTTTTTAGCTTTAAGCTTGAGCTGGCCAATAATGAACAATAAAATAGAAAGTTGATCCATTTCCCAGTCTTTCCCATCATTACAGTACAATACCAAGAGCAACATTAATTTAATCTACAATGTTTCTGCACTGGGTGTGACTGCATATGGGTGAATGAGTATGTGTATGTGTACCATTGTGCAAAAAGATCTCCATCCAAGGACTCAGAATTGCTCCTTCTCCATAGCAGAGGTTTGCAAGTCTCCACAATATGGACAGTGTTTTGGATTTGGGCCAAACAATCAGGGAAGAAATTACTGAATTATCCTAGTCATAAATTGTCCTTTCTAATGAGTCTAAACCTCATGATTATTTCTTAAAATCTCTTTCTTTTATTTGTCCATCATTCTTTCATTCAATAACACATCAATATTTACTGAGCACCTCCCCTGAGAAGATTCTATACAGGGCATTTCACAGTCAAGTCTATGAGATTATAAAGCAACATGTCATTTTCTGTTTTCCGTATCAGTTAAGCTGCGGGAAAATTAAGTCACAGAACTCTTAGTGAAAGATATGATTTCAGTCCTATTTTCTGATCCCTGGTAATACTGGTGGTGATAATTCTCCATCACTGTAGTCAATTACAGCCAGTAACTCAGCAAAATTACACAGAATGTGACAATAAGAGGAAATTGAAATGATTTGTAAAGCAAGAATTCATCACATTTTTGGGAAAAAACGAACAGTACCCTGAAATGAAAACCATTAGAGGGGAAATGCATTTCATTAGCCTGGTTTTCCAAGGATGGTTAGGTTATAAAACTAGTTTGCTTTGTTTTAATCCTTTTCCTCCACCCTCTGTCATATAACCTCATGTTGCTATCGGTGTTCCATGACTGTTTTGGAATCTTTATGAGAAGAGAGAAAAAGGAAACCCGAAACATTGTTTCGGACTATTGTTAAATATAATGGATTATACTGGACCCTTCACTTACTTTCCCTAGGAAATTTCAACAGAAACTCCAACCTCCTCTTACCTCACAAGCACACTTTCTATAGTTGTACAATGACCATATGGGTCCATATGCAGTACCATATGATGGTATTAATTTTCAGACTGTCACCACACTCATGACAAAAACAGTGGAAGACTGAAAACGTATGTGCCTGTGTGGGTGTGCATGAGTGTGTTATCATGTGTGTTTCCATGCCACACATGTAGAGAGAGACAGAAAAAAAAGAGAAAAAGAAATAGGAAAACAAGAAGTAAGTGGGGAAACTATTCGAAAAAAATACAGCAAAAATCCTTCTTGAATTACTCTACACCAATTGAAATTTATGGTAGAAATTCACCATGAGGTAAAAAGAGAAAGACCTGGAAATGACTTCTTTTTTAAATAAATGAAATGAACTGAATAAGAACTGGTAGTTCTTCTTAACATGGAAATAGTTGTAAAACTATCAATAAAGTTAAAATTCTATGAATAAAGTGGTCTGCGAGATCATCTTTAAATATGGTTTGGAATGCCAACACTGCCAACATTGTGGAGGGTTTCAGTGTGTTCTCCTTCCATGGTCCAAGGTAGTTGGTGCTCTGTATCCCCGGTTCTATTTCCAAGGATTCAACCAACCATGGATCAAATATATTAAAAAAAATAATTCCAGAAAGTTCCAAAAAGCAAAACTTGAGCTTGCTACAAGCCCAGCACCTGTATACAGCATTTATATTGTATTAGGTATTACAAGTAATCCAGAAATGATCTGAAGTATGTGGGAGGATGTGTGTAGGTTATATGCAAATATTAAGCCATTATATATAAAGGACTTGAGCATCGAGGATTTTGGTATCCATGCGAGTGTCCTGGAAAAAATCCCTGGCAGATACTGAGGGATGACTGTATTTTAAGATTATTTTCAGAGATACCTGGAGCCTTTAACTGTTCTGTTTTCTGACTCTAATATCAGAACAATGAAATAAAGAAAATCCAGAATCTGCAAGTTAAAAGGGAATTCACACCCTGGTGGGAAAACTATAGAATAACCAATACAGTAACACAATTTGTAAAACTATTAGACTTCAAGTTTGAGAATGTACTATGATCCAGGCCAAAAAGCAAGCTACTAAAGGCTGAATACAAACAGGATGGCCTTGGATTATTAATAAAGAACTTTTATATTTTAGACAATAAGGAAACTATTATGTATGTGTATATTTATGTATGTGTGGAAAATATCTAAAGGATATGTACCGTATCCATTTAGTGGTATTGTACAGGTGATCTTTGGGGGTTGGAATGTGATCTTGTGATTTTGTTTTTGCTTATTTTTATTTTCTAATCTACTGCAATGTGTATGTATTGCTTTGTAGAAATAAAATGTTGTTAAAAATAAAAATAAAATAGCAAAGTCATAAAAAACAGATAAGAAGATGATAGTGGAGCACACTCGAAAAGAAAGGAAACAAGACACAAGAAAATTATATGAATAAAATAGTTTGATTTTTAAATAGACATTCATGTATTTTGAGGAGAAAAACAGAATTACAAAATCCAAAAAACCCCAAGAAATAACTGGACAAGGCACTTAAAAATGAGAGACGCAAAAAAAAAAAAAAAAAAAAAACATGAGAGACGCTAAGCACTGAATTATTTTGAAAACAGATATATGTTAAATAAATTATAGATACAGAATATAATTATACCAGTATTATGAAGTAAAATTAAAAGTTATAATTTAACGAACAAAATTTAGGAAATGAGCTCCAGAAGATAGGAGAAAAAGACTGAGATTTCTTCATCTTTCATAGGGTAGAGTCACTAGCTTCTATCTGTGGATGATAAAGTAATAGTAACTTAAGGATGTTCAAATGTATAAATATACTCCCAGGAAAAGCAAAAAAATAAAAATATAGAAGAAAAAAAAGCGTTGATAATATCCCCAAATTACTTTACAAAATTATGAAAATTATAATGCCACTAATCAGAATTTTTGTAATATACCTAAAGCAATACTCAGTGGAAATTTATACCATGTTATTCAAGAATACTAAAAATATATTAATAAAGTTAAAAAATCAATACAGAAAAAAATATCAAATGTAAGATAAAAGTAAAAATTATTTCTATAATGTAAATAAAATAAGAGAAATAATGAACAAAAACAATAGGCGGTTCTTGGAGCAGTGGAGAAAACAACATGAAAGTATATAAACTGCCAGCAAATCTAAAAAAAAAAACAAAAGGAAAAAAGCACAAATTTGCAAACTTAGAAATAATAAATGGAAAATAATTAGCAAAAATATTTTGTAAAACTCTTCATATAAATTTGCAATATCTGGAAAAACTAAGTATCACTTCTAAACAATTTTAGAGAAATATTGCTAAAATTAATTCCAGAAAGCTAAAATTGACTAGTTACATTTGAGAATCTAATCAGATTCTGATGAGTCTGATAAGAACTTGCCCCCTAATGAGAAAAGTCCAGAAAGTTGAATATATCTGTGAATGGGACAGATTATTTCAGTGTTATTTACATTGTTCCAGAACATAACTAGTGAAAGAACGTCTCAAAATACTTTTTCCTAAGGCAGCATAATATTAACACCCAAACTAGACAAAACAGCCCACAAAAAGGACAACAGACCATGGGCTTCCCTGGTGGCGCAGCGGTTGAGAGTCCGCCTGCTGATGCAGGGGACACGGGTTCATGCCCCGGGCGGGAAGATCCCACATGCCGTGGAGCAGCTGGGCCCGTGAGCCATGGCCGCTGAGCCTGCGCGTCCGGAGCCTGTGCTCCGCAACGGGAGAGGCCACAACAGTGAGAGGCCCGCGTACCGCAAAAAAAAAAAAAAAAAAAAAAAGACAACAGACCAATCTCATTTACAATGAATAACAATGAAAAATATTCAAAATAAACTTAGCAACTACATTTCAGTAGCACATTTAAAGATCAATGCACCATAAACAAGTAAGTAGGTTTTATTCAGAAACATAAGCATGATCTATGGAAACTAATAATAGGAAACCAGTTAATATAATTCATCATAATAGGTAAAGTAGAAAAACATGTTATCATTTCTGTACATAATAAAAAATACTGTTTAGTAAAATTCAAAAATTCCTGGCTAAATTTGGAAGATATCCTATAACAACTGGTATACAGTTGATAACAGACTTACTAGAAGCCTACAGCAAAGAGTCTTTTAGTGGTTAAACATCAACAGCTTACCCATTAAGTCAAGAACAAGGTAAACATTTTTTTAAATGTATTATTCAACATTGTTCTGAAAGTACCAATCAATTCAATTATCTAAGAGGAAAAAAATAAGAGTTTTAGAGGAAAAGAGTGGCAAAATTATCTACAGATGATATAACTGTTATCTGAACAACACTAGAGAATCGAAAGAAAGAATGAATGAATGAAAGAGAGAGAGGGGAGGGGAAGAAAAGAAAGAGAATGAGAGAAAGAGGGAAAGAAAGCGGGGGCGGGAGGGGAAAAGGAAGGTGAGAGGGAAGGAAGAAAGGAAGGGAGGGAGGAAGAAAGGAAAGAAACAACAAAATATTTGTTAGTTGTTACAAAATTGGTATCCTAAAAATCCAATTGTTTTCCTGTATGAAGACTATAACTGGGACTTCCCTGGTGGCACAGTGGTTAAGAATCCACCCGCCAATGCAGGGGACATGGGTTCGATCCCTGGTCCAGGAAGATCCCACATGCCAAGGAGAAACTAAGCCTGTGTGCCACAACTACTGAGCCTGTGTGCCACAACTACTGAAGCCCGCACGCCCTAGAGCCCACATGCCTCAACTGAGCCCACGTGCTGCAACAAGAGAAGCCACTGCAATGAGAAGCCTGCGCACCACAACGAAGAGTAGCCCTCGCTCGCTGCAACTAGAGAAAGCTTGAGCACAGCAACGAAGACCCAACACAGCCAAAAATAAAATTTAAAAAAAGAAACAACTATAACCATTTGAAAAATAGCACAGTGTAAGGGAAGATCCTATTTACCAATAACAACACTCATGTACACACAAACATTCATGTATGACTTGATAATAAAAAAAGAAATGGGTAGGGAACCTCAAAATTTTCTTAGTCATAAAAGATATGAACTACTGGAAATACATACCTATTCTTGGTTTAAAATATTCAATAATAAATATTACAGTTTCCTATAAATTAATCTAAATATTTGGTGTGATATCATTAACAATACCAACATTTTTTGGTAAAGAGACAAATTATTTTTCAACTTTAATTGCTGGAGGACATTATGCTAAGGGAAGTAAGCCAGACACTAAAAAAAATACTGTATGATCTCCCTTACATGTGGAATCTAAAAAAGTTGATTCATAAAAGCAGAGTATAACATGGTTTCCAGAAGCACGGAGGTGGGGAAAATGGGGAGATGTTGATCAAAGGGTACAGAGTTGCAGCTGTGTAGGATGAATAAATTCTAGAAATCTAATGTGCAGCATAGTGCCTATAGTTAATAATACCATATTGCATACTGGAAATTTGCTAAAAGAGTAGCTATCAGGTACTTTCACCACATATACACACACACAAATGATAACCATGTGAGGAGATGGATATATTAATTAGCCTGACTGTAGTGATCACTTCACTATGTACACGTATATCAAGACATCATGCTGTATACCTCAAATATATACAATTTTTATTTTAAAAATAAAATTTTAAATAAAGTTTAGTTGGAAAAATAAATATGTGAGGATAGCCAGAAAATTCTGAAAAAAAACCCCAGTAATGAAGGGGCAGGGGTGGGGAGCAGAGGGAAGCCTAGGTAGCCAGATTATGGAGGGATTACAAAGAGTACAGAAATATAAACTAGTTAGCTATTTAAAGTAAGAGTAAAGCCGAATTCTCCCTTCGCTCGATACAAAAATAAATCCAACTGGTTTAAACTTGGAAGGAAAAATAATGAGATTATAACCATAATAAAGAATATATCCCAATTTTTCAAAATTCTGAAGTTGAAAAACTTTTTAAATCAAGACTAGAAAATCCAGAAGCCATAAAGAATATGCTGGTAAATTGCCCTCATGAAAATCTGAAACTTTTGTGGGGTTAAAACCAAATAGTATAAACAAAGACAAAAGCCAAAAAAACAAACTGAGGGAGAATATTTGTAACATATTCAAAAATAAAAGGCTATTCTCCTTAAAATATAAAACTGTCCTAAAAATCTATAAGGAAAATACCCAAAATCCTTTAGGAAAATATAGATTAATTAGCATTTCACTGAAAAGTAAACACATATGGCTTATAAGTAGATGGAAGGATGCCCAATCCTCTTCATAAATAAATGCAAATTAAAGCAAACTAAAGATAGCAGTTTTTAGCTGCCAGATTGGCAACAGTTTGATAGTATACAGTCTTGGCAAGGTTGTGAGGAAAAAGGCATTATCACACACTGGCAGTGGGTGTACACAGTGACATAACTTCCTTGGAAGGCAGTTTGACAGTATCTATGAAAGCTAGAAGTGTGCATATCCGCCAACTCAGAAATTTGATCTTGAGGAATTTATCCTACAGATAAGACTTTCATATTTGTGCAACTGTAAATGTACCCCAAAAAAGGCTTTGAAGCACAGTTTGACATATTAAAAAAAATAAAAACAACTGGGAACAATCTAAGTATCAATACAGTTAGAGGGTTAAGTGGGCATGAGCCCTGGGACTCTACTGCCTGGGCTGGTGTCTGGATGGTTCAAAGACTTACTAGCTCTGTGACCCCAAACAAGTGCCTTAAGCTCTTGTGCCTTAGTGTCCTCACCTGTAAGGTGGTGCTAAAAGAAGTCTCTATTTCATAGAATTGTTGTTGAGAAGAAATGAGTTAATACATATAAGGTTCTTATGACACAATTTGTATCATACATATATAAAGGTATATATGATATTTTAAATTATAATATTGTCATATTTTAAAAATTATATTTGCAATATTGTGATATTTTTAAATTGTTATATTTTTGAATTATTTTAAATTGTCATATTTTAAAATTATTTTAAAACACTGTAAGCTCATTGTTGATATGAAAAAATCTCCAGGATATATTGTTACACTCAAAAAAATAAGAGAAAACAGAGTGGGTCTTGTGCTCCTAAGTATGTCCAAAAAGATATGTGTTCACGTAAATCTCCAAAATGATATGTAAACATCTAAACGCATCCCACTCTCCTCACAGGATGCACAAGGAACTGCTGATGGTTGTTGCCCATGGGGAAAGAGTTCAAGATCTGAGGTCAGAAGCAGATATTTTAGTGTGTACTTTTGCATGGCTTGACATTTTTACCTTGGAATTACATTAATTTTGTAATTTAAAAATCTAGGTTGTTATTTTCTTTTTAAAGAAACTGAAACAAAGAGCAAATTAGAGAGGTCCTCACATTAAATTATAGTTCTCAGCCTTATTCAGGAATAATGTAACAGTCTACAATTTCCTTTTTCTATTGGATGCCCCTCTGATTACATTACCCATCATAACTCCAGAAAACAGAGCAATTAGTGTCATGAAAACACCTGTGTGTTTTGTGATTACAATGCTTAGCAGCTGAGATATCCAAAAAAAATTCCAAGCTTGAAAATAGAAAGCAATAATAGAAAGCACAAATCCTCAGCTCACTCAAACATCCCACAATTGGTTCCTATACGGAATCCCCTCTGAGTGCACAAATGACTTGCCTTTCCTTAGGCTTCCATTTTTGCATACAATTAAAAGGCTGACTATTTACTAGTAACCTTAAGTGAGCTATTAAAGTTTATTAAAAGTTGAAATCATTTAAAATTATATTAATACTCTACAATTCTGTTAGCACTCAGTTCTTTCAATAGGGAAATGAAAATGAATAGGATAGGCAGGACATAGCATCTATATTCATTCCTATCACTGTGTAACAAATGGACCCCCCCAAAAAAACAATACACACTTATTATTTCACAGTTTCCATAGGTCAGGATTCTGGACACAGCCTAGCTGGGTCCTCTGCTCAGGATCTCACAAGGCTGCAATCAAGGTGTCAACTGGACCAAGTTCTCATCTGGAGCTTGGGCTCCTTTTCTAAGCTGATTCAGATTGTTGGAAAAATGTCTTTCCTAGTGGTTGTGTGATTAAGGTCTTGCTAGCAGTTGGCTGTATACTGCTCCCAGCTCCTATAGGACTCCCTAGGTCCCTGCCACAGGTCCCCCTCCATATACTGTCCCACTGTATTCGGCTTACTTCTTCCAGGCCAACAGAAGAAGCTCTCACTCTGGTCTGCTGAGAAGGAGGCTTATATAACCTCACATAATCACAGGAGTGACATCCCAGCACCTCTGCCATATAACGTAACCTAATCAAGGGAGTGACATCCCTTTACCATATTCTATTGGCTAGAAGTAACTACACATTCATCCTGCATTCAAGGGGAAGGATTACACAAAGGTGTGCCTCCCTGGGGTGATCTTAGGGTGTGTCTGCCTTGGCATTCTACTTGAAAGGCCAGTCAGGAAAGTCTGAGAGTTATTATTATTAAAGATATAAGGGGTAAAATAAAATAATTTAATGTGATATACTTACAAATGCCAACATCTGGCAGAGCCTACAGTGTGATGATGTTGGTTGATATGCTATGTGGTAGTTAGAAAATGGTAAGTAAATATAGCCTCTCACTGTTGTGGCCTCTCTCGTTGCGGAGCACAGGCTCCGGACGCACAGGCCCAGCAGCCATGGCTCACGGGCCCAGCTGCCCCGCGGCATGTGGGATCTTCCCAGACCGGGGCCCAAACCTGTGTCCCCTGCGTTGGCAGGCGGACTCTCAACCACTGTGCCACCAGGGAAGCCCAGTAAGTAAATATTTTAGTGGATGAAAAATACTTGGATGGTCATGTTCCATAAACAGTTCCATAAACCGTTTTGATTTTTGCCTTCTATGCCAGCAGGTACATTTTTAAATAAACACACACATACAAAAAGGCCATGCTTCCAGAAAGTATCCATTTTCTACTACAACTCACACCTGACATTTGGATATAATCTCTCTGGGAAATTTTTGGTGTTTTTTTAAAATGTTATTTCTTCAAACCCTGACATTCAGAAGATGGCAGCCACCTGTTCAGAAATAGGTCGGGAGATGATATCCAAGGGCACAGGTGCTTATAGGCTACTGGGCCTCCCTATCGCTTCCTCATTTCCTTTGCAGTCACCTCTGGAGACATGCTCTTTTCTCCAGTCACTGAATTTATTTGAGAGAGATTAGAATTATCAAGTTCAATTGAGCCCTGGAGGAAATGATTAGTCACCTTCCCAGAGTAAGTATCACTTTTTGCTTAGAAGATGGTTAAAAAAGTAATGATTAAATTCACTTTCTGTAGGAAATTATTATAGGCTGGTTAATAATTCGTATTTATTTATAAGCACAATTTAAGTATGTGCATAGCTTACCCTTGAGAACTACAGAAAGCACAGGCTTAAATAGGCCAAACACTTCCAACAGAGATATGAAGGAAATACATATAGACTTCAGTGAATGAGAACACTTCCATATGTGGCTTTCCTTCCTGTTTCTGCAAGATTGAACAAAGTCTGGGAGGTACTTTGAAGGCCCCATAACATCTGAGATCAGAGGATCCAATCTATACAAATGCTAAGCTGTCACATACAAAACAATGATTGCACTACTTAGAAATGAAGTTGACATTTGAGTGAAATTCCAAGATAAAGCTAAGACATTATCTGTACCTAAATTATCTTTAAATAATCCTTAAATAAAATTCAAATGCTACGATTGCCTATTCCTGGGTCTTAGATAGATAAATGGAAGCACACATCCTGAAAATGCCATTTACAGTGAATTTTCCCCATAGATTCCTGCTCATACTACCTGAGTTAAAACTCAACTCTTCCACAGTAGCTTTTTGAACTTAGGCAGGTTACTTACAATCTGTAAAATAGGGGTAATTGTACAACCTATAAAGTTCTCCAAATATGAAGAGATATTGTAATGCAATTGTTTTTAACACAGTGCCTTGTATGTACATAGTAAGTGCTCATTAAATGCTATTAAAATAACACTATATAGAAAAAAGATTAAGTCAGAATCTCGTGTGGACAAGTCTCTGCTATCTCATTTGTGGGTTTTGAAGGGAGATGGTTTGAGTCTTGAAATACAAAATAACAATGCTGATAGATGTAAACATTTCTCTACATGATAAAATTATGCTGCTCTTCTTTAAACGGTACCTGCATTTTACACAATTGAAAAAAAAAAGTTATTTTCTGAAGTTTCTGTTTCATGACTGCTGAAAAAGTCCAAAGAGAATTTTCAGGGGGCAACAATCTGAGTCAGAGAAGAAAGACACATGCAGCCACCTCTTACTCCTGGTGAGAAAACGGCTGTGTTCTTGTCAAATGAGAGTCGTTTGATTTGCTGTTTCCTTAACCCCATTTTGCACATTGAGTTCCTCTAAAGGCCTGCCTATCTCCTCTCTGTTTCTTCCTCTCTGAGATCTTGTGCACTCTCAGTATCTCCCTCTCCCTCCCCCTCCCCACCCCCGTCCTCTCTTTCCCTCTCTCTCTCCCTGTCTCTGTCTCTGTTTCTCTGTCTCTCTTTCTCCTTTGCTGTCTGGAGCTGAGTGGCAGCAGCTCCACAAACTCCATACCTCTCTTTCTCAACCCCTATGGATTTGATCATCTCATTATTGAAATGCAGTGTCTTTTGTTCATATCTAAGGTAGATATTAACATTTTTATTGAAAACCAAAGTAATTCACTTACTCTGTGAATTCTCCACTGCTGTAAATGACAGAAGAGACCCTCTTGCCAAGTGCAGTCATTTCAGAGGTTTTATTACATTCAAGAAGAAAAAGGTCCAGGTTAAAATGAAGTTAACAGATTTGCTGAAGGGCATGTTTCTACACACAAGAAAGTGTTTCCCTTTCTAACATATTTCATTGCTGAACTCTGTGATCTCACTCCACAGAGCTGCCTGTCTTAAGGTGAAACTCCAGATCTGAATGGTGCATTGGAGCAACAGTTTTGGAGTACCGAACCAGAAAGTCCCCCACTTTATGCACAATGCCCAGGGCAATGGCCAATATTCTACTTCTTTCAGCTGGATATTTTTCTGAGCCCAGGAATAATCAGGGAAACCACATTCCAGGTTCATTGTCAAAATCAAGGGACCCAATCACAGGGTATCTGCTAGCATCTGGGAGCAAACAAATCCTCTCTGCATGGCTCCTGCCTTTCGGGAGCCTCAACAGGCCTCCCTGATCTACTGGTCTGAATTAAATAGTGGCAAAGGCACCCTCAGTATCATCACTAACTTAAGGGATGTCAGGTTTGATGAAATGACTCTGAACACATGGGAGACACCTGGATATTAGGCCTATCTCAGGGACCTCCACTCCAGACCAGCTAAGGTAACATAAAACACCTTAAGACCTTCCCTCTCTTCTCAAGAGCTTCCCAGTAAGAAGAGAACTGAACTGGAATTCAGGAGACTCGAGTTCTAATATGCCAGATCACTGCCTGTCTTTGAACTTTCCCTCTTCTGAAACTCAAGGTTCTTGATGGAAATATAATGACTGTAAAAATACCAAACCAATCTATTTGAGTACTTATGATGAGCAAATAAGATAATGCATAACAAAACTTCTGATAAAATGTAAATACCATAAGAATGAAAAAGGCCATATGCGATTTTTCAGTCCTTACTCCAAAGCCCCATTCAGGATCCAAAAAGCACTTGAGATCCAGGAGATCAGCCCAGAGTCTCCTGATCATACCCATCAGGCAAACCCATGTACCCAGCAGTACCTGCAAAGGTTCTGAGCCCTACCACAGGGAAAGGAGGACCAGTGCCTGGCAAAGTTCTTGTCAGATGCCTAATCAGGAGGTGGATGATGCTGGTAGTCTAGGAAGAATTTATGGAGAGAGAGCAGGTAGAGACATGATCAGAATACAGACTCTATTTGTTCCTCTACCATTTTACTATTCCTACAGACAATTATACACCTCCTTCCTGGTCTTTGAAGTTATGAAGATAAGACTTAACAGATAATTTCTCTCAAATTTAGGTTCCTGGACTCAGGATGAGTATACATTTGACTTTTCTACAAAGTGTGACATTAATCTGAAAATAAACACAGCTAGAAGATGTGGAGGATCCAGGAAAGAGAAGATAAGACTTTTCTTAAGGGAAATCTACCCAACATGCAGAAGATGGAGAACTCAATATCAGAGTTCATGCTTTAGAGATGCTTTGTTCTGGAATGAGACCTAATGAAAGAGTAGTCTTTGAATGGAAACTGTTTCCCTCGCAGTGCATGGCATCTGCGGTTATTTAATGGGTTTGCTGATTAAAAAACATCTCAGAAGAGCCTACATCTCTCGTTCAGGTTCGTTTCATCAACAGAGGTGTGGATACAGACCCTAATGGAGCATTCTAACTTGGATGGTCCCCAGAATCCTCACACTCATTATGTACAGAACTGTACTTTTTATCTCCTCTATCCCATATTTTCCCTTCCTCACCACCATAAACCCTATTGAGTTCTTTATCACACCCCCAACTGCCCAAATGAAAAAATTAAAATGAAAATAGGAGAACTAATCAACTTCTTCCTCAATTTCACGTTTCCAAATGCAATCAATCATCAAATCCTGATGATCTAAATTCTAAAATACCCGTTGATTTCACATCCACTTTTCTTCATCACACTACTACTATTTTAGTTAAGAGGGCAATAATTCCTGACTTTGTTTACTTGAATCTAAGCCTCCATACTACGTAAACTGCATTATTATTTATTCTATCACCGAGAAAGAAAATAAAATCTTCAGGTTAATCTAAAACATGCCACCAATGGTAAGATAAATGCAGACTTCAGAAATAATAAAATGTGGGGAAAAATATATTATAGAACTAACAAAATTCTGTACTTTTTCACCTCCAGTTTCTCTCCTTTCATCTATTCCTGCCCTCCATTCCATTCACATTCCATTTAGAATGTTCTTTCAATAATGGGACCACGGTGGTTTCTTGCTTACCACATTTCAAATTATTCTCTATACGTTCAGGATAAAATCTAACATTAGTGCAACATACAAGGCCCTGCTGATTTCTGCAACTCTCGACACTCCTTCTCTTACTCTAAGCTCCAGTCATGCAGAGCCACTTACAAATTTTGAAAACAAGGAAAAGAAGTTCTGTCCAAACTTCACATTTCACACATACTCTTCCTTCTACTGACATGATCTTCTCAACCCTTCTAACCCCCTACTCAACCTTCAGGTCTCAGCCAGCTCAAATGTCATTTCCTCCAGAAGCTGCTTCTGACTTCCAGATTAGGTCTGGGCGTCTCTTCTGTGTTCTCATAATATCCTGTGCTTAACACACATCACACGCCATGGAATTTGCCTCTTCATCTCTTTCTCTCCAGAGAGTCCTTGAGATCAGGGACTGTGTCCTGTACACTAGCACATCCCTAGTGCCTCCCATGGTGCCTGACACCTAGATATTTGTTTAAAACTGACAACACATGGAGAGCCAATGAGAAGTTACCAGGCAAACAATTACACCTGCCATAGGATTTTTCTTCAAAGATTTCACAGTTGGTTAGCTATTATCTGCTACCTGAACCAAATATCAAATCTCTATCAAAAGTTTCTCATGGGCTTCCCTGGTGGCGCAGTGGTTGAGAGTCCGCCTGGCGATGCAGGGGACACGGGTTCGTGCCCCGGTCTGGGAAGATCCCACATGCCGCGGAGCGGTTGGGCCCGTGAGCCATGGCCGTTGAGCCTGCGCGTCCGGAGCCTGTGCTCCGCAATGGGAGAGGCCACAACAGTGAGAGGCCCACGTACAGCAAAAAAAAAAAAAAAAAAAAAAAAAAAAAGTTTCTCATCAGGACTTCCCTGGCAGTCCAGTGGTTAAGACTTCACCTTCCAATGCAGGGGGTGTGGGTTCGATCCCTGGTCGGGGAGCTAAGATCCCACATGCCTCGTGGCCAAAAAACCAAAATTAAAACAGAAGCAATATTGTAACAAGTTCAATAAAGACTTTTTAAATGGTCCACATCCAAAAAAAATCCTTAAAAAATGTTTTTCATCAATGGATTAAATACATCATGAATTCCAATCATATATCCAGCTAGAGTTAGATGCTGTTGTGTTTTTAGGGAGACCATCCTGGAGTCGGAGAGCGAAAACTAATACAATTAGGGAGCAAGCTTGAAAACAAAACAATTAGAGAAAAAGCAATACAGGATAGTGTAGAAGTGCCTAGTTATGTGTGGCAGATATACCCATTGTTGGCACTCAGAGGAAAGAGAGACCACTGAAAACTGGAACAGTCATAGAAGGATCCATTGAGGAAGATAATCTTGAGCAATCTCTAGAACAAAGCACAGAACTTAGACTGGTCACATTTAGGAGGGACTCTTGTGAGCTACCAAAAAGAGGGACATCTGTCATTTTAAACAGTTTACCCTATCTTGGTGGATAAAAAATCTTTTTCAGAAAGATTAGAATCATAGTCTTCGGGAAATGGAATAACCCAATTTGAAATCCACTCTTAGTTAAATTCTCAAGCAGATTCATTCTTCTCTCTTCTCACCCTATCATAGTCTTCCTATTCCTCCTGCATTATGTTGTTATTTAGCTTAGGAAAAAACCTACATAAATCCTGAGGAAGTCTAAGGATAATTATTCTGAAAGTGGAGAATTTCGGTAACACTCAACAGAGCTGTCCATGCAGCCAGCATGTGCCTGTTTCAGCCAATGTTAGCAGCCCATCAGTTTCTCAGACAGAACGTCACAGTGACCTGCAGTTGAAGACTCACTTTGCACCACTTAGTCAAAATGACAAGCATGTCCCTAGTGACACAATGTTTGAATGGTTGGCCATGGGTTTGCTGAGGTGACAGCCCATGGGTCTAACTGGAATGGCAATTTCCCCCTAAAGAGCTTTTAAAGGCTGCTTCCACCTCTGTCTCCATGTCTTCCTATTATTTTTTTAAATTTTAACAGCAACACTTCAGTTAATGATAGAGAATTCTGCCCTTATCTTATATTGTCAAGCTCATCACTCACGAAAAAATAGCTATCATGAAGTCAGAACTGGGTCCACCACCACCCTTGAGCCTGAGACAGTGAGTAGAAATCGGGTAGGAGACCATGGCTGGGATGAAGTACCTGCAGGGATAATCAGAAGTTGTGTAGGTGAAAAAAGATGTAGGGCCCCTCTTTTCTGTCACGGTGGCTAAAATGTCATCTTTGTGGATATATCTCTGTTATGTATCATTTCTGCAAGCAACCATTTTTAACAGAATTTCCACTCCCATGGTCCGTACCATGAACCTCTCATCATTACCAATAACTACAAATCCTTTAATGGTAGTAATTTTATACATTTTGGTTTTTTGATAACCCTATTTTCCCACCTCATTCCCTCTAGAACCTCAGTTTCAACATTCGCATGATACCATCTTGATAGCCAGTATAGTGACTATCCACCCTTACCCTGTCCCTTTGACTTCTTCTCTCCTTCCCTTACTCAACTTAAATTTCATGACCAGTCATTATAATCACCTCTTTGCATGCACTGTCTGAGAAACCATTTTTACCTTTATCTTCAAACAGGTCTGTTGGTGACATATTCCTTTCAACGTTTGTCTGAAAATGTCTTTATTTCCCCTTTATTTCCAAGAATCTTTTTATTGGATATAGAATTACAGATAGAACAATTTCTACTTTGAAAACTTCAAAGGTGTTTTTAGTGTCCTATGGCTTGTATTATTTCTGATGGAATGGCTACAGTAATTCACTGATTTTCTATATGTAATGTGGGTTTTTTTCCTTATAAGTACTTTAAGGATTTTATCTTCATCACAGATTTTCATCATTTTGCTTTTAGTATATCTTGGTGTGATTCTATTTGTGTTATCCTCCTTGTAGCTCACCGGTCTTACTGAATGAATCAGTCAATTTATAATTTTCATCAGTGAAAAATTTCAGAATAGCTTGAAAAAATTTTAGGCCTTAATTTACCAATTTTTTTTTGCTCTCCCCCCTCCCGTCCTTCTGGGATTCCAATTACTCATATTCTAGTCTACTTTTGTCCCATAGATCACTGAAGTTCGGTTCATTTTTTTTTTCAGACATTTTTCTCTCTGTGCTTCACACTGTATAATATATAATACATATTGCTATGTCATCAAGTTTACTGATCTTTTTTTTTTCTGCAAAGTTTACCTCTTTTAATCCAATCCAATGAATTTGTCATTTATGGCACTGTATTTTTCAGCTCTACAATTTCCATCTGGGTCTTTTTTCCATTTCTCTCATTATGTTATGTTTTCTTTCAAAGTCCATTACCTTTTAAAAATTTCAGTCTACCTATCTTTTATTTTTTAAAGTGTCAGTCTTTTAATTTTATATCTCATTTATTTCTTTGTCTGTTTGTAGACTTGACTTTTTTTCTCCTGGCAATGGGTTACATTTTCTCATTTCTTTGTATTTATCATATTCTGGACATTTTGAATTTTATGTTCTTGAGCACCAGATTTTATTTTCTTTCTTAAAAAGGGTTAAACATTTTTCTGTCAGGTAGCTAAGTTACTTGTTCAGCTTGATTATTCTGAGGTTTTTTTTTAAAGTTCTGCTGAGGTGGGTTTAGTTTAAACATACCACTTATACATGAGCTTTCTAGAGTCTTTACTGAATGTCCCAAGTGTTCATTGAGGACCCTCTACTCTGGCTAATTAGAACTCGAATGTCTTCTACCCTGGCATATGCTATGAGAATTGCTTCAGCTTAGAGCTTTCTATTTGTTCCTTTTCTAGCATCATTTGTGGCTGAATATTCAGCAAAAGAATCAAAAGTATCCCTGTGCAAATTTCCTGAGTTATTTCTCTGCTATTTTCCCTGCAAATGCCAACCACCTCAGCCTCCCTCAACTCCTCAATTTTTTCTTCTCAACTCAGTGAGACCACTGTGTTCTGGTTGGGTCTCTTCCCTGTACTTTAGTCCAGAAATGCCTCCAGCCTGAAATCCAAGGAAAATGTAGGGTTCACCTCACTTACTGCCTCTCTCATAGTGATCATTTCCCCACATTTACTGATGCCCAATGTTTACAAAAGTTTCACTCATTTCTTCTGGTTTTCTTGTTGTTGATGGTAAAGTCTCATCCCAGTTACTCTAACATGTGCAGAAGCAAATGTTCTGAGTATGTTCCTTTTTAAAATAGGTGCTTAGAATAGTGTCACAGTTCAAAAGCTGGATGTATGTCCTCATCCCCAATGAAGTGTTCAAGAGAAAGCATGAGGTTAGAGTTGAACAAGTCTGGGATTCAACTCTGGTTCCACTATTTGTAATTGCATGATCTTGAACAAGACCCTTACCCTCTCTGTGCTTATGTCTCCTCTTCTCTACAACAGTGGTAACAATAATGACCACAAAGAAGAGTAACTGTAAGATTTAGATGAAATATTACACATGGAGAGCTTACAGCAATTACTCAAGTTTAACTTCCTCAATGAATCCTTCTATGACTGTTCCAGTTTTCAGTGGTCTCTGTTTCCTCTGAGTGCCAACAATGGGCATAATCTGCCACACATAGTTAGATAGTCCGTATCTATCTTGTACTGCTTTTTCTCTAATTGTTTTGTTTTCAAGCTTGCTCCCTAATTGTATTAGTTTTCTCTCTTCGACTCCAGGATTCTCCCCCTAAAAACAAAAGAGCATCTAACTCTAGCTGGGCATATGGCTGGAATTCACAATGTATCTAATCCATTGGCGAGAAAATTTTGATAAAGATTTGTTATTTGATTCAGGTAGTAGACAGCCAACCAACAGTGAATTCTTTGAAGAAAAGTCCTATGGCTGGTGTAATTGTTAGCCTGGTAACTTCTCATTGGCTCCCCATGTGTTGTCAGTTTTAAACAAATATCTAGGTGTCAGGCACCATGGGAGGCACTAGGGATGTGCTAGTGTACAGGACACAGTCCCTGATCTCAAGGACTCTCTGGAGAGACAAAGAGATGAAGAGGCAAATTCCATGGCGTGTGATGTGTGTTAAGCACAGGATATTATGAGAACACAGAAGAGACGCCCAGACCTATTCTGGAAGTCAGAAGCAGCTTCTGGAGGAAACGACATTTGAGCTGGCTGAGACCTGAAGGTTGAGTAGGGGGTTAGAAGGGTTGAGAAGATCATGTCAGTAGAAGGAAGAGTATGTGTGAAATGTGAAGTTTGGACAGAACTTCTTTCCCTTGTTTTCAGAATTTGTAAGTGGCTCTGCATGACTGGAGCTTAGAGTAAGAGAAGGAGTGTCGAGAGTTGGAGAAATCAGCAGGGCCTTGTATGCTGCACTAATGTTGTTGGATTTTATCCTGAATGTATAGAGAATAATTTGAAATGTCGTAAGCAAGAAAGACAACAATGTAGCTTCACAAGATCAGGCATCCTTGTTTTGATGTATCTCAGGTGTCTCAACAGTGTCTGACACAAAGTTATGCTCAAAAGAGATGTGCTGAATGAATGAATGTATCTATACATCAGTAACAAACATGGAACCTCCCAGTATCATTGCCAAGACAAAGCTGATGCTAAGTCCATAGAATGTCAGCCCTGTCACTCTACAATTTTTATGTTGCCCATTCTCCCTTAATCTTCACAGAAGTTTCAGCCCATTTTCTACCCATCTGGCTCACATTGATCTGTTCTAAGCATTTTCTTGCCCATATTTGCTAAAAACATGTATTCTTGTCCTGGAAAAAACAGAAATTAAATTACCGATTTGTAGTATTTGGGATAATTTCATTCTTATCCGTAGGAATAAATGTATTTTGTCTTAATTACCACTATAATTGCCTTCACAGACTATTATACAGCCCTCTGCAGACTGCTCAAAGTAAAACCTAGTTAGAAGTTTGTAACAGAGGTTCTTAATATCTTAAGGATATAATGATATTTTTAAGAATGACAGCACCCTACTTTGATTGTATATCATTTCTTACCATCTGTCACTTTAAAATTCAGGTTGCTGAGCAGAGAGAGTTCCCTGAGGGTAAAGGTTGTTATTTCTCATCCTTGTGTCACTAATCCCCATCATAATGCAGGACACATTGTAGATGCCCAGTGCATGTTTGTCAAATGAAAGTTAAACCATCAAAACATATTTGCCGAAGGCCCTCTGAGAAGGTAATCTCACTCAGGGGTCAGGACACACACATAAAAGAAAAATAATATGAAGTAGTAAAGCCTGGAGATGTGGAGAATGTCCCCAGAGTACTAAAGCTGTCCCAGTTAGCTGTGTCCTGCAGAACCCCAGGCTACAGTCACACTTTTAGAAAGAAAGGTGAAATATGAGTTTTCTGCTTATTTACACCTTGAATATTCTAGGGAAATGACTATATTTGACATGTAGAATTAAGGAAAAGGTGGGAAAAGAAAAACATTTAAAAATGGGTTTTACTTGTTCCTATTTCTTATCTAAAGGCATATTTTCCTAAAACTTGTTAATCAAAACAATGTAAATGTTTACCATAAAAGCATTAAAAAGCATTATTATGAATATATTTACTATTGTTTTCAAAGCAAAGTGACGTTTTAACTCCATCTTTCTTTGTTTTATCGTGAAATCTCTGGAGAATGGCACGTAGAGAAAGAACTTTGGACTTGGATTCAAAAGACTTGAATTTTAAGCCCAACTCTGCTTTTAAATAGCTATGTGATTTGGGGTAAGTCTTTTTACTGAGAACTTTGGTTTCTTAGCTATAAAATAAGAGCATGTTCCTAGATAATTACTGAGTTCCTTTCAGGGACTAAATTCAATGACACCCATTCTGTAGGTCCACAATTTACAACTATAAAGCAAGTTACAAATAGGATGTTTTAAAAGAGTCAACCTCCAGGTGAAAGACATCTTGATTCATTATGTCTTTAGGAATTCTGTTCCTTTTCCATGTAATCAAAAGTAAATGCAGCCTGAGGGATATAAAAGAATAATGCATCATCATTACTATGATTAAATAGAAAAAGCCCCAGAGCTGGTTTGCTGCTGTATAAATCACAAATTAAAACTTTGTTATGGACATTCATATTCCAAAAATAATCTTTTCCCATAGGATGGTTCTAGTGATTATTGATCATTTCACGTAGAAAAAGAGACGGGTCTATTATAGTTAATATTAGTTGTATCAGTCAGTTCTTGGCTGCATACAAGAAAAGTGTACTCAGCTATCTAATCATAAAGGTGGGAAGGACATTGGGGGTTCCCAAGGCGAGGTTTGGAGAGCAGGCAGAAACCCAAAGAGGTCTGAAGCTTTCATAGTTTGGGCCACAAAAGGATCCATGCCCTACGGCAGGAAAAATCTGGTTACCGGGCCACTCTCTGTGACCAGTCCGACCCCCAAACACTATTTTCACCTTGAATCACTCACGTAAAAGTTCCAGGAGCAGGCGCCTCCTACTCTTGGCGAAACCAGGGATTTGGTCCCTCAGATTAGAGGCCAGAGTGGAAGTCTGAAGCCAGGGAATATCCATCCTTCTTGGACTACCCGTAATAGAAAAGTTTCACAAAATGGACATGTGGGCCTAGTAGCTGTGTTTTGGGAGGGGGAAGGGGGAGAAAAGTAGGTGCACAACAGTAAAAAAAAAAATCTCTCTATATTGTTCAATATATCAATAAAAGAAAGCAAATACATGCATACTTTTGTTTAATGGATTAGGTGGGAAGTAATAATCACAGAGTTAAAAGCAACTGTAAGTATTTTAACATGATTTGTAGATTTTTTAATGTTTAATTACATAAGTAACACAGGAATAAATTCAGTAAATTTATTCAAATATTACTTAAATACATAGAGTAAAAATTGTAATATTCCTTTCAATTCCCCCAGTATAGCTCCTTTTCCCAAAGGTAACCACCACCATCCATTTGTTGTTAAATTTTCTGGAACTTTTCTATTTATAAATATATTTCAGTGAAAATATAATTTGTATATACATACATTTATACATATACACAAATGTGAAATAATATATTGTATATATAAGTATGTAACTTTTTTTACATAAAATATATATTGAAGGTCTATCCAGATAAATCCATATAGATCTATCTTATTCTTTTTAACTGTTGCCTAGTATTCCATTGTCCATTATATACCATATTCAACTAGTGCCATATTGGTAGATATTTAAATTCATTCCAAACTTTTAATTCAAATGTGAGTGAAACACTAAACAGTTATTTTAAAGCACTTGGCAGAATGTGTGCATGTCTGTGTGTGTACTCCTTCTCCTTAAAATGAATCATTATATGGGGAAGGAGTGATATCAAAGCTCTACTTATCCAAGTAGGAGCTATCATGTTGCTGAGTTATTTATCTCCTATAGGAAGGCGAAAAAAAGCTTCATTTTGAAATCTGATTATAGGTTGAATCAGTTAGGATGATTTGAGCTGTAAGTCACAGAGTTCCAACAACAAGAAAAACAAAGTGGCTAAAATGCTTAAGGAGTTTATTGCCTCACAACAAGAAATTCAGAGGTAGATTTTTCAGCAACAGGGCAATATCAACAGGGACCCAAGTTACCTGCCTTCCTCAGCACTTTCAGAATGACTTTGTCTTTCATTCTGCCATGAGAGCAACATGGCTGCAGCAGTTCTAATGCAACAACATTCAAATCCAAAAAAAAAGAGGAAAAAAACCCCAAGCCACTGCTTTATATTCCTTTTTAGAGACATTTCCCCAAATCTCCCCAATGAACTTTCATTTGTATCTAATCAACGAGGATTGTGTCACATGTCCACGCTGACACCCATCACTGGCAAGAGGAAAAGAATTAGTACAACTGACTTAGACTAGAAAACCTGCACTATCCTCACCGCTTGAAACTGGAGAAGAGCACATGAAACATGGCCACCCAGTACACTGGGTTTCTTTAACAAGGAAATAGTTGAGGTAGAGCAGATGATGCTCTGTAAGCAAACAGTGGTCTATAACACCAACAAACCACAAACTTCCCTAAGGAAATTTCATAATGCATACAAGTGAAGGTCTTAGTGGAGCATAAGTCATTAGCATGCCAAGTGATTCATTTCTCCTGACCTGAACATCCCAGTTGCAAAGCTAAAGTGACAGTCCTACAGCCAAACCAGGTATGATTCAGAGGAAAATGGGAGCTCAAAGACCCATCCCCAGACAAGGGAAGAGCTAGAGTTTCCTGCTTGTCTCTAGCCCACCCTTTCTCATCCCCTTTTTACTTTTCCTACCCCATAAACACACACTTCTGACATAGAATCCTGGGAGGTGAAAACAGATGTTTCTTTGAAATAGCAGATCCTCCTAAGGAAAATATCCACCTAAGTATACATGTTGTGTATGTATGCACACGTGTACACACACATGTATGTTCATGTATATGTGTGTGTGCTTTTATAATACAAATAAATCATTTAGAAAATGAAGACAAACAAAAAAGGAAGAATTTTAAATCATCCAAAACCCTCCAGCCAGAAATAACCACTGTTGATATAGGATTATACTATTTTGTAGTTAAAAACTCCTTTTCACATCAATGTTTGTTTATGCCATCAAAGAAAATTAATTCAAAACACAGATTTTTACATTGCCACATACTCAATTTTCAATATATTTTCTAAACTTCACCACTAAAAATGTTTAAATGTCTTCTTTATCAAAATTTCTGCATAAGTTTCATCACAAATGCAATGGAGGAAACCAAGCAAAATAAAATGAAACACAAATGGTTCCTCTGTAAATAGCAGTCCTGGCACTACTCTGGCCCTGTGCTAGAAAGTCATTACGAAATTCATGATAAGTTGGATCAGAGCCTTCCCCAAAGCAGCTATACCTCTAACCCAGATGTTCTACTGGCGCTCTTTCAACCTGGCCCACTCTAGTATTGACTGGCGCCTTCTCTCTACCCCACTTGTAGGCCAATCCACTACCAACCCAGCAGCAACGCAACATTAAACAGGAATGATACCCAGCAGCACTCTTTGAAAATGGAAATGAGAGTCTTCATTAATTTAGAAAATCCAGGACTGCGTAGGAACATTTTCTGCAATAATTTCACTCCCAGATTAAATCACTGACTAAACCAGTACTCACAGCCACATTATCCAGACCATTCGCTTTGATCACCTCCTTTGGTTAAAAGCAAGCATTTGTGTTTTCACTCTCGGGCTCGAAAAGGTAAATAGGTAAGTTTAGATTCAGACAAGTAATGCTCAGTTCACACCGAAATCTGGGAGAATACAATTCCTTATGGTCCAAATGTGTGGCCCTGAGCAGCACATAAATGCTAATTGGGTTGTGGAGAGACAACAGACAATGCTGCTGAAGGGGGCCTTGGCCCAGTTACATAGATGCAGTGCCACTGTATGTCTGCTGACATCTATTCATGGACCATGTCCTTGCCAGAGCTATAGTATGAAGGCATTTATAATAAAGATATGTGAACATGGTACCTTGAAGCCAAATTTTTTTTTAATCTCCACTGAAACATAACCTCATAGATCATTTTAGAAATCTAAAAAAAAAAGGAGATGGGGATGGAGTTCGAAGAACCTGCTTTAGTGAAGTGGCAAACTGATAAGTACTTTTCAAAATCCTCTATGCCATAATTTATTGCCACAGTATGAAGACTAATAAGTGGTGAAAGCCTAGTGTTGTTGACCATAAAAGTAGGTTTTAAAATATAGAGTGTGAATAATAATTACACACATTTGTTTATATATATATGGAGGCTGCCCTTAGCGTCAGGTTTGATGTGTGAGGTTGCAGGGTTGTCTGTAATTCATGCCTCACAGCAAGGCAGGTCTTTTTATGTCAGAAACAAAACGTGAGATTACCTGTTCATTTAGACATCAATGTGGCACTTGGCACCTGAATTTAAATTGTGTATTATTCATCTGTGGTTCAATAACCTGATTATTTTTACATAGGAATTTAAAGTAAAATGGCACCTGGATATATTGAGAGTGGCCTGCAGCTGGAATCTAACTATCACAGACAGCATTTGCTTGAGGAAAATATAATTTTCAAAAGGCAGGGGTCAGCAGCCACAGGTCACTAAGAACTGCTGTAGGAAGTCACTGATTCCTGGAAGCTGTGACTGGGGTCTTGACACCCTGAAAGTTTTCCCAGACTACTTGGCTAAAGCAGATAAAGCTCAATGTATGCCCTTGCTCATATGTATTTCCTTGTTGATAATGGAAGACGGGAACAAGGGAGAACAGTGCCTTGGATTTGATTTTGCAGGGAACAGAGCAACACTTTATTCATTCAGTAAGTTATCTAACAAATGTTCATTGAGCATTTACTATGTACCCAGCACTGTATTAG
Organism: Hyperoodon ampullatus; assembly: GCF_949752795.1. Lineage (NCBI taxonomy): Eukaryota > Metazoa > Chordata > Mammalia > Artiodactyla > Ziphiidae > Hyperoodon > Hyperoodon ampullatus. The sequence continues at coordinate 119,236,785 of NC_136916.1, read as the reverse complement.
ATGCTATATATATAACAGTAAGGGAAAACAAATATTCCCATGTCTTCATGAAGCATAAGGCTTAATGGATAGGATTAACATTAGTCAAATAATCATACAGATAAATATAAAATTTCTACATGATAAATGCTGCCAATGAAAAGTCTACGGTACTGGGCTTCCCTGGTGGCGCAGTGGTTGAGAGTCCGCCTGGCGATGCAGGGGACACGGGTTCGTGCCCCGGTCCGGGAGGATCCCACATGCCGCAGAGCGGCTGGGCCCATGAGCCATGGCCGCTGGGCCTGCGCGTCCGGAGCCTGTGCTCCGCAATGGGAGAGGTCACAGCAGTGAGAGGCCCGCGTACCACAAAAAAAAAAAAAAAAAAAAAAAAAAAAAAAGTCTATGGTACTATCAGCTCAGACAGGAGGGAAATATGACATAGCCAAGAAGGTAAGACAGGGTATCCCTGGAGAGGAGGCAATTTTCAAGTCTGAAAAATGAGTAGAATTCTTAAGTGAAGGGAGAGGGAGATCATTCATACATTTGGAATAATATGTGCAAAGGTCCTGAGGCAGAAGGAGCACATACATTTGGGGGACTGGCAGATCAGTGTGGCTGGCACAGAGTGATCAAGGACAGGCTGTTTTAAGATGAGCCTGAAGAGGTAGGAAGAGGCCCACCATAAGGAAGCCTTGTAAACCCTACCAAGGGCTCATATTCTCAGCCATACAGACAAAATTTGTGCAAACGTACTTTAAAAAGAGGTAACAGGTACATATAAAAAAATTAAAGTCAACATATATTGATTTGCTAGTGCTACCTGCAAGGAACAATGCTAGATTCTGAAAAAGATGCCAAAGGAGTACAACTGTCTGTGTCCATAATACATAAGCAGCCCAACTAATAGACAGTGGACTGTGCCCCATGTTGTGAGAGAACATCTTTAAATAATATAAAGATTTACTAGAGGAAGAGATCATAGAAGATGACAAGAGAAAATGGAATCTGCGAAAAACTTCATGGAAAAAGTTTGATGAACAGTCAATAGAATTTCTACCAGAAGATACAGAGGGCCTGGTGTTGGTACTATCAACAAAGGTATCAATGTGAGCAAAAAACCAAACACCAAAAGTAGACCATGTTCTTCATCTTTAGGAAAAATGGTAGAAACTCCAGTTAGGTTGTGATACAGGTTATGCATGGAGATGGTGCAACATAGCAACGTCTTACACTTACATAATGCTCTACACCTTTATTAAACTCTTAATCTCAATAAATCTTCAAAATAACACTATGAGAGAATATATAGGAAGCTTCAGCAATTGTTCCTATTTTACTGAAATCTAGAGAGGATAAATCATTTGTCCAAGAACACACAATGAGCAAGTGATTGCCCCAGGATTAAAACACAGGCCACAAGTTTCCACTCCTTCACTGATTCACAAATTTCATTCATTCAGAATCCATCTTTATGATTTTGCCACATCTGCACATCACTTTTCTGTTATACACTTAACTGTTTCTCTTTCAATAACTTATTCTTTTTCCTTAAAAAAATTTTAAAGGGAAATTTTATATCACTCCCTTAAATGAAAAACCAATATCATCTGTCACAACTTAAAGGTAACCATAAACATAAAAACTTTTAATACAAAACATTTCTTTAGATATTATTGTCTTTAAAAGAGCCTGAGACACAAACATTTCTTTGTTAAAAAAGAGAGATTAGCCAGTATTACAAAGGCGTTAAGAAAAATATGCTGGTAAGGACATGGAGAAATGGAAACACTCAAATACCCTTGGTGGATGGGAGTATAAATGGGAACAACCACTATGAGAGTAATTTGGCAGTATTTACAGTATGTGTACATGTGTGTGTCTGTATACACACACACACATATATAACGTATATAAATACATAAAATATATTTATATATGTATATATATAAATATATGTATGTGTATACATATATATATATATATGCATTATTTTGAACACAGAAATTCTACTTCTAGATGCATACCCTAGAGCAGGGGTCCCCAACCCCCGGGCCATGGACTGGTACCAGTCCGTGGCCTGTTAGGAACCAGGCCACACAGCAGGAAGTGAGTACGGGAGAGCCAGCGAAGCCTCATCTGTATTTACAGCCACTCCCCATCGCTCACGTTACCACCTGGGCTCTGCCTCCTGTCATATCTGCAGCATCAGATTCTCATAGGAGTGAAAACCCTACTGCGACTGTGCATGTGAGGGATCTAGGTTGCACGGTCCGTATGAGAATCTAATGCCTGATGATCTGAGGTGGAGCTGAGGCAGTGATGTTAGCGCTGGGGAGCGGCTGCAAATTAAGATTATCATTAGCAGAGAGGTTTCACTGCACAGAGACCATAATAAATCAATTGCTTGCAGACTCATATCAAAACCCTATTAGTGAGTGGCAAGTGAAAACAAGCTCAGGGCTCACACTGATTCTGCATTATGGTGAGTTGTATAATTATTTCATTATATATTACAATGTAAAAATAATAGAAATAAAGTGCACAATAAATGTAATGCGCTTGAATCATCCCGAAACCATCCCTGCTCTGCCCCCGGTCTGTGGAAAAATTGTCTTCCACGAAACCGGTCCCTGGTGCCAAAAAGGTTGGGGGCCGCTGAGCTAGAGCAGGGGTTCATGAGCTTTTTTCTATAAAGGGCCAGATAGTAAATATTTTCAGTTTTGCAGGCCATCCAGTCTCTGAAGCAACCACTCATCTTTGCTGTGGTAGTGTGAAAATAGCCATAGACAATAAGTAAACAAATGAGCATTATTGAACTCCAACAAAACCTTATTTATGGACACTAAAATTTGAATTTCATACATGTCCTGAAATATCATTCTTCTTTTGATTTTTCTCAACCTTTAAAAAATGTAAAATCCCTTCTTAGCTCACAAGCTATACAAAACAAGTGGCAGGCTGGATTTGGACTCCTGGACTGGTTTTTTTGCTGATTCTGACCTAGAGAAATTCACCTGCATGTGGATAAGGAGAAATGTACAACTAGAGTATGTCTCTTGCAAGTGTGTTTTGAACAGCAGCCTTAGTTTAGGTTCCCAAGAATAGATCTGGAAACAAGGATTTGCATTCACATAGTTTATCTGGAAGGTGATCACAGGAAAAACAAGTGAGGAAGTGGAGATGTGACACAGGGACAGGCAGGAAAACAAAGGGTGCATGATCAACAAATTGCAACCGTGGGCAATTGAGGCAAATACTGGTGGGAAACACACCTCAGGGTTCTCTCATAAGCGGTATGAAAAGAGCTAGGTTATTTATCCACTAAATTCCTGCCTATCATTGAATGAAGACTGCTTCAGGCTCTCTGGCATTTCAACTTGCTCTGCGAGCAGGCTGAGTGTGCTCTTAGTGTATCAGAACAAAAACCCTCCAGCAGAGTGTCACTGGAAGCAGCCTTCAGCCTGAAGAAGTGAATGCCAAGGTTGTAAGGGCAAAAACTACAGCATATGCTAAATAGCAAAATTTATAAACATGAACCTGAAAATGAATCGATTGCTATTTGCTCATACAAAGGAGTATTACATATCAGTTCAAACGAAGAGTGTAGATCTACATTAGTCAAGATGGATACATTTAAATACATGATATTGAGGAAAAGTGGAATTTTTATCATGGCAATTACAAGATGCAACATTTATGTGAAGCTTAAAAGAATGCAAAGCTGTAGCAAATTCAGAAATAGCAGGTGCATTTAGAGAACAAGGGAAGGAAAATTACACAGAGGACCACAACTTTATCTCTAGTCTCTTGTTGTTGTTTTTTTTTAAATGGGAAAATGTTATGTAATAAAAAATCTGGGTGTGGTTGCATGTGTATTCATGTTAATATTTTTATATATTTCTTTGTGTATTTGAAATTTCATAATAAAACAGATTTAAAGAAATGAGTCTATCTATAAATCTGGGTTGGTCTTGTCAAAGGAGCAAACCTCTAGAAAAAGGGAATGAATTAGTAGTGCAAAAAAATAAAATAAAACCTTGAGAGTGGTGTGGAAGTTTTCAATACTTATTGTTTTTAGAAATGTCATTGACTTTGGTAGAGAAGAATTGTGTGGATATGAAATATGTAAATAACTTTTATAGTAAAATAGCTGGGAAGATTACAAAAAAGATTAAGAAAAAAAAGCTAGCAAAGTACTATTACTAAAAGACAGTGACATTTTGAAATGTTCAAACTCTTGGTGTTAGCTGTTGAATATTTATGGAAATGGCTGCCTTGTCTTTTGTCCAAACAAAACAGAATTTCCTTTTTCTCCTGTTATCATCTCTATTATGATAGAATCTCATTTTTTGATAAAATTTCACCCATATTTTAACGATTTGGAAGTATCAACAACTGAAACTTTTGAAAATATTGAGTGTTTGTGCTTTGTACATAATTATTTATGGCAAAGAATTAAAAATATGTCTAACAAATATCAAGTGCTTACAGTATGCTAGCAATGTGCTAAGTGCCTTAAATATATAATCTCATATAATCCTTATTCAACCTTGTTATGTAGGCATATTACTCTTCCTGCCTGGAAACAGCTCAATGTGGCTTGCCCAAGAATATAAAGTTAGGACTTGTGGTGACTAGGCATTTGAAATGAGTCCTGTTAGTTCATTTTGAGTCTTTACCCTTAGTCACTTGTAGTATACTGCCCCCCAAAAGAAAAACGTTTATAAGTCAAATTCTATCATACAAAGTGAGGAAACATCAAATTTTACTTTAACATTTTTCCCCAAAAAAATTGGCGATTACTAGATTTTGGAAATCTTTTGGGTCACCAGCACTCCATTATAATGTTTTATTGTAATAAGATTTAAGTATTTGCCATAACTCACTTTCACAGAACCAACTGCACACTTGGAAAGTTCACAAGTTAAATTATACTATGCAGAAGGGCTAAGACAATTTAGTATACTCCTGGTTGTCATGCATTTAAAAGAGGTTCATTTTTTTATAATTCTCCCTCTGACTATACAGATTGGGAGACATAGGATTCCTCCAGTAAGGATGGCACTGGCTCTGGCATTCACAGAACACTTCAGCACCTAGCCAGTGTCTGACCATGTCCTATTCCTTGCCAAGCTCAAAAAGTGCTAACAGTATTGGTGAGAATCCTGTCACTATTATGTTAGTAACGGGTGAATGGGTGTCGGGCTGACTCAACACAATTCCACAGGTTTCAGACAGGCTCGTCCTGAGCTTTGACTGCTGTCCTTACCTCTCACCTGAGATATGACCCTGCAAGCTGTCTGGTCAAGCATCTACTAAGAACAAATTGTGCACTGTTTAATAAACTGTTTTGTGATATTAACAACCCTAAAATCTTTGTGGCTTACAATAATATTTATTCCTAAGGAGTTCAGGTCAGCTGCAGGTGTATTGGTTACATAGGTAACCAGGTTTGGGCTTACCTAGGCTAAGCTGGTTCCATTGGGCCAGCTTCGTATGTCTACTCTTCTTGGGATCTAGTCTAAAGAAGCAGCCACTGCCTAGGGCCTGGTGTCCTCGTGATGGAGAGCAGATGGTCAAGGGTGGACAGAGACAAGTCACACAAGATCATTTAAAGCTTCTGCTCAGACATGGTTTACCTCCTATCCACACATATTCCAGTAACCAAAGCATGTCACGTGACCATGGCCCAAGTTAATGGGACAGGGGCAAATGGTCCACCTATAGGAAAGATACTGAGAAAACTGTGGCAAAGGGCAAGCATGTAAAATCCTTCCTAGTGGGAGAAAGGTAATAATTGGGAACAATAGTTCAACTTTCTTCAGAAGGAGAAAATATCAAAGAAGAAGGAAGAGAAAAAACATATATATATATTTATATACACACACACTCATATAAATTTATAAGTATTGTAGTAGTCAATTTTTCAGCTGGTTAAAAAAATCAATTTTCTAAAATTATAGCCATCAAAAGTATAATAATATTTGGGGAGAAATCTCAATGTCCCTCCCTCTTATGTTTTCACATGGAGGGACTTCCAGCCTCCCTCAAACACCTCATTCACTCCTCCCAGGAGAAGGAATGATAGGTGCATTTAAAAGTGTCTGGGGATCACACTCAGGTACTCTGGGCTCTCTCTTTTGAAGCAACCTCCTAGTGGGAGAGTATATTCTGGTCTATCCTCTTCCATGATGCAAGACACCTGTCCCTGTCCAGCTATGCCAGTGACTAGATGGGTAGATTTTATTTAGAGGGAAATTATTAGTAAGCCCACTGTAGCCCTAGTCATGACTTCAATCCAGCTGTTATGAGTAATTTGAGGTCCATCTGTCAGCCTTCTATGTCCATTTCTCACTTGTTCCATTCTTAGGCAGGGTACAAGAGTGTTCTTTATTGACTTCCCCTCAAAACTCTAGTAATAATAATTAGTTAATATTTGTTAAATACCTACAGCTTAAATATATGACCTCATTTAATTATCACAATAGGACTGAAAATTAAGTCCATTTTATAGCTGAAGAAACTAAGCCTCAGATGAGCTACGTGATCCTCTCGAGGTCACACAGCTAATAAATTGATAGACCTGAGTTTCAATATCAGGTTTATTGGAAGCCAAAACATAGACGCTCTATCCTAGCCCAGACTGCCTCTTTGTGTGGTGATGGTGGGGGAGAAGAGCAGGGAAGGCACAAAATGGCAGTGTCTGAGGTGTTAGGTGTTTTTCTTTTCTTGGCTTTCTTATCTCTCTGCATATCGTATTGTTAATATTCAGACGTTTTACTGTAGAGCTTTTTCATCTTTATATAAATTTTAGTAATTTATTAGTACAGCTCTGATCTTGTTAGAAGACAATGGTAAGATAGGGTTTAATTCAAAGAAATTTTCATTAGTGTAATTTTACTAATGTATCCCTATTCTGATATAAGGATATACTAGTGCAGAGAGGAATAATAACCTCTTTGAAGACTTTCGTTCAAAGAGAGCCTCCTGGGTCTTGTAAAGTTTTCTACAGTGCTTAAACCCTTAAGCTACTGGCTATTTTCAAATCGTGATAATTGGATCTGTGACTTCTATCTATATAGTTGTAGAGGTCTGGATTTAGCCAGAATTAAGGTAAGCAAATTTTTATCAGTGACTGATGGTGGGATTTTTGTTCTTTACTTGATATCTTGATATTTACCTGATGCTTTAAAAAGATATTTATGTATCTTTCTGGCTTCCTGGTTTTAATTGAAGATAATATGATATCATGTCTCTTTTTCCTTCAGCCCTGAGATTAATAAAATATACTCCTGGAAACTTCCCATTCACATAATTGCTATTCTCTCAAAATCTTGATGTAGGGAAACCCCACAAACTTCAATTCCTTCTGCCCTTTTCTCCGTGTTACTTGTCAAACCGTTATTGGAAATGAGCTTCTGACCTTTTTTTCTCCCACACTATTTCTAATAAAGATGCTGCCACACGGCCGTATCCTAGTAACTAGGTTTTACAGTGAGAAAAGCGATTAAGAAAGAGTCCAAGATAAGGCTGATTTCGACCATCAGCAAAGGTAATTTGCTAGTCTTGTTCTCTTTTTCAATTTCCTTAATTTAGATGAATAACTGATCTACATTTAATGCCCTTTCTGATAAAAATACTGTCCTATAGGCCCACATTAGCATATTTATTTTTGATTACCTTGCAGAACTCTATTTGCTCTCTTTTCTGAATAGCTTAATAATTCATATAAGGCTCCAGAGGAACAAAATCACTGTGCGTGGCTGAAAAATCCAAACTCCTCTGTTGGGGTTAAATGGTAAGCTTCAAAGAATTTTTAAAATAAATAATCAAGATAGATACTCCATCTTGCCTCTGAACTGCTGCATAAGCATTTCCTTACTCATCTGAATTTGCAGGGACAAAAAAATCAGTAGTTACACAGGCAGGTACCAGAGACCAAGATGTTCCCATTTCTTACATGGGAGTCCTCAACTTTCAATGTCATAGCTTGCTTCTCTAGTCCTAAATTAAGAGCATGAAATTGGATGAGGGAACAAAATGTATTCTTCTCAGGCAGATTTGAGGAACAGAGAGGTACCCAGGAGAAGGACCCTCTGCCCTTAGAGCTGTCTGCTGGGCAGAATAGGAAGGGCTTCGGAGGAAAGGCCTGAGTGGGCTTGTGACTGTGTCATGACAAGACATTTTTGCTGTCTAAGTCACAGAGGAAGACAGGTACCTTGACCCAACCCTTACTTCCTCCCAGCCTGAGCGTGGCATGCCTCTGTCACCTAGAGTCACGAAAGCCATATTCAGGCAGAGTCCAGTAGCATTAGGCTGTGAACACAGAGGTGGGTTTCCCAACACCACTCCTCTCTCATATTTGTTGCCCTTTCCAAATTCTAGCAGCTTTAATGATGGGGACTCACTGGGCTGACAGTTCCGTGAGATTCAGATCAGACATACAGTTGGGTTCACTCAGCATGAGAGTCACACTTCTCCAGAACATTCTTTACTGTAATCTGCCTAAAATTAATCTCTCAGAAATGTTGTAAGTCCTTTCTAGAGATATACTTTTCAGTTCTTTGGTGATGGTTGTTTTTCTTCTTCTTTCAGTGGACTCGGCCCACCCCACACTAACTTGGGACTAGGGACCTCATGCTGGCCAGTATTTCAGCTACAGTGGGGTTCCTTTCCTAAATGCTTTAGGCATCTGTGGCTTTTCTTTCTTCCTTTACTGCAAAAGGGCTCCATATATCTTGGTTTATCACAGTATGTTTGCAGCCACACATATTAAACAATGCCAATTGAGATCCACAGGGCAAAATATGAAAACTCAAGTGAAATTTATATCTCTATAATGCAGTGTTTCCTGAACTCTGGACTTGCACAGAGCATCATCCTGATTTTTGTCATATCTTTCCCCTGTAGTGTTATTTGAGATTTTTCACTAAGTTGACTCACAGTTTTACTTCTGAAAATTAATTTCAAAGGAGGCTACCACAAGTATAACAATCACTCACCATAAACAAAAAGTAAATATGAAATAAATACATAATCACTAGAATACAAAACTTTTCATTCCGAGACTTCCGGGGAAGATGGCGGAAGAGTAAGACGCGGAGATCACCTCCCTCCCCACAGAAACACCAGAAATACAGCTACACGTGGAACAACTCCTACAGAACACCTACTGAACGCTGGCAGAAGACCTCAGACCTCCCAAAACGCAAGAAACACCCCAACGTACCTGGGTAGGGCAAAGCAGAGAGATTCCTGCAAAGAGGAGCGGTGCCGACCGGCACTCACCAGCCCGAGAGACTTGTCTGCTCGCCCGCCGGGGCGGGCGGGGCTGGGAGCTGAGGCTCCGGCTTCGGTCAGAGCGCAGGGAGAGGACTGGGGCTGGCGGCGTGAACACAGCCTGAAGGGGCTAATGCACCACAGCTAGCCGGGAGGGAGTCCTGGAAAAAGTCTGGACCTGCGGAAGAGGCAGGAGACTTTTTCTTCCCTCTTTGTTTCCTGGTGCGCGAGGAGAGGGGATTAAGAGCGCTGCTTAAAGGAGCTGCAGAGACGGACGCGAGCCGCGGCTGAAAGCGCGGACCCCAGAGACGGGTGTGGGACGCTGGGGCTGCTGCCGCCGCCGCCAAGAGGCCTGTGTGCGAGCGCAGGTCACTGTCGACGCCCCCCTTCCAGGGAGCCTCTGCAGCCTGTCACTGCCAGGGTCCAGGACGGCTTCCCCGAGACAACGCACAGCGCGCCTCGGGCTGGTGCAACGTCACGCGAACGCACGGTGCGCCTCGGGCTGGTGCAACGTCACGCCGGTCTCTGACGCCACGGGCTCGCCCCGCCTCCGAGCTCCTCCCTACCCGGCGGCCTCAGTGAGCCAGAGTCCCCGAAGCGGCTGCTCCTTTAACCCTGTCCTGTCTGAGCAAAGAACAGACAGACCTCCGGCGACCTACATGCACAGGCGGGGCCAAATCCAAAGCTGAGACCCGGGAGCTGTGAGAACAAAGAAGAGAAAGGGAAATCTCTCCCAGCAGCCTCAGAAGCAGCGGATTAAAGCTCCACAATCAACTTGATGTACCCTGCATCTGTGGAATACGTGAATAGATCACGAATCATCCCAAAGTGAGGAGCCTTGTGAATGAAAGGTTCTTGGTGCTGCAGCCAGGAGTCAGTGCTGTGCCTCTGAAGTGGGAGAGCCAACTTCAGGACACTGGTCCACAAGAGACCTCCCAGCTCCACATAATATCAAACGGCGAAAATCTTCCAGAGATCTCCATCTCAACACCAGCACCCAGCTTCACTCAACGATCAGCAAGCTACAGTGCTGGACACCCTATGCCAAACAACTAGCAAGACAGGAACACAATGCCACCCAGTAGCAGAGAGGCTGCCTAAAATCATAAAAAGTCCACAGACACCCCAAAACACACCACCAGACGTGGACCTGCCCACGAGAAAGACAAGGTCCAACCTCATCCACCAGAACACAGGCACTAGTCCCCTCCACCAGGAAGCCTACACAACCCACTGAACCAACCTTAGCCACTGGGCACAGACACCAAAAACAACGGGAACTACGAACCTGCAGCCTGCAAAAAGGAGACCCCAAACACAGTAAGATAAGCAAAATCAGAAGACAGAAAAACACACAGCAGGAGAAGGAGCAAGATAAAAACCCACCAGACCTAACAAATGAAGAGGTAATAGGCAGTCTACCTGAAAAAGAATTCAGAATAATGATAGTAAAGATGATCCAAAATCTTGGAAATAGAATAGACAAAATGCAAGAAACAGTTAACAAGGACCTAGAAGAACTAAAGATGAATCAAGCAATGATTAGAAACAATAAATGAAATTAAAAATACTCTAGATGGGATCAATAGCAGAATAACTGAGGCAGAAGAACGGATAAGTGACGTGGAAGATAAAATAGTGGAAATAACTGATGCAGAGCAGAAGAAAGAAAAAAGAATGAAAAGAACAGAGGACAGTCTCAGAGACCTCTGGGACAACATTAAACGCACCAACATTTGAATTATAGGGGTCCCAGAGGAAGAAGAGAAAAAGAAAGGGACTGAGAAAATATTTGAAGAGATTATAGTTGAAAACTTCCCTAATATGGGAAAGGAAATAGTTAATCAAGTCCAGGAGGCACAGAGAGTCCCATACAGGATAAATCCAAGGAGAAATATGCCAAGACACATATTACTCAAACTGTCAAAAATTAAATACAAAGAAAACATATTAAAAGCAGCAAGGGAAAAACAACAAATAACACACAAGGGAATCCCCATAAGGTTAACAGCTGATCTTTCAGAAGAAACTCTGCAAGCCAGAAGGGAGTGGCAGGACATATTTAAAGTGATGAAGGAGAAAAACCTGCAACCAAGATTACTCTACCCAGCAAGGTCTCACTCAGATTTGATGGAGAAATTAAAACCTTTACAGACAAGCAAAAGCTGAGAGAGTTCAGCACCACCAAACCAGCTTTACAACAAATGCTAAACGAACTTCTCTAGGCAAGAAACACAACAGAAGGAAAAGACCTACAATAATGAACCCAAAACAATTAAGAAAATGGGAATAGGAACATACATATCGATAATTACCTTAAATGTAAATGGACTAAATGCTTCCACCAAAACATACAGATTAGCTGAATGGATACAAAAACAAGACCCATATATATGCTGTCTACAAGAGACCCACTTCAGACCTAGAGACACATACAGACTGAAAGTAAGGGGATGGAAAAAGATATTCCATGCAAATGGAAACCAAAAGAAAGCTGGAGTAGCAATTCTCATATCAGACAAAATAGACTTTAAAATAAAGACTACACGGGCCTCCCTGGTGGCGCAGTGGTTGAGAGTCCGCCTGCCGATGCAGGGGATACGGGTTCGTGCCCCGGTCTGGGAGGATCCCATATGCCGCGGAGCGGCTGGGCCCGTGAGCCATGGCTGCTGAGCCTGCGCATCTGGAGCCTGTGCTCCGCAACGGGAGAGGCCACAACAGTGAGAGGCCCGCGTACCACAAAAAAAAAAAAAAATAAAGACTACTAGAAGAGACAAAGAAGGACACTACATAAAAATCAAGGGATCGATCCAAGAAGAAGATATAATAATTGTAAATATTTATGCACCCAACATAGGAGTACCTCAATACATAAGGCAAATACTAACAGCCATAAAAGGGGAAATCGACAGTAACACATTCATACTAGGGGACGATAATGCCCCACTTTCACCAATGGACAGATGATCCAAAATGAAAATAAATAAGGAAACACAAGCTTAAATGATACATTAAACAAGATGGACTTAATTGATATTTATAGGACATTCCATCCAAAAACAACAGAATACACATTTTTCTCAAGTGCTCATGGAACATTCTCCAGGATAGATCATATCTTGGGTCATAAATCAAGCCTTGGTAAATTTAAGAAAATTGAAATCGTATCAAGTATCTTTTCCGACCACAATGCTATGAGACTAGATATCAATTACAGGAGAAAATCTGTAAAAAATACAAACACATGGAGACTAAACAATACACTACTAAATAACGAACTAATCACTGAAGAAATCAAAGAGGAAATCAAAACATACCTAGAAACAAATGACAATGGAGACACAATGACCCAAAACCTATGGGATACAGCAAAAGCAGTTCTAAGAGGGAAGTTTATAGCAATACAATCCCACCTTAAGAAGCAGGAAACATCTCGAATAAACAACCTAACCTTGCACCTAAAGCAATTAGAGAAAGAAGAACAAAAACACCCCAAAGTTAGCAGAATGAAAGAAATCATAAAGATCAGATCAGAAATAAATGAAAAAGAAATGAAGGAAACGATAGCAAAGATCAATAAAACTAAAAGCTGGTGCTTTGAGAAGATAAACAATATTAATAAACCATTAGTCACACTTATCAAGAAAAAAAGGGAGAAGACTCAAATCAATAGAATTAGAAATGAACAAGGAGAAGTAACAACTGACACTGCAGAAATACAAAAGATCATTAGAGATTACTACAAGCAACTCTATGCCAATAAAACGGACAACCTGGAAGAAATGGACAAATTCTTAGAAATGCACAACCAGCCAAGACTGAATCAGGAAGAAATAGAAAATATGAATAGACCAATCACAAGCACTGAAATTGAAATTGCCATTAAAAATCTTCCAACAAACAAAAGCCCAGGACCAGATGGCTTCACAGGTGAATTCTATCAAACATTTAGAGAAGAGCTAACACCTAACCTTCTCAAACTCTTCCAAGATATAGAAGAGGGAAGAACACTCCCAAACTCATTCTACGAGGCCACCATCACCTTGATACCAAAACCAGACATGGATGTCACAAAGAAAGAAAACTAGAGGACAATATCACTGATGAACATAGATGCAAAAATCCTCAACAAAATACTAGCAAACAGAATCCAACAGCACATTAAAAGGATCATACACCATGATCAAGTGGGGTTTATTCCAGGAATGCAAGGATTTGTCAATATACGCAAATCAATCAACGTGATACACCACATTAACAAATTGAAGGAGAAAAACCATATGATCGTCTCAATAGATGCAGAGAAATCTTTCGACAAAATTCAACACGTATTTATGATAAAAACCCTGCAGAAAGTAGGCATAGAGGGAACTTTCCTCAACATAATAAAGGCCATATATGACAAACCCACAGCCAACATTGTCCTCAATGGTGAAAAACTGAAACCATTTCCACTAAGATCAGGAACAAGACAAGGTTGCCCACTCTCACCACTCTTATTCAACGTAGTTTTGGAAGTTTTAGGCACAGAAATCAGAGAAGAAAAGGAAATAAAAGGATTCCAAATTGGAAAAGAAGAAGTAAAGCTGTCACTGTTTGCAGATGACATGATACTATACACAGAGAATCCTAAAGATGCTACCAGAAAACTACTAGAGCTAATCAATAAATTTGGTAAAGTAGCAGGATACAAAATTAATGCACAGAAATCTCTGGCATTCCTATATACTAATGATGAAAAATCTGAAAGTGAAATCAAGAAAACACTCCCATTTACCATTGCAATAAAAAGAATAAAATATCTAGGAATAAACCTACCTAAGAGACAAAAGACCTGTATACAGAAAATTATAAGACATTGATGAAAGAAATTAAAGATGATACAAATAGATGGAGAGATATACCATGTTCTTGGATTGGAAGAATCAACATTGTGAAAATGACTCTACTACCCAAAGCAATCTACAGATTCAATGCAATCCCTATCAAACTACCACTGGCATTTTTCACAGAACTAGAACAAAAAATTTCATAATTTGTATGGAAACACAAAAGACCCCGAATAGCCAAAGCAATCTTGAGAACGAAAAAATGTAGCTGGAGGAATCAGGCTCCCTGACTATACTACAAAGCTACAGTAATCAAGACAGTATGGTACTGGCACAAAAACAGAAAGATAGATCAATGGAACAGGATAGAAAGCCCAGAGATAAACCCACGCACATATGGTCACCTTATCTTTGATAAAGGAGGCAGGAATGTACAGTGGAGAAAGGACAGCCTCTTCAATAAGTGGTGCTGGGAAAACTGGACAGTGACATGTAAAAGTATGAGATTAGATCACTCCCTAACACCATACACAAAAAGAAGCTCAAAATGGATTAAAGACCTAAATGTAAGGCCAGAAACTATCAAACTCTTAGAGGAAAACATAGGCAGAACACTCTATGACATAAATCACAGCAAGATCCTTTTTGACCCACCTCCTAGAGAAATGGAAATAAAGACAAAAATAAACACATGGGACCTAATGAAACTTAAAAGCTTTTGCACAGCAAAGGAAACCATAAACAAGACCAAAAGACAACCCTCAGAATGGGAGAAAATATTTGCAAATGAAGCAACTGACAAAGGATTAATCTCCAAAATTTATAAGCAGCTCATGCAGCTCAATAACAAGAAAACAAACAACCCAATCCAAAAATGGGCAGAAGACCTAAATAGATATTTCTCCACAGAAGATATACAGACTGCCAACAAACACATGAAAGAATGCTCAACATCTTTAATCATTAGAGAAATGCAAATCAAAACTACAGTGAGATATCATCTCACACCAGTCACAATGGCCATCATCAAAAAATCTAGAAACAATAAATGCTGGAGAGGGTGTGGAAAAAAGGGAACCCTCTTGCACTGCTGGTGGGAATGTGAATTGGTACACCCACTATGGAGAACAGTATGGAGGTTTCTTAAAAAACTACAAATAGAACTACCATATGACCCAGCAATCCCACTACTAGGCATATACCCTGAGAAAACCATAATTCAAAAAGAGTCATGTATCAAAATGTTCATAGCAGCCCTGTTTACAATAGCCCGGAGATGGAAACAACCTAAGTGTCCATCATCGGATGAATGGATAAAGAAGATGTGGCACATAGATACAATGGAATATTACTCAGCCATAAAAGGAAAAGAAATTGAGCTATTTGTAATGAGGTGGATAGACCTAGAGTCTGTCATACAGAGTGAAGTAAGTCAGAAAGAGAAAGACATACCGTATGCTAACACATATATATGGAATTTAAGAAGAAAAAAAAAAGTCATGAAGAACCGAGGGGTTAAGACAGAAATAAAGACGACACAGACCTACTTGAGAATGGACTTGAGGATATGGGGAGGGGGAAGGGTAAGCTGTGACAAAGAGAAAGAGGCATGGACATATATACACTACCAAACGTAAGGTAGATAGCTAGTGGGAAGCAGCCGCATAGCACAGGGAGATCAGCTCGGTGCTTTGTGACCGCCTGGAGGGGTGGGATAGGGAGGGTGGGAGGGGATATGGGAACATATGTATATGTATAATTGATTCATTTTGTTTTAAAGCAGAAACTAACACACCATTGTTAAGCAATTATACTCCAATAAAGATGTAAAAAAAAAAAAAAAACATTTTCATTCCCCTGAAAATCATCTTGCAAAGCAACAGGTTTTGGAAAATTCTGGTATGCAAGCTTACAATTTACAAATTTCTCTACTATACATTAATTCATTTAATTTTCACAAAAATCTGATGAAATTGGCTAAGTAGGTATAACCATCCCCATTTTGAAGATGAGAAATGGGCACTGGCTTCAAAAAAGAGAGTTTTCATGCTAAAAGAGACCTTGCCACTGTTTTTATTTGAAGCCCAAGTTTTCTAATTTCTCACAATTGATGTGTGACTTTCCCAGGATCATCTGTGGTCTGAGTCTAAGATTCCAGACTGTAGATTTTTTTTTTAAATGCCTCTCTGAATTTGTTCCATGCATACCATAAAAAACACACCAAAAACCTTCTTGTGACTATCCACATTTTGAATGCACCAAAGCTCTGCCAAAATGATATAGTTGAAACAACTGATGATTGACTGAACACTGAAAAGTTCTTCATAACACCAAAATTTTATTTGGTGAGGCAGGTGGCATTTTTCATTCCATTTTGCAGATTAAAACATATCAAGAAGTATTTAAATAATCTGCCCAGAATCAAATTTTTTTTCTCAAATTAGAAACAAAAAAAGTTAAAAATTTTAGAAGACCCAAATGGAGTTTAAATTGTGTTTTATAAATTACATTGGAAAACAGGACCTCTGTGTGAAATTCCTCATACTAAAAATCTAAACTATTTAATTGGTATAAAATGTCAATGATTTCTTCACTAAGTTAATGAAGAGGTAAATGCTAATCATCTAAAGCAAATAGTGAACCTAAAATTTCAGATAGATATTTAAACATGAGACAACAGCTACCCTACTTACTAGTCAAAAGAAACAGAAGATATTACATAGATGTTCAAACAAAAATATCCATAAGAAAAAGAAGACTGTCATTATTATTATGCCATTGAACAGTACACTAATCCATTCTACAAATAAATGTGTTCTTAACAAACGCCCATTACTTCTAAAATTTAATTTAGTTTATTTATAAATATAAATGTCATAAAGGGAATTTAAAATTTTTAATGATAGACAAGAGTATAAAATAAATATTTCTTCCTCCCTCCCTCCCTCTCCCCAGTCCCACTTTCTATTTCTGCACCCCAGAGATAATCACTGTTAACTTTCTTGTATACCTTCCAGGAAAATTTGAAGTATATTTATATTCTTTGTTTTTAGGCAAATACCATCTGAAATATTTATAGCCACACTATTTTGATTCATTTTTTTCTTGACATCTTTTTATATCATCTATACAAATCTTTTGTATTCTTTTAATGGTAGCTGAGTGTTCCAGTGAATGTGTGCAACCATGTAATCAGTGGTTGGCAAATTTTTTTCTGCAAAGGGTCATATTGTAAATATTTCAGTCTTTGTGAGCTATTTCAGTCTTTGTGAGCTATGTGGTCTCTTTCACAACTACTCAACTCTGCAAAAGGCAACACCTGATTGATGTGTGTAATTGTACTCCAACTACACTTTACAGAAACAGGCTGCAGGCTGGCTTTGGCTTGCAGGTCATAGTTTGCTGACCCCTGATTTGTACAATCAGCCATGGAGTGGTGGATATGGTTATTTCCTGTTGTTGCTGTTATGAACACTGCTGATATGAAGCTCTATAATGCATATATGCTTGCTTGGTCAAGGTAGAATGAGTCCACTACAGAATATTTAAAATACTGCTTTAAAAATGAGAAGACTATCTTGTATATTCTGCACTTCTTTCCATCAAGTCCATATGGTCTCTCTATGGACAAATGGATATTTTTCTTGTCTGGGCCCTTTTATTTTTTGATCTGGCCTACCCTAATGATGGTTAAGTGAAAAATCCAGAGACTCAAATCTATTATTGTAACTATTGCCTCTTTCCCCTGGTTTGTGTTCTGTGGAGATTAGTGACAGAATATTATCCCTTTGGGAGAGAATTGTCTAACTTAAAGGTTACACATAAAGGGAAACACCTGGAGCAAGGCTGAGTGGAGATTGAATGAAATACCTGTCTTTTTCTTTTCTTTTTACTTTCTGCCTCTTTAACTGTTTTTTCTCCTTCTTCTTTTTTTTTTTTCCCCCCTGAGACTCTTTGTGGCTACTTGAGCTTTAATCAGAATAGTTCCAGACAATAGGAAGTTTCTGGAATCAGCTTTTAGCATTTAATTAAAGACCTCAAAGACATTTCTATCAGCTACTTCAAAGGATAGACAAGTTAACACTTTCAACTATAGGGTATTTGGGAAAACATCAGAACATCAGATCATGTGTTATCACAGAGGATAGTGGGCACAATTTTTTCCGCTTCCTTGAGTTAAACATTTATACGATGCCTGGCAAGACACTTTCAGGTAGAGTTAAACAGGAGCCTCTGTTCTTGCTCCTCTACAAATGGTCTCATGATCAGCCCCTGCAGACATATGACTTTTAACTCATTTTTGCTTCCTTTATCCCTGAAAGGCTCATAGGGGATGTCATTACTAGCTAGAGCACTTTTATTTCCCCCTTTCACTACAGCTTGAAAAAATAAAGTCCTTGCGTCCTTTATTCACCATCATCCCATCAGACTTTTAGGCTGAGGTTTTTGAACAAATATCTTTGTGCTTAAAATTTATTGAGTTTATAACTAAATGCCTCACCAACAGAGGGGAACACTCACCATCTGAAGAAGGTCCCAAATGACCCATAAAGATTTAGTACTGATATGACAGTTAATATTAACCTGGGTCTGAAATTTAGCTTGAAAAATTAAATCCAGTCAGGTTCATTTGATTCAGGCAATGTCATGGTGTGCATGGTTGTGCCTTTTGTAATGAACTAACTTATCTTAACCAGTGTTATCTGGCACATCTCACCTATGAAAGAAGGTTAAAACCCCTTTTAGTGTTCATCCACGTTGAGTCCCTCCCACCTATCTGGAGAATATCTGCCTTTTCTCGCTAGTGTCTCACTCCCTTTTCATAGTAAGTTTATGAAGCCCAGGGGTGTTTATTCAAACAAAGAAGGTCAGTCCTGGTTACGAGTGATTCAGAGAAAAAACATCAGAAAGTCTCATCAGTCCCCTTAATTGTATTTGCTACCGTTGCTACCAAAAATCACGGAGTCCGGTACTACTTTAGGGATCCAGGCATGGGCTACACAGAAACTAGGTTTTCTGGGGGCAGTTTCTCAGAAGAGACCAGAAAAAGGCAATGTTTCTTTTCCTGGTGTTTTAACTACCTCTGGTCTCCCCACACAAAGCATTACAGGAAATTGGAGAAAGTCTCCCTAGGGAATGGACCCTTTATGTTAAAATCTTGCCATTGTCACCCAAAAGAAATCAAGCAGATATGGGGGTGGGGGAGTAAAATGTGTCTGTCAGGTTAACATAACCAAAAAAACAAAAAGAGGGTGGGCCAGTGTGTATCGCCTGGAGCAGACACCCTGATGAGCTTGCAGTCAGACTTTGCTAACAGTACCTGCAGCTAAAAATACATATGAGCTTCTTCAGAAAACCACAGAAGGGCTTTTTGGATAAGTCCCTATGTTGACCCAAGAAATCAGTTTTGGATTTGGACTGGAAACATCTAGTTTGACAGTGAATACACACACACACAGAAATCACTGTTTATTATATAAAACTTTGCTCCACACAAATTGTCACAAAGCAGCTGACCCTGATGTCAGCTGAAACTGGCTGCAGGTGGTGAAGCCATCCTTTCCAGCTGCTGTCCACACAGCCTGCCTACTGCCGTAGGGGAGAGCCCATAATCAAGGTATTGACAACAGCGTATCACCCTCAGGGCTATCGAGGGATGCAGGCATTGCCACGCTTCAGGAAAGGTAAAAATATTTGACTAAGGTAACCTGTGATAAAAGGATGCTATTTTGGGCCTCCCTGGTGGCGCAGTGGTTGAGAGTCCGCCTGCCGATGCGGGGGATACGGGTTCGTGCCCCGGTCTGGGAGGATCCCATATGCCGCGGAGCGGCTGGGCCCGTGAGCCATGGCTGCTGAGCCTGCGCGTCCGGAGCCTGTGCTCCGCAACGGGAGAGGCCGCAGCAGTGGGAGGCCCGCGTACCACAAAAAAAAAAAAAAAAAAAGGATGCTATTTTTGCCTCACTCTGTGACACACACACACACACACACACACACTATATGTACCCCAGATCTCTTTATGATGCCAGGAATGTTGTGATTTGGACTGGCTCTCTAGAACCCCTTGAAGGCCTACATTACCAGTTCAGAATCCAGAACATGGCTTTCCTTCCAGTCAGTTTCATCTCAGGGCTAGTCCAGGCAGGGCCACTCCAGTATATCAGATAGAGTTTAATAACTTTCAAACTTACAGGAAAATTATCAAAACCTAGAGTACCATGTCCCTGGAAGGCTCTTTGATCCCTTGACAAAGTTGCCCATCTCTTCCCCAGCAACTTTTAAAATGGGGATAGGAAATAAAAAGTCCAGAACTGTCAGAGGTAGGATCCTTACCTTACAGCTACATTATCAAAAGGACCCACTCAAGTGGTCTCCTCCCCCCGCAAAAAAAGGTCTTCTCCAGAGTGCCCTGAATGTCCTGCTCTCTAGGAACTTATATGACAAGATCTCTTATTAAATACATATATATTTTTAAAGTTCCACATCTCCGATATCCCATTACACAATGAAGTAGTGTAGATATTTAGTTTGAGCACATACCTTATAATACATGAATTAAGCTAGCAGAGCAGAAACTAAAATTTCTACCACTGAGTTGGTTCATCATTCATATTGAGTCAACAGTACACAGCTAACAACTCTAAGATATTTGTTTTGGAAAGACTGAGAGAGTAAATATATGCTTTCTGCTTTCTATGGAAAATTTAAATAATGGATTTCTCAATTTTCTTCTGACCAGTAATCTCAGCAGTCATCAGGTATATTCCCCTCCTGCTAATCCTCATCAAGACCTTGAGTCCCCTGGGTAGCAGCTCCGACAAGAGTCCCCCCAGTAAGAGCCTGGATCATTGTAAGCATCCATGTTCAAAAGCTTCTCTTACCTTGAGCCCAAATATGCCCCTTATCGATATCTACATTGGTCCTTGTCTTCACTTTTGGGTTCACTCGAAGTAAGTCTAATCTCACTCTCAGTCCACAGCCATTTGAGTATTGGCCGGCAGCTCCCAGGTTCTTCAAAAGCTTTCCTCCTCCAGGTTGAAAATCTCTGATTGTTTCAACAAATCATCTTATCATATGGTTTTGAGTGACTCCACCACTATTTTTTACTCTTTACCAGTGTTAAAAGATAAACTGAGGTGTATTAAAATTTTTAAGAGTGTATTTGAGCAAAGATTAATTCAAATAAGGCAGTACCAAACTGGAAGTGGTTAGAAGCACAGGAGCCAGGGGATATACTTATACAGAGAAACTGCAGAAGCAAAGAAAAGAAATTATTTGATTGGCTGTAGCTTAAAGCCTAGTTGGCTATTTGTGATTGGTTGTCCTTAGTGTTTTGATTTTGTAACTTTGAGACATTTACAGGCCAGGATTTTGATTTGCTTACATAAGTCACTGTGCCATTAGACCCTTAGTTGCAAGAACTATGCTTCTAGGGTACTCCATACGTTGATCATAATAATAATGTTAAAGAGAACAACTATATGTACCAAATGTATACACGGACTGCTTTGAGTGATTTACATTCCCTAACTCTCTTACCACCTCAGTAACCCTGATACAGTTTGAGTTCTCTGGAAGCAGATGCTGGGACAAAGTTTGAGAAAAGGAGGCAGCAGGGGAGTAAGATGTTTATTAGGGTTCAAAACCCGTAAAAGGGAAATCTGCAAAAGGAAGCACAACTGCACAGAGAGAAAAATTGAATAGTTAGGCAGGCCTGATGAAGCCTCAGCCTATCCAGCAGGGGGCTCTGAAGCAACAATTGCCCAGCAAAGTTAGCCAAGTTATCTCTTATGGGGCCAAATGGCTGAACTTTATACAACCTATACACACACTGCTCAGACACTGGATGCAGACTTCCCAGGGAAGGGTGTGACCTCAGGTGAGGTGACTCTGCAGCTGAGGCAGATCCTAAAAGCAGTCCCTGCAGCTGGGCCACAAGTGCTTCCCAGAAGGGGTTCTGGACAGCACACCTCCATATCTGCTCCATATCTGCTGCAAACCTATAAGGCTGACATTTTTACTCTTTTCATTTTACACATAAGGAAACTGAAGTGAGGCGGGTTAAGAAGCTTACCAAGATAATGCAGCTGGTAACTGAAAAATATTGATGACAACATTCACTCTATAGTTAAAATTATAAGTAAATTAAGTGTACTCGCACTGAACAGCTAGTTCACTCGTCTACACCGTGCCAGGCAAAATGCTCAATATTGGATAAACTCAAACACAGTGAAGGGGGCTTCCCGGGTGGTGCAGTGGTTGAGGGTCTGCCTGCCGATGCAAGGGACACGGGTTCATGCCCCGGTCCAGGAAGATCCCACATGCCGCAGAGCAGCTGGACCCATGAGCCATGGCCGCTGAGCCTGCGCGTCCAGGGTCTGTGCTCCGCAGCGGGAGAGGCCACAACAGTGAGAGGCCCGCATACCGCAAAAAAAAAAACAACAAAAAAACACACAAAAAAACAGTGAAGGGTCTGCAATTGTGCCCTATTTGCAAGCTAACGAAGTAGCCTACCCCATTTCATGGTTGTTGGCAGAAGATACAAGACCCTGGGCTCCGAGAAAAAAGACCTGACTACTCACAGCACAGCAGGCAGGACGAGCTTCACGTTCACATCAATCTTCCTCCCTTCCTCCACCCAGGTTGATTGCAGGTGATGTGGAAGGAGTCTCAAGTGGAGGCTGCACACACGGCTGGTTTGTGTCACAGCTGAGGAACCTGGAGTTTAGGAAATCCCATCTTTCAAAAGGGGTTGCTAGAAAATCTACTCAACCTTTCCCCCAAGGGAGATATTTTTATTATCCTGCTCAGAAAAATATCTTCTGCCCCTTAAGGGATGTGAGACACAACATGTTCTCAGGCTGTTTGCTATACAAACATCCTTGAAAAGACAGTCCATGACAAAAGTTGATATGAGACATAGAGAAATGCCATGGAAAACTGTCTCCCAAAAGATAAAGTGGCATGATTTTGGCCCTCCATGCATCTAGCAAGGAAAACAAAACCAAAATATAATTATAAAACACTATGAGAATTTCTATAATAGGGGTAAGACTAGGAAGCAACAGGAATGTACAGAAGACACCAGTGACTGGTTAATTCTGGGAAAGCATTTACACACTAGGTGATTTTGAGTTGTGTGCTGTTAACCAGTCTGTGAGTTCACTGAGTGTGGCAATCATGCTTTCTCATGAAGTTTTCTAGAATTTAATGACATTTGCAGAAAATAGGAAGGAAGGAAGGGTAGGATACCTCATGACCATAAAATTTACCATCATGTGAAGGACATAAACTTTGTGTAATAAAAATTTGAGTCCTAAAGATTTTAAACTTTGGCAGAATGATGGTGATGAAAACATTTGCAAAATAGCTTTAAAAATTCTAATAACCTTTTTTCCCTCGTTTCTTTGATATCAAATGACAATGCCCAGTAACTGGAACATCTATACATCATCCTTGACATTCAGAGTAATATATTTGAATAGTTACCGCATTTCAGAATATGTTTTTAGATGAATAATTACAAATATGCAACATGAAACATGCATTTTACTCAGTCTGCTGCATTATCTAGCAGATCATTACAACTTGTTTGCACCTTTAGCACTGAATGTGTTACATTCGCTCCACACAATCACATTTTATAAACTCCAAGTTAAATCTGCTGCTTTATCTTATTTTATCCTGTCTTCTATTCTCTGGAACAGAGGTGGCACATAGAGTAGAATCTCTGACTCATGGAGTTTCAGTCTCGGGCATTTCAGAAAACTGAGTAAAGATACTTCTGTTAGACTAGAGAAGGACCAGCGGCACTCATGATATATAATGAGAAATAAGAAATAAAGGAAAAGAAAGGAAAAACAGATAAGAAAACTAAAGTCCAAAATCTTTTCTACAAACTTTTTGAACCCCTCTAAGAGTCCTCTAAGGGTGTATCTGTAAAAGGCAATACAAAGAATACAAACGCCTGCTCTTAAATCACTCATTACCCTCTTCTTTTAAACATTGAGGAAGAAAACATCCTCTCTTGATATTGCACATACTTTACAGGGCATGTAAAAAGAAGCATCTTCATGTGTGGGCCAATGGCATGTACTCCATGCACCACTGAAGCTAGTTCATAGCTTTATCCTCCCCTAGTCTTTTCTCTATGTCTGTCTCATTCCCATCAGTGACCAAGCCTAGGCTTCATAAGAAGACAGGTACCCCTGGACATGAGCTCAATTCAATTGGACAAATGCATATTGCATGTTTATCATACGCAGCACTGTGTTGACTGCAAGCAATTCAAAGACAGATAGGACACAGTCCCTGCGTTTAAGAAGCTTGCTTTCCCACACCCTCCATTTCTTCCACCTACACATTTACTCACATCCATGCCTTTCTTTCCTCTTTCCTTCATTCTGAGCTTGCCTGAAGCCAATCCTTCACCCAGGACTCTGAATTATACCTTTCCCTCACTCCCTTGTTTATGACTCCACCTGATTGCACATTATAAACCTCTTGCTTTTTACTGGCTAGGGTCAAAAGTGGATAGAGGTACAGATGAAACAAGAATGACAGAATGTTGACAAGTTTTGAAACTGGGTGATGAGTTCATGGAGGTTAATTATACCATTTGCTTATTTTGTATATGTTCGAAATTTTCCATTTAAAAGAGTTTTAAAAAGAGATAGACCAACCAGAGAACTGATTGAGTACTATAGACTTCTTTTCTCTCTCACTGACACTGGTCATACTTAATGTAAGTAAACAATTTTTTTCTACATACACCTGTACTGCTCTCCTGTTGTGGCTGATGTTAATTCTGGGTGTAGAAGGAAATCTGAGAGGAAGCAGGGAGGGTAAATCAACACATACCTAATTACATCTCATTCTTGTTAACTATTCTTTGTTAGCTCTTTGAAGAAAAAAATCAAGTTTTTTAAAATGACATTCATGACTGTTTATAACTTCCCACCTTATCTCACTTATGTCCATCTTTATTTCACTCAGTATTTGCTCGTACCATCCAGCATGGACATTATCAACTGCCTGCACCTCAATGAATTTGCCATGAACACTTACACCTTCTTGACCTTACAAATACTAATCTCCTCTGCCTGAAGAGACATCTTCATCCCCCAGGTCTTCCGGTAGTTCTCATTCATCTTGATAACCGTGCTGAAATACTACAGATGTGTATTGTCTTGCCAAACCTAACACTCTATTGTACTTGTCTGTTACTCACATGCTTCCTCCACTAGACACGAGCAGCTCCAAGGCTGAGACTGTGCCTTATTTATCTTTCTATTCTCATCACCAGCCTAATGACTGCAACTTAGTAGATGTTAAAATTTTTGGTAAATTAACCAATGAATACATGTAAACCATGTGCTAAAGACATAGTTATGTTATATACGAATATAAAGATATCATACCTGATAAAATTAAGAAGCACCAGAAAAACATTTTCCAATGACTCACTTAAATTTTAAAAAATCTTATAATGCCTAATAAGACACTATTTTAGGGCACAGGGTGATGACTGAAACAGACAACGTCTCTGAGCTCACATGGCTTGCATTCTATTTAGGGCTGACAGACAATTAAAATACAGAATATAGTATCAAGTAGTGATACATGTTATGAAAAAAATTAAGGCAAGATCAGTGTTGGTGGGGAATAATAGACTACATAAGGGAGCGAGTGTAAGCATCTCTGGGGAGGTGATATTTTAGCTGGGACCTGAATGACGAGAGGTGACAAGCCAGTTGTTAATTAGGAAGAAGAACAGGCTGAGCACAAGAAGCCAACAGTGAAAAGACCCGGGATTGGGAATTTCAGGAACTAGGAATTCTTGTGCCCAAACCTGAAATTCTACCTCCAGAAAGACGTATCCTTTGGGGTCTTACACGCTTTTCTTCACCATTTTTCTATTAAAAACCAAACACTGCTAGAAGCGGTGACATTTCAAGTAAAGATTAATTAACCATCTGCAGCAAATGAAACAGAGTAGAAGGGGGAAGTGGATTGCAGAGCAGATCCCTGAAAGGAAAGACCAGAGGGCACTAAGCCTTGCCTGTGTCACTCTGTACCTACCTTGATCCTGGACAGAGATGGGCCATGTTGAGATAACCTATGTACAGGTGAGAGGGAAACAAGGCGGCACTGCTGCCTCCTCTCCCAGTTGTGCGCAGCCTGTCTCCTCCATCCACTTTGCATCCTCTAAACAACCAGGGTCGGTGACAGCAGGAACGGGTAAACTCTGAGAGGCCATCAGTCACTGTAAAGAAAATAGAAGAATCAATTTTGTTTGACTTTGAGCAAATGACCCTGCTATGGCAAGACAGAAATATGTGGCGCTTAGGAGTCCAAGGGGCTGTTAGGTTCATAGCAGTGACTTTGCCACTGATACCTCTTAGCAGTGGCAGTAACTAACAGAATGGTCAATAATAAAGGCTCAGGGGGCCAAGATCACTGATCCTGTAAAAAGAAGAAAATCTGATGTCCTTTCAGACACTTGGAAAAATCAACAGAGCAGCAAGAGCCAAATAAAGAAGTCAACAGCTCTACCCAACAGCAGAGATGCAGGGACATCAACCAGGAATATGTGTCACAGGAGGAAAGTAACTTATTGTGCACACAGGTGCAATGGTCAGATTAAGCTTTCTATTCATTTTGTTAACAGAAACACCCTCAACACCTATTGTTCCACCAATACAAAGTATTATGCCCAAAGTGCATTCTGTCTACCTCATTTCATTTAATCCTGACAAGCTCTTACTCTATCATGCATAGTTTGTACATAAAGAAACTGAGGCTCAGAGCCACATTCACAAGTGGTGGAGCAAAGGTGTTTTTTTTTTTAAATCGACATATAGTTGATATACAATATTATATTAGTTTCAAGTGTACAACATAGTGATTTGACATTAATATACATTACGAATTGATTGCCACAATAAGTCTTTTATTTATTTGGGCCCTCTCTCTTTTTTTCTTGGTAAGTCTGGCTAAGGGCTTATCAATTTTGCTTATCTTTTCAAAGAATCAGCTCTTAGTTTTATTGATCCTGTCTATTGATTTTTTTGGTCTCTATTTTATTTATCTCCACGCTGATCTTTGTTATTTCCTTCCTTCTACTAATCTTGGGCTTTGTTTGTTCTTTCTTTCTGGTTTCTTTAGGTGTAAGGTTAGGTTATTTGATACTTTTCTTGTTTCCTGAAGTAGGGCTGTATCACTATAAACTTTCCTCTTAGAACTGCTTCTGCCACGTCCCATGGATTTTGGAATGGAAAATGGAGTGGAAAAACATTTTGGTTATGGTTTGTTAACTTATTTGAAGAAACTGTAAATTACCATTAGTCTCCTGTAGACATTAGCTGGAGAGTAAATTCAATCTCAGTGAATTAGTCAGAGAAACACACTTTAACTATAACTTTGGCTGTGAAGAACAAATTCACTTTACAGGGAAGAATGTATTTCTAATGGTCAGGGATTCTGTGGAATTCAAATCAATGTCACTTTATGAGTTTTTTTTTTAATTGTTCTATATTTTAGGAAACACATGGAGTTTTAGCCTTCAGAAGTGTAAAACACTTATGGACTTGAATTTTTTAAATGTTTATTATTTTTTATAAGTTGTTTTCCAAAGAAAAGCATAATTTCAGAAGTGCTTTGTATATAAGCTGGCTTCCTAACAATTTCCAACCTTTTTCCTACTATGGATAAAGGAAAGAACAATAAATCTGCATTTGTACAGTGAACAAAAAAAGTGGTATCTATACATACCACTTATTACCTATGTGACATTAGACAAATTAGTTAATCTCACTGTGTTTCTGCTTCCTCCTCTATAAAATGAGAATATTAGTACCTTATAGTACTTAAAGCAGTATTTAAAGCCAGTCCCATAGTGAGAGCTCAGTAAAAATTGCTATTATAGTTATATTTCTTTCCCCTCTCATGCCTAATAAGCACTGGTTGACTGGATCGTCCACTTTGCCAAATCCTTCTTTTCTTGCTTCTCTCTTCTGCACCAGTCCCCTTAAAATCTCCCCATAACCTTGCCCTCAGCAACAACCCACTCACTTCTTTTTTTTAAAAAAAGATAGATTTTTTTAAATTAATTAATTTATTTTTGGCTGTGTTGGGTCTTTGTTGTTTCCTGACTCCAGTAACCATTTGAGTTTGAAATCCCTGTGCGTACTCATCATCAAGGATCTCTATAAAGCTAGGAATCACCGCCCTTGTTAGTATTTTGTTGAGCTTTCACAGCGTGGAAATCACCCTGCTGGACTCCATAGGGCTTGGGTACTAAGGTGAGAACTGTGACAAGGTGGAGTGCTCACACCCCATCTCAGGGCAGGGCTGCTACTCTGCACCAACTGATGCTTCCTGTGCAAGAATGCAAGCCTAAAGCTGCCAGATACTCCAGGGCTTTTTTAGGAAGCAGGAAATAGCCTGTAAATATTGACAACTAATTTAATTTTTAAAAATCTTCAGGCAGATAAAAGAACAATCAGAAGTTGAGTTGTAGGCCCTCAACTTGCAACCTCTTACCATAAAAGGTCCATGTGCTTGACTTGACACAGGATAAAGTTATTTATTGTCTCAGTACCTCTATTTCTCTAACCATAAAATGAAGATAATACCTTCCTAATGGGAGTGTTTGGAGGATTAAATGTATTACTTACTACGTGGTAAGCACTTGGACTATTTGGCACATAATAAGTATTGTTATTCAAAATTATATTTTAACACATTTTCCTAGATCCTTCTGAATGAACGATGTAGTATGTAAGTCATAAGTCCCACGTTTGATTGTATAATCTCAATAAAAAACCTCTCAAGCTGGGCTTCCCTGGTGGCGCAGTGGTTGAGAGTCCGCCTGCCGATGCAGGGGACACGGGTTCGTGCCCCGGTCCGGGAAGAACCCACATGCCGCGGAGTGGCTGGGTCCCTGAGCCATGGCCGCTGAGCCTGCGCGTCCAGAGCCTGTGCTCCTCAACGGGAGAGGCCACAACAGTGAGAGGCCCACGCACCGCAAAAAAAAAGAAAAAAAAAAAAAAAAAAAAGACAAGGTTTGTTAAGACAATGAACAACCTCTGCCTGTTAAGCAGTCTTTAGTTGCGGTATTCAGTTTGTTATCTTTCAAGCTGATTTGCAGAGTTTCACTATAGACATCGCACTCAGTACCACTTAAGGACACATTTTAAAATTGGATCTAGCTAAAGTAAAAATCCTTGAAAAAATAGGAATCCACACTTGAGAGTCCATTCTAAACCATGGGTGTTCAAACATAATAGCCCTTTATTTCTCAAAGTGTGGTGCTGGCGGGGCAGCATCAGCATTTTCTGGGGACTTGTTAGAAACACAGAATCTTGGGTCTCACCAAGACCTGCTGAGGTAGAATGTTCACTCCTAGGGGATCCATGTGCACAATAAAACTTGAGAAACACAATTAAGTAAGTTATCCCTATAATGTCCTAGAATTTGTGTGTGATCAGGGAAAGGGATAGGAAGGAAGATAGAAGAATTTCACCTTCAAAATTACAGGGAGGGTTTTTGCTGTTTGATAACCCACTCGAGGAAGAAAAAAATGTCAAAAGCCAGCCCTCACCATCTGTTCAATTATAGACATCTAACGATTCCAAACATTCCAAAGAAACCTAAAAGTTTATCGTAGACTCAGGCCCAATTTGCTGGAAGTTGCTTTAAGCTGAGACTCTCGCTGGGATATTGACATCCTTCAGCCTGGCTGCTGGGACCTGATGTTTATCCCTCCAAGGAGAGGAAGTGAGTACAATGCTTTGTTGGTGTGGCAGCAAAATCAGAGAAAGGTGCTAAGCTCAATTTGCCCGGAAATATCACTGACAGTCTTGCTCATTCCTAAGGGATGACAGAAACAGGTAGATAAGGCATACTTTTTCAAAAATGAAGAAAGGAAGGAATGAGGGGAAAAGAGGATGAGAAGGAGGGGAAAGGAATGAAGGAAGAAAGGAAATAAAAATCATTGTCAGGATATTTACTTGCCTCTCCCATTTCCATCATTCTCTTTTTTTCTAGCTGTTGAAAAGTCAGTGCTTCTATAATCCATCCTGGACTAATCATAAAGCAAGAGAGGCATTCTGCCAAAGAACCTCTTGGAAGTAGGTGAGGAGAGACACAGGGCTTTATTTATGAGCTGGAGACCCACCTCATACGTAGGAGAATTCAGCCACGCTTATTCCTCTTCCTGTGTAAATCCTAGGCAGGCAGACACTATTCATTTATGAGGCTGTTCACTTCTAGCCTTATACGTTCAGGCAAAGAAGGGATGGGTGTTGGGCCACAGTTTGGTTTCCGTTCCCTGACAATTCCCTCACTGTCCTGTCAGCATGGCTGCATATCAGTGAATACTCTCAACAGACTACACAGCATGTGACCAGCCATCAACACAGCCCAGTGGCTCTTACTGTAAGGAAAATGCTAAAATCCGCTCTTTAGAAGAAATAGGTTATAAAATCAGCTCACGATGTTTTAAAAATTTCTTACATTTTCCTCTACATCCTCTGTTTTTGTAGATAATACAGATATTCCTGAAAAATAGCATGTGTGTGCACACACACTCCTTGTCTGAAGAAATCTCTCAGAGAAGAGTTTGTAAAAATATAAGTTTGCTAGTAACTCAACCAGCAATGGTGTATACAGGCTACAGCTCATTGGTTTAATTCTTCAAGTTCTTCAGGTTTCATAGCACTCAACAAATATTTTCAAATATCTTCTATGAGTCTAGCACCCTGCTAGTTAACCCAAACCCTCATAATCCTTCTGGGAAGAAAGAATTAATTAGCTATGTTAATTGTATATTATTATTTGATCAATATAGGAGTCCCTCTGTATAAAACTAGTTCAGTATGGAGCACATACAAATACTAAAAACTAAAAGCATAACACATTCTAGTTGAGAGTCATTTTTCTTTTAATAATTGAGCCTTCCAGAACATTTCCACAGAAGGCATTGTCTCTGTACCATAAGTCATGTAAATTGAAGGCAAGATTTTTCAGCTCAACAGGGCCCTGGCATTCAAGAAAGTCAAGATTCTGGGAGTTAAGAGAGCAGAATGTCAAAGTCTCCAGAGAACCTTGCTGTACATGAACCATCGTTTCATCCATCATTTTTTTTTTTTTTTTTTTTTTTTTTTTTTTTTTTTTTTTTGCGGTACGCGGGCCTCTCACTGTTGTGGCCTCTCCCGTTGCGGAGCACAGGCTCCGGACGCGCAGGCTCAGCGGCCATGGCTCACGGGCCCAGCCACTCCGTGGCATGTGGGATCTTCCCAGACCGGGGCACGAACCCATGTCCCCTGCATCGGCAGGCGGACTCTCAACCACTGCGCCACCAGGGAGGCCCTCATCCATCATTTTTTAAAGCAACTCTTTTAGATGATTTCCTCTCTGAGCATGAGAAGGGGGGCCTTGTTCACAGACCCCTGAGAAGGAAACATGAGAAGCAAGTGTGACTCTCTCAATTCTTCCCCTGCCAATTATTCCCTATCTCAGTCCCCTTGGCTTCTGCTTAGCAGAGTTCACAATCTGAAACTATTTTACTTATGTGTCGGTTTGTTTGTAATGTATTAGCAATTATCATTCTCCATCCCCAAAACTCTAGGAAGTTAGGGATCACACTTCTCTAGTTTCCTGTTTTATTTCCAGTGCCAAGCTCAGTTCTCAGCCCATAATAGCAGTTAATAAACATTTTTGAATTAAAAAATGAATGAATGTTTTGCCAAAACAAATCAATGCTGAGGCGGTGAGGCTGTACCCCCAACCTCACATTGCCTTTGTCTCGCTCCCCCTGCTGGCCAAGACCCACACTTGGTGTTGGGGTCTCTGTAAAATGAGAGACACCAACCACCTCTACTCCCTAATGAGATGCTTGCTTGTAATCCAGTAATATCATTGCAGTGAAAGCTGAGAAGCCAGAAAGTTTCTGACAGGAATGATTCCTCAAAAGGATAACATTACCAAATGCACTTCCTGAACATTTCTAGCAAGTGGCAATTCTTTGATGCTTTGGGAAGAGCCTGGAAAGAGCAGCTCTTGGGTACTATTCTAAAACTCACAGCATTCATTTCCAAATAGAACCTGTGTCATCCACCCTGCAGATGCTGGGATGTCAAGGTCAGATTTCCAAGGTAAACCCTAAAGCACTGCACTGAAGCAAGGAGCCCTCAGCCTTGTTTACTCATGGCTCTAGAAGCCAGTCCAGCACCCAGGATGTAAGGCATCCTGGGAAACTTGACTATTGATGAACAAATTAGGAAGAATTTTCCTAATTCTTGAATGTGTAAATAATTCTTAAATGCCTAGAAATGAAAATAATATAGGGAAAAGCTACAATTTAATATATTCAGTAAAAAGTTTTTAATACAAAGTATTTGTGGCAAGAAAAATACTGAGTCAAAAAATTGGGGGAGCACATCTAAAAAATTAAATTCAAGGATTTTTTTAAATCCTGTAAAAATTAATGATGTATAAGGACTTACCAAAAATTATGTGAATGTATATGTTATCACACATTCCTTTGAAGCCTTGATTCTTCTTTATGTAAAATACTGAGAGTGATTTCTCACACTGGACCAGACAAGCTTGTGGTTTCTTATCTAGGTTCTAAGTGGAAATGAATGCTTCAGGAGTCCATTTTTTTCCTGCTCTACCCTGGCCCTGGCTCTCTGGTTCTCTCTGTGTCAAGTTAGTCCTGTAGCCAAAGGGAAACTCATCATGTTCTATAGAGCAAAGGGATAAGTATCACAGATAGAATTGGTGGATGTATTAATTTATTGGATGTAAAAGTACATAAAAGCCTTTTGATGATACGTTTAAGTGGAAT
This sequence comes from Hyperoodon ampullatus, assembly GCF_949752795.1. Lineage (NCBI taxonomy): Eukaryota > Metazoa > Chordata > Mammalia > Artiodactyla > Ziphiidae > Hyperoodon > Hyperoodon ampullatus. The sequence continues at coordinate 119,203,848 of NC_136916.1, read as the reverse complement.
CTTACCAGTGTGCTAAAAGGAGAACTACACTGGATGAACAGAACAATCACTAAGAAAGAAAAGAACAATGGTGAATGGTAGTCCTGACTCTCATTCCCAGGTAGAAAAATGGACTAAACATTCCAGAAAAATACCTGTTTGACTAAGCCACTGAATTGGAGAGTAACCAATAGAACCTACTTTTGGGCTGCGGTCACCCCACCCATTGTGGAGAGGTGACTCCTCTCTGTGACTTAGAGGGCAGATAAGTGCCCTGACAAGAAGCTAAAATCTCTTAAACATAGTCACATCCTCCAATAGATGATTCTGTGCTACAATAGTGCAGTGTGAAACATCCAATATTCTCAATTTCTTGGAAAACAATGAACATCTTTACTAGTTTGTCCGTGCCTTGTTTCCTTAGCTGTAAATGGAGGAATAGTAGTAGTGACGACCTCAAAGGGTTGTGGCAAAAATGAAATGTAAAGCTTTTAGAAGAGGTGTTGACATGTAGAAAGCATGATATGTGTTTGAGATCAAGGTGTTGATGATGGTGACAACTATGATGACGTTTTCCTTTTTTATAGGAAGGTACTGTCCTAGAAACCTTCAGTGACATAAAGAGATACGTGTTGCTTTTCAATGATAGGTCATTGTGTAGATTTGTACTATTGACCTCAATTCTTCACCTCTTCTCTGTATTCATGTTTTACTTACTTATTTTGGCCAATGGAATGGAGTGTTGGAAGTGACATTGTGCCAGTTCCATATCCAGGCCTAAAGAAGTCTTGCACATTCTGCTTGCCCTCTTGCACCTCTAACACTGCCATGACACAGACATGCATTGGGAGTCTGCTGGGCCAAGGAGGTTAAGAGATATATCAAGCAGACCAGAAGATCTGGAGCATAAGCTGAGTGCCTCCTGTGTTTACTGTTATGTGCCATTGAGATTCTGTACTTGTTTGTTATGCAGCAAGTTAATTCAGCCATATTCCATACATTAGTGAAATTAATAGGAATAAGCAATGAAAAGAATATATAATAAAGCCAGGGCTATAAAAGCAAACTTTGCTTTAGCTGAAGTGTGTGTGTGTATGTGTGTGTGTGTGTGTGTGTGTGTATGTCAAAACTTATGGAATTTTATAAGTAAATAGTGGTCAAATATGGCCTTTCCATATGGCTCAACCTAAATATTCTAAGGTTTGTGCATTGTGACCACTATTTAAAATACATTCATACATAACATATACATACTACTATACATAAAATAAGTAATCATCAAGGACCTACTGCATACCACAGGGAACTCTACTTAATATTCTGTAATAACCTAAATGGGAAAAGAATCTGAAAAAGATTCTTTAGATGTATGTATACGTATAACTGAATCACTTTGCTGTACACCTGAAACTAACACAACGTTGTAAATAAACCACACTTCAATAAAAAATTAAAAATAAATAAAACTATGTAAACATGGAAAAAAAATTTTAATACATTTGTTTATCAGTTGGAAGGAGAGTTTCTTACATTTAAATAAGGAGGGGGTTTTAAAACTGCCTATCACATAACTGACATTCCATAAATATTTATTGAAAAAGTTATTGAATAAAGACAAAAAACTCAAACTACACTTTGTATTTGCATCCTATTGGAAGGAACTTTCTAAGGGCTTTATAAAATGGGCAGATATTTTATGGATCCTGAGCAAGCTTTCCTCAAGAGCAGGGAAGCTCCTAAAACCCAAGAATTCTGTTTCCAGTGGCTACTAGATAAATTCCTCCTGGTTACATCAAATTCAAGTATAAATGTATTGAATACTGAGAAGTAAGTGCTTTCTCCTTTTCAGGGAGTAGGTCAAATAATACAAATCAGTATTCTATATTATCAAAATGTGGAAGGAATCTAAACATCAATTTTCTTTCATCAGATGTATTTGTGTATGGATATTCTCAAAATAAAAACTCTTGTCATAATACTGGAGAACAATTTAGTAAATAGAATTTCAGATTTCTGTTACTGTCTATATATGGGATTAGTGCTATTGTCCCATTATCTGGATCCAGTCTATGCCTAATAAATGTATTAAAGAAAAGCATCTTGTTCCACTTCCCCAAACCTTTTTTTTTTTTTTTTTTTTTTTTTTTTTGCGGTACGCGGGCCTCTCACTGTTGTGGCCTCTCCCGTTGCGGAGCACAGGCTCTGGACGCGCAGGCTCCGTGGCCATGGCTCACGGGCCCAGCCGCTCCGTGGCATGTGGGATCTTCCCGGACCAGGGCACAAACCCATGTCCCCTGCATCGGCAGGCAGACTCTCAACCACTGCGCCACCAGGGAAGCCCTCCCCAAACCATTTTTGCCATGCTTACATCATGATGTTTCCTCATTCAAGCACATGTCTCAGTGTTTACCAAATTTTAGCATCCCATCATGTTGTTGAGTTTAAGCATCTCATCATGTTGTTTAGCTTAAATGGATAATCTCAGGCTGAAATAAGTTGCCCTCAAACGTAAGATGTCTCTTCCATTTTTAGTTGCCATGAAGAGTTTTACTATTGTGAAATGAGCAACTGTTGTCATGCTGCTTTCTCTCAATGAGTATAAAGTGATCCATTTTTAGTAACCATGGTTATCACCAAAAATTCCATCAGTCTGAATTAGGTGCACATCTCCTTCGTTAAGGAAAAGGACTGAAGAGCATTCACTTTCATGCCTGCATTTCATTTTTAATCCAACAACGCCTATTCTAAAAACAGGCATTGATGTACTTTTCATCTCATAATCTGCCACTTGCTTTCTCTCCTACTCTGGCCAGGCAGGATTAACAACTGGGAACACACATACGCATTTTCATATCCCTATTGATGAGAGAGACTAAAACTCAGACCAGTTTTCTCCAAGCTCCTAGAAAGCTGAGTAATCTTCAGCTATTTCCTGGGAGGTAAGTAGAAAAGAGTGGCAGATTAGAATGTAGCTCTGAGATAAATAAGGTGCTGCTCTCCCCAAATCAAGACATTTAGCTTTCCTCCCATTTGCACTCTTTCCCTCACCACAGAAGTCAGGGGTCCTTTACGAAATTGGCTACAGTGCAGCAATGGCAGGGTGAGCTATGGAAATGCGTTGTCGTGGAGCCCACATAGCAAGTGTGTCAGTCCATGCTGCAGGCAACAATGACCAGGAAGCAAAACATACCGGATGAGCAAAGAAGTAGAAAAGCTACATGTTTATTCCAAATAAGCAATTAAGATACATTTTTAAATTTCCTGCTATACCAATTTCTAAATCTAGACACTAAAGCTAATATCTTTATCCACCTGATTCAAGTTGTACATTCCTGATTATGATTTTAGTATGCTTTAAATATCTATAATCCTTTACTAATTTTAATCACTTTTAGAAACCTGATCTTATTTGATCCTTGAAACAACCCTCAGTAGCAGTTTCTGCAGAAGGTTGGTATGTTTTATAAATGAAGAAGCTGAGGAGTAAACACCAAATATTTTCCAAGATCAACTTCCTAACTCTCAGTGTTTTTCTAACTCTGCCAGCATTTCTCAAAATTGATCATGTGAGATCCTCCATGAAAAGGGTGTTACACAACATGTATTCACATTCTAAAGTCTTGAGAAAGTCTGAAATAAAGAATGCTCCTTAAATGTTTTAACTCAAAAGTTCCTTAACCTATTGTGCATAAAACCCATTTGTTGCTCAAAATTCATGAGCATCCTCTGGAATTGCCTCTTAAGTCATATTTGGGATTTTATGAGCTCCTCAAAGCAAGGACTATATTGTATTCAAGTGTGTGTTTGGGTGATGTTATGGGTTGAATTGTTGCCCCTCCATTCATATGTTGAAGTCCTAACCCCCAATACCTCAGAATGTGACCTTATTTTGAAGTAGGGTCATTGCAAATGTAATTAGTTAAGATGAGGTCATACTGGAGTAGAATGGGCTCCTAATCCAATATGACTGGTGTCCTTATAAAAGGGAAACTTGACATAGACCCACACACAAGGAGAACACCACTTGAAGATGAAGGTAGAGATGGGGGTTGTGTAGCAGAAGTCAAGGAACACCAGAGACTGCCAGAAAACCACCAGAATCAAGGAAAGAAGCATGGAACAGATTCTCCTTCACAGCCCTCAGAAGGAACCAACACTGCCGACATCTTGATCTCAGACCCCCAGAACTGTGAGACAGTAACTTTCTGTTGTTCTAAGCCATCTGATCTGTGTTCCTTTGTTATAGCAGCCCTAGGACACTAACAGAGGTGACAAGAACAGGGTATAGTCATTCATTTCCCACATTCAACAAATATTTAATAACTGCCTCTACTTACGGAGGATAACAGTCCCTGCCCTCACAGAGGTGACATTCTAGTGAGGAGACAGAAAATAAATAAATGTGAAATATAATTTATCTTCACTTGCAAGAGGAAATTGAGGCTCAGAGATTTCTATTTTGTCCAAAATATAGAGTTTTACTCATGAGCACAACAGGGAATCCCAGAAGACACATTCTTGCTAGGGTGCCATACTCTATGTCCAGCCAGTGCTCAAAGCACCATTTCCAAATTGTATGTAGCTAAGTAACATGAAATTCTCTTTCCTGGCTCTCATTTGCCAAAAAGTACGAGATCTTGGCAGAGTGGAAGTACTGGATTTGAAGTCGGGGAACCTGGGCTGAGTTTCTAATTTGCTTTCTGTGCAATCTATTACACTATTTTATACATTTGAGTCTAAATTTTCTCATTTGCAAAATAGTACCTACTCCATACGATTATTGTGAAGAGTATATGGTGATAAAGAAAACAATCAGAGTGAAGTAAATCAGAAAGAGAAAAACAAATACCGTGTGCTAACACATATGGAATCTAAGAAAAAAAAATGGTTCTGAAGAACCTAAGGGCAGGACAGGAATAAAGATGCAGACATAGAGAATGGACTTGACGAAATGGGGAGGGGGAAGGGTAATCTGGGACGAAGTGAGAGAGTAGCATTGACATATATACATTACCAAATGTAAAATAGATAGCTAGTGGGAAGCAGCTGCATAGCACAGGGAGATCAGCTCGGTGCTTTGTGTCCACTTAGAGGGGTGGGATAGGGAGGATGGGAGGCAGACACAAGACGGAGGAGATATGGGGACATATGTATATGTATAGCTGATTCACTTTGTTATAAAGCAGAAACTAACATACCATTGTAAAGCAATTATACTCCAATAAAGATGTTTAAAAAAAAAGAGAAAAGAATCAGAATTTTATTCCTCTGAATCTTTTGTTGGCTCAACCTCATAGATTCTGGACATCTTTCACATAAATTTGTCGTATATTTTGTTTTGTTTTTGTGTTTTGCTTCTTTGCTTGTTTGTTTGGTTTTGGGTTTGGTTTTGGGCTCCAGATGCCTAATTTATCTACTCATAGGTTCTGGGCTTGTGACCACATTTGGATTTCAAGGCAGGAAGTTGTTATTCTTTTTTTGTGTGTGTGGTATGAGGGCTTCTCACTGTTGTGGCCTCTCCCATTGCGGAGCACAGGCTCCAGACGCACAGGCTCAGCGGCCATGGCTCACGGGCCCAGCCTCTCTGCAGCATGTGGGATCTTCCTGGGCCGGGGCACAAACCCATGTCCCCTGCATCGGCAGGCGGACTCTCAACCACTGAGCCACCAGAGAAGCCCAGGAAGTTGTTATTCTTTACGTTCCATAAAATGTATATTAAAGTACCAACTATCTCTGTGCTCCCACTCCTCTCCCCACCACACACACATTAGACAAATAACTGGGCTAACAGTTATTCCCTTGACAGTGACCCATGGTTTGGATGATGGAAGGTGAGGGTTGTTTGAGTAATAAGGATCCCACACACACACATATACACCCAATACCCTTTGCTTTTCCTAACTTCTGCTGTTTTCAAATATAGCATCAATCAACCCCCTAAGGAAATAGAAATAGAAACCCAAAGCTAGCAGAAGGAAGAAAATATTAAAGACTAAAGCAGAGATAAATGAAATAAAGAATTCTTAAAAATAGAAAATCAACGAAATCAAAAGTTGGTTACTCAAAAGAATCAACAAAATTGACAAACTTTAACTACATGGACTAAGAAAAAAAGAGAGAAGACTCAAATTATTAAAATCAGAAAAGAAAGTGTAGACATTACTACAGATTCTACAGAAATAAAAAGGATTATAAGAGACCACTATGAAAAACTGTGAACCAACAAGTTGGATAACCTAGATGAAATGGACAAAGTTCTAGAAACACAAAACCTACTAGAAACACAAGACTAAATCATGAGAAATAGAAAATCTAAATAGACCTCTAACTAGTAAGGAGATGGAATCAGTAATCAAAAATCTCCCAACAAAGAAAAGCCCTGGACCTGATGACTTCACTGGTGAATTCAACCAAACATCTAAAGAATTCAACCAAACATCTAAAGAATGTCTCAAACATTTCCCAAAAATTAAAGAGGAGGGGAGAAATCCTCATTCTCTGAGGCCAGCATTGCCCTGATTCCAAAGCCAGATGAATACACTACAAGAAAATAAAACTACAGACCAATAACACTTATGAACATTGATGTAAAAATCTACAACAAAATACTAGCAAACAGAATTCAGCAGCATATAAAAAGGATTATACACCAAAACCAAGTGAGATTTATTCCTGGAATGCAGGAATTGTTTGACATATATAAAAAAAAATGTAATAAGCCACATCAACACAATGAAGGGGGAAAAATATGATCATCTCAATTTGACAAAATTCAACACCCTTTCATGATAAAGCACCAGTAAACTAGGACTAGACGGAAACTACCTCAACATAATAAAATGTATATATGAAAAACCAATAGCAAACATCATACTCAATGGTGAAAGGCTGAAAGCTTTTCCTCTAAGATCAAGAACAAGGCAAGAATGCCTGTTTTCAACACTTCTATTCAACATCGTACTTGAACATCGTAATAGCCAGAGCAAATAGGCCAAAAAGGAAAAAAAAAAAAAAATCCAAATTGAAAGGGGAGAAGTAAAATTACCTCTGTTTGCAGATGATATGATCTTATATGTATAAAGTCCTAAAGATTTCACACAAAAAAAACTTTTAGCACTAATAAATGAATTCAGCAAGGTAGCAGGATACACAGTCAACATACAAAAATCAGTTGCATTTCTATACACAAACTATGAACAATTTGAAAAGAAAATTGCAAAAACAATTCCACTTAACAATAGCACCAAAAAGAATAAATACTTAGGAATTAACAAAGCAAATGAAAGGCTTGTACAGTGAAAACTACAAAACATTGCTGAGAAAAACTGAAGAAGCCATAAATAAGTGGAAAGACACCCCACGTTCATGGATTGGAAGATTTAATATTGTTAAAATATCAATACTACCCAAAGTGATCTACAGATTCAATGTAATCTCTATCAAAATCCCAATGATGTTTTTTTGCAGAAACAGAAAAACCCATCCTAAAGTTCATATGGAATCTCAACAGAACCTGAATAGCCAAAACAATCTTAGAAAAGAAGAACAAAACTTGAGGATTCTCACTTTACAATTTCAAAACTTACAGTTTTGAAAGTAATACAGTAATCCAAACAATGTGATGTTGGCATAAAGATGTTGGCATAAGGACAGACATGTAGACCAATGAAATAGAGAGGCCAGAAATAAATCCTTGTATATATGTCAAATTATTTTGGACAAGGACACCAAGACCATTAATTAGGGAAAGTGTTTTCAACAAATGATGCTGGGAAAACTGGATAGCCACATACAAAAGAATGAAGTTGAACTCACCTAATGCCATACACAAAAATTTACTAAAAATGAATCAAGGACTTAAATTAAAGCCTTAAAACAATAAAACTCTTAGGATAAAACACAGGAAAAGGATTCATGACATTGTATTTGGCAATGATTTCTTGAATATGATACCAAAAGGCAAAGGTAGCAAAAGAAAAAATAGACCAACTGGACTGCATGAAAACTGAAAAATTTTGTGCATCAAAAGACACTATCTACAGAGTAAAAAGGCATCTTACAGAATGGGAGAAAATATATGCAGATCATATATTTGACTAAGAATTAATATCCAGAATGCATAGAGAATCACTAAAACTCAACAATAAAAAAAGAACAACCTTATTCAAAAATGAGCAAAGGACTTGAATAGACATTTCTCCAAAGAAGATATATGAATGGCCAATAAGCACATAAAAAGATGCTCAACATCACTAATTATTAGGGAAATGCAAATCAAAATTACAATGAGATACCACCTCACACCCATTAGAATGGTAACTATCTAAAAAACAAAACAACAGGTGTTAGCAAAGATGTGGAGAAATTGGAAACCTTGTGCACTATTGGTGGAAATGTATGTAAAATGGTACACCCTCTGTGGAAAACAGTATGGCAATTCCTCAGAAAAGTTGAAAATAGAATTCCCATATAATCCAGCAATTTCACTTCTGAGGATATGGCCAGAAGAATTAAAAGCAGAGTTTTGAAGAGATATTTGTAAACCTCTATTCATAGCAGTTATGCACAATAACTAAACCATGGAAGCAAGCCCAGAGTCCCTGAACAGATAAATAGATAAACAAAATGTGGTATATACATACAATGCAATAGTATTCAGCCCTTACAAAAGAATGAAGTTCTGACACATGCTACGACATGGATGAACCTTGAGGGCATTATGCTAAGTGAAATAAGCCAGTCACAGAAAGACAAATACTGTATGATTCCACTTATAGGAGGTACTTTGATAGTCAAAATCATAAAGACAGAAAATATAATGGTAGTTTCCAGGAGCTGAGGGTTAGCGGGGGAATGGGGAGTTGTTGTTTAATGGTATAAAGTTTCAGTTTCACAAGACGAAAAGAGTTAATGGGGATGGATGGTGTTGATGGTTGTATAACAACGTGAATATATTTCATACCACTGAACTGTACACTTTAAAATGGCTGGTGCTGAATTTTGTTTTGCATTTTACCACAATAAAAAATGTGTAATTAATTGATTGGTCTGATTTTTAGTATAATATATAAAAAAATTTTGTTTGATAATACTATTGGAGTGTTAAGAGAACTCAGAATTACCATATTTGTACTTCATTTCATTAGTGTATGAGAGTTATTTGAGTATCTGAAGTGGAATTTTGTCAAAATTCTTTAAAGAGAATTTATTAGTGACATTTTTATTATACTACTATTATCACATTTATATTTTAAATGCTTAGGAGAATTTTCATCTATAAGTTGTAAAAGAAGTTTAAAACTTCCCTTAAAAGTAACTGTTGAAATTTCCTAGATTTATTATGTAGAATAATAATATTTTAAATTGGGCTTCCCTGGTGGTGCAGTGGTTGAGAGTCCGCCTGCCGATGCAGGGGACACGGGTTCGTGTCCCGGTCCGGGAAGATCCCACATGCCGTGGAGCAGCTGGGCCCGTGAGCCATGGCCGCTGAGCCTGCGTGTCCGGAGCCTGTGCTCCACAACGGGAGAGGCCACAACAGTGAAAGGCCCGCATACCGCAAAAAAAAAAAAAAAAAATTTTAAATTAAATTGAAATATTAAAGAAAAAATTAGATTCATCATATTATTACTTTAATACCTCAAACGTTAATTTAAAAATCCAAAGTAACCCCTAAACAATCTTTATTGTGTATAAAAAGCTGTTTTCAAGGACACCAAAATAACCTGTATTTATCATTTGTCATGATTCCCCCACACACATGGACTTTTTAGATTAACCTATCCACTACCAATTCTGACTATGGTAAATAGGTTTCATATATGATCCAATGATCATGAACCATTGAGTCATCCCAGAAGCCACAGTGTGGAGTTGCTTGATTCATGTTTCTTTAGCTGTATGGATACAGGAAAGCAGGACATAGAAATTATGAGTGCCTCACAAGTTAGATGACCTGGATTTTAAACCTGCTCCACCACACACTATATATGAGACTTCTAGCAAGTTACTTCACTTCTCTGTACTGTTTCATCACTTGTAAAACCTGTACTCATCACTTGTAAAACCTGTACTTACTTCAAAAGGTAGTTGTGAGGTTTACAAAATTCAACAGACTTGATGTACTTAGCACAGTCCCTGACGCATAATTAGGTGTTCAATAAATGTTGGCTGTCATTGCTGTTAATTATTATTATTATCATTAGCAAGAAAGGGTTAAGGATGTCAATTTCACTTAGATGTTCTCAAAGAGGTTTAAGCGGTTATTTGTCAAAATTTATCATGAAGCCCTCTATTTGGGAGACTTCTAAATCTATCTTTCTGTATTTCAATTTCTATGACTTTCCAGTAGCCTCAGGGCTGATGATTTAGCCTGAGGAAAATACCTGCTTAAAAAAAAAAAAAAAAAAAGAAAAAAGCATGTGACGTTAATCTCTCGTTTCAGGTTTAAATCCTAAAGCCCTGCAGATTCTCTTGTTTCAACCACGTGGGAGATTAGCAGTTAACACACTAAAATCTTGCTGTTTTTTGACCTTTGTCTGAAGAGTAAAAACAGCTATAAAGACTGCTGGGACTGTAGGTGATCCTATCTCTTTAACTATATGGCTCTTGGATGCAAGGACTAATATGGGGAATGAGAAGTATTTCTAATAGTTCATTGTGAACAGCATAATAGCAATTACAGTAGTCCCCCCCTTATCCACAAGGGATACATTCCAAGACCCCCAGTGGATAGTGCTGAATGCTATATGTACTATGATTTTTCCTACACATACATACCTATGATAAACTTTAATTTATAAATCAGGCACAGTAAGAAATTAACAATAACTAATAATAAAATAGAACAAGTATAACAATATACTGTAATAAAAGTGATTTTATAACTTCTCTCTCTCTCAAGATATATTATACAAATTTAATGACTTTTCCATCTTAACTGAGCACTTATACACTGTGGCTGTAATTTTTGCCATTTGAGGTGTGACAGTAAAACGAGCTTGAATTTCTTTTTCCTTTTTCACAATTTCATGGACCGAAGATTTGTTCTTAACATACATCTTAGCACCTCAGCCTATGATTTTTTTTTCTTTCCTTATTAAGTCAAGAACTATCACATTTTCACTTAAAGGAAGCACTTCACAAATTCTCTTTGGCATATCCAAATTGCCAGCATTACTACTCTCGTGCTTTGGGTCCATTATTAAGTAAAATAAGGGTTACTTGAACGCAAGCACTGTGATACCACCACAGTTAATCTGATAACCGAGAGAGCTTCTAAGTGACTAACTGGCGGGATATGCTGGACAAAAGGATGATTCATGTCCTGCGTGGGTTGAAACCGGACGGTGAAAGATTCCATCACACTACTCAGAATGGCGTGCAATTTAAAACCTATGAATTGTTAATTCCTGGTATTTTCCATTTACTATTTTTGGATTGTGGTTGATCAAGAGTAACTGAAACTGTGGAAAACAAAGCCAGGGATGAGAGGGGACTACTGTACTTTTATAGCACTTGCTATATGCCAGCACTGTTCTTTGTACATTAACTATGTACTATTCAGAGCTACTGATTTAGAGGCACTAACTTTATTCACTCCTTAGAATTTCTCCCCTCAGCAAGTGTTTGAGGCCAAGTATTTCAAAGAATATAGAGGATAAATACAATTCCACAAAGCAAATCTGTGTACTAGGCTGATAAGAGAAACAGTGCATGAAGCAGTCAACCTGGTGATTATTAGGGATTGTTCATAGCTAGTTAAGAGGCTGAAGCTGAAAAACAGACCCTGCTTTTATCACTCAATTGCATGATGCCTAAGTGGTCACCGTGACTCAGATCCAATCTGCCATAATGAAGATGAACTCAAATTTGCTCTTTCTGTTCTGAGGGGCCATTTCTCATTTATTCTTCCCTCTGCCCTCTGGAAAAAGAGAGAGCTCAGGAGAATTTCTGTGTCAGTAAATGAAAAATGCTCTGAATTTTCCTAAGGATTGAAAGATATTTCTTTAACCCATGGTTAACATATACATGATCAATCTGGACTTATGGAGAATGTGGGTGACCTCAAATGCTGCAGAAGGAAGCAGTGGACATCACAGGTTCAGTGCCCCCTGGTGGAGTACGATGAAAGGCACCCTCCTTTTCCTTCTGTCCCTAAAATGTCTCTAAGATCTTACAATACTCATGTTATAGTATATCCATTTTTTCCATTGCTTCATCTTATCTTTCCTACTTTCTTTTTTCCTTTGGCCAAATTATTTTACATTTCTATGTTTACATTATTTCATCTTTTTGTAGTTTTGTAAACAAACTTCTTTCTGGACAACTAACCTATCATTAATAAACATGGCTGATGATCAGCCTATGGGGCACAAGCTCAGCTGCCTAGGGTGTTTATGGCTAGCATCAATTCTCACTGCCTAATTTGTCAGTGACTGGGTCACACCAATAGTTAAATATTTTTCATATTTTACCTACATATAAGTATACACATGTATATATGCTTACACATACAGTCAACCTGTGCTTTTAAAACTCTTTGTTCCTTAGGGTCCTCAAAGACTAAAGAATGCAAAGAATATTACCCTCAAATTGAAAATATGTATCCCAACTATATTCAAACAAATATATCATACAAAGTACCTATTTATTTAATGGCCTATAACTAATATCTGTAATTTTTAGGTACTCAATAAAGCAATGAAGATCATTAAGAGTTCATTGTCATCTCCAAGAGCTCTATAGCCATTTGACGTCAGAATTGCTCAAAAGAGAAAGATTCTGCATCTCTGATATGACTGTACATTATGTTTACCCTCAGGCCCAGTCCCATCCATATCTGTAGCTGTGATTTGCCCATGTATTTTAAAAGAGATCTTCTCACTGATTATACCCATAGGGTTATAATACCATCCCAGTCAGGGCTGATTTGCATAAAATGGAAATTACTTTCCATAGAAAGAAGTTTAAAGAAAGAGCTTTGGGTACTTAAAAAATCAACGGTAGAGCTCTAGGTTGGGCTTTGTGGAATGACTCCTATCAAACCACTTCAGAACTGACCTGCCAAGACCACAATCAGGAAATAGGGCAATCAGGAAGCTGCCACTGGAATTTTGACTTCAAGAACGTATGTCTTAGTGATGCTCCAAGCCCTACCTCACAACGCCTACAAAGCTAATAATTGGAGACAAGGATTCCACTTTAGGTAAACCCAGGGTCTCCACAACTCTGTTTTCCAGGAGAAAACAAGAGGAAGAAAAGTTGAAATGCGGTGTCTAATTTCATGCAAGTGCATTTGATTGGCAAAATCTAATCACATCTGAGCCCTTATCAAAGGAGTCCAGGAAATGAAAATTTTAGCATTCTAGTAGTTTTACCAAGCAGAAAGGCATTTTAGAAGAGCATTTTTCAAATTCTACATTGTAAATTACTTGTAAGTCATAAAATCAATTCATTTAATGGGCCATGAAATAAATTGATTTTTAATGAAATGGAATAGAATAGAATATATTCCTATGTAGTAACAGAGGATTGTTTTGCAAAGTCTTCCTATAAAGGAAGGAAGTTTTGACACACACTACAACATGGATGAATCTTGAGGACATTATACTAATTGAACCAGTCAGAAAAAGACAAATACTGTTTGATTCCACTTATATGAGGTACCTACCTAGAGTCATTAAATTCATAGAGGCAGAAAGCAGAATGGTTGTTTCCAGGGGCTGGGTGAGGAAAGAATGGAGAGCTGTCTAATGGATATAGAGTTTCAGTTTTGCAAGATGAAAAAAGTTCTGCAGATTGGTTGTACAACAATGTGAATGTACTTAACACTACTGAACTGTATACCTACATTAAGATGGTGTTTTCCAACTTTAAAAAATCTTTTAAAATTCTTTAATATCCCAGAGCTGGTGTATTCTCCAGTATTCCCTCTCTCAGTGAGCAGCACCTTTATCTACCCAGCGGCTCAAGTCAAGGAGGGGTCTAGGAAGTCATTCTTGACGCTCCCACTTTACACCCAATCCATCATCCCTGTAATTCTAGATAACTCCCAAATCTGCCAACTTCTCTCCACCCCCCACTGCTTTTATCTTAGTTCTCTCACCTACACTATTTGTCTTCCACCAATGATTGTAACAATACAATCACCAAACTTCAGCCAGACAGAGATGTCTAAAACGGAGAATGGATCATTTTACTTCCTCAAGAAAGTCCAAACTCCTTAAACAGACTTACAGGCAAGGACTACATAACCAGGTCACTGGTGATCTCCCCAGTCACATTTCTCACCACTCCATCCAGCCTCACTTTTCATTATGTAGTACTAGTCATACTACAGACTCAGGGTCTGAGGCTGGTCTGGGTTCCAGATGAGTCAAGCACTCATGGTTTTGAGAGACGTTCATACAGCTCACAGCCATCACACTTCTACCCTCTTGCACTACTCAGCTATAATCTTCATTAAATGTGTTTTGATTTGTGCAGCAATGTCTTTGGCCATGATTCACCAGGCCTACCAAGTACATTAATATCAAGAAAGAAGCTATAATGGGCTTTTAACAATATAATTCCCCAGAAAAACAGAACATATTTCAGTCTCTGAAATGTTCCTCTTTTTAAAATGTAGTAATGAAAAGATAATTTGATCTTTCAGACATTCCGATGACATTTTTCCATAATCTGCTCTCTCGTGCTCTCTACTGGGCTTACTCTCTCTTCATATATTAGGAACAAAAAGTTATAATAAAAATTTCATCCCTCATGTACAATTCTACATTATTCTGGCTGAGAAGGCTTCTTTTGCAACTTTTCTTAGGTTTTGTATTTTTTCCTCTTTCATCACCGTTCCATGAATCTCCAAGTCCTCCCCTTAGTGCTGATGCCTCAGGGTTAATGAGCCTCACTGAGGACAGCAAGGGGACTGAGCTGCCTGGCCCTTCCTGTCCTCCTCTTGACCTAGTTGAGATGCTGTCCTCTGCTTTTCGAGAATAGAAATAAAGAGAAAAAATATATCAAATAAACTAGGGAATTAACATTGCTGGGCAAACAGAAGCTCCTAAACTCAATAATGAACAGTGAATTTACATATAATTTTTTTCAGACATCACTCTTGTGGGAACTGACAGTTTATAGTCAAACCTTCTATGCTTTCCTCCCTAATTCCCCATTCTCAGAGACTTCATCCAATCTCAAAACTCAACGCTAAATTCCATCCTGCCAATTCACAACTCTGTCATTGGGCCTGACACTTCACCCAGTGATCCAGTATTTCCAACCATAGTTAAGATCTTTCTATATGAGGTTCCTGCCATTTCCATAAACACAGAATTTCTAAATGGTATTCCTTCCACATCTAAAGCCCCTATTGTTTGTTTATAACCTTATCATTCTCCCAGATACCAGGGTTCAAGTTATCCTACTGAGCACCTAATATGTGTCTCTATGATATGTGCTGGGCCCAGAGAAATGGGGTATAATCCTCACCCCCAACATGTCCCCAGTCCAGCCAGGGATAGTGACAAATAAACCAGAGGGTAGGTGCCAAAGTCTGAAAAGTGTCACACTGTGATCGATCACAGTTTACTTTTCTCTTTCCTTCATCCTTGATATTCAACTTTTCACCAAGTGCTGCTATTTTTTAACCCAATGTTTATAAGATTCATCACTGACACCAGCCTTCTCTCCACTTTGAAACCCTGAAGTTGTCTTTCCCATGTTTTCCTGCATTCAATCAGTCTAAGTACAATCCGAACTTCTTTGGGTTTGTCTCACAGGTTCATTCCTCTTCTTTGGAAGGCTGCCAGGTCATCACGCCCTGTCTTGTGTACTCTAGCATCTTCCTTTTATTGCTTCCACTTCTTCCAATCCATCCAGAACATCAGGCTGAATTTCCTACGGTGTTACATTCCCAAAGCCATTCCCCTACTCAGGAACCTGCTGTGGACTGGATCCTATCCACAACTGTGGGGGACCTTCAGGGGGTCCCCAATGAAGGCCCACTCTAGCTCGCCAAGCTCATCTCCCACTAATCTTTAACACTCTACTCAGGAGTGAGAACCAAGGCTCATTTCCAAATGTGTGCATTTAATAAGCACCCCTACCCTGAAAATCTACTCAAATTCTGCCTGGCCTTAAAGGCCTTAAAGGACAAGCTCAGGTTGCACCTCTTTTCCTGACCATCGTGACTCAACCTAAGTGTTCCTTCTCTGATGTCAACAGGAGTGAGCCAGGTTCCCCAGGTCACCCAAGGCCCAAGGAATCTGCTTAGAAAAGGTTCTGTCTTCTATGTTGCAGAGGTGAAAAGCCAACCAATGTCCTTTTATCTTTTTTATTGTATAAATTCTGTTAGTAAATTCTGGATTTCCAAAATAGAGTAACAAAAGAAGGAAAAGAAATGACTCAGTCTTAAAAAGACAAACTTTTTTGAAAGTGAGATATTTGAGACAGTATCAGGTACCTCCCAGGTTCCAAATGGAATCAAGAACTCACTGCCTTACCAAGCCAGCTCCCAGAAAAAGTATTATAGTAATAATCTCAGCCTTCCCTTCCCCTGCCACATTTGCCCTTCAGGCTGACTTTTTTCCCTTCCACCTTTAAGATTTTACCTTTTCTAACAAAACTTGCTCTCATGGAAGGACCTCATGAGCAAGAAAGAGAGCTGTACTAAGATCTGTGTTCTAGTGCCAGTTCTAAGAGAAGGAGTCAACATCAAGAGAAGTCACTTCACCTACTCTGTGCTTCATTTTCTTTGTCTATGAAATAAGGAAATTTAACAAGATTGAACTCTGCATTCAGTCCTCCCAGTTCTGACATTTTTATACACATGGTACTATATACAGGGTGATTAATTAACCAGTGATTAATAAATAAGTCCTAAGTTGTTACTTCTTGAAGTAATTTTATTTTAGCAGACCAAACACTTTAAGCAAAATAAATTAAGCTAACAATTGTATTTCTCCTGCTCTTATGGAGAAAGACTTTGGGAGAGGGAAAAAAAGGTGAATGAGGTCAACCTGGCTGGCATGATTATCACTCCATGGCAATAACACGACTATAAGATTTTTAAAAGGGTTGATAGTTCAAGCACATAAGAACAAGAAATCAAGCAAAACCTTCATTTCAAAGCATCCATTGGTCTCACTCTATTTCTGGGTCCAATAAATAACACTACTGGTTGAGCAAAGGCATTTCTGTGATTTTTTCAAAAACTGTTTGAGTGCTTCCATGTCATAGGGGTTGTAGGAGCTCACTAATTACTGGTCCAATAGCCAAGAGGTCAGGAAGTTGAAAAAAGAATCCTGAATAAAAATGTAACAGCCATTTTGCTTTTTCCAAGCACAAGAAAAGGCCAGCGGAAGCAGATGTTTGGCCTTTGAAGAGCAGCTTTCAGAGAAGTCATAACCCAAGGGCTGAGTAATACCTCTTGTAAAATGAAAGACTCAGTAACCCCCAGGGGAGAACCCAGATCCAATATTCCAGTCTGAAGGTAAAGGGCAAGATGTTATGTATTTCACTGGAGTGACAGGTACAGCTACTACCTAGAAAAGCCATCTCGTTGAATCAGATCTTTCTTTATCATCCCTTATGTTACAGGGGTAAGATCATGAGCATAAAACAAAGGAAATCATGAGAGAATATTTTCAATCATGAAGCACCCAGTGAAGCATGTAATCAAGTGGAAAACTGTCAGTGATTGCTTATTGTATCTGTACAGGACAGGACATTGGTTTAATGGCTTTACATAAATGGGAAAAGACAACTTGGTAATTGACTTAGTATAATAGTAGACAATGTAGAAAAGATACTTCGGGAGGCAACAGGGCATTAAGTACAATCTTAGGGATACTGAAATCTTAAGGGTGCTGAACACTGAAAAGTATGAAGAGTTGGTCAGAAATTATTCTTTAGATGATATATGTATTTAAAAACAACACTGATTTTTCTGGAGTTTATAAAATTGGCTGAACTGTTAGCAAACAACTGAGTCCATCTCTTCTATTTCCAACAAGAAGCCACTTTTTCTTCATTCTAGAAAAGTCTGAAAAAAGTTTCTCTGGACAATCTTACAAAACTAGATGCAAAGTATTAAAGGAGAGCAGGAAATCAGGAAAGGCCTGAAACTTAAGACAAGTGTTTGCACTCCCCCTCCCTTCATAAACAATGTAAATGCCCCTTTGCCCTACAAATTAAATCCCCTATAACTCCAAAAGACAGTGGAAATTTTTGAATACATTTAGGAATTTCATTGCATCTAAGTCCACCTACAATAAATAGGTCATTGACAACAGACTGGAAATATTTCATAATTTAGAAGAGCTTGTTGTAATATGAGGCACTGAAAGCTTTGACTGCTCTGTACTGTCTCAAATCACAGAGAAAGAAAAGAAATGAGGTGATATCAAAACTCAGTGCCAGAAAGTAATGACATCATGATAACATTATGTTACAGCTTCCTATTCCAACCTAAGAAGCAATAATAAAGTAGTGAAGGAGAATTTTGGAGAAACAGTAATGGCAGAAGAGGGTGAGCAAGAACTGGAGCTATGTAGCATGGAGTTCCCTGTCCTTTCTCCCTCAGCCTCCTTCAAGACTTCTCCCCCTTGAACTTTTACCCCATGCAGAAATTAACAGATCTTAGTTATGCTGGGAATAAACTCATGTAGAATAAAAACTGCTAGTAAAGGGAACATGATAGGACCCATTTCTTCACAATATGAATCCACTGTGTAGCAAACAAGGGCAGAGAACTAACCAAGGAACAGAAAAAGATTGTGTTAAGATGAGAATTTTTGTTAAGTTACTCCTGGTCCCTCAATTTCACCACCTCTGTTTTTCCTGTATCTTCACAATGGGATGGAGAAAAGTGATATTTATTCAACAAATATTTTATTACTATTATTATTATTATTACTGTGAGACACCTTGGCCATTACCAAGATAAAACATGGACTTCCCTAAAAGGATTTGTACTTTAATAAAAAAAATTCCTTCCTTCCTGAACAATTTTGTCTTCTGGCTTCCACAACATCACCCTCTTGCTCTCCTCTCACCTTTCTAAGAACATTATTTTTGTGTCCATTTTGCATTTTCCATTAGCTTTTTCTAATTCCATAAATTACAAACTATTCTTGAGGAAATGCCTTCTTCCAAGGTTTCAACTACCACTTTTTTGCAGTTTACTCACCAATCTAGAATACCAGAGCCCAGCTATTTATTAAAATTCCATTTCCTATTTCAGTTGCATTCTGGACCACCTCCAGGTGAATATCCCAAAGGCATGTCCCCCTCAAATGTCTAAAACAGAATTTATTTTCCCATTCCCCTTTATCCTTTACCCTTTCCTAATCTCTTAGGTTTACTTCTTCCAGAGGCAAACCCCTAGACGAGAATGTCAGTGCAAATAGTTTATCTGGATGATGATCCAAGAAAGACTACTCAGGGATTGGCGCAGCAAGACGAGGGAGAAAAGGCAGCCAAAAAGGCTTAGTTATCAAACAAGTTACCACTATGGGAACCTAGAGCTATATCCCACTGGGGAACTCTGCGAATAGAATACAAAACTCAGAGTAACCCCACCTGCGGTGCAAAGATGCCAAGGCATTTACCCACAACTCCCGTCAAACACTGGTTGAGGGTGTTACCAGGACATTAATTCTCCAGCACTTCCCATGTCCTTTGCCTCTGCCACCAGAGAAAGCCCTCAGGCGTTGGAAGCGCACTTCAGCTTTCAGGCTGTGTTCTGCGTTTTGGTCAATGGCGCCACACCATCAGTGACCCCAGCTAGAAATCTTAACAATCATCCATGATTTCTCCCTCTTCCTTGTCCCCCACTTTTACTTAGACACCAAGTCCTGTTGATTTTACTCCCATTATAGTGTTAACTTTGTTTGCCCTTCTCAATCCTTGTGCTATTGCCTTGTGTTGATGCCTTTCTTAAAATATTGCCATGAATGGATTTCTATCTGGTCTTTGTCCTCCAGTCCCCTCCTTAGAGCTGCCAGCAGAGTCACCATCTTTTATACTATTCCTGGAGAGATAAGAATAATAATAACAGCCAATAATGCTAAATGTTCTCTCTATGCCAGGTACTAGACTAAGTGCGTTACATGCATTATCTCACTTAATCCACACAACAAATTTATAAGACAGGCAATGGTTTTTATCCCCATTCTATCGATGAGGTCACTGAGACTTAGAGAAGTTAATAAAGTCAGAGCTCATAAGATCAGAGAAGGAATCCAAACCCAGGCAGTCTACCTCCAGAACTCTGGTGATTAACAACCATACGATGTGGATATCACCACTGTACTCAGTCATCTGTTTACAGTGCAAATCTAATTATGGCATTCCCCCAATTAAAAGCCCAGCCCTAGCGCAGTGGCTTTCTAACACTTTAATGATCAAAGTCCTAACTTTTAAGCGTGACGTGACACCGCATCGCATACTGGCCTCAAGTTCTAGCTTATCTTTCTCCACCTGCACTCACATAATGTTAGTTAATAAATTTGAGCCACAAGAAACAGGAAGCAGTGTGTTTGACTGAAATATGGGGTGCTTTGAGAAGAGTCATAGATGATAAGCCTGTGTTCATATCACAGAGGCCTTCTATAAATCACTAGATCAAAGAAGCTGTATGTCCCTCCAAAAGGTAACCACCTGCCTCAGCCTTCAGCAGTTCTAAAAAGCGGTCAGGACTTTCAACCTCACACCATGGCCTGAGCCAGTTGCGAGGCTGGCTGACCTGCAGACCTGTCCACGAAGTCCTTGCAGTCACCAGCAGGTGCTGTCTGGTTTCCTGCTGTTCCCTTTGCCTGCCTATGTATGCCCCGCCCTTCCTTCCGTGGCCACTCCAACTGTTTCTTCCTCTACGAGGTCTTTGCCTGCTTCTCACATCACCCTTACTCTGCTCTGAACTCAAAAGAGTCTCATTGTCTGTCAACCAGCACTGCCTTGTATTCTTATGAGGTCATTTCATTTTCCCCTGAAAGTAGAGCCTGAGTACATAAGGGGTTAGAAGGCATCTTATATTTCACTGAATGCCCTCCAGCACCTAGCATGTAAATGATTTTCAATAGACAGTTGGATGAATAAATAAGATGACCCATCAAGATTCTTTCCAAGCCTATGATGTTTTAAGTCCTAACGTTCTCACATTTTGAATGTATGCTACCATAGTAAATTACACATATCACTGTTGAAAGAATATTAAATTCTGAAGGTCAACTCAGGTCTAATTAATAATAAGCAATAGGCTATATTTCATATATGAAAGTGACCCCCTATCAGTAAAGCAAATATTGTGAAAGTTAAATATTCACAGGGCTGGCTGTTATCAGACTAAATGGTGTTATGGGTGGTTAATATTGCACAGGACAATTCTGTTATCCTTTTAACAGGATACTAATCGGCCACCACACCCCTGCCAGTTCCCCTGCTCTGCCTCCTCCTTACGATTTTGTAGGTTAGCAATTAGGATATAGATGCAGTGAGACATATTTCCCTGACAAGGAGTAAAAAAATGTCAGTAGGTAAATAAGAAAATTACATTTTACAGAAGAATTCATTTCCCAATGTTGGAAACATATGCAGATTGTTGCAGTTTTGGGTCTACTCACACTGCTAATACCTCATGTGAGATGATTAAAACTTTCTCTTCTCAGGAGAGAGATGGATGTGGAATTATATTTTCAGCATGGAATCAGCATTTTATCATCAAAGTGGCCACAAGAATTATGTTACAATTGTGTTACAGTATTTCTGCTGTGAAACATTATGCAGCACAGAGGTGGGAGAAATGGAAATTGACCTTCATTAGAATGATGATACCACCCTACGGCTGGAGACAGAAGGCAGCCTTCCTACCCAGTAGTGAACTTCATTGATGAGTGGGAGGAAGAAGCTCTTTGTGGCCAAATCACAGTAGTACAGCACAACATGCTAAATCAGCTCCAAGTTTCCTTTGTTCAAAATCAATTTTAAAGGAAATTGTGTTTCAGTGAAGATAGCTCTTTCCCCTGCGATGTGGCTGCTAACATAAAATCCGGTATCAAAAGACACACTTAGTTAACCAGAATAGGTGATTCTCTTTCAAAGTACAGTTCTTAGAAAAAGGATTTTCACTTGTTTATTTCAGCTTATTTATGGTAGTAACACTCTATTCTTTCTAATTTTATACTAACCACTAATGTAAAATATATATACACCTAAAGAAAGTATTTTTGAAATGTAATAACATAATTTAATAGCAAGAATCTTAGCCTCAAACTCTGTATGATATTCATGAAAATGGAGAAGTTAGTATAAGAAAAATTAAAGAGAAGGAGGGCATGACAATGTCTTCAATAACTTTTACAGGCTGGTGTCAAACACAGACTAAAAAAATTATTTTGAAAACTTAAAATAGCCACTAGTTGAATGATGTGTACCTTCAAAATAACTGCAGAGATTCAAGTAAAAAAATCATAGTTTATATAGAAATTCATTTGGAAAAACTATTTAGAAATATTAAGTATATTATAAAATATTTAGACATAAATTTCGTACTGTGATCCAGCAACTTCATTTCTAGGAACCCAACTAAGAAAATAATCACTGATGCAGAATTGTTGGAAAAGACTGGAGGAAAAAAAAAATCTATCCATATGATAGACAACCATGTGACCTTAATGTGGGGACCATGAAAATGTCCCCCATAGACCTCCAACTACAGGAAATATAATTGACCAAGGGCCTACTTGGCTGCCGCATTTTTTTTTTTTTTTTTTTTTTTTTTTTTTTTTTTTTTTTTTTTGTGGTATGCGGGCCTCTCACTGCTGTGGCCTTTCCCGCTGCGGAGCACAGGCTCCGGACGCGCAGGCTCAGCAGCCATGGCTCACGGGCCCAGCCGCTCCGCGGCATATGGGATCCTCCCAGACCGGGGCACGAACCCGTATCCCCTGCATCGGCAGGCGGACTCTCAACCACTGCGCCACCAGGGAGGCCCGGCTGCCGCATTTTGAAATCCATTGTTCCACCTGCACTGAAGCTATACCTCCCAAGGCCTGCCCCCAGCTAATGACCAAAGAGACAAAATATAATACTAGGACAGACTCATTCCTGGGTCAGTCTTGCATGGAGGTATGATGGCTATCTCAGTCTTATCTGACTCCCTTTCTATTTTCTCTCACACAAGCACTTCTAATAAAATCCTTGCAGGTTTAATTTGCTTTGCAACCACCTAGAGGGGTGGGATAAGGAGGGTGGGAGGGAGACGCAAGAGGGAGGGGATATGGGGATATACGTATGCATATAGCTGATTCACTTTGTTATACAGCAGAAACTAACACAACAATGTAAAGTAATTATACTCTAATAAAGATGTTAAACAAAAATCATTGGGTTTTGATACAACAGTCTCTCTCTCTCTCTCTCTCTCTCTCTCTCTCTCTCTCTCTCTACCAGATTGTTTTTAAGTTGCTAGTCTCTTAATTTCAAATCCTTTTCCAATATCCTGCATTTGTACTCTCCTCATGATTGCTGGTTTTGATATCATATTTGTGTGTGGATGATTTCCTACCTTTACTGTGTGTTTGCCTTTACCAGTGAACTTTCCCATTTTCTTGTTTCTAGTTGTGCCCTTTTCTTTTCTGCCTAGAGAAGTTCCTTTAGCATTTGTTGTAACGCTGGTTTGGTGGTGCTGAATTCTCTTAACTTTTGCTTGTCTGTAAAGCTTTTGATTTCTCTGTTGAATCTGAATGAGAGACTTGCTGGGTAGAGTATTCTTGGTTGTAAGTTTTTCCCTTTCATCACTTTAAATATATTTTGCCACTCCTTTCCGGCCTGCAAAGTTTCCGCTGAAAAATCAGCTGATAACCTTATGGGGATTCCCTTGTGTGTTATTTGTTGCTTTTCCCTTGTTGCTTTTAGTAGTTTTTCTTTGTCTTTAATTTTTGTCAACTTGATTAATAGGTGTCTCGGTGTGTTCCTCCTTGTGTTCATCCTGTATGGGACTCTGTACTTCCTGGACTTGAGTGAGTGTTTCCTTTCCCATGTTAGGGAAGTTTTCGGCTATTATGTCTTCAAACACTCCTACCCCTCCTACTGTCTTCTTCTTTGTTTTTGGATGCAGGATATCTTTTTTGGTAGGTTCCAGTCTTTTTTGTCAATGGTTATTCAGCAGTTTGTGGTGATTTGGTGTTTTCGTGAGAGGAGGTGAGCTCAAGTCCTTCTACTCTGCCATCTTATCCTCTACTTCTCAGTCAGCAGCAACAACTCTGTCAATATGTCCTCATCAACCAAATGAGCAATGCCAATGTGAGACCCAGGACCACTCACCCAATGGAAGAATCCCAGGTTGAGGCATCAACCAAATGAGCAATGCCAATGTGAGACCCAGGACCACTCACCCAATGGAAGAATCCCAGGTTGAGGCAGGGGACAGGCAGACTGCATGTAATATCTGGAAATTGCTTGACAGTTTACAGACTGTTCTCAATGGACTTCCCTTCCCTGGTGAGCTTCAAAGCTTCCAAGATCTTGGCAGCTGGGAAGTGAAAGGCAGAGGGAGGGAGCATGGGGCAGGAGAAGTGCCTGGACGTGTGCCTATGGGGTGGCTGCCTGAGGGACCCCTCAATCAAAATCATTGGGGACTCACTTCTAGAAATCTATATTTTTAACAGACACATCAAGTGATTCTTACACACACAAATTTGAGAACTGCTGATCATTCCCAGGCCCTCTCCCTACTCCCCTACCACTACTATCACCCTCATCTAAAAACACCAACAGCACCTAGATTGTCCTCTAATCCAAACCTAATTCTCTAGATCAACTTCTGAGAAACAAGTATACTTATTTTTTGGGGGGGGGGCGGGTTATGCGGGCCTCTCACTGTGGTGGCCTCTCCCGTTGCAGAGCACAGGCTCTGGACGCGCAGGCTCAGCGGCCATGGTTCACGGGCCTAGCCGCTCCACGGCACGTGGGATCTTCCCGGACCAGGGCACGAACCCGTGTCCCCTGCATCGGCAGGCAGACTCTCAACCACTGTGCCACCAGGGAAGCCCCCACAAGTATATTTATTTCTAATCCTGAATACTAACAATCCTCCAAAGAGATGCTGTCAATGTGCCCAAAAAACTTGAAAAATTGTTGCTGGCAGGTTTACTTAAAATTGGAGGTTCTTCTGTTCTTGTGTTCTTACTAGGATGACCTATATTTATTTGGAAATTAAAGCATCTTTCACAATGTGAAAGTAGCTTCAGCAGCTTTTCCATTACTTTTTTTATTTATTTATTTTTTTTTTTTTTTGCGGTTTGTGGGCCTCTCACTGTTGTGGCCTCTCCCGTTGCGGAGCACAGGCTCCGGACGCACAGGCCCAGTGGCCATGGCTCCCGGGCCCAGCCGCTCCGCGGCATGTGGGATCTTCCCAGACCGGGGCACGAACCCGTGTCCCCTGCATCGGCAGGCGGACTCTCAACCACTGCGCCACCAGGGAAGCCCAGCTTTTCCATTACGTTAGCTATAATTTTATAAACTGATTTGAAAAGCAGTAGTAGCAGTAGGAGTAAGAACACTAGTAGATAATAGTTGACTGTATTGAATGCTTTTCCTATATCAAGCCCTGTGCACTTTATATTCAACTATTCTTGAACTTGCGTTATATATGTCTGCGTTGGTGGTTATATTTAGACTTTCTTGAGGCTTAAACCACTTCGTTCACATAGTTGCCATAGTGCTTTACCCCAGGCAAAACACTGTTCCTTCGTATCTTGCCCCTCACTCTTATTCTCAGGCAGCAAAATATGGATTTGGAGGAAGCCTTCCTCTTAATGAAGTCTCAACTGAAATATAATGAATTCTAAATGATACCATATCAGCAAACCCAAAGGAAGATCCCTAAAAGGATATATCACCTAAGATGATTTATGGCATTGATTAGTCTTAGCTGAGGTAGGAAAACACATGTAACAAGAAATGCCTACCTAGTGCAGTTTCCATAGCAGCAGATGTACCAGGATTCTAGGCTGTGCCAAGACTCTTTCTTCCATTGTGAACCCTGTGAATTTCCTACTAGCAACTACAGTGGGTGACTTTGGTCCTTTGACACAGGAAAAAAATTATTTAAAGTTTTGAACATATACTAGTTCTGGTAAAAAGACAGATGGCTCTTTAAAATGTGCAATAAAAGTAGTCTCTAGGGTCTTCTGAAAGTTAAAATATGTGAGAAATCATTGTGATGCCATTTGGCCCCTGAGGTTGTGAGCATTTCATTTCCTAACTTCTGCCTTTTCCTGTTCTATTTGGGCAACACTAGTGTCCTACATCACAAAAAGGAAAGCTCTGTTCAGAAAACTATCTTTGCAGAAAAAAAAAAACTGTATTCATTTAGGATCACAAAAAAATTTTTGTTTTATCTCTTGAATAAGATAAAATGCTTCTTTTGAGATACATTTTTGGCGGCCTTTGAAATTGTGTGTGATGTGTGATGGGGGGTGGGGCGTAGAGCACTGTATTAACATATTCACTGTAATCAGGAAAATACATCACTAACCCCATATTTGTTTCTAACAACTCTGGCTAACAAATTCTTACCTCTCTTCAGAAAAAGTGCCTGTTAGACCTTACATGGAGCTTTCAGGCCAGAAGATAGAACTAAAGATGGCATAGGGTATGGAATAAGAGCTAAGCCAGTGATGAAGGCGCAGACCTGAGAATCAGGAATTCTCTGTTCAGGCTCTACCATTAACAAGCCATGGAATCCCAGGCAAGACTGTGAATCAGTCCAACCAAAATCTCTTTCAGCTCTCTGGGGGTGGAACACTGCTGTAGAAACACAGACTTCCAACTGGCAATATTACAAAACACTCAGTGTCCATCCCTAGCCAAGCCCTCACCAGTGTTCAGTAATATTATACTACTGTAGAGAGAGAAAAATTTAAGAGTTCAAATTAAAAGAGTAACAAAGACAGACAGGTTATAAAAGTGAAAGGAATGTCAAAGAGGAGCTTGGTCAAAGAACATGGTCTTCACTACTCTGATGTGTGAAGCTCACAGTCTTCTGCCATCGATCCTGATATCTATTGCATTCCTGGTGGAGATCTCAACCTGAGGGGCTCCATGGACACGCATCATATGGCTGTGCATCCCCCGAAACTGTACGGAAAATTAGGGGCTTATGTGTCTTCTCCTGGGAAGATGGATCATTGCTTCCTTAAGTTTTCCATAGAGATTCATGACCAAAATTATTTTTATATACTAAATAAAGAAAGGCAAGTGACATTATCCACACCAGCATGAAGATGGTCTATTTATCTTTGAATCTACAGTTCTGTGCATGATATACCTCAAAAAAGTTTCATGAAAGAATGAATGGCTTAATGAACGGAAGAACAAATGCACAAACTCCTTTTGGGAATAAGTTGCTGGAAACTGAGACGCACCCTGCCTGCCTCAAGGAGCACAGCTAATCAGAAGCCTCGATTCCTCAAATGAGCTGTGATCTCTGCTTCCCCATGGCAATTTGTGAACAAAATCCCACTGCTTTCCTTTCGACTAGATATAGTGCTTGGTATTATTGTTCATGGTCAATTAGTTTCAATGGAAAAATGGAATCCATCATAATATTCATTTTTCTAATGGAAAAGTAAGAAGCAATCTTCTCTGAAATAGGGATGCATGATAAAGAACTTACTGGAATAGAATTGAAAAGGAGAGCACTATTCTTGGGCCACCATATTAGGGTTATAGGAGCCAGTACCAAGCCAGAGATACTTGTCCATCAGGCCACAAGCCAAAATCTTTGGGTTTCAAGTCTGCCCATTAATTTGAGAGGTCATTAAACTACTTTGGCTCCTACTCATAACCCAAGAATACAGGTGTCTTTGGTTTATTTACTGCACTTGTTGTTCTCACTCTGGTCTCATTCCAACCAAGAGCTGTCTTTTTCATGTTCCCATTGCTGACATTCTGTTACCCTGACCATTTTCCAGGCAGGCCCCACTGATAGAGCTCTCAAAGCTGCCTTGTACAAAAGTCTGCCTCTTCATGTTCTTCAAAAAGTATTGATGCTTATTTTGCATAGAAAAACCAAGCGTCTGCCTCCATCTTCCTACCCCCAACACAAGACGGCTGTTGGAGTCCCATTCAGGAGCCAGGAAGGTTCCTGCTGCTTCTGTGAGTATGTCATGAGACTTGTGCTGCAGGACAGTGTGTAGAATCTACAAAGTACTTTGACTTCTGCTTCTCCTCTGTATACACCATCTTTAAAAATTCAAAGTTCTGTCTTCCAGGGCAGTGTGCCTAAAAGATTGACCTTGGGCAGGAGTGTTCCCTCACTCCAACTGAATTGAGACAGGCCCAAAGGCTACAGATCTTTGAAGGTTCAATTGTGGCCAAAACTCATAGGTTCTAGCTATGGGACTCACACCAGACTTTCATGGGCCTGATGAAAGGTACTTTAGCTATCTCTGTGACATTCAAGGACACTCACTTCATATAGGCTAAGGTATTAGAGTGGTGTATCTCCGCTCAGTCTAGCTCACCTTACCTTGCCCTAGATCATTCAACAGCTGCCTATTGAGTACTTATTTTTTATTCCTATATTATGTTAAGCATTAGGAATAAAAGTCCCTACCCCAAGGATTTTACAGTTTAACAAGACAATGAGATAACTGTGGTTAAAAAAAAGCTTATTACAATGAAGTGTGTTCTATTAGTTAATATTGTTCTTTAAAAGATTGGCCATTGTCATTAAGCAGGAGAAATAAATGAGGCAAAAATAAAAAGGAAAATGCAAAATTATCATTATTTGTAAATGATATGGTTACATAACCATAAACCCAAGAGAGACAACTAAAAAGCTATTAGACACAATGAGATAATTCAGCAAAATCTCTGGTTATAAAATTAATGTCCCCAAATCGATTGCTGTCTTGTATACAAATAATTACTGCTGAGAAAATACAATGAAAAGATAAAATAGTTAAAATAAATATAAGAAGTATATTGGGGCTTCCCTGGTGGCGCAGTGGTTGAGAGTCCGCCTGTCGATGCAGGGGATACGGATTCGTGCCCCGGTCCGGGAAGATCCCACATGCCGCGGAGCGGCTGGACCCGTGAGCCATGGCCGCTGAGCCTGCGCGTCCGGAGCCTGTGCTCGCAATGGGAGAGGCCACAACAGTGAGAGGCCCGCGTATCGCAAAAAAAAAAAAAAAAAAAAAAAAAAAAAAGAAGTATATTGTATCTATGTAAAAAAATAACTTTTAAAATTCTACTAACAGATACAATGCAAGATGAATAAATAAAAAGACACCTGTTCATAGAAAAGCAAAATAAATATTACCAACATCAGTTATTCTTAAAACAATGTATATCATTAATGCATTACTATTTGTAAAATACTAGTTTTCTTAGTAACTCACTACACTATGAAACCTACATTAAAAAGTTGGTACTGGCACAGGAGTACACTAACAGATCAACAGAACAAATTTAAGAGTTCAGAAATAGATCATATATTTTTTTAATTTAGTATACAAAAAGTAAAATTTTTTATATCAGTGGGGAAAAGATAGATTTATCCAAAAAAATGGTCTGGCATTTCGGCAAAACCAAAAATGGATGGCTAATTCAGTCCTTCAACCAAAATAAATTCAAGATGAATCAATAATGTAAAGAAGAAAAAACTAAAACTAATAGATAATAAAAGCCAAGATAGAAAAGAAAATCTCACAGAGATCCACGGGGACAAGTACAATATGTGGACATGGGTTAGTGGGGAGCTGGAAGTGAGGGGTGAAAGAATGGGTAAGACAAGGCAGAGATATGTCATGCCCTATTAAGAAGCAACAAATTAACAGAATAAAATAATAAGTCACTAAAAATGTACTAGAGGTTTCAGCTACAACATGCAAAAAGCTTAGAATTCTTTACCCCATCCTTACAACAAGAAAAAGCTGAAGGAACTGAAAACTAATAACTTTTCTTAAACCCATGAAAGAACTGAGTTTGCAGGGGAAACAACCACTCCCAAATCTGAAGAAATGGGCAAATCCAGGGAGTGACAGTCAAAATCTGCCTATCTATAGCAGAAACCACTGGAGCTATAAACTTGTAAGAACACTTAAATGGTAACCTTGAATAATTAGAAAAATGTCCTGGTGTCTCTGGTAGGAGGAAAAGAAGAGGAATCCTTGTGAAATACATCCAGAGTCTTCTATATAGCAAAGGCCTACTCTCCAGAACAAAAGACTCTACCAGAGCTTGTTTCCGAGCCCTGGGACTCCAGCCCTCAAAGCCTTCCTGTCTCATCTAGGGGAGGTGTGGGAGAGAGGAGAAGCTATTAAAAAAAAACTCTTGTGAGGATCTCAGGCCATAGACACAGGCCCACAAAATATCACACACACCAGGGAGACTCCAGTGTGATACCAGTGGATTATAGCTGAAAAAACTTCAAGACACAGATCCTCTTGGAGGAGAAGGACTTAGGGAAACCCAAAGTCAAGAGGGGAGATAAGAGCAGGGCACCCAAGTCAAGAGGGGAGATAAGAGGAATTTAAAGTGTCTGGCACCTTTATCAAGAGCAAATACAGCCCAACTGCATATTAACATAAATCATCACAGTGAAGGCTTATTTCCCCAGTTCCTATTATCCAATACAACATGTACAGCTTCCAACAAAAAATTCCAAGGCACACCAAAAGGCAAGAAGAAATAGTCTAAGGAGAGAAAGTAAGTGTCAGAAACAGATATGACACTGATCGCCTAAAGAAAACAGAAGCAGAGGGAATATTCCTTAATTCATTCTATGAGGTTAGCATTACTTTAATACCAAAAGCAGAGAAAGATGGTACAAGAAACAAAAGCTACAGTCCATTATTTCTCATAAATATAGATGTAAAAATCCTCGACAAAATTTTACCAAATTGAATCTGACAATGTTTAAAAAGAATTATACAC
Organism: Hyperoodon ampullatus; assembly: GCF_949752795.1. Lineage (NCBI taxonomy): Eukaryota > Metazoa > Chordata > Mammalia > Artiodactyla > Ziphiidae > Hyperoodon > Hyperoodon ampullatus. Next base: position 119,172,936 of record NC_136916.1, on the reverse strand, counting down.
CATGACCAAGTGGTATTTATTCCAAGTAGGCAAAGCTGGTTCAACACTTGAAAATCCATCAATATAATCCACCAAATCAACAGACTACAGAATAAAAATCATATTATTATGCCAATTGACACAGAAAAGCATTTGATAAAATCCAACCCATTCATAATAAAAAAAATCTTTTTTTCAGCCAACTAGGAATGACGGAGAACTTCCCCAATTTGATAACATCTACAAAAAACATAAAGTTAACATAATATTTAATGGTGAAATAAATACTGATCACTTGCTCCCCAACACTAAAAACAAGATAAGGATTTCTCTCTCACCACTCAAATTCAATGTTATACAATAAGTACTAGCTAGTGGAATAAAACAAGAAAAAGAAATAAAAGGTGTACAGATTGAAACTGTCTCTATTCACGATGACAAGATATACTATGTAGAAAATCTCAAAGAATGATCAAAAAACTTCTGGAACTAATAAGTATAGCAAATCACAGGATATGAAGTTAATGCACAAAAGTCAATTACTTTCCTATATACATGCCAGCAATAAACAACTGGAATTTGAAACTAATAAGACAATACCATTTAAAGTAGCATCCTCCCAAAATGAAATACTTAGGTTTAAATCTAACAAAATATGTAGAGGACCTGTATACAGAAAACAATAAAACAGTAATTGTTTAAAAATGAAAGCATATCTAAATAAATGGAGCAATATTCCATGTTCATGGATTTGAAAACTCAATATTGTTAATTAGGATGTCAATTCTTCCAAACTTGATCTACAGATATAATGCAATCCCAATCAAAATACCAGCAAACTATTTTGTAGATGTCAACAAACTGATTCTAAAGTTTATATGGAAAGGCAAAAGACCTAGAACAACCAACACAGTACCAAAGAAAGAAGAGGAGAAGGAGGAACAGGAGGAGGAGGGGAAGAGGGGAGGAGGGGAAGAGATGCAGGAGGAGGAAGAGGAGAAAGAGAAAAAGGAGAGGGAGAGGAAGAAGGAGAAGAGGAGGAACCATGTTGGAGAACTAACCTTACTCTATTTCAAGACTTATTTTAAGGTCACAGTAATCAAAATAGCATCATCTCAGTGAAAGAATACATAGCACAATGGAACAGAATAAAGAGCCCAGACTAGACCTACACAAATATAGTCAACTGAACTTGGACAAAGGAACAAAGACAATTCAACAGAAAAAAGAACAGTCTTTCAATAAATGGTGCCAGAACAACTGGATGTCCCTATGCAAAAAATAAATAAACCTAGACACAGGTCTTACATTTTACATAAAAATTAACTCAAAATGTATAATAAAACTAAATGTAAGATGCAAAACTATAAAACTTCTTCAGGAAAACATAGGAGAAACTGCACAATGTTAGGTTTGGTGATAAGTTTTTTAACACAACACCAATAGCATGATCCACAAAAGAAAAAATTGATAAATTGGGCTTTGTTAAAATTAAAAGCTGCATTCTCTAAGAAAGACACTCTTAAGAGAATGAAAAGGCAAACCACAGACAAGGAGAAAATATTTGCAAAACATGTATTTGATTAAAGATTTGTATCCACAATATACAAAGACCTCTTAAAAGCCAACAAAAAAGCAAACACCTCAATGAAAAAAATGGGCAAAAGATCTGAACATCTCCCCAAAGAAAATATACAGATGGCAAATAAGTATATGAAAAGACTCTCAACATCATCTGTCATTAGGCAATTTCAAATTAAAACAACAATATGATACCACTAAACACATATTAGAATGACTAAAACCAAAAGCTGACAATACCAAGGACTGGTGAGGATATGGAGCAACAGGACCTCTCATTCATTGTTTATGGGAATGAAAAATGGTACAGCCACTTTGGAAGACACTTTGGCAGAGAGTTCAGCAGTTTCTAACAAAACTAAATGCAGCCCTACCATACAATTCAGCAATTGCACTTCTAAGTATTTTCCCAACTGATTTGAAAGCTTTATGTCCATGCAAAAATGCATGTGAAAGTTTATAGCTTTATTCATAATCAACAAGAACTGGAAGCAACCAAGATGCCTTCCATAAGCATAGATAAACAAACTGGTATATACATCAAATGGAATGTTATTCAGCAATAAAAAGAAAAGAGTTATCAAGCCACAAAAAGACATAGATGAATTTTAAATGCATATTGATAAGTGAAAAAAGCCAGTCTGAAAAAGCTATATACTGTATGATTCCAATCATATGACAGCCTGAAGAAGGTAAAATTATAGAAATGGTAAATAGATGAGTCGTTGCCAAGGACTCAGGGGGAGGAGATGATTATACAGGTATAGCACAAAGGATTACTTTTTAGGGTGGTAGAACTATTTTGTGTGATACTGTAATGGTGAATGCAAAATATTAAGCATTTGACAAAACCCATAGAACTTTATAGCAAAAAGAGCAAACTTCAATGTATGCAAAATTTTAAAAAATCAATCTAGGAGGTGGTAGGATCACAACAGAGAATGCAGGATGTGGCAAAAGAATCTAAATGTCTTATAAATATATGAAATACCCTCACTGATGTAGGTAGGGGAATAGGTTGGCAACCTAAGTAACTCTGGCAATGAATGGAGTCTGTAAGAGTAAAGGCAATAGGAACTGGACATAGCAGTGTAATAAAGTTGTTTCTCTTTGGATTATGGGTTAACACTTCTGAAAGCACTGTATGTGTATGCCAGAAGTGAAAATTTAAGTAAATGGATGACAGATGGGGGGAGTGGGACCTTAGAGATAAGGAAGGGAAGAAAACTAGAATGATCCATGAAATAATAGAGTTGGAAACATCAGTATGAACTCACTGGATCAGCTTTATCATATAGATACAGTTGGTTACATATCCAAGTATTTTTAGATAGGTGTATATACATAGGTTAGAACACACACACATATCTCCTGTTCTTTCAGCTGAGAGAGCCCAGTAGGAGCACAATCAGTGCCCAGATCTTGCTTTTAAATACCATTCTTCAGAAAAAAACAGGGCTCCTGGGAGAAATGGCTGATTCTAGGACTGGGGCAGGAAATACACAAGATGAGCCTGGAGCATCCTATAGTATCAGAAAGTAAGGAGGTGCTTTAAAAAAGCCTAATAATAAATAACAATGATGTAGGTATGTCAAAGGGATCTAGGAACCAAATGAAAGAGCTCCCAATGGAACTTTGAGCAACAAAGCTGGAAAAATTTGAGCAACAAAATTAATAAAGTAATATTAGGTTATAACTTAAAATATAAAATATATACACATGAGCACTCATGAATCCATGCTGATGTAAGTGATTGAATGAATAATTAAGTTGGGGAGAACAGACAACTTTCCGCAGCAGAAGAATTCCAAATAATTTGTGCAGATATGCCACAGTCAAGGAGGTGGAGCCTAAAACCCCACCCCTTAAGTGTGGACTGTGAATATTGACTTCCTTCTTCCCTTCCTTTCCACAGTATATGGAAAGGGGGGAAAAGAGTAACTTTATGGAAGAATATGGGAGGGAGAGCTCGGGGAAGATGGCGGAAGAGTAAGACGCGGAGATCACCTTCCTCCCCACAGTTACATCAGAAATACATCTACAGGTGGAACAACTCCTACAGAACAACCACTGAACGCTGGCAGAAGACCTCAGACCTCCCAAAAGGCAAGAAACTCTCCACGTACCTGGGTAGGGCAAAAGAAAAAAGAATAAACAGAGACAAAAGAATAGGGACGGGACCTGCACCACTGGGAGGGAGCTGTGAAGGAGGAAAGGTTTCCACACACTAGGAAGCCCCTTCGCGGGCGGAGACTGCGGGTGGCGGAGGGGGGGAGCTTCGGGGCCGCGGAGGAGAGCACAGCCACAGGGGTGCGCAACGCAAAGTGGAGAGATTCCCACACAGACAGTCGGTGCCGACCGGCACTTACCAGGCCGAGAGGCTTGTCTGCTCACACGCCGGGGTGGGCAGGGCTGGGAGCTGAGGCTCCGGCTGCGGAGGTGGGATCCCAGGGAGAGGACTGGCGGCGTGAACACAGCCTGTGGGGGTTGGTGCACCACAGCTGGCCGGGAGGGAGTCCGGGGAAAAGTCTGGACCTGCCGAAGAGGCAGGAGACGTTTTCTTCCCTCTTTGTTTCCTGGTGCATGAGGAGAGGGATTGAGAGCGCTGCTTGAAGGAGCTCCGGAGACGGGCGCGAGCCACGGCTATCAGCGCGGACCCCAGAGACGGGCATGAGACGCTAGGGCCGCTGTTGCCGCCACCAAGAGGCCTGTGTGCAAGCACAGGTCACTATCCACACCGCCCCTCCCGGGAGCCTGTGCAGCCCGCCACTGCCAGGGTCCTGGGATATAGGGACAACTTCCCCAGGAGAACGCACGGCACGCCTGAGGCTGGTGCAACGTCACGCCGGCCTCTGCCGCCGCAGGCTCGCCCCGCCTCCATAACCCTCCCTCCCCTGGGCCTGAGTGAGCCAGAGCCCCCGAATCAGCGGCTCCTTTAACCCCGCCCTATCTGAGCGAAGAACAGACGCCCTCTGGCGACCTACACGCAGACGCGGGGCCAAATACAAAGCTGAGACCCGGGAGCTGTGCGAAAAAACAAGAGAAAGGAAAATCTCTCCCAGCAGCCTCAGGTGCAGCGGATTAAATCTCCACAATAAACTTGATGTACCCTGCATCTGTGGAATACCTGAATAGACAACGAATCATCCCAAACTGAGGAGGTGGACTTTGAGAGCAAGATTTACTATTTTTTCCCTTTTTCCTCTTTTTGTGAGTGTGTATGTGTATGCTTCTGTGTGAGACTTTGTCTGTATAGCTTGGCTTTCACCATTTGCCCTAGGGTTCTGTCTGTCCGTTTTTTGTTGTTGTTGTTTTACTTTAAAAAATATTTTTTCTTAATAATTATTTTTATTTTTTATTTTAATAACTTTATTTTATCTTACTTCATTTTATTGTATCCTTTCTTCCTTTCTCTCTTCCTTCCTTCCTTCCTTTCTTCCTTCCTCCCTCCCTCCCTCCCTCTCTCTCTCTCTCTCTTTCTTTCTACTTTTTCTCCGTCTTACTCTGAGCCCTGTGGATTAAAGGCTCTCGGTGCTGCAGCCAGGAGTCAGTGCTGTGCCTCTGAGGTGGGAGAGCCAACTTCAGGACACTGGTCCAAAAGAGACCTCCCAGCTCCACGTAATATGAAACGGCGAAAATCTCGCAGAGATCTGCATCTCAACACCAACACCCAGCTTCACTCAACAACCAGCAAGCTACAGTGCTGAACACCCTATGCCAAACAACTAGCAAGACAGGAACACAACCTTACCCATTAAAAAAGAGGCTGCCTAAAATCATAATAAGGCCAGAGACACCCCAAAACACACCACCAGACGTGGACCAGCCCACCAGAAAGACAAGATCCAGCCTCATCCACCAAAACACAGGAACTAGTCCCCTCCACCAGGAAGCCTACACAACCCACTGAACCAACCTTAGCCACTGGGGACAGACACCAAAAACAATGGGAACTACGAACCTGCAGCCTGCAAAAAGAAGACCCCAAACACAGTAAGATAAGCAACATGAGAAGACAGAAAAACACACAGCAGATGAAGGAGCAAGATAAAAATAGGAAAGAGGCAGACTACATGAAAAAGAATTCAGACTAATGATAGTAAAGATGATCCAACAGCTTGGAAATAGAATAAAGAGAGAAAATGCAAGAAACATTTAACAAGGACCTAGAAGAACTAAAGAGGAAACAAGCAATGATGAACAACACAATAAATGAAATTAAAAATACTCTAGAAGGGATCAATAGCAGAATAACTGAGGCAGAAGAACGGATAAGTAACCTGGAAGATAAAATAGTGGAAATAACTACTGCAGAGCAAAATAAAGAAAAAAGAATGAAAAGAGCTGAGGACAGTCTCAGAGACCTTTGGGACAACATTAAACGCACCAACATTCGAATTATAGGGGTCCCAGAAGAAGAGAAAAAGAAAGGGACTGAGAAAATATTTGAAGAGATTATAGTTGAAAACTTCCCTAATATGGGAAAGGAAATAGCTAATCAAGTCCAGGAAACAGAGTCCCTTACAGGATAAATCCAAGGAGAAACATACCAACACACATATTAATCAAACTGTCAAAAATTAAATACAAAGAAGACATATTAAAAGCAGCAAGGGAAAAACAACAAATAACACACAAGGGAATCCACATAAGGTTAACAGCTGATCTTTCAGCAGAAACTCTGAAACCCAGAGGGACTGGCAGGACATATTTAAAGTGATGAAGGAGAAAAACCTACAACCCAGATTACTCTACCCAGCAAGGATCTCATTCAGATTTGATGGAGAACTTAAAACTTTACAGACAAGCAAAAGCTGAGAGAGTTCAGCACCACCAAACCAGCTTTACAACAAATGCTAAAGGAACTTCTCTAGGCAAGGAACACAAGAGAAGGAAAAGACCTACAATAACAAACCCAAAACAATTAAGAAAATGGGAATAGGAACATACATATCGCTAATTACCTTAAATGTAAATGGATTAAATGCTCCCACCAAAAGACACAGACTGGCTGAATGGATACAAAAACAAGACCCATATATATGCTGTCTACAAGAGACCCACTTCAGACCTAGGGACACATACAGACTGAAAGTGAGGGGATGGAAAAAGATATTCCATGCAAATGGAAACCAAAAGAAAGCTGGGGTAGCAATTCTCATATCAGACAAAATAGACTTTAAAATAAAGACTACTAGAAGAGACAAAGAAGGACACTACATAATGATCAAGGGATCGATCCAAGAAGAAGATATAACAATTGTAAATATTTATGCACCCAACCTAGGAGCACCTCAATACATAAGCCAAAAACTAACAGCCATAAAAGGGGAAATCGACAGTAACACATTCATAGTAGGGGACTTTAACACCCCAATTTCACCAATGGACAGATCATCCAAAATGAAAATAAATAAGGAAACACAAGCTTTAAATTATACATTAAACAAGATGGACTTAAGTGATATTTATAGGACATTCCATCCAAAAACAACAGAATACACATTTTTTTCAAGTGCTCATGGAACATTCTCCAGGATAGTTCATATCTTGGGTCACAAATCAAGCCTTGGTAAATTTAAGAAAATTGAAATCGTATCAAGTATCTTTTCCGACCACAACGCTATGAGACTAGATATCAATTCCAGGAAAAGATCTGTAAAAAGACAAACACATAGAGGCTAACCAATACACTACTTAATAACCAAGTGATCACTGAAGAAATCAAAGAGGAAATTAAAAAATACCTAGAAACAAATGACAATGGAGACACGATGACCCAAAACTTATGGGATGCAGCAAAAGCAGTTCTAAGAGAGAAGTTTATAGCATTAGAATCCTACCGTAAGAAACAGGAAACATCTCAAATAAACAACCTAACCTTACACCTAAAGCAATTAGAGAAAGAAGAACAAAAAAAACTCAAAGTTAGCAGAAGGAAAGAAATCATAAAAATCAGATCAGAAATAAATGAAAAAGAAATGAAGGAAACGATAGCAAAGATCAATAAATCTAAAAGCTGGTTTTTTGAGAAGATAAACAAAATTGATAAACCATTAGCCAGACTCATCAAGAAAAAAAGGGAGAAGACTCAAATCAATAGAATTAGAAATGAAAAAGGAGAAGTAACAACTCACACTGCAGAAATACAAAGAATCAAGCTTGTAGAGTTACTACAAGCAACTCTATGCCAATAGAATGGACAACCTGGAAGAAATGGACAAATTCTTAGAAATGCACAACCTGCCGAGACTGAATCAGGAAGAAATAGAAAATATGAACAGACCAATCACAAGCACTGAAATTGAAACTGTGATAAAAAATCTTCCAACAAACAAAAGCCCAGGACCAGATGGCTTCACAGGCGAATTCTATCAAACATTTAGAGAAGAGCTAACACCTATCCTTCTCAAACTCTTCCAAAATATAGCAGAGGGAGGAACACTCCCAAACTCATTCTACAAGGCCACCGTCACCCTGATACCAAAACCAGACAAGGATGTCACAAAGAAAGAAAACTACAGGGCAATATCACTGATGAACATAGATGCAAAAATCCTCAACAGAATACTAGCAAACAGAATCCAACAGCACATTAAAAGGATCATACACCATGATCAAGTGGGGTTTATTCCAGGAATGCAAGGATTCTTCAATACATGGAAATCAATCAACGTGATACACCATATTAACAAACTGAAGGAGAAAAAACATATGATCATCTCAATAGATGCAGAGAAAGCTTTCGACAAAATTCAACACCCATTTATGATAAAAAACCCTGCAGAAAGTAGGCATAGAGGGAACTTTCCTCAACATAATAAAGGCCATATATGACAAACCCACAGCCAACATCATCCTCAATGGTGAAAAAATGAAAGCATTTCCACTAAAATCAGGAACAAGACAAGGTTGCCCACTCTCACCACTCTTATTCAACATAGTTTTGGAAGTGTTAGCCACAGCAATCAGAGAAGAGGAGGAAATAAAAGGAATCCAAATTGGAAAAGAAGAAGTAAAGCTGTCACTGTTTGCAGATGACATGATACTATACATAGAGAATCCTAAAGATGCTACCAGAACACTACTAGAGCTAATCAATGAATCTGGTAAAGCAGCAGGATACAAAATTAATGCATAGAAATCTCTGGCATTCCTATACAGTAATGATGAAAAATCTGAAAGTGAATTTAAGAAAACACTCCCATTTACCATTGCAACAAAAAGAATACAATATCTAGGAATAAACCTACCTAAGGAGACAAAAGACCTGTAGCCAGAAAATTATAAGACACTCATGAAAGAAATTAAAGATGATATAAATAGGGCCTCCCTGGTGGCGCAGTGGTTGAGAGTCCGCCTGCCGATGCAGGGGATACGGGTTCGTGCCCCGGTCTGGGAGGATCCCATATGCCGCGGAGCGGCTGGGCCCGTGAGCCATGGCCGCTGAGCCTGCGCATCCGGAGCCTGTGCTCCGCAACGGGAGAGGCCACAACAGTGAGAGGCCCGCGTACCGCAAAAAAATAAATAAATAAATAAAGATGATATAAATAGATGGAGAGATATACCATGTTCTTGAATTGGAAGAATCAATATTGTGAATATGACTCTACTATCCAAAGCAATCTACAGATTCAATGCAATCCCTATCAAGCTACCACTGGCATTTTTCACAGAACTAGAACAAAAAATTTCACAATTTGTATGGAAACACAAAAGACCCCAAATAGCCAAAGCAATCTTGAGAACGAAATATCGAGCTGGAGGAATCAGGCTCCCTGACTTCAGTCTATACTACAAAGCTACAGTAATCAAGACAATATGGTACTGGCACAAAAACAGAAATATAGATCAATGGAACAGGATAGAAAGCCCAGGGATAAACCCACACACATATGGTCACTTTATCTTTGATAAAGGAGGCAGGAATGTACAGTGGAGAAAGGACAGCCTCTTCAATAAGTGGTGCTGGGAAAACTGGACAGCGACATGTAAAAGTATGAACACTCCCTAACACAATACACAAAAGTAAGCTCAAAATGGATTAAAGACCTAAATGTAAGGCCAGACACTATCAAACTCTTAGAGGAAAGCATAGGCAGAACACACTATGACATAAATCACAGCAAGATCCTTTTGGACCCACCTCCTAGAGAAATGGAAATAAAGACAAAAATAAACACATGGGACCTAATGAAACTTAAAAGCTTTTGCACAGCAAAGAAACCATAAACAAGACCAAAAGACAACCCTCAGAATGGGAGAAAATATTTGAAAATGAAGCAACTGACAAAGGATCGATCTCCAAAATTTACAAGCAGCTCATGCAGCTCAATAACAAAAAAACAAACAACCCAATCCAAAAATGGGCAGAAGACCTAAAGAGACATTTCTCCAAAGAAGATATACAGGTTGCCAACAAACACATGAAAGAATGCTCAACATCATTAATCATTAGAGAAATGCAAATCAAAACTACAATGAGATATCATCTCACACCGGTCAGAATGGCCATCATCAAAAAATCTAGAAACAATAAATGCTGGAGAGGGTGTGGAGAAAAGGGAACACTCTTGCACTGCTGGTGGGAATGTGAATTGGTCCAGCCACTATGGAGAACAGTATGGAGGTTCCTTAAAAAACTAAAAATAGAGCTACCATATGACCCAGCAATCCCACTACTGGGCATATACCCTGAGAAAACTATAATTCAGAAAGCGTCATGTACCAAAATGTTCATTGTAGCTCTATTTATAATAGCCAGTAGATGGAAGCAACCTAAGTGTCCATCATTGCATGAATGCATAAAGAAGATGTGGCACATATATAAAATGGAATATTACTCAGCCATAAAAAGAAACGAAATTGAGCTATTTGTAATGAGGTGGATGGACCTAGAGTCTGGCATACAGAGTGAAGTAAGTCCGAAAGAGAAAGACAAATACCGTATGCTAACACATATATATGGAATCTAAGAGAAAAACAAAAAATGTCATGAAGAACCTAGAGGTTAAGATGGGAATAAAGACACAGACATCCTAGAGAATGGACCTGAGGATATGGGAAGGGGGAAGGGTAAGCTGTGACAAAGTGAGAGAGTGGCATGGACATATATACACTACCAAACGTAAAATAGATAGCTAGTGGAAGCAGCCGCATAGCACAGGGAGATAGCTCAGTGCTTCGTGACCACCTAGAGGGGTGGGATAGGGAAGGTGGGAGGGAGGGAGACGCAAGAGGGAAGAGAGATGGGAACATATGTATAACTGATTCACTTTGTTATAAAGCAGAAACTAACACACCATTGTAAAGCAATTATACTCCAATAAAGATGTTAAAAAAAAAAAAGAGTAACTTTATGGCATGAGAAATCTGAATACACAAGGAAATTTCTAAAATTCATTTTAAAAAGCCATAGCTGGTTATGGTTTTTTTCCCACACATACTTTTTTCTGGATATAAAGATCACCTTTCATATCTTTGAAAAGTACAGAATATCTGTGCACTTCTAAAAATGTTTTTCTAATGAAAGAAACAAAATATGCGAAACACAGCAACCTCTCCCACTGTCCCCACATTCTCTTAATACCCAAGCACACCCACAGAACAGTTGTAAACCCTAAAAGAAATGATCAACACCATGTGTCTCTAGATTCACCACTGAGTACTGAACTGGAAGGAAAAATTAATCTGGTCAAGGAAGAAATGCAATAAATATAAATCCGTTCCTTGCTTAAAAGAAAAGAATATTTTCATTTTAATATTTATCCAACCATTATTTAAAGAAAGTAAATTAAATTAGAAGGATTGGATTCCTTGAGCTTTTCTGCCTAGAAAATACATAATTTATTCAGCAATTTATAAAATGAAAATCTTAATGGATTAAAATATTCAGAATTGTGTATTTATCTTGGGAAACAGAATGCCCAGAAAAAGTTAGCAAATATGTATCACTGCCTGTGCTTTTCCTTTGTTGGATCAATTATACTCTTAAGATGAAATTTTCCATGAATTTTTATGACTTCCTATGGACAGACACACTGTTTAGTGTTGAAACTGTTACCCAGGTGGAATTTTAGTACATTCTGTCTCTTTCTAGGGAATGACTCAAACTGAGCCAGAAATCCAAACATAATGGAAGGAAAGATACTAAGAGATACTAAAAGAGGTCAGGCAGTAATATTATCTTTCATATCCTGCAGATTCTGTTTTCAGAGTTCTAGCTCCCTATTGAGTCCAGTGCCCTCAGACTAAAATATAAAGCCCACTTAGAGAAAGGTACTATAGTAGTAGTAGTAGTAATAGTTACTTTAGCTGATATTTCTTTAATACTTAGTATATGCCAGGCAATGCTGTAATCTTCAGCTGATAACATCCCTGAAGATTGTTATCGTCCCCATTTTACATCTTGGGAATGGAGAAGCAAAGAGATTAAGAGATTGGCCTAAATTCACACAGCTAGTGAGTGACTGAGCCAGGATCTGAAACCGGCAGCCCAGCTCCAGGACCCCACTACCTACCTGTCAAAGCACTGTGGTCATCAGACCTGAAACTGGCTTCTCATTCTGCCACTCTCTATTTAACCAAGCAGAGCTCCTCCAACGTGGCTCTTCAATGAGTCTATCACTGCCTACCCCTCAGGCTCTGATGGGAATTTGAGGAGATCAGGAAGGTGCCTTGCCACAGATTCAGGTCAATGGGAGGCATTTGATTACACTTAGACAGGCACAGAGATACAAAGATGCTTAAGACAGGTCTCCTGTCCTTGAGGAGCTCACCTTTGGGAGGAGAAGGGGACCTGTATTCCTTCACTGAGGACAGATGGAATTGTGTCCGTATCTCTTCCACAACTGTGTGCATCTTGGATCCGTTGCTTTGTTTTATGACTTCCTCACGAAGTGAAATGCAACTCTGGATCACTGACCTCCAGGCTTGTTCTTCTGCCTCTTGCCAACTGCACAGTTGGTAACAGCCTCCTAATCTGGTGAAAATATATTATGATTATGCAGTGCTTTAGGAAGACAAAAGATGGTGAACATCAAGACAGTAGGGCTCATCAGCTGCGGATCTCAGGCTTAATGGTGTTACACAGTGTTAAAAACAAGACAGTCAGGCCCAAAATGGAACCATTTATGCTAAGCCCCACATCAACAAACTGAGATTTACATTAATTACAGTTTTGGCTCTATCAGAAATGGAATCATAAACCAATCAGTCAGGAATCACCTGATAGCACTGGTTAGTAATCTGCCTGATAGACCCCTGCCATCCCCTAAAGGAAAGTAAACTTGAAATAACCAGCACACTTTATGGCTTAATATAACTTCCTTGTGCCTGCTCCCTTCTGCCTATAAAAGTCTTTCATTTTGTACCGTTCCTCAGAGGTCCTTTCTACTTGCTAGATTGGATGTTGCTTGATTCTAATGAAATAAACTCTTAAAAGTTTTAATATGCCTCAGCTTATCTTTTAACAACAGGAAATCTTATGATGCCACACAATGGGGAATCCATTCCCAATAAGGACTCTCAGAAAGGATTTTAAAATGTCCTTCTCAGCATTAGAAAACCTGAACACCAACTGTGACTGCAAGAGAGCTGGCCTCCATAAAGGTACACAAATACAGAACAGTGAGGATACAGAAGAGCTCAACATCATTAAAACAAGAACAAGAATTGTGCAGAACATACTGAAGCAAATAAAATTTTCCATCTAAGTTAATTGTTATTACAAAAGGCAGTAATAATTCATCTTTGATACCCTTTAGATTCTATTTGCAGAGTTCTAGCCCCCTCCCATTTATTAAGCCCAGTGTATTCATACTAAAGTATAAAACCCACACTTAGAAAAAAGCAGTGTAGCAATAATTATAGTAATGGTTATTTAAATGATATTGTTAAGCACTTAGTATGTGCCAGGTAATACTGTAAGCCCATTTAAGCTGATAACAGCCCTATGAGATAAGTAGTATTATTATCATTCTCATTTTACATCTTAGGAGTGACAACACAGAGGAATCTAGTACATAAACTACATACAGTAAGGCAGGGCCTTTGAAAGAGATTTCAGTGATTTGATACAGTTTTATAAGGAGGAGCAAAGAGACTTTCAAAGAGAATCACTCGGTGAGCATTCATTTTTTCTTTTGTCTGGGTTGCATGGATCAGAAGAGAAACCCACAATGTTAAAGGAAGGATACCATGGTTAGTTAGTAAAAATACAATAGTTTTAGGGAATTCCCTTACTGTCCAGTGGTTAGGACTCTGTGCTTTCACTGCTGAGGGCCTGGGTTCGATCCCTGATCAGGGAACTAAGATCCCACGAGCCGCGGGCATGACCCCCAAAAATAAAAAGTACAATAGTTTTGCACAGTTTACAAGACTTTAGAGGGAAACAATAAAAAAGGAGGAGACCACAAAGCATTTGTGGTCCTGGGCTCTTGAGCTGAAAGGAGGCTAATAAAAAGGACAGAGAATTCAGTGAAGCTGAAATTAGACAGTGGCACCCTGTCGTGTGCCAACGTTAACATTTGAAGATACAGATGCAGATGAAGTAATCAGAAATCAAGGCAGAGTCTCAAATGCCACTTTGGCAAAAGACCAGGACATGATTTGGGAAAGCTTCTGCTGAACACAAAGTATAGGATCATAGGGGGATAGTCGAGGTGTGCAAATAAATAGGATTGGGTAGGACAGGTATATTCAGAACCTCATAGGTAGTACAGACTGTTGTTTTCTGAATAGGTCAAAACCAGTGTGAATAAACGTGGAATGATAGTAAATATATATGTTGGTCTCTGCCTCTGTTCCTGACACAGAACTCCTAAGGCTGTTATAATTTCCTGAGGGATAGGAGGGTCTGACATGGAGCCCCTAAATCCCTTGGAATTTCCTCAGTAATAGAAATGGCTTTTGTTCTAACAGTGACTCTTTGTGGGCTCTTGGATGGGGGCTGATTACCCGAAAGCCCAAGCCACGATATCAAGGCAGCTGAAGAGCTGTCATCCAAGTGGTTTTGCAGGTGATGTCAGGGTGTGGAGGACATGTAACGAGGCCATAAGAGTCTCTCCTGGCCATGCCAAAATAACATGGTATAGTATTGAAGAGGGCTTAGACTCTTACATCTGCTGGAGGGAGCTCAAGCCAGTGAAGTTTATGATAACTACTGTTGCTTTAACTTTACTTATGCCTTTAGAATTATGATGTCTGAAACGCTTTAAACTATATATTTGGAAGGATGTGTACCAAAATGATAATAACGGCTGTTTTTGGATGATAGGGATTATGAATAACTTATTTTCTTCCTTTATCCTTTTTAATTCCCCCAAATGTCCTGTAATTAAATTATATATTATAATATGATTAGCAAACAAACACACAATGTCATTTAAAAAAAAAAAAAAAGAAAAGATACTCTTGGGGCTTCAGTCAGTGCCATTCAAACACACCCAAAAGATAGTAAGCCTTCTCAAGAAATAATCTCACAACTTCAAGTTCAGAGTATAACAAAGAAAACCTAAGAACTTGGAGACCCAAGAGTGGGAGGACAATTCTTCCCAGGAAAATCTACTTCTCTTCATTTATCACCAAAATCATCAGCAACATCAGCAAACATCATCTCAGACGTCCAAAAAGCAAAGAAATTGGAACTAATTGTATTGAATTCAAGGCTTTGAAAAATTTTTACATATGTAAAATATAATACACAGTCCATTTGATGTGCTGTCTATGGTTTGAATTACTGTAAATGTGTAGACATAGATAGCTACACATAGGGATGTAAATACAAAACATACACATATACATGAAGTATACATAGGCTTAGATGTACGTATACATTTATTAGAGATCTCAGAATCATACTTGAGACCCACTCTTATATTTTCCAGTATATCCTCTTTAGTTCCTTAACTCCAACTTAACACATCCCCCAAATTTTCAGAATCCTAATCTTAAATTTCAGGAAGGAATTATTAAACAGTCCAGTCACTAGACAATTTTCACTTCTTTTTATGTCTGTTATGTATTCATAATAGAACAGGTGGTGTGCAGAGTTCAGGAAGATTTAAGAGAAAGAATATAAGTTTTATTTAAAACACCAAAAAGATTTACAGCCAAATAAATAGCTGAAGGAAAATTATTAAATATACTGCATATTATATTTAGCAATTTAGATAATAAATTTAAGGTAGTTAAATTTCCTACTTTGAAAAATCTACAATTTTAAAATACATCAGCAAATGATATTTAATAATAAAATTTTATTTGCAAATGAATTTTGTGAAGCACACATCATATTAAAAATCAGGGCTTCCCTGGTGGCGCAGTGGTTGAAAGTCCGCCTGCCGATGCAGGGGACACGGGTTCGTGCCCCGGTCCGGGAAGATCCCAGATGCCCCGGAGCGGCTGGGCCCGTGAGCCATGGCCGCTGAGCCTGCGCGTCCGGAGCCTGTGCTCCGCAACGGGAGAGGCCACAACAGTGAGAGGCCCACGTACCAAAAAAAAAAAAAAAAAAAAAAAAATCACCTATTATCTTATAGCTTAATACAAAATGCATTAGTGTTGATCTCTGTTTATATTACTTATATGATATAGCTATAGATTAATCCATAATTCATAAGGAAAAGTAGTCCCAGTCAATATCAATAACTAAAACTTTTCTACAATTCCTAAAAGATAATATATATTTATGGATTATACTACACAGATATTTATTTAAATAAAATACCCTCAAAACATGCTATTCATCTCAAGTTCAACTGTATATCACATATAAATAAAGAATGGATTTTAGGTACAAGTTCTCTACACAATAATCTTACTACAGTCACAGGACAAAGAAAAACCCAGGACAACTACATTTCACAACTCTGGGGCACACTCACACAGCAACAATGGACAAATGTCACATGAAAATTTTTATAGAGGTGGTCAGTAATTGTTTTCTGAAGGATAAAACAGAATAACATCCTCTAGTTTAACCTCTGTAGATACTATTTTCCCCTCTTCCCATCACTGACTGCTTATTTTGTGTCTCATTAGCTAATTGACCATTTTCTCTGGTATTTAATAAGATTCCACTCTGTTTCTGGCAAAGCATTTGTGCTAATAATTTCTGGCTCAAGTTCTTTCTATAGCCTCATATGAATGATGACTTGTTGCTTTGCTAAGAGCTCATTTGCTGGATTGTGATTTTGGTTCAAGAAGAATTAACATTTTGCAAAACAGATGGTGGATAATAATTCACCACACCTTGAAAATTTCAATGCTGCTGCTGCTGGAAGGAAAGCCAGGTTCATTTGACAGGTGTTCCACTGCACTCGCTATTGTTTGAGGTAATATAAAACTTCCCTCTCCTGTATGCCTTGAATTTTTTGCAAAATTTGTAATACCCTAAATGCTTTCTGAGTTGGGGACAGCATCTTCCTGTAGGGCAAGTCTTTCTGTGTGAATCCAAAAAAAAAAAAAAAAGGCAATCTCTGGTCCTGTCCATCACTTCTTTGGTGAGAGAGAAAATTACATAATTTTTGCTAACTTTAAAAATACTCTTTGCCAAATCAAATCCAGGGCTTAAAACTACATTTCTAAAGCATGCATTCTGACTCAGCAACTAAGAATAAGACTGAAAATTTTCTTTTTTAAAAAGATCAACTAGGGCTTCCCTGGTGGCACAGTGGTTGAGAGTCTGCCTGCCGATGCAGGGGGACACGGGTTCATGCCCCGGTCTGGGAGGATCCCACATGCCGCGGAGTGGCTGGGCCCATGAGCCATGGCCGCTGAGCCTGTGCGTCCGGAGCCTATGCTCCGCAACGGGAGAGGCCACAACAGTGAGAGGCTCGCGTACCGCAAAAAAAAAAAAAAAAAGATCAACTAAACAGGCTTCCACAGCTATACAGTTGTTTACAAATTCACATACTCAAAGGAGTTACACTACTATGCTTTAAGCAGACTAAGGGTAGGTGGAAATTTGACCTCAATGTTACCTTTTGAGGATCTATTCTCTCCTGGGCACTGTGCGCAGCCCATGATGAAGAGGCACATCTAGGAGGAAAACTTCCTCCAGAATGATGCAGAAAAAGTGACAGGCTAGAAGGGTCCAGCATTATCAAAGAAAGAAGATTAAGACTACATACAATTTGATTTGTTTTTATGCTTAAAAAGTCCTTCCCGGGCTTCCCTGGTGGCGCAGTGGTTGAGAGTCTGCCTGCCGATGCAGGGGACACGGGTTCGTGCCCCGGTCCGGGAAGATCCCACATGCCGCAGAGCGGCTGGGCCCGTGAGCCATGGCCGCTGAGCCTGCGCGTCCGGAGGCTGTGCTCCACGA
Source organism: Hyperoodon ampullatus (assembly GCF_949752795.1). NCBI lineage: Eukaryota > Metazoa > Chordata > Mammalia > Artiodactyla > Ziphiidae > Hyperoodon > Hyperoodon ampullatus. Next base: position 119,155,055 of record NC_136916.1, on the reverse strand, counting down.
TGGGAGAGGCCACAACAGTGAGAGACCCGCGTACAGCAAAAAAAAAAAGTCCTTCCCATTGTGATTTTGGAATTCAACTATGAAGATTAAGAGGTGAACCTCGCAGAGGTAAAAAGCAAACTCTAAGAATGCAAACCATGTACTCTAAGGACATATACAGGAATAAAATTCTTGAAGCAAATAAAGGAGCATCTGTGGCAAAAAGCCAGGTATTTATCCTCCAACTCCCCTCCTCCAGGGGGGTATTCTGAGGGGTGTTCTACACTGTACCCCAGAGCTTGCAATACAATTAAATCCCAGTGGTAAATTGATTGACTCACCTTATGCTTCCTTCCTTCTCTTGCCTATCTCATGTCCCCACTCCCTTGTCAGTCCTTCCTTGGATCATCTCCAAAGAAACTACTTTCACACAAATCCTTGTCTCAGTGTCTGCTTCTGAGGAAACCCAACCTAAGATGATACGTGTGTCCGTGAGTCCCTCTGAACTATAAAAACACCCTATTTCTCCATTTTCTACTGTGATAGGCAGTGAAGAATAAGAAGCAGTATAAAACTCAGTCTGAGAATATAAAAGGGCTCTAGTCCTCCTGAAAAGGGGCTATTTAGTATAGATGGAGGTCAACTTCATCCATACTATGTATTAGTTTCCTAGGGCTACAATAACAAATAACCACAAACTTAGTGGCTTAAAACAACAGAAATGTATTTGCTCACTGTTCTGAAACATGGATGTCTAAGACGCTCCCTCTGAAGCCTCTAGGAAAGGAGCCTTCCTTGCCTCTTCTAGCTTCTGGTGACTCCTAGCAATCCTTGACATTCATTGGCTTGCTGCTGCATCACTCCAATCTCTGCCTCTGTCTTCACATGGAGTTCTCCCATGTATGTCTCTCTTGTATCTTCACATGCATTCTTGTAAGGACACCACTCATGGGATTTAGCACCCTGCTCCCGCCCCAGTCCAGTATGATTTCTTCTTAACTTGATTACATCTATAATGACCCTATTTCCAAATAAGATCACTTTCAGATACAGGAGGTGTGGATTTGAAAATATCTTTTGGGGGGTACAGTTCAACCCACAACATGCCATATCTACCAGCTTAACAGAAAATCAAGTCAGAAAAATCCTTACTCAGAAAAATCAGTTGTCAGAAATCCAGAAGTCCAATATGCAGATCAAGTCTAACATAGGCACTTTAAAAGATGCACCTGAGTTTAAAGAAGAACATCCTCAGCATCCCAAGGATTTCCAAAATGTAAATTCCCTACTCACTCATATATATTAAACATGATGATGATGATGATGACAGCAATGATGATGATGATGATGATGAAAATAATGATGGTGGTGATGATAGTTCTAAAAATCTACTCCAGTCAGGAATATAGCTTATGGCACAGCTAGAATATACAGAAAACTCATGGCCAATTCTTTATACTTAAAACTGTGTCTTATTTTACTTTCTAAGCTAGTTATAGTTCATAGTATTTTTGCTTTGAGAATTCAGTGGCTGCCTTGGATCTCTATTCCTCTCTCCCCTGAAAATAGTAAAAGTAATTTTGACATGACAGTGTCTTCCCTAGATGAGGTGAGAGCCAAAAGTAGCAGTTCATCAATCCCTCACAGTCCCTTAACTTAGCTAAATCCTGTTTCTCTCACTCTGAGAAATGCAAACAGCCAGGAAGAAAGCAGCCCATGACCTTTTCACCATCAGTCCCTTGAAATGAGTGCATCCCTTGTAAAAGGCAATCCCTTTCTCATCTTTATAAGCACATCTGGTTTCCAAATTAAATACTCCCAAGTTCTTGAGTAATTCACAAACCAGTGATGACATCTGAGCCACATAAACTTACATTCAGCTTTTTTGATGCAATTTCTTTTTTTTTTTTTTTTTTGCGTTACACAGACCTCTCACTGTTGTGGTCTCTCCCGTTGTGGAGCACAGGCTCCGGATGCGCAGGCTCAGCGGCCATGGCTCACGGGCCCAGCCACTCCACAGCATGTGGGATCCTCCCGGACCGGGGCACGAACCCGCGTCCCCCGCATCGGCAGGCGGACTCTCAACCACTGCGCCACCAGGGAAGCCCGCAATTTCTCTTTTGATTACTAATGAGAAAGCATTGAAAAAGAAAGGGAAGGTTATTGAATAACCAGAGCGAAATGTTCATCGCTAATTATCTGAAAGCGCAAAGATCCAGCATCCTGATTAGCGCAGGCCTGGAAAAAGCACAAAGTAAAAACTGGATGTTTATTCTTCAATTAGAGAGCAGAATAATTATGGCTTCCCAGATATCCTGGCAAGCAACTCTTCAACTTCATCACTCCTTGAGCAGAAAAGTAATTTAAAAGACGAAGAAGTGCTCATTTAGTGTCTAGGAACATACCATCAAAATGCTCTAGTGTGGAAGGCACTCCTGACTTTTTTCACCGTTTATCTCTTAACCAAATCAGTCTCCTGCTGAGATAAAAACAAAAACGGCTGTTCACAAAATTATATATGCAGTGCTATCTCAACTATTTAAAAATGTACATAACATTTTTAGAAGAAAAGAAAATATTTTAGAGGAAAACAACAAAACGCTGACTGTGGTCATCTTTGAGGATGCAATTATGAGTGCTTTATTACTTTCTTTTCGATATTTTTGTGTTTTCCAAGTTTTCTACAATGAGCATATATTGTTAGGATTTTATCATTAGTGGTTTAATATGTGTTTAATGCTTATAACATACATGACACTATGCCAAGAAAATTGCACATGTTATTTTATATAATTCTGACTGAAAGGGGGAATAAAGAACCTATGTAGGAAGTATTAACCCTATTAGGTAACTTGCCAAGGATCACTTAGCTGATATATGGTAGAGTCTGGATTCAAATCCAAGTCTACATAATTTAATTCTGTCCCCCATGTATTGTTTTCATAATCAGAGAAAAGGGGCTATTCTAAAAACAGTATCTGTTAAAAAAAATTCAACTGCATAAACTTTAAAGATCTTATTCAACAATTTAAAGCTTTATTCAACGATTCACAAATCGGGCAGCATCCAGTCTAGCAGACAGAAAGGAGCTCTGAAGGGTTGTACAAAATAAAAGACTTTAACAGGCAGAAGGGATTAGGAATAAGGAAGTTATACAAGGCAAAAAAAAAAGGATTGGTCCCTGCAAGGTTACTTTCCTTTAGGGGATGGCAGGTGCTGATCAGGCAATTCCTACTGGTTTACTGGTTTAAGATTCCATTTCTGGGAGAGCTGAAACTATAATTAAGTCTGGGTTTGGTGATGTGTGGCTTAGCATAAGTGACTCCATTTGGGGCCTGTTGTGTTACTTTTAACAGTACCTGAGATAGCAAAAATAGTGGAATCAACATGTATAAAACAAGCTGCCTAAAATGCAAATAAAACAATACACCTAGAGAGGATAAAAATCTGTAAAAATAATTTATCTCAGGTTTGCACAATGTCAATTACCAGATATTCAGTGGTCTTACAGTATGAAAATGCATATTACCACCTACACACTTGATACAGTGCCTGGAAATCAATAGTCATCACAGGTAGGTTCCGCAAGTCTTTGAAGAGGGCAGCACAATGACCTAAGTCTGAGCCAATCTCCACCACTTACAAAGCTTTATGACCTCAGTCCGTTTATTTGTTCTTTCTGAGATTCCATGTTTCCATTTGTTCTTTCAATTAGCCATTAATTCAACACATATTTCTCGTATGCCTAGTATGCCAGGCATTATGCTCGGTCCCAGGGTGAGTGCAGTGTCCTCGGTACTGCACCTATGACTAAAGATAATAATGCTTGCTTCAGGTGGGGTTGTCACTAGTACCACATGAAACAAAGTGTCTGACACAACACTTGACATGTGGAACGAGCACAATAAGTTTTACCGCTGGTATAGTCTCAGTTTTTCCAGCTATAAAATGGAATTTATCTTATCCAACTTGGCTGGATGTGAGAGTATTGATCCCCATAATCCTTTAATTATACATTTGCCCCCGTCCAGAAAAACACCTTGATTTTTAAAAGATGCTTCAGAGAAATGGAGATCGGAGGATAAGATGAGAATATAGATATTTTATACAAGGATTGCAATAGATTAAATTCCACTTACTTTAAAATGTTTCATTTTGACTATCAAAATTTGCAATGCCATATTTATAACCCCCTGTCAAAACTGAGACTTCACTAGGAAAACTCGAAGAATATTTATTAGGCAGGTTCTTATGATCTTAGTTTCTATGATATAAGAAGTTAAGGGAAAAGTTTGATAAGAACTATGTTAAGTAAGTTCCTTTTTTAAAAGGTTTTCAGATAGACATCTTGAGATCTAAGTCAAAGTAAGTTCCTTCCCTAGCCAGAAATATGTTCGTGTACGTGTGTCAAACGATATATATTTCCTGTGATGTACATTCAGTACCTTGTGAGCATGACATTTGAAGATATATCAAGGAATTTACATTGATTTTCTCTAATACTCCAAGCACGCCTTCTAGAAAAGTTAGACATCTCCTCCATCAGCCACTGAAGCTAGGAAACATTAGGCAGTGTACCAAGTTATACTAGTAAGTGTCAATAGTAAGTGTCAAGGCCTGAATGTGACCCCGATTGTCTAACTTCAAAAATTAACCTTTTTTGATAACGCCACACCCAAGCTCCAGCAACAGAAAATTCATTACTGCCCAAAGCAGTTCCTTTTTTCTTTTAAAAGCTCTTACAATTCAGAGTTCCTTCTAACATTGAGCTGAAATCTAGCCCCTTCTAGTAGTCACCATTAGCTCTAGTTTCACCCCATTGTTAAATTAGTTAAGCTAATTCCTCTTCTGCTTGAAAGCTCTTCAAATATTCGGAAGCACCTTTCATTTCACCCCTTCTCCTCTACCAAGTTTTACTTTCTGCAAAACTGAAGAGCCCCATTTTCCCACTGCTCCTTAGATTACATTGTTGTGAGTCCCTGCATTCTTCCTACGCGGTTCCACTAATCATAGTCTCATTTGTTTATATCACTTTTAAAATGTGATGCAAAGAGCTGAAGACAATACCACAGGTGTGGTCTGAAGAGTACAGAGTTGGATTTCATTATTGCCATCCTTGTCCTAGATATTATACTTCTATTTATGTAGCTCAATAGCAAATTAGCTATCTTATTCCAGCTACTTCATGCTGCTGATTCACATAGTATTTGCTGTAATTATTATACTGAAGCTTCCAGGTCTTTTTCACATGTGCAACTATGAACCCACATTTTCAACATTCTATTCCTGTGTCTTGCTAACATGACTTTTTCTGTTAAGCTACACCTCAGTTCTTTCTTTAACCTACAGGAAATCACTATCACCAAATGCTCATTCTGGTGCTGCTAAAGTTCTAGACTACTGCTTTCTAAACAAGGCTAGCTTCACGGACATGTGTTTGCAAAGTCCCACACTCAGATGGGTCCCTCACTCAGTTTAATGCTCTCCTGTCACCATCTAGAAATTCTTAACAATTTTATTTACTTATTAAATTTTTAATTTATCTAAATGTAGAATGACATTAAATAGTAAGTTAAAAAAATATCATGACAAGTCAAGATAGAGACCACAGAAGAAAGAACAAAGCTTTATATTTTGGCATGTTTAATAGCCCTTTTACTTGCTTTTTGAAAAAGGGGTCTCACATTTCCATTTTGCACAGGGCCCTGTGCAAAATACTACAGCTGGCCCTGTTCCCAGGGTGGATGTTCAAAATACTTAACAATAAGTACAGCATGGGCCCCACTTATTGGAAAGGTACCTAACCAATCAGAAATTGGTGCTAATTGGTATGTAGAACTGCAGCATACCAGTTGAATAGTGGCCTTGCTGCTTTCTGTTGAGGTGACACAGTTTCCTAGAGAAGCATGTGACATTATAGAATCCCTTGATGTACACTCAACTACCTCAGGCCTGAGACATCAGTCCTGCTTTCTCTCTCCCCACTTAACTGTCTCCAAACTGCCCCATCTCATCAAATTATCTTTGTTCATTCCTTGTTCTGAACTTGAAAGATAAACAAACAAAAAACATTATTTCCAAGAAATAATGAAAGTGAAAATTCTATTAGAAGCTTGCAAAAGTTCTGGAAATCATTAGCTGATTTACCATTTCCCATAGAGACCATACCAATGTCAGACCTGTTGCATTTTTCATTTCTTAACTTCATGCCTTGAACGATTTCTGGTAGAAGAACCTTGGGGCACTAGATGCTCTTCTAAAGACAAGGGGAGGGGTAATAGTTAAAAAAGTTTTCAGGGACTTCCCTGGTGGTCGAGTGGTAAAGAATCCGCTTCCAATGCGGGGGGCACAGGTTCGATCCCTGGTCTAGGAACTAAGATCCCACAAGCCATGGGGCAACTAAGCTCACGCGCCACAACTACTGAGCCCGTGTACCTCAACTAGAGAGAAGCCTGCATGCTGCAACAAAGAGCCTGAGTGATGCAACTAAGACCCGATGCAGCCAAAAATAATTAATTAATTAATTAAATATATATATTTTAAGTATTCATACATCAGTCCTCTGATGAAGGTCACAGAACTTTGCCTTCCAAAAGTACTCATCATTATTGGTGTTATTGCATATAGAGATTTGGGAACGTGCAGTTGAAATGCAATTATAACAAGGAAATTCTCTGATTCTTCTTCTTTCTGAAGTAAGTATAATCTCAGTATCCAGTGCCATTTCCTCATTGACCAATAAATACTCACTCACTCACCTGCCCTGACTTCCATCCTGGTCCTGTCCAGGCCTTAGACAACAACCACATTGAAAAGTCAGATTATCATCACTCTTTATGTATATCCTCATCTGTAACATTTCCTCAACTAATACCCCACTTCCTAAAACATCCTCCCCTCTCTCTTCTATATGCCCCATATATCTTTAAGGTTTTAGTTAAAGTTCCATTTCTCTGTGAAATTCTTCTCCTCTCCACTACTAAGTTTCCTGCACTACTCTTTTCAGACTTTCTATTCTAAAGGCCTTATGTCTCAATATCTTAATAAGATCCAATGTATCTGTTTCATAATTAGAGAGCATCCATAGTTCAAGTACAGTGAAGGCTGATTAAAAAATTTCTAGTCATGTACATCTACAAAAGATTAAAATCTATTCAATATGACAGAAAGAACATTAGCTCTGAGTTTAAATTCCACTTTTCCTATTTTCTAGTATGTTATCTTTGAAAATTCCTTTACCTTTATGAACATATATGTTTATTTGTAAAATGATAATACCCACCTGGTAGGGGTGTTACATGACAATCAATACGTACAATACCTGGCATAGAGCAAGCACTTACTAAATAATAGCTATCAGTATTTGAAAGCACTCTACCACAACTTGCCTGATTATTCATCATTTCAATTCAAGTCAGTACTAAAAATAGATAGGGCCTCCCTGGTGGCGCAGTGGTTGAGAGTCCGCCTGCCGATGCAGGGGATACGGGTTCGTGCCCCGGTCTGGGAGGATCCCATATGCCGCGGAGCGGCTGGGCCCGTGAGCCATGGCTGCTGAGCCTGCGCGTCCGGAGCCTGTGCTCCGCAACGGGAGAGGCCACAACAGTGAGAGGCCCGCGTACCACAAAAAAAAAAAAAAAAAAAAAATAGATAATGTTTTCTACCACCAACCAATTTTGTGGGAGATAAATAAATAAATAAGTCTGATGCTTAGGAAGGCCATTATAAGAGAATAATATTTGTTAGTGAAACAGAGAACATGTTGGTGAGAGCTAAAATGAAAACAATGGCTCAGGAGACTAGAAATAGATGTGTGGGTATATTAAGAGAGTACAATATGTCCTGGGGTATCAAGAGGGACCTCATGGTTTCTTGGTCCCCACAGGAAGAAAGATATAAAATAACCTGTATTTCTTCAGAGGGTCCCTTGAGGAATATCTTGAATGCCCCACTCCTGCTGGCCAGGCATTCAAAACCCCTACTGGTCTGGTGCAGATTAAAAATTATAGGACACAGATGAGATTTATGTGACAGCCTCATGCCTCATTTTTCTCACCCCAGTGACCTTAGTTCCCAGAATGCCATTTTTTGTAAAGTGTATCAACACTAGAGAATTTAACAGGTTGTCTTCATTTTGCTTATTTCTCCAAAATCCTACTCTACAAACTTTTTGGCCTTTCAGCTGCAGAAATTATTTCTCAGGGATACATAAAAATGTCAGTATTACCAGGCGGTCTGATGATGCACGACACACTTCTTGCTAGAGCAAAGGCGATGAGGAAGGTATTGCTTTGAATCAAACACTGACACAGGGCCAAAAATTATGGCATGTAATACATTCGCCAATGGAATAGGTTACAAATGTGTGGGGAGTTGTGATGATGCATATATGAGATATGTATCACACATCGGGAAAGCCAAGCCAAACTGTAAGGTGAGAACTTGAAGAACCTCTCAAAATTGTGCTCACGTTAACTAAATTGGAATTTTGAATTAAAATGCATTGCATATATGTTTGAGGCACTTAGGGGAAGGAATAAGGAAATATGCTCCTCCTTCATTTTGCTAATTTCTATTTATCCTTCAGACCTCAACTCAGCAATTACCTTCTTCAAGAAGCTTTCTGTGATCACCACTGCATCCCTCAACACCACCCACCACTGCTGCCACCACCATCATTGTTGCTTCTGCCACTCACAGACACCACCACCACTACAGCCCGATCTACTTAGGTAACCCTGTGCACGTCTCTTATGAGGCTATATATCACACTACATTTAATGGTTACTGGCTATTCTCTCACTAGACTTATTTTTTGGTGTCAGGGACTGCTTTTGTTCATCTTGTCCCACACCCCCTCCCCAGTGCCTAATAACTAGCCTACCTAGAGTAGGTACTCAACAAATGTTTGCTGGATGAATGAACAAACCTAAAAATAGAATTACTGTTTAGAAATGCTTGCAGTATGGAGTGTCTTCTTTTTAACAAATTATAGCCAGATTCTCACAGAAATTACCTAGTAACTTCATTAATTCTTTCCAGCCACTAAGGATCTCTAAAGAAGCAATTTACTGAATGATACTCTAGTGACCAGAAAGAGGGAATGTGGCTAATTCCAAAAGAAGGTTTCCATGCAGAGTTTGCCCACAGGAAAAATATGACTAAATACTTTTTAAGACCACAGATTGGGGAGCAGTAGATAAATTCAGCAGGCTGTGTCTTTCCAGACTGTCTAAGGATTGTTAAATTGCTCACCAATGACTCTTGAAAAATAAGGGGGACAATCTGAAGTTATTTTGTTCATTTCTAAGGGTTGTTCCTTTTCATTGTGAGACTCGCACATATTTGAAAAGCAATGGAAGAAACAGGAAAAAGGGGGGAGTATGGACACCAAGGGGGGGGAAGCGGGGGAGGGGGGTGGTGGTGGGATGAAGTGGGTGATTGGGATTGACATATACACACTAATATGTATAAAATAGATAACTAATAAGAACCTGCTATATAAAAAAATTTTTTTAAAAGGAGTGGGGGGGAAGTGAGGCAGAGAGATAGGAAGAGGGAAATGGAAAAGTTAAAAAAAAAAATATATATATATATATAAACCCAATATCACATTAGTCATTACTGCCAAAAACCAGCATAAGTTTGGAGTCCACTCACTTGCTGTATCTGATTCTAATTCTACCACTAACAATGTGACATTAAGAATGCAACTTCGGGCTTCCCTGGTGGCGCAGTGGTTGAGAGTCCGCCTGCAGATGCAGGGGATGCGGGTTCGTCTCCCGGTCTGGGAAGATCCCACATGCCGCGGAGCGGCTGGGCCCGTGAGCCATGGCTGCTGAGCCTGTGCGTCCAGAGCCTGTGCTCTGCAATGGGAGAGGCCACAGCAGTGAGAGGCCCGCATACCGCAAAAAAAAAAAAAAAAAAAAAAAAAAAAGAATGCAACTTCACCCCTGTCTCTTTTCCATAAGTTTGGGGCGCTAGTGTTGTTTACCCAAAGGTCCCTTTACATTCTATGATTTTATAAGCTTCTACAAATAAGCGCTGAGTATTCTCTGTTTTCTCAGCTCTCTCCCTCTCACTCAATTAAAAACCCAAGGGTCCATGTGAAGAAAAGTACTACAAATGAGCACCTACCCAGGGATCTCAGAGGTTGTTTGTTTACTTGTTTTTTAACCCACACGGTGAAAGAGAAGTTGCTTCATTCTGCTGCCAAACTTGAGGAGAGTTATAGGCACCATAACTATGTTTGAATTTTAAGTCCTTTATCAATCAAATTCCCCCAGGGTTTAGTGCTAATCTCATTCCAATAACTCAATACCTTACAACAAAAAGAAAATAAGAAAGACAAACAGACTAAGACAGAGTTACATGGCTCTCCTGGCTGTTGTTGTCACCTATTCCTTTAGTCAGTATGTTCCCAGAGAAAAGATCAATGTAGCCAAGGGAATAAATAAAATATATGTAATAATAAAATATATGCAACTTCACACATCTATTTATTTACTATCCAGCATCCACCAGAGAGGAAGAATCTAACCAATTTTCACTCCAGCCCTTTCCTCAAATCAGAGAACAAACATAAAGAAAAAAGGGGAGGAGAAACGTGGCAAAGAGGAAAGAAACGGTTGATTTTAAGAATTATGTGCACCACGTACGACCATGCTTTTGTATCTTATTTACTTTGTTGTTGCTTTTCTAATTACGTTATTAGTAAAAGGTTTTTTTTAAGTTCCAACCTGCTTCAACTGACAGATATTTTGCCCTCGCTGAAGAATCAAGAGCAGAGGGAATGACTCAGGAAGCTGAGGTGAAGATCTGTAGATCTGGGACAGTGAGGGAAGTCAGCCCCTTGAAACAGAACTGAGCATTCCTTTTCCACTTGGGTATACCCTTATATATTTGCTCCTTCAAAGCTGATTTTCTCTAAGATATTAAATAACTTGAAACTCCTAACTGTAGAACTTTTTATACACTCAGTGCACCCATTTATAATTTTATCTATAGTAAAGTAAAAGTAAGGGACTTAGGAAAATAGCTACCAGAGATCTGAGACAATAAATTCTGTTGGTACATGTATTATTCTCCATAACAATATTTTTAATAGATCTTTATCAGCGTATAATTGCTTCACAATACTGTTAGTTTCTGTTGTACAACAAAGAGAATCAGCCATATGCATACACATGTCCCCATATCTCCTCCCTCTTGTGTCTCCCTCCCTCCCACCCTCCCTATCCCACCCCTCTAGGTCATCACAAAGCACCGAGCTGATCTCCCTGTGCTATGCCGCTGCTTCCCACTAGCTAACTATTTTACATTTGGTAGCGTATATATGTTAAGGTTACTCTCACTTCGCCCCAGCTTCCCCCTCCCACCCCATGTCCTCAAGTCCATTCTCTATGTCTATTTCTTTATTCCTGCCCTGCATAGATTCATCAGTGTGGGGTGTTAAAAAAAAAGAGAGAGAACAATAATAAAGTAAAAAAATAAAATTAGACTAGGAAACTAACAGATATGTTAGAAAGAATATAAAAACAAAAATATAGATGAATCAACAACTGGAAGGTACAACAGTACCACAATAGTAAAAGAAAGGAGGAGGGAAAAGAAAAAGGAAAAAAAGAAAGTGGGGGGAAAGGCCTTGGCTGTGGAGGGCGTGGCCTAAGCAAGGGCGAGGTTTGGGTGGTGGGCAGGGCCTATGCTCAGGACCCACAGAGCTGGAAAAGGACCTGGGCACTGTGCGGGGTGGGGCTTAGGCTCAACGGAACAGAAGGGGTCCAGGCATGCCCCCACCCCTGGTCTCAGAGGGTGGGGGACCCACCTGGGAGCCCAGCAGGCTTCCTGGGCTCGAGTGGGGAGGGCAAATGCCCTCCTCTCCTCTCCTGCTCTTCCAGTGTCTCCGGGAGGGCTCCTCGTGCCTACCTCTCCTGTTCTCCCCTCAGCCTCCCTCCTATGCCCCCAGGACCCAGGCAGCCTGGAGGGGCCTTTGGAGGGCAGGACTGGCCTGGGAGCTCAGCAGACTCCCCAGGCTTGAGTGGGCCAGGCGATCGCCCTCCGCTCCTCTCCCCCTCCTCCCGGAGGGCCCCTCCTGCCTGCCTCTCCTGATCTCCCCAGCCTCAGGGGTGCCTATCCTGTCTGGCTTCCACTTCTTCTCCCCCTTCAGTCCCCCCATGTCCTACCAGTTCACTTGGGGGTTCCTCCCATCTCTTTGGGCGTCAGGGTCCCCCATCAATGGCTGGCAGGCACCCTAGTTGTGGGGAGACGCTAACTTGGCATCTTCCCACACCGTCATCTTGACTCCACACCCCATAACAATATTTTTGTAATGGAAAAACATACATATATCTCTGATATTAACTGAGCTTTAAAGCTTTCATTATCTCAAAAGAGGGGATTTTTTCATCCCTATTTCCCAAGATGAGCAAAGGATCCCTTGAGGATCCCACATGAAATTAACCCAGCAATAAACCAGTGATGTGCTGGTACACCAGCTCTCCAAATAAAAAAGCCCTGATCTGTAGTATTTGCTACAGGATGTAGTTTCCATGCTATAAATATTCCTACCACGGCCAGTTAAAGCTACCAATGTTTTAACAAACAACTTGCAAACACTTGATTATTTGAATATCAGTTCTGAGAGCCAGTGCGAGTTGATACAAGTCAGTTCCAGCACACCAGCATCACATAATTAAACAACTTAAGAATTCCATTCAGAAAGTAAATTCATTTATTTAAATAACTTGAATAAGTCATCAGGCTTCACAATTTCCTCCTTCTAGATTTTCAAATACTGACTTCCTGAAAATGTCACCAAAATAACCTGTTAAAAGAGCAACGTTAAGTTTATTGCTTACTAAGGTATGGGAGATCACTTCCTTGAGAGATTCTTGGTAGCATTTCAGAGAAAGGAGAGCAAAGATAGGCCATTTATAAGGTTTTTAGGGTCTGGTTTAGGCAGGGTTTTTTTTTTTCTATTTTTTGTAAAAGGTGGAGAGGGGAGTTTGATTAGGATAAGTCAGACTTTTGACATAATAGTTTAGGATTGGTGAACACAACAAGGCAAGGGTTTCAAAGTGAATATTGAGGAATAAACCGTCATTTGATGTTATCCATCATTCAGAAAAGGACTATTTATTCTGATGAGGGTACATTGAGTAGTCTAGTGTTCAGATGAGTGGATTTGGGGAATGTTCCTGAAATAATAAAGTTACTTGCAACTTTCTCTTTCCGGGCAAGAGTTTCCTGGAATCTTAAAAATTATGCTAACGAGGTCAAATGGACCTCGTTAATGAACACAGCCAAATAATAAAGCTCTGTATGGTTGTACCAGGTTTTGATTCCCAGAACCAAAGGTCCATGAACCTGGAGGCTTCTTTGCATGCAAACTAGTGATTTCCCTGTCAAGATTAGGAAGGAGCCACCGATTTTTCCCCCCCAGGTCATGGGGATATAAATAGTTGATGAATCCTTTGAAGATACCCACAGAAACCTGACAAGTATTCTGGAGCTCCAAAATGTAGAAAGAATAGCAGGGCATAGAAAGTTTAGACATTTGTCAGGCTGGTGTAATCAGAGAATTCACAGCTAGTCCTTCCACAGAAATGTTGCAAAATATCTACCACTCCCCTTTCTCCTCTTTGTGATACATACTAATCTGCTTTAAAATACAGATTTCTCAACATAGAGTCCCACTAACACACTGTCTCTAATATTTTAGTGTGAATGAATTGTTTTATTCATTGGTTCAGTCTATCAATCATTCAATCAAACAACAAAGTGTCTATTAACTTTCAGATTGTGTTTAGCAGGCAGTCACCAAGATGGATATAATTTTTAAAAAATATATTCAATTAAAGGGAAAAAACAAGGGGTGCAAAATATTACTATCATTGGTTACAGAATCTCCACTGCTCATGAACTTTCCACTTTAAAATTTCTTAATAAGCTTGAGAGAAGCAACAATATGTCAACCTTGCCTGCCCTTAAATAGTGGTCTTGAATACTTACTTCAGTACAGGATATTGCATTATTCATAGCCTAAAATGCATAAGGCTATGTATGTTGTTAATGTGGAAACATTTAAGAACATTATGATCCCTGTCATATTTTATGGGCACATAAACAGTGAAAGTTATTTCAAAAACTTTCGTAAGAAGAGGCATAAAATTATAATATAAATGAAAAGATTATCACTAATTTTTCATTAAAGTTGCTTCCTTTTCCCATTTTTTCTGGTAAAATCAAATGACTGCTTATTCCACTTTTTCCTTTATTAATTTGAGATACCTTCCATTTACCTGCTTTCATAATCAGATGCATTTTTGTCTCTACTGATATTTGAAATAAAATACCAAATGTTTCCCTCATAAACATTCTCCTCCTGAATAAAATGATACTTTTAGACTACTTCATGTTCCCTCCCCCTGCCCCATGAGACATTGGGAATACTTTTACTCTGCCCCCTCCAAGCCAATTCTTGCTTTTGCTGAGATAGTTTGCTACATTTTTGTACTTTTTTAGCCTAGACTATTAGACTTTTCTTGTAGTAGGTTCCTTCCATTTCAGAGTCTGGATTCAGCTCTTACATTATGCTCTTCCAGACAACTTATCATTTTCTATTTAATGGATAATTTAAATTGATTCTCCCTGTTTTCTCTCTTCATCTTCCCTTGTTTTACTTTCTGATATGGTTCATTTCTTGTTTAATTGGAGTCTTTTACCAAGTGGTTTTCTGAGAAGGAATACACAGTGGATAAGCTCAGCTCCTTATACAAAACTAAACCTTATTTATTAATGGTGGTCATGTCATACCTGATTAAATAAGATTTATTCTCAGATATGACACTAAAGGTATGGATTCAGTTGCACAATTTGTCCAATTATATTGTAGTAAAAAGGAGGTCAGACTTTTACTGAACCTCTGCAAACAATATTATGGCTATTGAAGGAAGAACACTAAGTATAGAAGCATTTCTGAATTCTGAAGGGTCAGTGAGAACCAGCTACCATTAAAATATTTATTTCAGTTTTAAAAAGCAAGATTTACTAAACTGGGGCATAGTGATATTTTAAGAACAAAGAGAAAGAACTTACTCATATGCATTAAAAAATGGAACATTAAAAACCATGCCAACTAAATTTCAAATAAATAACCACAATTTAATTTCCTTTATCAGTTTGTTTAGTCACACATAATTCACTTTTGTTCCACTGGATCCTGGGCCAAAGAGTCTGCTTTCATCATATATATCTGCTTCAAGACTGGAAAAAGTCCTGGAATTCCTAACAGTCCATTGGTAAAATCTGAAAGTCATCTAAGCATTGAGAGCTCAGAAATATATATCCAAGGATCTGTTCTTTAAAGTGTCAATATAGTGTCTGATAGAGTCCAACCCATGAGACTCTAAAACTGTCCTTCTTTGTTGAAGATACATCATACTAGTCTGTAGTGTACAAAATAGCCTTCAGGCAAACATCTAAGGGAAGCTGAAACTTGTTCAATAATGAAACTGAATGTGGTCAACTTAATACAGTGACTAATAGTATCAGAATGGAGGAAAATAATATTCTCTAATGGAGTACAGTATATAACTATTTCATAAGGGTTTGATCAATGTTTTTCCTGAGAATAGAAATAATGAGAGCACCAACAAATCTCAAGCGTTTTCTCACAAAATGTACAATTCCTGAAATATTTATCTTAATAACATTTTTCCTATATAAACTTAAAAAGGGAAGAGTCAGCATGTCTTCTGATTTAACAATTATTCTCATGTAGTTTTTACAATGGTGTCAAACTAATTGTGAAATATGGAGTATACCAAACACTCCTATTTATTTCTAGCATTCTTATAGGTATAGGTAAAGTTAAGGTATAAATATAAGGTAAAATAATAAATCTTTTTTATTTTCTAGGGCCCTCTGTTAACTCTCAAAGACAGTTTTAGATGTAAAAGATGTACTGATTTTATTTTTCTAGTTTTAGGGTCTAAATCAAAAGAGTTATTAGAAGAGATTTGCATAGTTAATTAAGATAACATCATATTTTAAAATAACATATTTTAAAATGTTATTTTAAATATGTTAAATTAAATAACATATTTTAAAATATGATATTTTAAAATAACATCAAGCAAGGTAACATGATTGTAAGGAATTTTAACTCTTTCACAAGTGAAGGATCTTTGTTCTTTATTTTTGCTTTTTAAAAAATAATTAAGAACATTACAAAAAGTTAATGCAAAACAGAAAAAATTATTCTGATGAGATATGGAGTCTCTACTATCTGAATAGAGGTACAGAATAACATTCACAGAGGGTATAGAATAACATTTTTCTATCCCTTGTTAAGATTAATTTATTATTTTCACAGAGAGAAAGCTAAATTCTAGTTTTTTTAATTAATATGATATTTGGCAGTAAAAGATTCACAAGCTCTTTTTTGTTTCTTAAATTATCTTGTAAATAAATTCTTCAAAATTGAACTGTGCCAAAATTTTAATACATTTCATAGTTTTTTTTCAGACTAAACTATTATAATTCAAGGCAAATAAAATCACCTTCCTCAAATTCTCTACAACTTGCTGTACATACTCAGATTTTTGTCCTTCACTGTGCTCTCTTGAGAATATTCTGGAACAAACACACTTTAATGTAAGATTAAATCACTCCTTTTTTTCTTAAAAAAACAAAAGTACATACACAGTTGCATTTCTCTCACACTATGGCTCCTACTATAGTCTCAAGCATCCGTATTAATTATAACTTTTATATTGGTACAGCCACTAAATAACTTCTATTTCACAAAGCAAACTAGAAAATAGAAAATTGAGAAATGTATCATACTTAAGAATTTTATCAGTCTAATAAAACTCATGAACACTGATAACAAACTTTCTCCAGATACACACATCCTTTACACCTTCATAAAGTGGCAAAAATAGAACATTCATTAACATGAATATTCCAAAGATATAGCAGCTCTACAGTGTATCAAAATCAGATGCAATACTTACCTGGCAGGGGAGATACCATGATCACGAAGGTGGTTTTCCCAGGGCGAGGCTTATCCATTGCACTCCGGATGTGCTGACCCCTGCGATTTCCCCAAATGTGGGAAACTCGACTGCATAATTTGTGGTAGTGGGGGACCGCGTTCGCGCTTTCCCCTAAAAAAAAAAAAAAAAAAAAATCAGATGCAAAAAGCATATGAACTTGAAATTATGCTTAGTAATCAATGTTTTACTATCAATAGTACTTACAAATTATCTGTGTTATCTACTGATTATCTTTTAAATAACATAATTTTTTAAATTCCAAGGTTTTAAGTTACCTACTGATCTCGGAAATGATGTTCAAACTGACACACTGCAAAAATAATTACTGCTATAAAAGTGTTTGTCAGAATTGTGAAGACAAATTTATAATTTTATAATCTTAAGCATTATGTATCTATAATATTAGTTTATTCGATTAATAAGTCAAAGTAACAAGTTTAGGAATTTTATATTAAACTAGTCTCCTCATGAGAAAACATACCCAAATTGTGTTTTAAAAAATACACTGCATTATAATGACACTGATAAATCAAAAAAAAATTATTAAACCTGTATAATTCATCCAAAGATTCACTTTAATTATGTAAACTTGGATTCTTAATGTGTTCCTAAGCTAGCAGTTTCTGTAAGAAGGATTTTTTTTCCTCAGATGCCTAGTGCATTTAAAGTAGTAAAAGGTTAGTTTCTTTATTTTCTGTGAATTCTAGGAATATTTAATTTATATAAGCATTTGTTCATCTCTAAAAACCAATCAATCAGAACCGAGTTCCTCAAATTTATTATAAACTGTAATCTAATTTATTAATACCCTCCAGAAGTAAGAAAATATTTCCCATTCACACACAAGAGGTAAAGGTTTTTCTGAATTACAAACACACAGCTTTTAGCCCAGTTGTACAATTTTAACTGCAGGTCAAAAGTAAACCCAGAAACCCCAAAATTCATCAGTCTAGATTTCAAGAGTCGTTGCCCTTCCCAACGGTCAACAAATATTTTTCAAATGATTTGAGTGGAAAAGTAGGAAAACAGAAAAAGATTAACAGATCTTTAGGAAAACAGAAAAAGATTAACAGGTCAAACTCTCACCCCTCAGGGACTAGATCTTCATCATCCATTTGACAGAGATCACCAATGGTCAGACCATAAAACCAAATTCCCAACCATTGCTGCCACCAATGGGGAATGGCTTTATTGACCATGCAGGAACCAGAAAAAGCAAAAACACAAAATCAAAAGAGAGAGAGAGAGAGAGAGAGAAATCTGAAGAAGCAGAGCATCAGCAAAGCTAAACTTCTGTTGCTGCTTGGCATTTACTCCAGGGGGCAAGAAATGCTCAAGCAGCTCCTGAGGTGACTTCTCCAAAGAAGCAGCTCTTCAAGTGAGTGCACTTAGGTATTTCAATGGAAGATCTCCAAAATTATTACAAGAATCATTTTCAAAAAGGTAAAACCACAATTCTCATGTGATATGAGCACTTGTCAATGATTTTTTAACTCACTAAATAATGAGAAAAACAGTAAAATATTTAAGAGAGAGAGAGAGCAATTCAATGAGGATTCAGAAAGGTAGGCAGAAAGGAAGGTGGAGTCAGAAAGGAATGTTAAGATAAAATTGCTGAGTATAAAATTGATTTTGTCTTACAGAGCCATAAACTATATCCTTTGGGGTTATCTGTTCCACCAAACAGAAATTATTTTCATCTCTACCAGACAAAAATATGCATATTAATCTCAGCCACTATAGACTTATAAAATAGTTTAGTCAATAGAAAGTCAAGCCCAGCCCTGCACAGAAAAAGCACCCAATAATCCCTTCTACCTAGTCCAACTTTGGGATCACTTTTTTTCTAACAGGAGCTCAAGAATTTTTATCATACCTCAATATATCTTTTTTCACGCACCCTACCAATTTCTGGGGAGCCCTTTCAGAATGCAGATTTAGATCTTTTTTCAAATCAGGGACAATTCCTGCTAGTATTTAATCACTGATTCTCTCTTCAAAGAGAGAGTTCCTCCTTCTCCTTCTAGAACTCATAATGCGTACAGTGGGTCTTATAGAGTCAACCTTCTCTTTTCCCTAATGATTTCCATCTCTTGGTATTTTTCCACAAATTTCTATCTCAAAAGTAACCTTCTTTTTCCAATCAGCCACTGAATTCATTAGTTGGAAAATGTGATTTTTAGTTACAGGAAGTATTTGTGCTATACTTGACTCTTTTAAAATGCCCTGATTCCTACAACTCTGTTTGCCAAGTGTGCGTTCTATTTGTACTCACTACTCACCTTTCTGCTGCTGAGTCTTTAGATCGGTTGTTATTTTGTTGGGTTTTGTGTTTTTTGTTATTTTATGTTTTGTTTTTTTTTTTTGTCCTTCTTGTTGACTCATCAGAGCTCATGTACAACATTCTCTTAGCCTCCTGCATAGAAAGACTCAGCCCACTCATTCACTGACCTATTGTGAGCTGGAAAATCTGGCATATTTATACAAAGCTGATTTTGATCCTCCTTCTCCCACTCTGGGCAAGGTTGGTGGGCACAGACCTCTGTGAAGCTTTTCCCAAGTGCCTCTGCTTCACCTCAAGGGTCTCTAGTGCTGCTTCTCAACTTCTCACCCAGCCCACAGAGAAAGGCCCCCCCGAACAGTTTCCTCACTGGGATTCCCAAAGCCCAAGGGCTCACTTGGATCCAGCTACCTATGTGCTCCATCACACATGTGGAGGCAAAGGAAGCAGGGTTCCACTCGCCATCTTTCATAATTCTTCACCAAGTACAATTTCAAATTCTCCTCCTTCACTGGCGTTGCCTGAAGCCCCCTGAAACTGCTACGTCAGTTTGCCCAGCATGCGGTGTGAGGATGGAGATTGTTCTTAAAATAAGTGGAAACATGAAAATTAAACTGCGTTTGACTAGGAAGGCTAAACTATGTCTTCATTTAGCTCGAAATAAGTAAAATGCTCACGTTTAGACTCTCTACACTGCCAAATCTCAGGCTGGCATTAGAATCGAGTTATCCTCTCTACCGTATGTTCACCATTCAATGAACTTGGGTTCTTTAGTTATTTTTGTTGAATTCCTATACTTGAGGGTAGGACATTTAAAGAATGGGTGAGGTACAAAGCCATACTGAGCCAGAAGAGAGCTTTTGGAAAAATGTGGGAAAAGTTAGAACTTAGGCTTCCACAGAATGAAGAGGTTGTTTTGGATTTTTGGGTTTTTTTTTTTTTTGAATTGCTTGTCTTTTTCTCATGTTGCACCTGCTGCAATAAAATGGACCTGGGGCTGCCTCGCAATGGGACCACCTTAGACCAGCCTTAGACCAGCACTTCTGTAGGCCTTGGAACAAATCGTTCTCCTCTCTGACTTCAGTAGTCTCATTTGGGTGTCTTTCCTCTTTTCACCCAGCGTGTGTGTGATCTTAGGAGACAGACATCAACTGCTATATTGTAGTGGTGGTTGTGGTTCTTAGTGTGTTTGTTAAAGTTTATCTCATCCACTTAGGTCTGACTGCTGTAGATTAAAAACATTTTTGTGACATATTGTGATACAGCTCAGCTCCCAAGGAAACTAAATTTAAGTTTGGAACTACACCTCCAGCTATTTATAGTTTATCTGTACCTGAATTTACCTCTTACATATCACCTTTGCAATCTGATGCAGAGTTAGGAGACATTAATAATGATACTCTACTTAAGATAATGGACCTGGCTTTGTAGAGGTGGAGAATGACACATCCTTTAGGATTACATAAGGCAGCTTTAATGGCCCTAAAAGATTTTATTTCTTCATAAAGAAGAGACAAACTTACAGCACTGTCAGTATGATTAGAACCTTGAAATGGGTTCGGAGATTTTCCTGCCTTGTTCCCGTTTGGTGTCCATAATTATTCAAAGATGCAATAAGAAAACAAACCTTGCTGAATATTTGAACAGTAGCTTGATTCTGCTTTTTTCCCTTTGTAAACAGAAAACAGTGCTTGCTTTTACTTTGAATTATAGCTTTAATATCATTTTACTGTTTTATAAAAATACAAAAACACAAGGAATAATATAAAAGTTATCTACAGTCTCAGTAACTAGAGATAACCTCTGTTAGAATTTGCTGAATTCACACATATATGCATATAGCTAATGAGTCAGTCATTTCTATATATTCAGTCATATCTATGATTTAGACTATGATTTATCTATGATTTATGATTTAAATCTATGATTTAAGGTAGAGCTAGTTTTTAAATAATACAGTCAAGTTTTTTTTTCAAAATCCTATTTGAATTTATATTTTTTCTAATTACAAAATCCAAGAGTAGTATAAGTATTAGTTTAACCTTCTTTTACTTCCCAATTCTTGCCAGTACAGCCCAAGATTATGCACCTAAAATATTATCAAATCAGTTTTCATTCTATCTTTTTAAATTTTTATTCTTGTATTTCATTTGGATAACAATTTAAAATAATTACTTGGGCTTCACTCTATTCATATATCTGGCATCAGTGCTCTCATCATGGTCCTTTAGGATAATCTAATTTTTTTAATTGACATATAGTTGATTTACAATGTTGTGTTAGTTTCTGGTGTACAGCAAATTGATTCAGTTATACATATATATATTCTTTTTCATATTCTTTTCCATTATGGTTTATTACAGGATATTGAATATAGTTCCCTGTGCTATACAGTAGGACCTTATTGTTTATCTGTTTTATATATAGTAGTTTGTATCTGCTAATCCCAAACTCCTAATTTATCCCTCCCCCATCACTTTTCCCCTTTGGTAAACACAAATTTGTTTCCTATGTCTGTGAATCTGTTTCTGTTTGGTCAATAAGTTCATTTGGGGAATTCCCTAGCAGTCCAGTAGTTAGGACTTCGCACTTTCATTTCTAAGGGCGCGGGTTTGATCCCTGGTCAGGGAACTAAGATCCTGCAAGCTACGCGGCATGACCAAAAAATAAAAATTTTTAAAACTTTAAAAAATAAGTTTATTTGTGTCATATTTTAGGACAATCTGGTTTTTTTTATCCTTTCAAGTAACCTGGCTTGAAAACTTTAATTGTTTTTATATGGGGAATTCACATTTTCACCAGAATATGCCTGGAACTCCTCATTTTATTCATTTTATTTAAAACATTTTCCTTAATCTATAGTGTCAGGCATTTTTTTTTCAGATCCAGAAACTTTTCTTTATATGTCTTTGATTATACACTTAATTATACTTTCTATTCATTCGGTCTCACCCTCAAGGATGCCAATTATTCATAGCTTCATGCTCTATTCCCCAAATCTATCATTTTCTTTTTTATAATTTTCTTTTTTTCTGCATTATATAATAGATTCTACATTAACTGTCCCTAAAGGGGATTCTAATTTTGCAGTGGTATTTTAATTTTTATGGATTCTTTTTTTACCATTGGCAACTCTTTTTTAATCTTTATCCACTCCCACTTCAAATACTCTTTCACAGATATCCTTTTTGCCTTTTAATAACTCAAAGCAGGTGTATTTTAAATATTCTTCTTTTACTATGATGACCTTTCACACGTAGTTTTTTAATTGTACTTTGTAGCAGTGAATTCCCTTTTTTATGTTACATGGGGCTTTTTTAAAGGTTCTGTTTGGGGCTTTTTTTCCCCCTTATTTACACATAACTGAATGGAGAGGAATTTTCACCAGGACTGGTGAATACCAAGCAGCAGGGGCAGTCTTTCCTTTATTCCCACTCAGTGTTCCCCAGCTCTGACAGCGTCTCCCTCTCAAGCCCTCCCCTGAACGTGGATGAGCACAGCCCCTCCAGGTGTTTCTCTGGGAGATACTCCAGGAGATACCTTCTCTTCTTGTCAAATCCTCTACCATGAGCTGCATTAATTCCTGGATAATCTGATCCTGTACAAGTCTTTTTATGTGTTCCCAGACACTGTGTGTGTGTGTGTATGTGTGCATAAAACCTATATTGAACCAGTATGCTTCATGATGTACTAAAAAGACAACAGTCCCATGTTATCCCCTTTTATTGGTGTTTTGTTTTTCTTTGCTTAACATAAGCTTTTAAATTTAAATATAATATGTGTAGAGAAAAGTTTATAAATCTTAACTGTGCAGTTTGATGAATTTTTACCTGGTGAATATATCCTCATAGTGACCAACCAAATGAAAAATTAAAACATTATCAGCACCCCAGATACCTTCCTTGTACCCCTTTCCAATCATTAATCCTACCCAAAGGGAATTACTATTCTGATTTATATCACCACAGATTAGTTTTACCTGTTTTTGAAATTTATGTAAATGGAATTATACTGTATGTATTCTTTTGTGTCTAAATTCCTTTGCTCAGGATTATGTTTTTGAGATCCATTCATGTTGTACATAGTCAGAATATGTTCATTCTCATTTCTCTGTAGTATTCCATTATATGAAAATAGCATAATTTTTTACCCCACCTCCTATTGATACACATTTGACTTATTTCCAGTTGGGAGATATAAGTATGTCTTTTGGGATACATATGCTTACCCACAAGTTATGTGTATACACAGCTGTGGCAGATTCTGCCAAATAGTTTTATAGGCAATGCATGAGAGTGTCTGTTGTTCCAAATCTTTTCTAACTTATAGTATTATCAATTTCTTTTCTATTTTATGCATTCTTATAAGTGTGAAGTGATATTTCACTGTTTTATTTGCTTACTGACCATTTGAATATCCTCTTTGGTCAAGTGTCAAGGGTTTTCCTATTTTCCGTTGGGTTGTCTGTCTTCTCATTGCCTTATAGATGCTCTTTACATATTATAGATATCAGTTCATCATCAGATATATGTATTGCAAAATATCTTTTCTCACTCTGTGGCTTACTTTTTCATTCTCTTATAGACATTTTTCATTTTTTATACTGAAATAATTTTAGACGTCAAAAAAATGCAAAAATAGTAGGTTTCCTGTATACTCTTCACTCAGTATCCCCTAATGTTAACATTAACACTTAACTAGTTCAATTATTGAAACCAGAAAGTTAATATTGATACAACTCTATCAATTAATCACAGACCTTTTTAGAAGTCTACCAATTGTCCCACTAATGTCCTTTTCTGCTCTAGGGTCCATTGCAGAAACCAACATTGCATTTAGCTGTCATATCTCCTTAGTCTCCCCTAATCTGTGACAGTTCCTCAGTTTGTCTTTGTCTTTCATGACTTTAAAATTTTGGGGGTGAGTACTGCCAGTTGTTTTGTTGAATTTTCCTCAATTTGGGTTTGTCTGATGTTTCTTAATGATTAGGGTGAAAATATGCATTTTTAGCAATAATGACACAGAAATGATGTTGTGGCTTCCCAGTGCACTATATCAGGAGGTACATAATGTTCCTATCTTATCACTGATGATGTTAACTTTGATCAGTTGGTTAAGGGCGTGTTTGCTGCATTATTCCTCTATAAAGTTACTATTTTCCACTTTGTAACTAATAAGTATCTTCTGGGGAGATACTTTGAGACTATGCAAATATCTTGCTTTTCATCATACTTTCACCCATTAATTTTAGCACCCATCAATGATTCTTATCTGCAACAATTATTTATTTCTATATCTGTCAACTTTATATATATATATATATGTGTGTGTGTATATATATATATATATATATATATATATATATATATATATATATATAAACATGTGTCACAAATTCATATTAATACCTCTGATAGTTCAGTCCACAATCTTTTTCGCTTTCTCAGGCATGCAGCACAGTCCTCTCCCTGAGTGGTCCTCGTGAAGCCGCTTTTCTAGAGAAAGCCCCACCCATCCCCAGCCTAGGGGAGAAATTTATACTGTTCTCACAAACAAGTTTAGACAAAACTCTTCAGTAATCCTCTTGCAAAGTCCTCTCGGAGGAGTCCAAGAGACGTGGGACACCTTGTAAACCTGCCTCTGAAGAGACTCCATCTCACACTCACTGTTACTGCCTAGCATATTGGTGCTCTATCAAAACTGAGGCACACACACAAAAAAACCCAGACTAGGGCCTCCCTGGTGGCGCAGTGGTTGAGAGTCCGCCTGCCGATGCAGGGGATACGGGTTCGTGCCCCGGTCTGGGAGGATCCCATATGCCGCGGAGCGGCTGGGCCCGTGAGCCATGGCTGCTGAGCCTGCGCATCCGGAGCCTGTGCTCCGCAACGGGAGAGGCCACAACAGTGAGAGGCCCGCGTACCACAAAAAAAAAAAAAAAAAAAAAAAACCCAGACTAATGGTTATATACATCCTATAGATATTCTCAAGGTTCTGACTGGGGACAGAGGAATGCCATTAGCCACATTAGAAAACATCCATGGTCAAGTTTGGAAAGAATCTCCTGACTCCAGTAGTTGGCTTAAATGGAACACACCAAAGGGCATGGGAGGTTGCCCTTCCTACTACTTCCTTGTTGGTGATGCACAGATCTAAGTTTTTGATCATTCACATGATGGTTAGAGGCAATTCCCCCAGGTGTTACCAAATCAGAAAATCATTTCCACGTTTCTGTGACACTATGTCTCTGCCACTGCATGTACTTTTACGAGTATCTCAACGGGAAGGTTAGGGGGTAAATCGATGTAACTAGTTGGTCATCATGAAACATTATAAATATCTATATATGTTTGGGATTTTTTAAGGTTTTTAGGTTACTTTTAGGAACATCTTTAAGATGAAGGAGTATAAAAGAAGATTAAAATAATATCAAAGTTATGCATAATTAATTACATTTTAGTCTGTCCTGTGTAATTTCATCATACAAAATATATAGCTGTTTCTATTTCTATAAGTGATTTCTTGTAATTTTTTAAATTAAAATAATAGGCAGTTCACTCAATACTGCACCAGAAGTTAGGGGTCAAGTCCCAATGAGTATGGGTATCCTGAGAATTTGAGGCTGTCAGGATTCATAGAATCTCTGCTTGCTGGGACAGTTTACCAACCTCTGGGCTGTGACTGAATGATTCTCCTTCCACACAAGTAATGAGACAGGGTGGCAAACAAGGTTACCAATAATAATCACAAAGGCCAATGGTGATAGAAAACAACTGTTGTTGATGAGTTCTATGTTCACCCCTCCCTGATAGGATGAGCTGCTAAGCGGTGAGCTCAAATTTCTATCTCATTAAATTTTACCTTGATAGAATTTCCATCCTCTCCTCCAAGCATCCCGTCTCTCAGTTTCATCATGAATATGGTGGATGAAGGAAACACATTTTCTGAATTGAATACAGAGTATTTTGTATTTCTAACTGTACTTCTTACTTATGCACAAGAGCATGGCTAAAAAGCAGAAGTTCTAAATAGAGATTCTAAGGGATTGATGAGCTGTTTCCTTTCTCATGTCATCAATTATCATGGCCAATAAATCAATCGGACTGATTGGCTCCCTACAGCACTATGTAGGATGCATTTCTTCATACATTGATATACTACCATTTATTGTTACTCTTTAATGATCATTGGCCAGTTTCCAGTACACAGTGAACTGGCAATGCTTCAAAAGTCAACTAGAATAAAATCTTCCTGTTTCCATATTTTTTAATTATTACTTCATTCACTTAACTAACATCATTACCATTTCTAACCTTTATTCTAAGCACTGTTCTAGGATTCTAGTAATTATATCACAGTCCTTGCTTTCATGACAATACAGGAATAATTATTATTTGAGCTAGTGTTTACAAAACGTTGCACAAGAAGCACAGTAAAATGTCACAGAGATACAGAAGTAGGAATAAGTGCTCCCATCTGAGAAGATTAGGGAATGTTTCATAGAGGACTTAGGAGGGACTTCCGGGGAAGATGGTGGAAGAGTAACATGCGGAGATCACCTTCCTCCCCACAGATACACCAGAAATACAGCTACACATGGAACAGCTCCTACAGAACACCTACTGAACGCTGGCAGAAGACCTCAGGCCTCCCAAAAGGCAAGAAACTCCCCACGTACCTGGGTAGGGCAAAGCGGAGAGATTCCCGCACAGAGGATCGGTGCCGACCAGCACTCACCAGCCCGAGAGGCTTCTCTGCTCGCCCGCCGGGGCGGGCGGGGCTGGGAGCTGAGGCTCAGGCTTCGGTCGGAGCACAGGGAGAGGACTGGGGTTGGCGGCGTGAACACAGCCTGCAGGGGGTTAGTGTGCCACGGCTGGCCAGGAGGGAGTCCGGGGAAAAGTCTGGAGCTGCCGAAGAGGCAACAGACTTTTTCTTCCCTCTGTTTCCTGGTGCGCGAGGAGAGGGGATTAAGAGCGCTGCTTAAAGGAGCTGCAGAGACGGGCGCGAGCCGCGGCTAACAGCGCGGACCCCAGAGACGGGCGTGGGACGCTGGGCTGCGGCTGCCGCCGCCAAGAAGCCTGTGTGCGAGCACAGGTCACTGTCCACGCCCCGCTTCTGGGGAGGCTGTGCAGCTCGCCACTGCTGGGGTCCGGGGATCCAGGGGCGGCTTCCCGGGGAGAACGCACGGCGCGCCTCGTGACATGTGACGTTGCACGAACGTCACGCCGGCCTCTGACGCCGCAGGCTCGCCCCGCCTCCGAGCCCCTCCCTCCCCGCCCGCCCCGGCCCAGGTGAGCCAGAGTCGCCCAAGCGGCTGCTCCTTCAACTCCGTCCTGTCTGAGCGAAGAACATACGCCCTCCGGTGACCTACACGCAGAGGCGGGGCCAAATCCAAAGCTGAAACCCGGGAGCTGTGAGAACAAAGAAGAGAAAGGGAAATCTCTCCCAGCAGCCTCAGAAGCAGTGGATTAAAGCTCCACAATCAACTTGATGTACCCTGCATCTGTGGAATACATGAATAGACAACGAATCATCCCAAATTGAGGAGGTGGACTTGGAGAGCAAGATTTATGATTTTTTCCCCTTTTCCTCTTTTTGTGACTGTGTATGTGTATGCTTCTGTGTGAGATTTTGTCTGTACAGCTTTGCTTACACCATTTATCCTAGGGTCCTATCCTTCCGTTTTTTTTATTTTTTCTTCATAATTATTTTTTTTAATAACTTTATTTTATCTTATCTTACTTTATTCTATTTTACTTTATCTTCCTTCTTTCTTTCCTTCATTCCCTCCTTTAGACAATGCATCATCCCAAATTGAGGAGGTGGACTTTGAGAGCAAGATTGATGATTTTTCCCCCTTTTCCTCTTTTTGTGAGTGTGTATGTGTATGCTTCTGTGTGAGATTTTCTCTGTATAGCTTTGCTTCCATCATTTGTCCCAGGGTTCTATCCGTCCGTTTTTTTTGTTTGTTTTTTCTTAATCATTTTTTATTTTAATAACTTTATTATATTTTATCATACCTTAGTTTATTTTACTGTATCTTCGTTCTTTCTTTTTGTCCTTCCTTCCCTCCTTCCTTCCCTCCTTCCTCCCTCCCTCACGCCCTTCTTTCTTTCTTTCTTTCTTTCTTTCTACTTCTACTAATTCTTTCTTTCTACTTTTTCTCCCTTTTATTCTGAGCGTGTGGATGAAAGGCTCTTGGTGCTGCAGCCAGTAGTCACTGCTGTGCCTCTGAGGTGGGAGAGCCAACTTCAGGACACTGGTCCACAAGAGACCTCCCAGCTCCACATAATATCAAATGGCAAAAATCTCCCAGAGATCTCCATCTCAACACCAGCACCCAGCTTCACTCAACGACCAGCAAGCTACAGTGCTGGATACCCTATGCCAAACAACTAGGAAGACAGGAACACAACCCCACCCATTAGCAGAGAGGCTGCCTAAAATCATAATAAGTCCACAGACACCCCAAAACACACCACCAGACGTAGACCTGCCCACCAGAAAGACAAGATCCAGCCTCATCCACCAGAACACAGGCACTAGTCCCCTCCACCAGGAAGCCTACACAACCCACTGAACCAACCTTAGCCACTGGGCACAGACACCAAAAACAACGGGAACTACGAACCTGCAGCCTGCAAAAAGGAGACCCCAAACACAGTAAGATAAGCAAAATGAGAAGACAAAAAAACACACAGCAGGTGAAGGAGCAAGATAAAAACCCACCAGACCTAACAAATGAAGAGGAAATAGGCAGTCTATGTGAAAAAGAATTCATAATAATGATAGTAAAGATGCTCCAAAATCTTGGAAATAGACAAAATGCAAGAAACATTTAACAAGGACCTAGAAGAACTAAAGATGAATCAAGCAACGATTAGAAACACAATAAATGAAATTAAAAATACTCTACATGGGATCAATAGCAGAATAACTAAGGCAGAAGAACGGATAAGTGACGTAGAAGATAAAATAGTAGAAATAACTACTGCAGAGCAGAATAAAGAAAAAAGAATGAAAAGAACTGAGGACAGTCTCAGAGACCTCTGGGACAACATTAAACACAGCAACATTCGAATTATAGGGGTTCCAGAAGAAGAAGAGAAAAAGAAAGGGACTGAGAAAATATTTGAAGAGATTATAGTTGAAAACTTCCCTAATATGGGAAAGGAAATAGTTAATCAAGTCCAGGAGGCACAGAAAGTCCCATACAGGATAAATCCAAGGAGAAATATGCCAAGACACATATTAATCAAACTGTCAAAAATTAAATACAAAGAAAACATATTAAAAGCAGCAAGGGAAAAACAACAAATAACACACAAGGGAATCCCCATCAGGATAACAGCTGATCTTTCAGCAGAAACTCTGCAAGCCCGAAGGGAGTGGCAGGACATATTAAAGTGATGAAGGAGAAAAACCTGCAACCAAGATTACTCTACCCAGCAAGGATCTCATTCAGATTTGATGGAGAAATTAAAACTTTTACAGACAAGCAAAAGCTGAGAGAGTTCAGCACCACCAAGCCAGCTTTACAACAAATGCTAAAGGAAATTCTCTAGGCAAGAAACACAACAGAAGGAAAAGACCTACAATAACGAACCAAAAACAATTAAGAAAATGGGAATAGGAACATACATATCGCTAATTACCTTAAATGTAAATGGACTAAATGCTCCCACCAAAAGATTGGCTGAATGGATACAAAAACAAGACCCATATATATGCTGTCTACAAGAGACCCAGTTCAGACCTAGAGACACATACAGACTGAAAGTGAGGGGATGGAAAAAGATATTCCATGCAAATGGAAACCAAAAGAAAGCTGGAGTAGCAATTCTCATATCAGACAAAATAGACTTTAAAATAAAGACTGTTAGAAGAGACAAAGGACACTACATAATGCTCAAGGGATCGATCCAAGAAGAAGATATAACAATTGTAAATATTTATGCACCCAACATAGGAGCACCTCAATACATAAGGCAAATACTAACAGCCATAAAAGGGGAAATCGACAGTAACACATTCATAGTAGGAGACTTTAACACCCCACTTTCACCAATGGACAGATCATCCAAAATGAAAATAAATAAGGAAACACAAGCTTTAAATGATACATTAAACAAGATGGACTTAAGTGATATTTATAGGACATTCCATCCAAAAACAACAGAATACACATTTTTCTCAAGTGCTCATGGAACATTCTCCAGGATAGATCATATCTTGGGTCACAAATCAAGCCTTGGTAAATTTAAGAAAATTGAAATTGTATTAAGTATCTTTTCCGACCACAGCGCTATGAGACTAGATATCAATTAGAGGAAAAGATCTGTAAAAAATACAAACACATGGAGGCTAAACAATACACTACTTAATAACAAAGTGATCAATGAAGAAATCAAACAGGAAATGAAAAAATACCTAGAAACAAATAACAATGGAGACACGACAACCCAAAACCTATGGGATGCAGCAAAAGCAGTTCTAAGAGTTAAGTTTATAGCAATACAATCCCACCTTAAGAAACAGGAAACATCTCGAATAAACAACCTGACCTTGCACCTAAAGCAATTAGAGAAAGAAGAACAAAAACACCCCAAAGTGAGCAGAAGGAAAGAAATCATAAAAATCTGATCAGAAATAAATGAAAAAGAAATGAAGGAAACAATAGCAAAGATCAATAAAACTAAAAGCTGGTGCTTTGAGAAGATAGATAAACAAAATTGATAAACCATTAGCCATACTCATCAAGAGAAAAAGGGAGATGACAAAAATCAATAGAATTAGAAATGAAAAAGGAGAAGTAATAACTGACACTGCACAAATACAAAAGATCATGAGAAATTACTACAAGCAACTCTATGCCAATAAAATGGACAACCTGGAAGAAATGGACAAATTCTTAGAAATGCACAACCTGCCGAGACTGAACTAGAAAAAAATAGAAAATAAACTCAAAATGGATTAAAGACCTAAATGTAAGGCCAGACACTATCAAACTCTTAGAGGAAAACATAGGCAGAACACTCTATGACATAAATCACCCCAAGATCCTTTTGGACCCACCTCCTAGAGAAATGGAAATAAAGACAAAAATAAACACATGGGACCTAATGAAACTTAAAAGCTTTTTCACAGCAAAGAAACCATAAACAAGACCAAAAGACAACCCTCAGAATGGGAGAAAATATTTGCAAATGAAGCAACTGACAAAGGATTAATCTCCATGATTTATAAGCAGCTCATGCAGCTCAATAACAAGAAAATAAACAACCCAATCCATAAATGGGCAGAAGACCTAAAGAGACATTTCTCCAAAGAAGATATACAGACTGCCAACAAACACATGAAAGAATGCTCAACATCATTAATCATTAGAGAAATGCAAATCAAAACTACAATGAGATATCATCTCACACCGGTCAGAATGGCCATCATCAAAAATCTAGAAACAATAAATGCTGGAGAGGGTGTGGAGAAAAGGGAACACTCTTGCACTGCTGGTGGGAATGTGAATTGGTGCAGCCACTATGGAGAACAGTATGGAGGTTCCTTAAAAAACTAAAAATAGAACTACCATATGACCCAGCAATCCCTCTACTGGGCATATACCCTGAGAAAACCATAATTCAAAAAGAGTCATGTATCAAATTGTTCATTGCAGCTCTATTTACAATAGCCCAGAGATGGAAACAACCTAAGTGTCCATCCACAGATGAATGGATAAAGAAGATGTGGCACATATATACAATGGAATATTACTCAGCCATAAAAAGAAACGAAATTGAGCTATTTGTAATGAGGTGGATAGACCTCGAATCTGTCATTCAGAGTGAAGTAAGTCAGAAAGAGAAAGACAAATATCGTATGCTAACGCATATATATGGAATTTAAGGAAAAAAATGTCATGAAGAAGCTAGGGGTAAAACAGGAATAAAGACACAGACCTACTAGAGAATGGACTTGAGTATATGGGGAGGGGGAAGGGTAAGCTGTGACAAAGCGAGAGAGAGGCATGGATATATATACACTACCAAACGTAAGGTAGATAGCTAGTGGGAAGCAGCCACATAGCACAGGGAGATCAGATCGGTGCTTTGTGACCGCCTAGAGGGGTGGGATAAGGAGGGTGGGAGGGAGGGAGACGCAAGAGGGAAGGGATATGGGAACAGATGTATATGTATAACTGATTCACTTTGTTATAAAGCAGAAACTAATACACGATTGTGAAGCAATTATACTCCAATAAAGTTTTAAAAAAAAAGAATCATAGAGGACTTAGTATCTGAGCTTATCTGTAAGAGTATGTAGGTTTTGAACAGATGAGATTAAGAGATAATGGAAGGACACTCCTAGCAAATGGAGTAGCATGGCAAAGTATATGAATATTAAAAAAAAAAAAAAAGAAGGCAAGTGGCCTTTTGACTGACGGTTGGGGTACTTCAAGATAGATAGAATAAAATGTAATTTTGGAAATTCAGGTTTGAAATAAGTCAGGGAAAATTTGAATGCCAGTCTAAAAGTTTCAGATTTCCTTTTGCAATCTGTCCAGCAAATAAAATAAACTTTGAAATTTTATTTACTTAAATTCTGACTAAATATGTCCCATTTATTCTATCTGAAAGACTTTCTTACTTGCAAGAAAAAATGTTTTCAAAATCTACAGATTTAATGTTCTACAATATCAATTGAGTGATTTTTTTTAATAAATTGAAATTTTTCATTTTCACTAAGTACATTATATGTTAGAGAGCGACACCTAATGGTAATATGTTATTTTACAGCTAATTCTATGATTCAGGAAAGATTGGAGAGTCCTCCCTGAAGGGAGACTTCCCAGGACTACTGTAAGGGCTGTGATGGACACTAAGGACAGTGAGAAGAGATGGCAGGTGATTGGGAAGGGCCCCAAATTTCCTGAATTACCAAGTTCCAACAGAACACCAATTATCAGTTGGCATGTGGGACCCTCCATGCCTGTGTTTCCTGCATCTGCCAGGTGATGACAAGCCTAAAGTATTTTTATATATGTCCATGCCTCTCTTTCGCTTTGTCACAGCTTACCCTTCCCCCTCCCCATATCCTCAAGTCCATTCTCAAGTAGGTCTGTGTCTTTATTCCCGTTTTACCCCTAGCTTCTTCATGACATTTTTTTTTTTAATTCCAAGGTAGATAGATAGTGGGAAGCAGCCGCAGAGCACAGGGAGATCAGCTCGGTGCTTTGTGACCGCCTGGAGGGGTGGGATGGGGAGGGTGGGAGGGAGGGAGATGCATGAGGGAAGGGATGTGGGAACAGATGTATATGTATGACTGATGCACTTTGTTATAAAGCAGAAACTAATAAAAATAAATAAATAAATAAATAAATAAATAAATAACCCCCCCCAAAAAATGTATTTTTAACTAAGCATAGTATAAGAGTGAAAAATGTACACCTATCTAATACTAGGTTCTTCAGATCCCCGGGAATTATAATGTATACACAGCAAGAAGACAAACCCCAAATGTCCAAATGTTTGTCTAACACCACACATAAACCATAAAAATTTATAAGAACAGTCTTACATTCTATTACTGGTGTCTTTCTGAAAAAAGGAGGTAACATCATAAAGTGTCAGAAAATGCCTTCAGCCCCCGAAGTTATTCTTGCGCCACCTCCAGTTCAAATGCCATGGCAGCATCTGCCTATCCCTGGTCACGGGTTTATGCTGGAGGACCTTCTCTTTTGCTTACATCCTGCAAGTAGAGTGGGGGATGATCCAGGCTAGGGTACACTCTCTGGAGCATGTTGGGGGAACAAATCCAACCCATTAAAAAAAAAGTCACGCAATGACTACAATAACTTTCAATGCACACATGCTCTTGCTCACCCTCTAATACCGGCAAGCTTAGAAAGAAAACGTTCCATTGTTTCAATGAACAGGAACTTAGTTCTCACTTACTCTCTGCCTGTGTTTAGTATGAAGACCAGTCATCACTCTAACCAACTGGGACTCCGGGCTGCAATCCATAAATGCTGGGCTAGAGAAGAAAAAGTAAAAGTTAGCACAGAACACCTAGGTCGTTTCAGGTCCTCTGTTTGTCAACAACACAGCCTTCTACTCACATCTTCAAGTAGTACAAAAAAGAAGACCAAAATAATCCAATTTGCTTATATGATTCTATCTGGGTACACTTCATTTCAGCTTTTAGCTCAGGTTTTATCATTTTAGCTCCCACCATGACTTTGAATTATATTTCTATTAGGATACAAGTTTGTGTATATAATTTATTTTCCTAACTGACATTAATTTAATGCCATGTACTGAATATCTGTTATGTGCCATCACACAATTATGTACAAGGAAAAAGGCTGACAAAAAACAAGTAACCTTCGTTTCCAACATCAAGTGTTTGTTTTTCCTCTACATATGCATCCTAAGAAAATATTCTTAGGCACATCAGGTTTACTCAAGTCTCTTAGCTTGACTCAGCTAGATTTATATTATATAATGGCTAAAATAGACTTTAAAAAATGTCAATTCCTATTCTTGTTTATATTGTAATCTCCCAAGAACTTACGAAACATTGGAGGAAGAGACGGATGTTCAAATATACAGGGACTATCCTAAGACATGAACATTGGCTGGCAATGCATATAGAAATATTACTGTGGAATCTGGAGGGGTTTGATGAGAGTGATCAGGGTATATAGGCCCCACCTGCCTTTTCCAGCCCCCAGAGGCAGGGGGCAACTAGTATGGATGGAAGGACCTGATGTTTCCCAAGGTGGCCCTGCATGCTAACGGCCCTGCCAGGACAGGCTCCTTGGTGCATTGTAAACAGAACAGCTGGCAGGATAAGTGCTCCCAGGAGGATGCCTACCAGCCACCCCAACACAGGGTTCTTTCCAGCTGGTTGGAAGCCTGCCTCTGTGACAAGATAAATCCTAAAGGGACTGATTCTCCCTTCATATCTCCTGCTTCCCCCACCTCTAGCAGAATAATATTTCTAGCGAGAATCACAAACAGATAGTGATGCCTTTTGTCCACAAGTTTGTTCATTTATTTTAGTATGAACACCCCAAGCCCGATTTGCATTCTCCTTTAAAACCACAGCTTGGGCAACATCGCTTGTAAAAGTAGATAACAAACAGCTACGTAAAGTCTAAACCACAAAAAAACACTTGTGTACAAGAACTTTCCAACTTTTCTTGGCCACTTTGAAGTGCATGAATTTCTTTAAACAACGTATAGCATATTTTTAAACCAAATCTGAACTTCTCTGTCTTTCGAGTCACGAATTTAGCCCATTCACATCTTATGTGAAAGAAAATATACATACCTTAACCCTGTTTGTTGATTTTAGGTTTACTCTTTATTATTCTTTATTGTTGTAGATCCTTCTGTTCATAGGGGCCTCCAGACACACACTCTAATAAAGCGGCACCATCCAATAGGACATTCTGTGATGAGGGAGATGTTCTATATCTGCGCTACCCAATTCAGTAACCCCTAGCCACAAAAGGCTATTGGGCACTTGAAATGTGGTTAATACAACTGAGGGACTGGAATTTGTATTTAATTTAATTTTTGTTATCTTAAATTTAAATGGTCACATGTGGCCAGTGGCTACTGCATTGGACAGTGTAACCTAGAAGCTTCTGTCAGGCTGGGATGCTGGGAGAGGAGGGTCCCCACTTGACCCACAGGAGCCAGGAGCCTGAGGCTGGCATATCTGAGTCCAGCCTGCTTCGTCAGCAATTCCAGAGCAAAGGAGGGTCCAGGTAGCAGAGAGGAGAAGAAAATCGCCATCTTAAACGGACTCTGGGTCAGCTCTCCAGGTGGCTTTTGCCTCCTCTCTGCAGGCTACTGGCATCAAGAGCATCGAAATGTCTCATCTCCAGGGCTCTGAAGTTTTCCACAACACCAGGAAGCCCTCTCAGGCATTAAAGGATCTCTACCTGATGTCTTAATGAAGATCATGGGTAGCCAGTCCCCTTCCTCTTGCATACTTGGTTTGCTGCTCTGGTTTCTGGCCCTAGACTTAGAACCGTGGCTCTCAAACTTAAGGAGACAGTGGGATCAGGTAGGTCATCAGGAACCACACACAGCAAGTAGACGGGCCAGCTCCTTTTCAAGAGGATCCAGAGGCTTCCACTTGTTGGGCCCTGAAGAAGCCACAAAAATCTGCCATTTCACCATAGACTTTGAGGAGAGACTAGCCCTCTCCGTTTCTGTGTCTCTCAACTTCTCACAGCAGCACAGGGGACTAGCAGCCCAGGGGTTCTCCCAAGTTTCCTCCTTTAGTTGTTATAATGTTCCAGAAGGAAATGGGAATGGGGGCTGTCAAGCCTGTCATATTCCAAGAATCTCCTCCAGCAAATTCTCTGAGAAAGTGTTGCATCATTGTCCTACCTACCTTCCAAATGAATAACTAAGGAGTTGGAAATGCTAGACAATTTCAGCCTGGGTCCCAGAAGCCTGTTCACCCATGGTTGGATGGCACTTTTCTAAAACTTAGCTCTTCCTACATTCTACTTTAGGCAATCTTTCCCACCTCTAACTGCTGACCGTACTCTGTCCTCTGTGGCAGCTCCCCTCCTGCCCTTCCTCTTTGTTTTTTGTTTTTGGAATATACCTTACATATTATACATTTTAGAACTACAAGGAGACTAAATATCTTCTACTCCAAGTCCCTAAATTTACAGGTGAGGAAAAAGAATCACAGGAAGGACAAATGAAGGCATGCATGCTGTCACTTTCCCTTCCTCTCCTATACCATGGCAGAGATCACTAATCAATTAAAGAAATCTTTTGGACTGGCCTCCAAATCTTTCTCAACAGAATACTCCAGGCAGCCTCTTCATATTTAATTATGAACATGATTGGCATTATACATTAAGCCCATTTGCCAATCCAGTGTTAAATGATGTCAAAGAAATCTGTGGCAAAACTAAGACTGAGACCTGAACCCATGTCCCGTTTCTCAGGCCACTGACCTTTCTACTACTTCACAGTGCTGTGCTTATGTTCAAAGGTCATGCTTTACATCCTCCCAGCAACGCTTCATTTAGGTTTAAGTTTTCCAAAAACCATCTAATCATGTTGTTTGTCTTTTAACTCATTCTTCTTGAATAAGGAATACATTTACAGGGTTTAAAAATCAAAGTTTGGGGCTTCCCTGGTGGTGCAGTGGTTAAGAGTCCGCCTGCCGATGCAGGGGACACGGGTTCGTGCCCCAGTCTGGGAAGATCCCACATGCCGCGGAGTGGCTGGGCCCGTGAGCCATGGCCGCTGAGCCTGCGCGTCCGGAGCCTGTGCTCCACAACGGGAGAGGCCACAACAGTGAGAGGCCCGCGTAAGCAAAAAAAAAAAAAAAAAAAAAAAAAAAAATCAAAGTTTGGGATTAGCAAATGCAAACTATTATATATAGAATGGATAAACAACAAGGTCCTACTGTATAGCACAAGGAACTTTATTCAATATCCTGTTATAAACCATAACGGAAAAGAATTTTTAAAATACAAAAAAAATCAAAGTACTATAAAGGTGTGTCCCGAGAAGTCATGCTCCTACCCCATTCCCACACACACCATCCGTCCACTTTTACTAGTTTCTCATTTATCCTTCCAGGCTTTCTTTGTGCAAATACAAACAAATCAAATATATATTCTAATTTTCTGCCCTGGTCACACACAAAAGGTAGCATATTATATACAATTTTAGCACTTTGCTTTTTTTTAACTTAATATCTTCTGGAAATGGATCTTCCTCATTATTCAGCAGGTACAAAATCATGTTACCTCTGACATTTAGCTCCTTCAAACAAGATCCAGTCTGCAAGACATGTCTTCTTAAGCCCTGTTTTTGTCCTCTCTGAGCTGTGATGCCACTATTTGGGCAGTTAACGTCCAAGCAGCCCTTTTTACATAAGTTTAAAGATTATTCATGATCCTCCTCAGAATGCAGGTCAAGTTTTTCTATTATCCAGCAGTTATGGCCAACACATTTATTTTAAAATAAACTTTATTACAACCACCACTCTTTTGAGAAACATTTTTTAAAGGCATGGAGGCACACATAAAGTATCATAATGGCATTGATAAGAGTTCAGTATTTTGGAGTTGCCAGGTAGAAACCTGGAGGCTTCAGAATTGATTTTAAGGATGGAGGCCTGGTTATTACACATCTGCTCCTAAAACTGCTATCAGTTCCGCTCTCAGAAGGCCCCAGGCTTCTCTGGCATACAGGTCCTTGGTAGAGCCCCTTTAGATCTGTGGCTGCCCTAAAATTGACCCACTAGACCGAGCTCTGATTAAGTGGACCCCAAAGTGTCCACCCATATTCTTTTGTCAACTGCCCTGAGTGAGCGTGCCTGATCTATCAGAGGAAAGTGTAGAGTCTTCGGTCTGTGCAGCATCCTTGCATTTTCTGATCTTTATTACCTTCTATATAGGTACAAATCACTTCTGCATTTTTCAGTTCCTTTCAATTGCCCTGATAATAGAGAATGACCCCTCCTTAGAAAGCCAGCATCTCTATGGGAAAATAATGCTGGGGACATTATACAAAGCAAAGAAACAGATTTAAGGATATATATCCTCATTTCCTTCACAACACTTCTTGGATGGCCAATTTCTTTGAACAAAGGCTAAGAAAACAATTTAGGCACAGCGTGGATGGAGATAACAAATAACAAGACCTTGTAGCTTGGATTATTGATGCCAGAGAGGTGGAGACATCACATGGAGATTGTTTTGCCTCTTTCCTACCACGGCTCCCCAGAGAGAGACAATCTGGGAGTCCCATGAAGAGAGCACACCAGGCACCCCGCAGGGCCCCAGGACTGAGCAGACACCAACAAGTCAGTCTAAATGCTAGACAAGAACATCAGCCTTAATAGCATTAATTAGTCATTTATTTCTTCCTCATGTAGCCAACCACTTAAAAATCTGAATCTTGGGAGGTAGCTGAGTAATAAGTCACTGCTGGACAACCCATCTTGACTTTAGAAGTTGCTATCGTTTTTTACCTTACCCTCAAGTGTTATCATTAGGTTTTAAGCAAAACCCATTTTCTTAATCATCCCCACTCTCCCCACCCCTTCTTCACTAGAATAGCATCATCAACAGGCTGCACAAATTGGGCATCTGAGATTTAGCTGGATTAGTAACACCTCAAAAGATCATTTATGGCTGTAGCAATCAGCCTCCAATTTCATCTAATTAGACAGCAAGATTATTTCCCTAAATCCTCACTAATATTTTGAGTTAACAAACAAGGAAGCAATCCTGATAAAGAGAATAAATGAGTTTCATAAAGCCACTGCTCTTTTGCTCCCTCTTCAATAACCTGACCGCTATGCCCCATGTACAAATTTAAGTGTCAAGAACAGAATACATAAGCATTCGTCACAACAGTCATTAGCCAAGAAACCTCCAAGGAAAATCCCCTGAATCAGAAGCATTTTAACTCTGGGGCTGCCATCCACCAGGAACAATGCTACCTACTGCTTTTATGCTTAAATTCTTAAAACACTCAGGGACAGAGAAAAATCTTGCTTGGTCCCTAATCATGAGAATACTTAAGTATTTACTAAAGCTAATTTCTCCCAATAAATTATAGCTCATTCCCCAAAGATGTTATTTCTCAAAGACACTGTGAAGCATTTAAAAAGATGGGGATGAGGCAATCTGACTAAGCCTGGTCTAGCTTGGTAAGTGACAACTTTTTTCATCTGAGACAACTGTAGCCTATGTCTATTTTGAGCACACATAAGGATATTAAAATTAATGTAAAATTGGATCGAATGTTGGCAAGCATGCCCCATGGGTAACAAGATGAGAAATAACATAGCAAATACACAGAACAGGGCGTAGAGAAGAACTGGCTGAAAAGAAGAGAAGGAAATAAGTAGAAGACAGAAGAAGGGTTAAAGGGGGAGAGAGAGCCTGCTGAGGTTGCCTTGACAAAGAGTGTGTGGCCACTTTTGTGCTCCACGAGGGGATCTAGTACGTCAGAACTTGGGCTGATTGACTAAGTGTCCTGTAAATGTGCCTGGCTTTGTCCCAAAGCTCTTAATGCACAGTGACCCTGGCAGGGTCATGCTATACCTCGGCTTACTTGGCAACATTATTCTGGAAGATAAGGGAGAGGTTGTATTGGGGAAGCAATAAGAAATGGGGTGTCCAGTGGGATATTGGGGAATTCTGGTTTTCTCCTTCCTCAACAGAAGAAGTTCAGGCAGGGTCCCTTAACATTTGCCCTCAGCAAAATTAAATGTGTCACCCACTCCTGCCACTTGTAATCAAAGGAGTACAATGGGCAGAGTTTACAACTTGCTTTCTGGAAACTTTAAAATGTCTAGTAATTTATTTTAAAGTTAATTACTCACTTGCAGGTGTGCAAACTTACATTTCCTAGAAATCTGGAAAGCCAACTAAACCCCTTGATTTTCTGAGGACCAATAGTATAGCTTATTAAGGCAAATGTCAACAAAGCAAAGAGAGCCTGCCCATTGTTTTCCCACTTGCCATAAGTGCAAATAGCGCCCCAGTGGGAGTCTGGAGACCTGTTTATTTTTCAGCTGACAAAGGTGAAAGCTATTAAGTGGTGGAGTCCGCTCTGAGCTCCATTGTGTCCCACACTTGTTCCCTGACCTCTAAACCACACATCAGACAGTCCTTTGTACCCTGATTAATTACCGAACGAATATTTTTCAGACTTCACAGATATCCAAGAAATGCCAAGATACTAAAGAGCAAGTCAAAGGGTCCCACCTTCTGCTGATGGGCTGCCTACCTTGTGTGAAGCCATCCCCACCTTGGTGGAACTGAGGACCCTTTTAATAGCTGATATTTATTAAGCACTAAACTATGTGCCAGTGTTCTGAACACTCTCTGTGAATCAACTCATTTATTATTCACAACTGCTCTGAGAAGTAGTTGTCCCATTTTACAGATAAGGACACTGATCCCTAGAAAGGTTAAGTGGCCCAAGGCCTCACCACAAGTGGCTGGGGGATGCCTGAGTATAAACTGTGGCTCCAAACTGTCCCTCTGTGAGACCAAGCCACCATCTCCCTATCTTCTCTCACTCCTTTTTTAAGGCTGCTGATATTTTTCTTTAAGGTCATACCCCCAAATGCTTAGCTTAGAAACGTTTAAATATGTTTTATCATTGCCATCTTCTACTAAATTTGTACTTTTTCCCAAATATTATCGTGTCTTTCCAGTATTTTGATTTTTACTTAAAAAAAAAAAGAAAGAAATACCCAGGTCATATACTATAGGATCCCTCTCCTTCCAACCACAGCCTGTGCAATCAAATTTAACCCCAGAGACAACCAGGGCTAACAGTGTGAGGTGTGTGTATGTGTACCCGCTATGTATTTATTGTATTGTATCTAGGCACCATATGTATGTATGTATGAACTTAAATACATACACAAACACATTTACCCCTTTTAACATAAAGGGATTATACCCAAGATATAGTTCTGCAACTTGCTATTATCAATAAACAATAGATCCTGAAGCTCTTTCAATGCCTATGCATATAGATATGTCATTCTTCTAAGAGATGCATATAGTCAAATGTCACCTTGACCGAGGGTATCCCTGGCCATCCGTCCTATACAAAATAGCACCCCACCCACCTCTGTCATCCTCCTGCCTTTGCTTTATTTTCTTCTCAGCTTTTATCAACCCCAGACACGTATTTATTTGTTTACTGTCTCCCTCCACTAAAAGGTAACCTTTATGAGACAGGGCTTCCTTTTTTTACTGGTGTATTCCCAGCCCATAGAGCAGTGCTAGCACCTCTGAGGTGCTCAAAACATATGTTTTTTCAGTGAACACTGTTGAGATTACCCTTCAAAAAGACTTTATCGATTTACATAATCACAATAGTGTATGCGTGCCCACTGACCCACACCCTCACTAACACTGCATATTATAGGACATTTAAATTTTTGTTAATCCAAGATCTAATTTTAATCTACATTCCCTGAGAATCTGTTGAGTAAATTACCTGCTTAAATATGTTTTTTCAATGTTTCTGATGAACCTAGGGGCAGGACAAGAGTAAAGACGCAGACGTAGAGAATGGACTTGAGGACATGGGGAGGGGGAAGGGTAAGCTGGGACGAAGTGAGAGAGTGGCATGCACTTATATATACACTACCAAATGTAAAGTAGATAGCTAGTGGGAAGCAGCCACATAGCACAGAGAGATCAGCTCAGTGCTCTGTGACCACCTAGAGGGGTGGGATAGGGAGGGTGGGAGGGAGACGCAAGAGGGAGGGGATATGGGGATATATGTATACGTATAGCTGATTCACTTTGTTATAAAGCAGAAACTAACACACCATTGTAAAGCAATTATACTCCAATAAAGATGTTAAAAAAATAATTAATAAATACGTTTTTTCTCTTTGGCAGTTGGATTTGATTTCTTCTTACCTACTTGTAGGAGCTCTTTATACCTGCTGGGCGCCAATCCTTCGTATTTTATGAGCTGAAAATATTTTGTCCTATTCTGGCACTTGTGTGCCACTGGTTAGGCATGGAAGCTTTGACTGGCTCCTCAGGGAGTCCCGCTACTGGGTGGAGACCAGAAGTCCTGTGGACTAAACATCATCGTGAACTGGCTTGCTCCAGATGACCTGGGCTTTCGAAAACCATTCGGTCAGCAGCTACCATTCACTGAACCCTACTCTGAATAAAAAAGATTCCCAAGATTGTGCCTCCTACAAAGCCTTGTCAGAGAGCACAGTGTTGAATCAGCTGCTGTCAGGCGCTCATCAGGTCAAGCTAAAACATTTAAGGAATATTGCTGGAGGACACGCTGTCCATCTAGGCCTTTGTATATCCTATCCGGCCTAATTATCGGAGAGCTGAATTCTTGGCCTCTGCTCTCTTGGAGTCACACTAGCTGACCTCCACTTATCCAGCTAGCTGGTTAACAGATGTTCCTCATTCCCTCTGAAAATGCACCGAGGAAAGCCCAGGGCCAGCTGAATGCTAGCAGCTAGCAAATCCGAGCGTTTCTGCCTCCCCAGTTATTTGCTTGCCAAGACTCATTTGTGTTTTTTCTCAAATCTATTTATACTATTTAATTTTGTTACTATAATTTATAATTTGGTTAAATATTATATAGAGTAATCAAAATGTGGATGAAAAGAGATTAGTTGTTTCTGTGAAAACTTAGTTGATTGCTTTGGATACTCTCAGTAAATGAGGTGCTAAAAATTGCTGTCACACTATATTTATATGAGACAACTGTAAAAAAAAAACAATGGGAAATTTCCAAAAATGTGGAAATTTAGAGTCATTCCTCCTTCAGA
Organism: Hyperoodon ampullatus; assembly: GCF_949752795.1. NCBI lineage: Eukaryota > Metazoa > Chordata > Mammalia > Artiodactyla > Ziphiidae > Hyperoodon > Hyperoodon ampullatus. The sequence continues at coordinate 119,111,402 of NC_136916.1, read as the reverse complement.
CTGGATAGTAAAGAAAAGGCCCAGGCTCTACATCAAAAGACAGTTCAACGACTGCACCTTTAGTTATAATAAAATGAATGTCACATGCATGAATTTTTTTATGATTCTCTGCTTTAATACACTCTTATAGTAGCTGATCCTACCCAAATTGTACTCTGCAGATGGCAGCGGCGGCAGCAGCAGTGGAAGCTTATTACAAATGAAGGACATCTGGCTGGCCCCAGACTTGCTGATTCAGGACCTACATTTTAACAAGTTCCTCAGGTGACTGAGCACATTGCACTTTGAAAAGCACCAATCTACAGAATGTGTTCCCTCTGACTTCATAAGGGATATTAAAATAAATCTATGCAGTTGAGGAATTTTCTAGATATTACTCAGCCCATGTCAAAATGTCTTTTAAATTTGGTGGTAGGGAAAGTTTCTTCCTCACAGACAGTAGTAATTATAATATCAATCTTACTTTCCTTTTCGTTTTGACCACAAGGAAATTCATGAGCAGAGTTTTTACTCTGCTATGTCATCTGTTCTCCTCTTCTTATTTTAATTGGTACTTCCCCTAGTGTGATAGCTGTTATTTATGCTTTGTTACTTCATTGCTTTATGTTTCTTGAAATTTATTTACTTTAGTGTCTTCCCTAACATCATTTACAGAGAAAAGTAGGGAGGTTAAGAGATAAACACTCCTCAGTCTAGCACTGTCAGTCTAGTCAGAATTTAATCTGACTCCTCCCACATCCCTGACCTCAGCTCCTGCTTCCACCCACATGGACATCAACCTCTCTCCTTCACTCAAACATCCTTTCGCTTTTTTCCTGAACTCTTGATCTCTCAGAGTTCAGCCCAAATTATATCTCCTTTTTTAAAGGTTTTCTCTGGTCATTCTGGAGCAAAAGTCCTTTCCCCACTAAACTCCAAAAGCACTCTGTTGGTACCACCCCTCCAAATACAAATTCACATTTAGGCAAGTATTGAGTCCAACTGCGTACGTGGCTTGCAAGAGCACTTTGAGGGGAGGGAACATGTGTCATTTGGCTACCTGCTGCACAGTAAATGCTATATTAATGAATGAATAAATAAATGTGTAATGGAATGAATTAAGTACATATGATGAGAGTTTCATTTGGTTTAAATTCAAAAAAAAAGAAAAGATTTGACACTGGTAGCCACCGACGTGGTCAGTAAAATAACGTATTATTTTTACATTTTCTGCTTTACTCATCATTCGAAGAAAGTCATAACCCAGAATTTGGTTGGGAGGTCTGAAAATTTTACTCAAAACATGTGAGACGACATGTATGCTGTGAACTTTAAGTCAAGACAATGGGATGTTAGGATGTGTGGTAGGGTGGGTCAGATGTCCATGTACAGTTTGGACAGGTGATAGAAAATATTTCCATCTTTACACAAACAATACTGCTCACCTGGGGCTTCTGGAACGACTTCTAAAGACACACAGGCCTTTAGCCTTTTAAGGCCAAAAGCTCCCCACAGACTGTCTCACAAGGATCTGCAGGGGAACATGGTTACACTGACTTTGGTGGCTGAGAGACAGTGCAACACAGCAGCAGACAGACAGCCTGGCACACAGCCAGCCAAGAAAATGGAACATCTGTGTGTGAGCAAAATACCACTGCCCTTGAGCTAAAGGCATGAACCTCTGGCGGGGAACATTAAAAGGCTCAGACTCCCTAAGCAGAGAACGAACTTCACTCCCGTGTAAGTGCAGGGGAATGGCTCATGCCACATTCACTCGCCTGGCACACAGCAGTAAATCAACGAAGCCAATTTTGTAATTAGGAGACACAGAGGACAATAAAGTTTACCAATTCTCTCACCTTCCATTGAGATCAGTACTGTCTGACAGAAATGTAAGGCAAGCTATGAATGTAATTTTAAATTTTCATAAAAAGGTTTAAAAGAAATAAGTGAAACAAAAAACAAAAAACAAAAAAAAAATAAATAAATAAAAATAAAAGAAATAAGTGAAATTAATTTTAATAATATGTTAAAAATAGTAATAATAAGCTATGTTTAACCCAATGTACATGAACTGTTAGCATTCCAATATGTAATGAATATTTTAAAAATTATTAATGAGACACATTATATCCACTTCACATACTAGGTCTGTGAAATACACCATCTCATTTTGGACTAGCCACATTTGAAGTGCACAGTAAGCACCTGTGGCTAGTGGTTACGATATTGGACAGTGCAGACTTTATATACTGAAAACACAAAAGTGGTAAAGTAAGCATCCATAAATAATGGGAAAGGTCCTGGCTTTGTAGACCAAGGCACCAAGCTACATTTCTACTCCTTGGCTTACTAGCTAGCTCTTGGCACAAGAGAGGCCACGTAACCTCTCTGAGCCTCTCCACATTAGGGAAATGTTGGTAAGTAATCTCTACCTTCAAGTTGTAGGGATGAATGTATGAAGAGTCCCTAGCAGGATATGGGCCCCATAGGACACTCAGTAAGTGACAATGGATATGATAATATATCCAGAGAGAAGGACTCCAGTGCTAGCTGTGAGAAATCCCTCTGAAGGGTGTTAAATCCTTGTGATTTTCCTGGTTTAAAATCACAGTAATAGGGCTTCCCTGGTGGCACAGTGGTTGAGAGTCCGCCTGCCGATGCAGGGGACACGGGTTCGTGCCCCGGTCCGGGAAGATCCCACATGCCGCGGAGCGGCTGGGCCCATGAGCCATGGCCGCTGGGCCTGCGCGTCCGGAGCCTGTGCTCCGCAACGGGAGAGGCCACAACAGTGAGAGGCCCGCGTACCGCAAAAAAAAAAAAAAAAAAATCACAGTAATAGAAGAGAAAGAGGACAGTTTCATTCTATTTTTTTCTAATTTTACAGTACGTTATTCCAATAGATTGTATTCCTTTTATGAAAATACACAGATTGGAGAAAACCACATTTTGTTATCATCTTTAAATCAAGGAGTCAAAACATTTTGAATGTGCAACAAATCAATATTTAGAGAAGTGAGAAGATAAATACCTTTCACCAAGGAATGTTTCACCTCATACCCCCACTCACACAAAATGATTTCATGATCAAGAACTTTAAAAGAAAGTGGCTAGTGTCAAACAGCTAAGTAGATAACTGAAAATGTTTTCAGACTTCTGTAGTGACCTGGGGCCCAGGTCACTACAGAATTTAACATCTCATGTGCTTAAGTGTCCCTTTCTCTTCTGTCACCAGTGGGTGTAGCTGGGGTCTTGGGAACCCAGTCTACATTTTTGCTGTATTAAAAAGTATTGATCATATTGGAAAATATCTCAGAAGAAAAGGAAATGAGATTAGGCATTCAGCAAGTAGGAAGTTGTTCTAGAAGCAGAGTTGCCTTACATAGATTTTAATGGAAAAAAAAAAAGACTGTCAAGAGACAAATTGTGAAGAGACAATTTCCTGGCCTTAAGCAAAAGGAGAATAGGATCAGTTAGGTAGGTGGAAGCAGGGCTTGGGAGATATAGGAATTCACAGTCTTCCAGAAAAATCTAAGGTCAAAATAATTACTAGAGAGACTAGAAAAGAAAATACATTATGATATAAAGACACAGGGTGCAGGGGGCAACGTCTCAAATCACTGTGCAGGAGGAAAAGGGATTGGTTTTTGATGGACAAGCAGAGCAGCAAGGTAAGAGTATGAAACTAGAAGGGAGATACCAGAGTGACTTCCTGGAGTGCAAGAATAGTTAGAAGACAAGAATAATTTCTCCTTTCAGAACAGAACTACAACTTCAGAGATGCACCAGTAAGAAGCTGGGTCGAAGTCACTGCAGCCCATAGAGAGGTCAGATGTGAACTGTGGCAAACTGGTTCCACGTGGAAGGAGAAAGAAGGGCTGGGGCACTCTGGAGGCTGAGGGGACAGAAAGATATCCTGTGTGGTAGAAAGCAGAGAGCAATCTCACTTACGAAAATATTCAGGACAGGATTCTTTTTAGGTTGACATTGTTAACTGTAATTATTAACCATCTTTTACATTCCCCCCTGCCTCCAACTTTCCACCCTTTACCTTTTCTTTTTTCCTTTATGGTTGCCATTGACAACAATTTAAGAAGAACCAGCTCTTGCCTCCTAAGAGTGAGGAAATTCTACAGAACCAACCTATCAAGTGGTTAGATTAGAAGGTACTGCTGGTGGGGAAAAGAGACATTTGGGGAAAATGTTTTTTATTTAGCAAATTTGAAAATAGTGTTTCTATAAGAATGATTATTTCCCATGTGTTTTTTTTCTTTAGAAAGTTTCCAACTGACACAAATTTTCCAGAAGACTTGTAAAAGTTGTTAGCCAGGTTCGGAACAAGTTTCACCACATGGCTTCTTGAGGTCAAAAGCAGTAATGTGTGACTCTTACAAAGGAACTCCTCTTTCCTCATGTTGTTTGGCCACAGTTTTGTGCCCCTACAGCCTCACAGGATAAAGCCAAGATAAACTCTCCACATACTCTCACTCTGCCGTGGTTTACAATCTACACTTACTACACTGTCAAGCATTTCAAAATTGCTCTGGGTCTTGTTGGCAAGTTATTATCTACCAGGAAATCTGGAATTAGTAGAGGAAGGCACCACCTAAAGCAGTGGCTTTTAAACCTCTTTCTTACCTCAACCCACAGTACAAAATAATTTTTATATCGTGACCCTGCATACACATACATAAAATACACAAAAACATACATAAACTGAATCAAGAGAATCGTGAAACAATACTTTATTACCCTAGATGCACTCTGAAATTTCAATTCCAGCTCTATTTCATCCAAAAATAAATAAAACAAACTTGTTGCTGCCCACTATAACTGATCACTGTCCATTAATGGGTCCTAACCCTGTTTGAAAAACACTAACCTAAAGACTTTCCACAATCTGGCCCCATCTCCCTATCTTGTATGAGTTCCCATTTCTCCTAACATAGATTTTAAAGTAATATAACAGCTTTCTTTTATTGTGTACCTATAATGTGACTATGTGTATAATATCTCTATTACTAACAACCCTGTGACAAGAGTATTGATTTCCTCCCAATAGACAGATGAAGAAACTGAGCCTCAGAGAAGTTGATCAAGCAAGTAAGTGACTGAGCTAGAACTTGAACTAAATGGGTGTAACCCTGGAGCCCCTTCTTTTTCCACTGGAACACACTGGCCTCCAAGTGGGCATGACTCCTTATTGCCCCTCCACCCACTCTGCCTGGAGCCCACCCATGTTCATGCTGTTCCCCTAACTGGAAAGCCCTTCCAGCCTCTTCTTCTAGCAATTCACACATGCCTACTGGTATTTCTGGACCCAGCTCAAACCATGCTTTTTCTAAGAAACTACCCAGATGATGTTGGCCCTCGTTCTCCTTCCTTTTCACTCTAGGAGGCAGGAAATCTCAGAGGTCAGAGCTGAAGCACAGGAACCAGACTGCCAGTTTTGATTGTTAGTTCAGCCATATACAGTCTGGTGATGGTGTTAAACTTCTGTGTCTCCATTTCCTCTTCTGAAAATGGAGATAATAATTGCTCCTATCCCTGAGGACTGTTCCCAGGATAAATAAATTAACAGACATAGAGGAATTCGTACAGAAGCTGGTACATAGTAGGTGATTAATAAATGTTAGTATTCAGTTGTACCACAATGAAACTTCATCAGATCCAGTCCTATCCCTTAATGTTACACAATATGTATGTAGCTTATTTCTTTGACTAGAATGTAAACTCTTCTTGGGCGGGACTGTATCACATTTATATTTACAGAAGTACCCCAGAGTTACACAGTACCAGGCATACCATATGCACTTAACAAATATCAGATTTAGGAATTACAAAACTGGCAATGCCAGATGAAGAACTTTTTTTTTAGCAAAAGAACAGCTGAGGGGGACCTGCTAGCCTTCACTTTTCTGAAGGTAAATATTAGTTACCATCGGAGATGATTTTGTTTTGGGAAATTCCTCAGGATGGTTTTTAAGTCCCACACATAGAAGTGCTCTGAGGACATCTGTGGTGCAGATGCTACTCTGTACTCTGTTTAGTGACTAAGCAGATATAAATTTCATAGATTATGTACTGAGGCTGATGTTATTTTAGTTCTTGAGCTTTTATTTCCACTTAAGTTTACTTAGTCTCTTCAAATTTAATGCTGTCATTCTAAATATGATTCTCTCTCTCTCACTTCCCTTTCTTTCCTCCTTCACCAGGACAGTCTAAGTTCCTAAGCCCAACCACAGCAAGGATGGAGTGAGAAATAGGCCAATAAAGTCTGAAGATTTTTTTCCAGCTCTGGGCATTTAACGAGGCTGTGAACATGGCTCTCAGAGGTTGGTCTGTTATACGCATCGCTGCAGAAAATAGGACATTTTAAACTCACTCGATATAGCCACTTTCTTTGTCCCTGGTTTTCTTTTTAAGCTCACCCAGTTTTATTCATTCTGCAAAAACCTCTGCCCCCCACAATAAGTACCTTGCAGTAAAGAAGAGACAGTTGGAGCAAAGGCAAAGACCTCCAGCCTGGCTGACTTTTGCCACCAGTTATAATGAAAACAAACAGTTTTTTTTCTTGAACACAGAACACAAAACAGCAAACACACACCAAACAAAGGCACAAAGAGAAATCTCACGGGAAATTCATCCGGAACATCTAAGGAAAATCACGTATTTTACTGTATTTGTTACCTTTTCCAGGAAGTGAAAGTGTGAGAGCCCTTAGACATCTGCCTTCAGGGAAAACATTTCCGTTCCACTAGAAATGCCCTTACTGATTTTGATGGCACCCAAACACTGGTCTCCCTTCTAGAACTTCACCTGGTAAACGCTGATCCTCAGGACGTGGTTCTGCACTCTTGCTCCCACATTTGGTGGTCTTGTTCAAGGAAGATTGGTGGGTGAAAAGGAAATACAGAGAGAAATGACAGCTCCCTGGAAGCGGCATTTTTTTTTTTCTAGAAAGTGACTTGAATAGACTTTAGCTGAGGGATAAATCTTCCCCAAACTCTACCTGCTCTATTGAGGGTTTGTACAAAGTTCTAGAAGAGCCTGGACACTCACTGGCTGCTCAGAATTCTTGGTGTTACAACCTGTCATTGTATGATTTCACTACAGAATCCCTCAGTGTGTTATACGGCATGTGCTTATGTTGGCACAAATAGAAATGTATAAATCAGTGTACAATCAGCCAGGTCTGAGGATTTTACAGCCTCCTTTGGAATACTGGTAGCACACTAACATTGCAAAATCAGGTTCTTGGCTTCAGCCCAAAGCAATAGGTGCTGGTGTGGTCAGGGTAGTGCTTTAGGACTCATGTTTATGTGAGTTTGGAGAAACTTCTTTTCAGAACCACATACCCACTTTGGTTTTTGTACTGAGACTTGTTCTCCCAGGCTCCTTGGGACACTTCTGAAGACCACATCTGCTACCTGCAGCAATGAGCTCAAGTGATCAGTCAATATGGCCCGCTGGAGCCCGGGCTTGGCTGCCCATGGAGCTTATGACAAAGACAGACAGTAAGTACTGTAGAGCAGTGTTATTCATGTAAAATAAATAGTTCTGTTAAGAAATCTTAAGCGACTTCCGGGGAAGATGGTGGAAGAGTAACATGCGGAGATCACCTTCCTCCCCACAGATACACCAGAAATACAGCTACACGTGGAACAACTCCTACAGAACACCTACTGAACGCTGGCAGAAGACCTCAGACCTCCCAAAACGCAAGAAACTCCCCAACGTACCTGGGTAGGGCAAAGCACAGAGATTCCCGCACAGAGGATCGGTGCCGACCAGCACTCACCAGCCCGAGAGGCTTGTCTGCTCGCCCGCCGGGGCGGGCGGGGCTGGGAGCTGAGGCTTGGGCTTCGGTCAGAGCGCAGGGAGAGGACGGGGGCTGGCGGCGTGAACACAGCCTGAAGGGCCTAATGCGCCACAGCTAGCCGGGAGGGAATCCGGGAAAAAGTCTGGACCTGCCGAAGAGGCAGGAGACTTTTTCTTCCCTCTTTGTTTCCTGGTACGCGAGGAGAGGGGATTAAGAGCCCCGCTTAAAGGAGCTGCAGAGACGGGCGTGAGCCGCGACTGAAAGCGCGGAACCCAGAGACGGGCGTGGGACGCTGGGGCTGCTGCTGCCGCCGCCAAGAAGCCTGTGTGCGAGCGCAAGTCACTGTCCACGGCCCCCGTCCGGGGAGCCTGTGCAGCCCGCCACTGCCGGGGTCCGGAGATCCAGGAACGGCTTCCCCACAAGAACGCACGGCGCACCTCGGGCTGGTGCAACGAAACGATGGCCTCTGACGCTGCAGGCTCGCCCCGCCTCCGAGCCCCTCCCTCCCCCCTGGCCTGAGTGAGCCAGATTCCCCGAAGCGGCTGCTCCTTTAACCCTGTCCTGTCTGAGCGAAGAACAGACGCCCTCCGGGCGACCTACACGCAGAGGCGGGGCCAAATCCAAAGCTGAGACCCGGGAACTGTGAGAACAAAGAAGAGAAAGGGAAATCTCTCCCAGCAGCCTCAGAAGTAGCGGATTAAAGCTCCACAATCAACTTGATGTACCCCGCATCTGTGGAATACATGAATAGACAACAAATCATCCCAAATTGAGGAGCCAGGAGTCAGTGCTGTGCCTCTGAGGTGGGAGAGCCAACTTCAGGACACTGGTCCACAAGAGGCCTCCCAGCTCCACATATCAAACGGCGAAAATCTTCCAGAGATCTCCATCTCAACACCAGCACCCAGCTTCACTCAACGACCACAAAGCTACAGCGCTGGACACCCTATGCCAAACAATTAGCAAGACAGGAACACAATGCCACCCATTAGCAGAGAGGCTGCCTAAAATTATAAAAAGTCCACAGACACCCCAAAACACACCACCAGACAAGGACCTGCCCACCAGAAAGACAAGATCCAGCCTCATCCACCAGAACACAGGCACTAGTCCCCTCCACCAGGAAGCCTACACAACCCACTGAACCAACCTTAGCCACTGGGGACAGACACCAAAAACAACGGGAACTACGAACTTGCAGGCTGCAAAAAGGAGACCCCAAACACAGTAAGATACGCAAAATGAGAAGACAGAAAAACACACAGCAGGAGAAGAAGCAAGATAAAAACCCACCAGACCTAACAAATGAAGAGGAAATAGGCAGTCTACCTGAAAAAGAATTCAGAATAATGATAGTAAAGATGATCCAAAACCTTGAAATAGAATAGACAAAATGCAAGAAACATTTAACAAGGACCTAGAAGAACTAAAGATGAATCAAGCAACGATTAGAAACACAATAAATGAAATTAAAAATACTCTAGATGGGATCAATAGCAGAATAACTGAGGCAGAAGAACGGATAAGTGACGTGGAAGATAAAATAGTGGAAATAAGTGCTGCAGAGCAAAATAAAGAAAAAAGAATGAAAAGAGCTGAGGACAGTCTCAGAGACCTCTGGGACAGCATTAAATGCACCAACATTCGAATTATAGGGGTTCCAGAAGAAGAAGAGAAAAAGAAAGGGACTGAGAAAATATTTGAAGAGATTATAGTTGAAAACTTCCCTAATATGGGAAAGGAAATAGCTAATCAAGTCCAGGAGGCACAGAGAGTCCCATACAGAATAAATCCAAGGAGAAATATGCCAAGACACATATTAATCAAACTGTCAAAAATTAAATACAAAGAAAACATATTAAAAGCAGCAAGGGAAAAACAACAAATAACACACAAGGGAATCCCCATAAGGTTAACAGCTGATCTTTCAGCAGAAACTCTGCAACTCAGAAGGGACTGGCAGGACATATTTAAAGTGATGAAGGAGAAAAACCTACAACCCAGATTACTCCACCCAGCAAGGATCTCATTCAGATTTGATGGAGAAATTAAAACCTTTACAGACAAGCAAAAGCTGAGAGAGTTCAGCACCACCAAACCAGCTTTACAACAAATGCTAAAGGAACTTCTCTAGGCAAGAAACACAACAGAAGGAAAAGACCTACAATAATGAACCCAAAACAATTAAGAAAATGGGAATAGGAACATACATATCGCTAATTACCTTAAATGTAAATGGACTAAATGCTCCCACCAAAAGACACAGATTGGCTGAATGGATACAAAAACAAGACCCATATATATGCTGTCTACAAGAGACCCACTTCAGACCTAGAGACACATACAGACTGAAAGCAAGGGGATGGAAAAAGATATTCCATGCAAATGGAAACCAAAAGAAAGCTGGAGTAGCAATTCTCATATCAGACAAAATAGACTTTAAAATAAAGACTACTAGAAGAGACAAAGAAGGACACTACATAATGATCAGGGGATCAATCCAAGAAGAAGATATAACAATTGTAAATATTTATGAAACCAACATAGGAGCACCTCAATACATAAGGCAAATACTAACAGCCATAAAAGGGGAAATCGACAGTAACACATTCATAGTAGGGGACTTTAACACCCCACTTTCACCAATGGACAGATCATCTAAAATGAAAATAAATAAGGAAACACAAGCTTTAAATGATACATTAAACAAGATGGACTTAAGTAATATTTATAGGACATTCCATCCAAAAACAACAGAATACACATTTTTCTCAAGTGCTCATGGAACATTCTCCAGGATAGATCATATCTTGGGTCACAAATCAAGCCTTGGTAAATTTAAGAAAATTGAAATTCTATCAAGTATCTTTTCCGACCACAATGCTGTGAGACTAGATATCAATTATAGGAAAAGATCTGTAAAAAATACAAACACATGGAGGCTAAACAATACACTACTTAATAACGAAGTGATCACTGAAGAAATCAATGAGGAAATCAAAAAATACCTAGAAACAAATGACGGTGGAGACACGACAACCCAAAACCTATGGGATGCAGCAAAAGCAGTTCTAAGAGGGAAGTTTATAGCAATACAATCCCACCTTAAGAAACAGGAAACATCTCGAATAAACAACCTAACCTTGCACCTAAAGCAATTAGAGAAAGAAGAACAAAAACACCCCAAAGTGAGCAGAAGGAAAGAAATCATAAAAATCAGATTAGAAATAAATGAAAAAGAAATGAAGGAAACAATAGCAAAGATCAATAAAACTAAAAGCTGGTTCTTTGAGAAGATAAACAAAATTGATAAACCATTAGCCAGACTCATCAGAAGACTCAAATCAATAGAATTAGAAATGAAAAAGGAGAAGTAACAACTGACACTGCAGAAATACAAAAGATCAGGAGAGATTACTACAAACAACTGTATGCCAATAAAATGGACAACCTGGAAGAAATGGGCAAATTCTTAGAAATGCACAACCTGCCAAAACTGAATCAGGAAGAAATAGAAAATGTGAATAGACCAATCACAAGCTCTGAAATTGAAACTGTGATAAAAAATCTTCCAACAAACAAAAGCCCAGGACCAGATGGCTTCACAGGCGAATTCTATCAAGCATTTAGAGAAGAGCTAACACCTATCCTTCTCAAACTCTTCCAAAATATAGCAGAAGGAGGAACACTCCCAAACCCATTCTACAAAGCCACCATCACCTTGATACCAAAACCAGACAAGGATGTCACAAAGAAAGGAAATTACAGGCCAATATCACTGATGAACATAGATGCAAAAATCCTCAACAAAATACTGGCAAACAGAATCCAACAGCACATTAAAAGGATCATACACCATGATCAAGTGGGGTTTATTCCAGGAATGCAAGGATTCTTCAATATACGCAAATCAATCAACGTGATACACCATATTAACAAATTGAAGGAGAAAAACCATATGATCATCTCAATAGATGCAGAGAAAGCTTTCGACAAAACTCAACACCCATTTATGATAAAAACCCTACAGAAGGTAGGCATAGAGGGAACTGTCCTCAACATAATAAAGGCCATATATGACAAACCCACAGCCAACATCGTCCTCAATAGTGAAAAACTGAAACCATTTCCACTAAGATCAGGAACAAGACAAGGTTGCCCACTCTCACCACTCTTAGTCAACATAGTTTTGGAAGTTTTAGCCACAGCAATCAGAGAACAAAAGGAAATAAAAGGAATCCAAATTGGAAAAGAAGAAGTAAAGCTGTCACTGTTTGCAGATGACATGATACTATACATAGAGAATCCTAAAGATGCTACCAGAAAACTACTAGAGCTAATCAATGAATTTGGTAAAGTTGCAGGATACAAAATTAATGCACAGAAATCTCTGGCATTCCTATATACTAATGATGAAAAATCTGAAAGTGAAATCAAGAAAACACTCCCATTTACCACTGCAACAAAAAGAATAAAAATATCTAGGAATAAACCTACCTAAGGAGACAAACGACCTGTATGCAGAAAATTATAAGACACTGATGAAAGAAATTAAAGATGATACAAATAGATGGAGAGATGTACCATGTTCTTGGATTGAAAGAATCAACATTGTGAAAATGACTCTACTACCCAAAGCAATCTACAGATTCAATGCAATCCCTATCAAACTACCACTGGCATTTTTCACAGAACTAGAACAAAAAAATTCACAATTTGTATGGAAACACAAAAGACCCCGAATAGCCAAAGCAATCTTGAGAACGAAAAATGGAGCTGGAGGAATCAGGCTCCCTGACTTCAGACTATACTACAAAGCTACAGTAATCAAGACAGTATGGTACTGGCACAAAAACAGAAAGATAGATCAATGGAACAGGATAGAAAGCCCAGAGAGAAACCCGTGCACATATGGTCACCTTATCTTTGATAAAGGAGGCAGGAATGTACAGTGGAGAAAGGACAGTCTCTTCAATAAGTGGTGCTGGGAAAACTGGACAGGGACATGTAAAAGTATGAGATTAGATCATTCCCTAACACCATACACAAAAAGAAGCTCAAAATGGATTAAAGACCTAAATGTAAGGCCAGAAACTATCAAACTCTTAGAGGAAAACATAGGAAGAACACTCTATGACATAAATCACAGCAAGATCCTTTTGGACCCACCTCCTAGAGAAATGGAAATAAAAACAAAAATAAACAAATGGGACCTAATGAAACTTCAAAGCTTTTGCACAGCAAAGGAAACCATAAACAAGACCAAAAGACAACCCTCAGAATGGGAGAAAATATTTGCAAATGAAGCAACTGACAAAGGATTAATCTCCATGATTTATAAGCAGCTCATGCAGCTCAATAGCAAGAAAACAAACAACGCAATCCAAAAATGGGCAGAAGACCTAAACAGACATTTCTCCACAGAAGATATACAGACTGCCAACAAACACATGAAAGAATGCTCAACATCTTTAATCATTAGAGAAATGCAAATCAAAACTACAATGAGATGTCATCTCACACCAGTCAGAATGGCCATCATCAAAAAATCTAGAAACAATAAATGCTGGAGAGGGTGTGGAGAAAAGGGAACCCTCTTGCACTGCTGGTGGGAATGTGAATTGGTACAACCACTATGGAGAACAGTATGGAGGTTCCTTATAAAACTACAAACAAAACTACCATATGACCCAGCAATCCCACTACTGGGCATATACCCTGAGAAAACCATAATTCAAAAAGAGTCATGTACCAAAATGTTCATAGCAGCCCTATTTACAATAGCCTGGAGATGGAAACAACCTAAGTGTCCATCATCAGATGAATGGATAAAGAAGATGTGGCACATATATACAATGGGATATTACTCAGCCATAAAAAGAAACGAAATTGAGCTATTTGTAATGAAGTGGATGGACCTAGAGTCTGTCATACAGAGTGAAGTAAGTCAGAAATTGAGCCATTTGTAATGAAGTGGATGGACCTAGAGTCTGTCATACAGAGTGAAGTAAGTCAGAAAGAGAAAGACAAATACCATATGCTAACACATATATATGGAATTTAAGAAGAAAAAAAATGTCATGAAGAACCTAGGGGTAAGACAGGAATAAAGACACAGACCTACTTGAGAATGGACTTGAGGATATGGGGAGGGGGAAGGGTAAGCTGTGACAAAGTGAAAGAGAGGCATGGACCTATATACACTACCAAACGTAAGGTAGATAGCTAGTGGGAAGCAGCTGCATAGCACAGGGAGATCAGCTCAGTGCTTTGTGACCGCCTGGAGGGGTGGGATAGGGAGGGTGGGAGGGAGATGCAAGAGGGAGGGGATATGGGAACATATGTATATGTATAACTGATTCATTTTGTTATAAAGCAGAAACTAACACACCATTGTTAAGCAATTATACTCCAATAAATATGTAAAAAAAAGAAATCTTAAGCAATGAATTTCAATAAATAAATAATCTTTCACAGCAGAATACAGAACCAAAGAAAACAAAACTTCGGTGCAGAGTAAAATCTTTCTGACTCGTACCAACTTCATTTTCACTCCTCTTCCTCACAATCTCCACATAGTTATTTTAAAAGCAATTCCATTTCTACTAATAGGTTAACATTATCTTTCTTCTACGCTGCTGAAAGCTATAGCATCAGAAAGGCCTACTAGTCAGTTTTCAGAGTTTCTCAATAATCCACGTGCTCCTTCTAGAATAGTATGAGTACTTCCTCCTGAAGTAAAATTTTGCTGAGCAACATCATACTTCTGAGATTCTTCTTGGCAAATCAGAACTCTCCCTTTGAACTCCCCTTTCCAGAAATTCTATCCAGGGATGAACTGACATCAGTGTCTGTTCTAAGCCTAAAGAAAGATATCCTTAACCTTTACACATCAGGGGCTTATTTTCAAAGAATAAGCATCATTTCATATGGAGTCAGAACACATCATGGGAAAAAAACTTCAGGGAGACTACATCGAATCCTTCACTGAAGCTTTGGAGCAGGGGGCTGGCTAGGAGAGAAGAGGCAAGGACCTATTTCAGGGAGTTGACAGAAGGTAGGTAGGCACAGCCTGTAGGCCTGTGCTGAGGGAGACTGAGGACGGAGGAGACGTGGGTGTCCTCCCATCTCACAGGGTGCAGTGCGATATATCTGTCCTAGAACTTGGGCCTGAGCAGTTTACTCCCTGAGAGAGTCACCACACTGAGATGAAGAGAAGGAACGAGTGAGAGAGTGCTGAGCCATCCCAAGGGCACAGAGCCTACACTCAACCCAAAGACGGGTCCTCCCCGCAGTGGTGCCATGGCCCAGAGATTCAGGGTCAGCTTCAGTCTGTATAAACAACAGCACGTTGGTGAGAACAGAAAGATCATATGACATCATTCCCCTAAGTTTAAATCTCCAGTGACTCCCATTGTTCTAATGATAAATCACCAACTAAGTTCCAGGAGCTTTTAAACCCTGCAGATTGGGCCTCGACACACCTCGCAGGTCTCCTCTCGGGAGACTCTCCCTCTCCATTCTTTTTTTTTTTTTTTTTTTGCGGTACCCGGGCCTCTCACTGTTGTGGCCTCTCCCGTTGTGGAGCACAGGCTCCGGACGCGCAGGCCCAGCGGCCATGGCTCATGGGCCCAGCCGCTCCGCGGCATGTGGGATCTTCCCGGACCGGGGCACGAACCCGTGTCCCCTGCATCGGCAGGCGGACTCTCAACCACTGCGACACCAGGGAAGCCCTCCCTCTCCGTTCTTGTGCTGCGGCCACAGTCACTTTCTTGGTGCTGCCACGCTGTTCCTGCTCCTCTCAGAACCGTCTCTGTCTAAAATGCTCTTTCCCCCACTCCTCACCAATTCCGGTATCCTTTAAGTGTCATTTATTTCATGGAAGTCAACCGATCTTCCATCATCCTACACTTTCTCTTTTAGCACTTGATACAATTTTATTAAACCACAATTTGTTTAACAGCTGTCTTTTGACTTTGACTGGAAGATCAGTGAAAGTAGGAACCATATCTGCCATTAATTCTCAGCATCTAACACTCATAGTGGGTGCTTGGTAAACGTTTGCTGACTGAATGCCTGAGAATAAATGCCGTTGTGCAGGAGAACATGTTCTTTTTCTGGAATTCTGAACCCCCCCCCCCAGATTAATGCTTCCTAAGTACCCATTCAGTTATACACAGAGATTTTATAAATTATAAACAAAATAGATCTTTTAAGAACTTATAGAATAATTTTAGTCTATCTTCAAAGCCAAAATATGACATTTCTATTAATAACTGTGGGAAGAGGAAAACATGCAGAACAATTAAGATACTGTAGCACAATTCATGTGCTATGCCTTTTCACCATTTGATTTAATGGATTAATTTTAATTTAGTGAATTTTAAAATTTAGAATTCCAATTATGCTACTTTCTGTTCTCTGTTATTATAGGCAGTTGTTCTGGCATAAATGGAGCAGAAAAAAGTATCTGGGCAAGAATTGATTATTACCAGGTAACAGGACTGGAACAGGTATTAGAGTGATCAGAGATAATTACCAAGTAGGTAAGATTGATCTCAATTCTTTCCTGAAGTGTAGTTGAGTTTGATCTAGTGCTTCTCCAAATTT
Organism: Hyperoodon ampullatus; assembly: GCF_949752795.1. NCBI lineage: Eukaryota > Metazoa > Chordata > Mammalia > Artiodactyla > Ziphiidae > Hyperoodon > Hyperoodon ampullatus. The sequence continues at coordinate 119,094,991 of NC_136916.1, read as the reverse complement.
CGTGTGCACACAAATCACTTGGGGATCTAGCTAAACTGCAGATTCTTTTTCAGTAAATGTGGAGTGAGGCCCAAGATTCTGCATTTCTAACAAGCTCCTAGGTAACGTCTACACTGTTAGTTCAAAGATCACAGTTTAAGAAGCAAGGAAGGGCCTAGAACAAACTGGACTGGTCAACACAGATTGGCACAGGCCAGAGGACACATTAGTGCCCTGAAGGTAAGGATTTTCTTCACTTAGAGATAGAGGCCAAAGTGCTAAAGGTAACATATTTCATTAAGAGGCTGGCGGGACCCAGATCTAAAGGGTGAACAGTAAACACCAGCCGTCGCCAGCAGGGGGCAGCAGAGTTCAGGGTAAATTGCACAGGACTCCTCCCACCACCCCCGCAACAGGCCAAACACCCCTGAGGGTAATTATAATAAAGCTCAGAACAGTACCTGGGTAAGAAGGCAGTTGGAAAAGCAAGACACCAAGAAAATCAGCAGCATGGAGGGAGATGCTCACATAGGCCAGAATAAACTCGCAGGAGGGGGCACTTTGCAGCAGTGGAAAGCACACCCGTCATGAGATCTGGAGACCCAAGATCCAGTTCAGACACGGAAACGGAGCAGTGCCTTTGGGCCAGCTCTCACGCCCCATCAGCCTTGATTTCCTCGGCAGGAAATGAGGAAAAAGTGCAAAGGGTGATCTCGAATGCGCGTTTCCAACCTTCACATCCTGTGACCCGGGCTTCTGGTTCTGGCTTTGAGAAAACTGAAAGGATCCCTATCCTTTAGGCAACGGGTTGGGAGTCAGAGGGAGGCAGAGCCCACAGAGAGCCGGCTGCTCACTCTGCTGGGTGAGGCCCAACAGGGCGTGTGGATGGGCAGTGAAGCTGTTCGGTCTGCAAGCGGGGGCTCCGTGGCAGCTGTGGGGGGTTTTGTATTTGTTTTTAATCTGTTAAAGATTACACGCAAACTGGTTAAAAAGTAAATAGGCCTGAAAGGCTTATAACTGAAACAAGCCTCTCATCCCCCTTATCCTCCTCATCCTTTTCCTTGGAAGCAACGTCTTTGAATCCTTTCCGTTTCTTCTTCAATTTGCCTCCATATTTCCAAATAATATGTATAATATAATCCTACTACTTGATCCAGTAGCTACTGGCTTTTTACTCCGGTGGATCAGGAATTAATTCAATCACACCATCTCTTCCCTTCATTATTCTCCAGATACCATTTTTCTCGTTTTTTGGATCATGTCTATATTTGTCACCAGCAAAGACCATTAGCAATTCTTGGAAACTAAAAATAGAATCTGGGTAGTAAAACAAAGTCTAACCTTCTTCTTTTCCTTTGCGCTTCCTCTAATTTCACTTGTTCATAGGGGGCCTCGCAAAGAAGCCTCGCACCCAGCCCTTCAGACCAGAGTTCCTAGTCCAAACAGCCGCAACTGAGACTTCAGCCCTGTGGACAGACCGTGCGCAGAATCCCCGCGCTCCACACTCAGTTCCAGATGGCGGCAGCGGGCCGTGTGCAGAGACGCTGCGCCTGCGCTGTGACCTGGAGCCTGAGGAGCACGCCCGCCCTGGACCCGGAAGCGCTCCGCTGCTGCCACCCCCACCCCCCTGCCCCGCCCCGCGCTGAGGAGAACTCAGTAAAGCAGCCCCGCCCCCAGCCTATGGGTAGAGCCTGTGTGCTCTAGAGCTCAGGACCCTCCATTCTCTGATCAAAGAATAAAGCTTTCCTTTGCTTCTGAACCAAACTTGGTCTCGTTCTGTCGGCTCCAGTGACACCAGGCAGAAGGACCCTTGTTGGGGCCCCGACTCAAAAGGGTTGGTAACATAGTCACTGTTTCTATTATTATGACTATGTAAATATTATTCAAGGAACATACTATGTTAAGGACAATAATATACTGTGATATTTAGCTTCTTATACAACCTTCTGTTTATTCTGAAATTAATAATTGTCTTATTTTTTTAGTTGCTTAGTTTACTTTGACCATCTGACTAAATTTTGCACACACACCAGCACCTCTATAAAATGTCCCTTCCAAAGACAGTTTTCCACAAAGGAGAATTTGTCAGATTATTCTGTTTCACATTTTGGTGTTGGATCCTGCTTCCTGGATTCCTGTGTTTGGGGATTTTTTGTTTTGTTCTGTTTTTTCCTCATTTTAGTGGAGCATATCCTCCAGTAACATCCAATACCCTTATGTCAATGCCTCTTTGGTTATTGTGGTTGTCTAAGGTACATTCCCTAGTAGATTCCTCAGGAAGAACTCACGGAACCAATGCTTCCTGAGTTTTGGCATGGTCATGACAGTGGGTCTGAATGCTGTATTTTGTTTGGCTGGATATGAACTCCTTAGCTTACATTTTCCTTCCTTGAGTATCCTAATTATGTTATTCCATTGTTTTCTGGCATAACACATTGCTCTCGAATGGTCTGATGAAAATGGATTTTCTTTACCTAACACATGAATTGTCTTTTAACCTGGATACCCTGAAGATTTTTTCCTTTTATCTCTTTCAAGTCCCATATGTTTACTAGACTATGTATAGAGGTTGGCCTTTTGGGGGTCAGTTTTCCCAAGTTTTCTCTTTTAATCTGAGGCTTGAAATCATCTTTGATTTCAGGAAAGTTTTCTTGAATTATAAACTTTAACATTTGTTGTACTGCAGTTATTTGGTTTTCTTTGAAGATTCCTGCCATATGTATACTGGATCTTCTTTGCTAATCCTTCTATCACTTACTCTCAAATTCTGTTTCTTCAGTTCTGCTTGATTTTTAAAAGTTTTCCTTTTCCCCTCTTCTATTTCTCTAAGGCAATATCCATTGCATTTATCTTCTTTTGTTTCCCTCGTTTCTTCATTTCTAAAATTCTTTTTACTTCTTTTGTGAATTCTGTTGTTTCGCATTTAAGTGTCCCTTTCTCCAGTATCTCCTGAGTCTTCCTAATTCTGATTTCTGTTGTTCTCTTGTGTTGTTTTTGAAGAGATAAATATTTACATGGCCTTGAGCTTTCTGAGACGTGCCTTCTGTTACCCTCTCCCCTCTTCATCAGAACTTCTCATTCCTTTTCCATCATTATTTCTATTCTCAATTGGATTCTACTTCCAGCAGTTTCTCCTCAGTGCAGATCTTTGCCTGCACTAAGAAGGGAGCTTTTGGTTTTTTGTTTCTAGAGTTGGCAGTACCCAGATTACCCCAAGTTCTCTCTCATTAACTGTAGTCTCCAGCTCTAGTCACAGATTTAACTCAGATTTGGGTATGGAAACTCTAAACACTGTGGTCTTTTGACCACATCTCACTGTAAGCCAGAAAGTGTGTGCTGGTTCCACACTGCTTGTACTACATTCCACTCCCAGGGTTTCCTGAGTATGTGTCACTTTCAGAGGCAAAGTCTGAAAGGATTTGGGGAAAGTGACAATAGCATAATTTATGAAACTCCTTCAATCCCTCTCCATATAAGAACTGACAGAGCAACTATTAACCCTGAGTTTTTGTTTTTCCAGTATTATTTTTTAAATTGGCTACTTACTGGATCCATGATTTTGGGTTTTCTCTCCTAGTTGTTCTGTCCGAGACCTGAGTTTGAGGTGAGCCTGTGATCTCGGGCTTACACAATCCACTCTTTCATCATTTGTAAATAGGATCAAGAATAATACCAGAGTTATCAGGATAAGATGAGATGATGTGGAAGTTGAAACTTATGAAATTGCCTATGATTTAACCTGACATGTAAAAAAATTATGAACTGTAAAATGATATGCCATCGTTAGTTATTTCAAAATAGATTTATGTAATATGTGAAAACCTATACCTTTATGTTTAACCACATTGTTAGCGCCTAATATGCTTTTTTTTTCTTTTCTTTTTCTTTTTTATTTTTTCTGTCTCTTCCCAACGGAATATTGCTTCATAAAGAGTAAAGATTTTTATCTGGTTTCTTCGGTGCCATATCCTCACTACAGAGTTTGGTGCCTGGCACCTCACAGGCACTCCATAAATACTTGATGAATGAATGAATGAATTGTGCTAACTTTGCCTTAAAGCATATTGTGAAGGATAAAATGAATGGGCAAAAAATAAATTATTATTAGGCCGTTGTTGAACTGGGCCTGTGTAACATGCTCTGACAAACTTTTCCTTCCGCATCTCCGTTTGCTTTGCATTCTTGCCAAAAAATAACATTGGTCCCTGCTGTGGAGCAGGGACGAGGCAACACCCAGGGCAGCGCCAGAAAGGGCTACTGCTCCCAGCCTCCATCCTCCCATCCAAAATACAAAAAGCCTGAAACAACGTGGAGAATAGCTGGGCTGAGAACAAGGGGCAGCTCTGTCCCTCTCTCGCTGGCGTTTATGCAAGGAAGGCTGGCAGTCTGTTTTTAAGTAAATAGACTTGCTTTAATGGAGCAATCTGTCACAATAAGCCGGGCTGCTTAGAGGGGGCCGAAAAGGTGCAGCACCGCTTCCATCTCCCATGGGAGCTATTTATTTGAGGAGGATGACAAATGAGAGCGAGGCAGAAGCCTGCGGTAATGACACTCAAAGCAAGAAAAATAATAGCGTGTGGCTTAGAATGGGCTCATCTTCACTCCATGTATAGATGCGTTTTGTGTGTTTAAAGAGCCAGCCCTTCTCATTTGCATCTCAAACACACCCTCCAGGAGCAGACAACGCAGAGGCATTACCGGGCAGCTAGCTTCTGGTTTGAGGGTTTTGTGAGAACAGGGGAGGTAACAAAGAACAGATTAATGAGCGAAAGTTTAGTCTCTACAGGTTTTCTGCCTCTTTACTAATGGAGGGGTGACAAAACCACTAATTTGCTTCATCACCACACAGTGTACTTAATAAATAACATGTTTACATCGTGAGATATATGGGGTTGGGCACGGTGCAGAGGGGCGTGGAGGGAAGAAATTACCAAATACTCACATGAAGACTCATATTTTGGACTTTACTCAAAATATTCGCTGCTTGTGAAATGACACAATGAAAGGGCCAGGTGTAGTTTAACCCTTTTAGTTTGTGCCAGAACCTTGAATTCTTTGGAAAGAAGAAAAGGATTTATTGTGAACTGCAAATGCTTTAATCAAGTGGCTTTCTTCACATACCATGAAAGCATTTTGAAACATTCAAGTAAAAAAAAAAAATCCCTATTTTCTGAAAATATAACCTCTTAAACACCAAGGACGGGGCCAGACCAAGTCCCATCAAGTAACAAGGCACAATAAGAAGCTTAAAATAGGTAAGGATTAAGTTACATTTGTATGAATAAGCTCATTTTTGTTGTTCTGGTCTCAATCCTTAAATGATCCTATCGCGTGCATGGAAGGTGTCTCCTCATTAAATGATACATTAATATTCTCAGTGTGGGTCCCAGTGAGACCCAAAATGTCCCCAGGGCTCACCAACCTTTGGAAATAACTACATCAATAGCAATAATTCCTAGTCTGCTTGCCCATTGTCCCCACCTGGAGGGCCCTCCCCTCACCCCAGCCAGGTGCTCCTGAGATGCCCTGGACGTGTCTCACGTGCAGATGAGAAGTCTGCACCTGCTCCCTTCACGTGAGCACAGGTGCTGTCCCACTACTGGCACGTTCTGAGGGGAAGCCATTCTCAAATGCTGTTCTTGTCCCAGGGCTATCCCCAGTCTCCCAGATCTGCAAGACACACCAGCTGCCAAAAGATGCACATCCCCTTCGGGCCTCTCAGAGCCACTCATGCCAGCTCTATGTCCCACTTTGTTTCTTGGGCCTTGAAACAGACTGACTTGTGCCCCACATTTCACAAAATCTTTCATGAAATCACCTTCATTGCTTCTACCTTCCGCCTCTCTCTCCACCTGTCTCAGATATAGACCAAGGCCCTGGAAATGGAATAAATACCCCTCCTCCATCACCCAAAGGAGCACAGGTGTCCTCCTTCCAAGAAATATTAACATCCCCTATGCAAATTAACTCCTTCAGGGCCTTCCCTCCCATTTGACAAATGTGCCAAGATACACTTGAACCTTAACAGGAGAGTGTCTAATCCTGCCTCTGTCTCTCACACTCAGGCACCAGGTCCTATAAATGAAGTTTTCCTTTGTAAAACTTCACCCTGACCTTCCTTTCCTTCTCATCTGCCACCATCTTCATTCAAGCTTCTTATTTCTTTACTCCCGGCTGACCTCAGAAGTTCACTAATCGGAATCACTTTGCTAATTCAACCTAAAAGCCGCTTCTAAAACAAAAATCCTTAGACTCTGTCTTGAGAACATAAACTTCTTGCTGTAGTTTCTGACTTTCCATTGGCCGTATGAATCAGGTCTGTTATAGAAAGAGTGCTAGCCTTGGAATCAGTTACCATGGGTTCAAATCTTAGCTCTACACTTGAATAACTTTTGTAACTTTAATTGCTTAAAGCCTAAATGTCATCATCTGTAAAATGTGATATTAATATCTGCTTCATACGGTTATTGTAAGGAAAAATTAAATAATGAATGTAAAGTGTTTTTTTAATGTGAAAATACAAATGTGAAGAACAATGTTATGAAAATTCAAGCACTTCCCCTTGGAACTAAAGTCCTCCATAAGCTGGCCACCACCCACTTTTTCAAAATTTTCTCCAATTAATCCCATTTCCAGCCCTCCTTCCAGGACTTATCAATCTGTTTCTTGCCCTTCAAACATGTTTCACTTCCAAATAATGCTACTTGTTTTAACAGATAAACCAAATGTCAGTGGCTCAATACAAGAGAAGCTTATTGCTTGCTCACTTAAAATCCAAAACAGGTATTCCTACTTGGCAGGTGGTTCCCCTCCAAGTGATGATTCGGGGATTCAGGATCCTTCAATCTTGTGGCCCTACCATCCTTAACATGTGGTTTCCAGGGTCACTCCAAAAGGAGAGAGACCAGGGAGACTCATACAGGGAGCTTATTATGGGTCAGGCCTGGAGGAGGCACATAGCAGAGCTGAGTCACATAACAGCATCTAATATAATCACACAGGGTGTCCAGAAATGGAAGGACACAGGTTTGGTGAACAGCTGGCTACTCTGTGCTACCACCACAGACATATGTATTTCCCAGACTGTATTCCCCAGATACATCCTTCAAAAACCAGCTCAGGCCTCGCTTAATTCATGAAGTCCTTTTGGAGCAATCTGGATGATGATCTTATTCTCTGAACTCAAACTCCTAGCATACATTGATTATGCCAGCCTTTGACTCATTTGCCTCTTTTTTGTTAAATCACATAAACTTATATCAAGTCTCTTTCTTCTTAAACTCGGAGACATTTAAATCTGATAGTGCCCTCCTTGATGAAACATTTCCTACATCCATCGACATCCATCATTTCAGACCTTCTCCTGCCTCCTGTGAGCTCTAGTCATGGTTCAGTGCTTTTTTCCACTGAATAACTGTGAGAGTCCCCCAAAGAATGATTCTTCTGGTGAAAGTGGCTGGGAGGCTGCAGTCAGGCCCCAAACCTCAACCTCAAATCCAGAAGGCATTGGCTGGGGAAAAAACTGACTTCAGCTCAGAGATCTTCCAAAGTTTCTAAAGCCTCTTCAGCTTGTAAGTAGAGTTTTTCGATGTTAACAATTCAGACAGAAAAACAAAACAAAAACAAAAACAAAAACATGATAGAGTAGAATTTATACTTGTTTTTAGCCAAGAATCCATGGTAAGAATTGGGTTGTACTGGCTATAGAGATGTAGTAATAATAGGAGTTAAGTATTTAAGTGACATTGGGAATAGTAGAAGATGAAAAAATGTCTCTGTTCACTTTTTATAGTGTTCATTAGGCAGACATAGTCAGGCATGTAATCCATTTTCTCCCTCGAGACGGCAACATGTGTTCTGTTCACTCCTGTCTGTTCTTCATCGCTTTGGGGAACAAATAAGACTCTATGAGATGAAAATATGGGTATAATTTGGAGATGGAAGAAAATTAAGAAGCTGGATTCAACAGTGATTGCTTACAGAAATTTAAAATATGAAAAACAATTTACCAGGATTCCAAAAACCCATTACAATTGTAAGATGACTTTCAATTCCCTCTCCTCTCCTCAGATGCCTGGCTCTCACAGGACAGTTTGGACATCACTAGATTCTGAAACCTCTAGAGAAGCCCAAAAGGTAGAGAGTGATCACTGCTCTCCAACCGCTTCAGCAGCACAGTGTGAAGCCTGCATGCTCTGGGCAGAGAAGCTGGCTCAGTCCATCGTTTTGCACAGACACAAACTTCGCTTCTCATTCCGCTGTTGACGGCAGGGAACGGTGTAAACACTCCTTCACATTTATTCACGCAGCTCCACTCCTGCTCCGTTGACGTTCCTAAGCAGATGTACAAGTGCCCGATGACAATTAACTGATGATTCATCCTTCAGGACGCCTGCTAAGGCAGGCAGGCTGCCTGGCTGTGAGTGAAAACATACTTTTGCAGTAGCTAATCTCTCCCTTTGGTCGAGGACCAAGTCAGCCTAGGCATGGCTTTGAAGTTATTTCTGTCTCAGTGGATTAGAGGTATCAAAAGAAGCAGCTCCACAAACCTTTAACAAATATTTACAGTTCTGCACTAAACAACCTCCACCGTACCTTAACCTTTACTGTCTTGTGAAATGCTTGCCAACTTCCCTGCCAAACACATACACTTGACAGAGTAGGAGAGAGGGCAGCAGCTCAAAGAAAATGAAGTGCAAAACGGTAAGGGATCCACTGTCTTTGCTGTGGGGGAGAAAGAGGCCCTTTTGTGCTGACCTACCTGCAGAGGGGGACTCCCTTCCCCTGTCCCCTCCCCCATGAGGGATACTCCTCCACCCCTGATAGCTCACCTTCTCAACCAGGGTGCTGAAGAGACACGTTCTGTATTCAGCTCACTGAAATCGTGGGACTGCCCTGAACCCAAAGTTTCCAAATGTGCCAAAGGATGGCTGTAACCAGTGCAGGAAGGACACAAAACAATAGGTTAAACCCCAAAGGAGGCTGGTTATGAAGCTGTTGGTGTTTTGGTCATTTAGAGGACTGCCACACTTCGCATAGTTTATAGTAAGCCTCCCTCCTCAGAGGTTTTTCAATGAAACTGCTCATCATAGAATTCTCTAGTTGCTTCTAAAACGCTGTAGGGATTAGTTAAATAGATGACTGATGTGTTTTCTAGTTTTAAGACTCCTTACTGTGAGCACAAAGATCTCATAACAAAAAGAGGTGGATAATTATTTTTTAAAAAGGATAAATGAAAGGAGCCGGCAGGCAGGATACTCTGTCGATGGGGTGGAGAAAAGCAGCAGGCCAGCCCCTGCCTCTTCTCTGTCCTGACTTCTCCGGGGGCCGCTGCATCTTACCTCTGGAGTCAGGCCCATGATAAGATACACAAAGGAGACTCATAGCAGGGTCCAAATTGGTGAGGTCCCCCAAGGGGCTTCAATCAGAAACAGAGGCCCGTGGCAGAGAATCTACCAAAGGAAGCTTTAGCGGAACAGCAGCCGCCGACATAAGAGCCACTAAGGTTTGTTCATGAATCCCCCTAACATAGTACTCAGGGACCCCCCAGAACTTACTGTGAGACTCTGAGGGGACCTAAATGGAAGCCTGCAGCAGTGATGGAGGCAAGGGTCAAAAGGATGTGCTATACGGTTAACAGGACCACCAGCTGTTACCTCTGGCTAGATGCAGATGAACTCAGAGATATAGTGGCTAGGGTCGTGGTTAGGCATTTCATTCATTCATTCACTCATTCACTCATTCATTCATTCAACAAATGTTTATATTTCAAGACACTGGGTTAAGTGCTTTGCAAAACAAAATTACAGATTGGTTTTGCCATCTAAAAGCTTGCACTAATCGCTACTACAAGTACACAAATATCCATAACACAGGTTAGGAGTGGGTCATTATATAGTCACAGATAAAGTCTGCACTGGCCAGGTGGAAGAGAGTGATGATTTCTGTGTTGGGAGAATTTGGAAAGATTTTGTATAGGAGCTAAGGGTTGAGGTAAAATTAGTGTGTGCAAAGGTGATGCAGAACGTATTCTCAAAGAGAAATATTCTGAGTGATGGTATTGAGAAGGGAAAGGTTGCACATGCTTAAAAATAAAAGTAGGTAGTTCCATTGTCTGGGCAATAGTGTACAGGAAAGGAACTAGTGGGAAACATGGTCAGAAAAGTGGGATAGTCAGGAAATGGAGGGCTGAGTGCACCAGGTCAAGGAGTCTGATTTTCTGTATAAAGTGATGGGAAGTCATTCAAGATTCCTTGGCAGAGGAGAGACTTGATGATTACTTCTGGAAAATTAATCTTTGTTTAACAGCCAAGAAAACTCTTGTATACAGGGACAGGTTTATGATCGAAATTTACAGTAACTCCTGTTACAATAAGACTCAGTATCATAAACAAGCAAGAAGATCATTCATCAGTTTTCAATCCTAAACTTATGTTTTCCTACTGCCCGGAGCACTGTTACAGGCTACCCATTTTCTGCATGCTCAGGGATTGAAAACTCGTAAATAATAGCTTATGTCAATCATAATTAGGAAAGTCTGTCTGCTAGAGAGAGGGGCAGGGCAGACAGAGTGAATAGCTAATTATTATATAAAAATGACTCTAACCCATGCTTACCAACAAGGGGCACATCCTCCAGGAAGTCTTTCTGGTTGCCCCACAATCTCTCCTCACCTCAGACAGATTTGGTGGGGAGCTTCTTTCATAGTCCACAATCCCCAGGCATGTATTCTTAATATCTCAAATGACTTACAAAGTCATTAATGCACAACTACATTCCTGAAAATTGGTGAAAACATCTTTTTTTCTACAGGGATATTTTCCTTGTTAATTATGTAAAAATAACAGGAATAGCCCATAGACATTGAGAGTCTTATTTTGAAGCATTAAATATAGCATAAACTCAATATACTTTATTTTACACATTTTAAGAATATGAAATGGGAACAATGGTCATAACTCCATGAAATCGAGCCAACACCTGTTAGTTGTAATCAAAACCATCGCTATTTATAGAAAATGCTTCCATGACTCCTGCAGCAGTTCATGAATATTTGCTTTTAATTTCAGAATTGCTTTACAGTTTCAAAATTTAAAGGACTTAAAAATTCAATGTAAAGTTTTCTCTCTTTTCAAAAAGGTAGAAAATACATCTTTATTAGCAAAATTAGAAAAATTATATAAGCAAATTAAAGAAAAATCTTTAGTCCCTTAATCCTACCATTCAAAGATAATGACTATTAGTACAATGTTGTACATATTCCTCTAGATAGTTATGTAAACAGGAGCACATTACCTTGTAGTTGTATATTGAACAATATATTGTGAGCATCTTTCTATGGAAAAAAATTCAGCTATGATACACAGTAATTTTTAATAGAGAAATAACATTTTATTGTATAAATAGACCATAATTCATTTAATCTATGTGCTCTTGTAGATTTAGTATTTTCAATTTTTTCATTTTAAAAGCAGAACTTTTATGAGCATGATATCTAAATATTTGCTTACATTTCTAATCACTTCTTATGACATGTTTATAGAAGTCTAATTTCTAGGTCAAGGGATAGGCATATTTTAAAGGGTTTTGATGAGTATTGACAAATCATACAGAAAAGTTAGACCAATTTAATTTCCCTCCTGCAATGAATGAAAGTGGCCATTTTCTTGAACACTGGATATTATTATATTTTATTATTTGTGTATTTAAGTATTTTATAATGCATATTACTCATGTGATTTCTTCCTTTTTGAGTTATGTTCTTTGTCCATTTTAAACTTCGTATGTTTGGGTTTTTTCTTTTTTCGGGGAAAGGGGGCTCATTCTTACGTTTAACAAGTATTTATATATGTTGCAAATATATTTTAATGTTTTATCATTTTTGTAGTATTTTTGATATAGAGTCATTTAATTTTGTACATGGCCATATCTATCCACCTTTCACTTTCATGATTTCTGAATTGTTGTCAGATATAGGAAATCTAGCACACTCAAGTTTACGTAAATATTTATCAAATTTTTATACTATTCTCATGAATTTATGTTTGATGTTTAAATATCTTTAATCCATTTGGAATTTATTTTGGAACGTGGTGGCAAAGCAGTGGTTTGTCCCTGTGTGTTTTGCAAGTAGCTAGCCAGTTGTCCAAACACTATTTGGTAAAAATTTCATTCCCCCGTTTAATTATATATCAAATTTTTATAGATGAATGGACCAGTTTGAAGACTTTCTATTTTTTCTTTTTCTTTTCAATTTTCTCTATTTTATTTTAGCTTTATAACACCTTGTAATATCTGGTATGGTATGGTGAGGGCCTCATGATTGGTTTGTTTTGTTCAAACAGAAATTGTGCTAGTCTCACCTATTTATCCTTTAACAATTTTCAAGATGCTATGAAAATTTTAAACCATTTTAAAAGGCATATAGAATAATTAAATGAACACTCATGTACCTAATACACATCTTAAGGCTTTTTTGAGTTTACTTATATCCTTACTATGTATGTCAATATATATACTTGTTTAACATTGGTAGTGTTCAATATTATGTTTGTGAAGTTTGTGCAACTGATATATGTAGCTCTAGTCTTTCATTTTCATTGTTTCCTAATATTCCATTGTATGAATGGGATGTATCATTTAAATTATTTATGCATTACCTTGTAAATAAAGTTTTATGTGGTTTCTTTTGCTATGAACAATCTTGTCCCTGTCTCCACGTATATATGTAGGTATTTCTTGACAATATATACTGATAAGTAGAATTGCTGAGTTGTGGCATGTATATTCTTCAATTTATACTTGGTGTTCTTCTGTTGCTGTCCAGAGTGGTTATACATTTACTTTGCTACTAGCAGTGTATAAGAGTTCCCATTGCTCCACAGCCTCACAGATTTTAGTGTTTTCAAGCTTTTAAACTTTCACCAACCTGATCAATTTATTTTTCCAGATGAACTTTAGAACTGTGTTGTTCTATGACAAAGGAGGCAAGAATATACAATGGAATGAGAACCTACTGGGTAGCTCAGGGAACTCTACTCAGTGCTCTGTGGTGACCGAAATGGGAGGGAAATCCAAAAAAGAGATGATATATGTATATGTATAGCTGATTCACTTTGCTGTACAGTAAAAACTAACACAACATTGTAAAGCAACTATAATTCAATAAAAATTAATTTAAAAAAGAATATACAATGGAGAAAAGACAGTCTCTTTAATAAGTGGTGCTGGGAAAACTGGACAGCTACACGTAAAAGAATGAAATTAGAACATTCTCTAGCACCATACACAGAAATAAACTGAAAATGGATTAAAGATCTAAATGTAAGACTGCATACTATAAAACTCTTAGAGGAAAACATAGGCAGAACACTCTCTGACATAAATTGCAGTAAGATTTTTTTGACCCACCTCCAAGAGTAATGAAAATAATAACAAAAATAAACAAATGGTACCCAATAAAACTTATAAGCTTTTGCACAGCAAAGAAACCATCAACAAAACGAAAAGAAAACCTACAGAATGGAAGAAAATATTTGCAAACAAAGTGACTGACAAGGGATTAATCTCCAAAATATACAAACAGCTCATGCAGCTCAATATCAAAAAAACAAACAACCCAATCCAAAAATGGGCAGAAAACCTAAATAGACATTTCAACAAAGAAGGCATACAAATGGCCAACAGGCACATGAAAAGATGCTCAACATAGCGAGTTACTAGAGAAATGCAAGTCAAAGCTGCAATGAGTTATCACCTCACACCAGTCAGAATGGCCATCATCAAAAAATCTACGAACAAGAAATGCTGGAGAGGATTTGGAGAAAAGGGAACCCACCTACACTGTTGGTGGGAATTTAAACTGGTACAGTCACTATGGAGGTTCCTTAAAAAACTAAAAGTAGAGCTACCATATGATCCAGCAATCCCACTCCTGGGCATATATCAGGAGAAAATAATAATTCAAAAGGATACACATGCCCCATTGTTCATTGCAGCACTATTTATAATAGCCAGAACATGGAAGCAACATAAAAGTTCATCGACAGAGAAATAGATAAAGAAGATGTGGTACATATATACAATGGAATATTACTCAACCATAAAAAAGAACGAAATAATGCCATTTGCAGTGACATGGATGGACCTAGAGATTGTCATACTGAGTGAAGTAAGTCAGACAAAGACATATATCATATGATACCATTTTTATGTGGAATCTTAAAAAATGGTACAAATGAACCTATTTACAAAACAGAAATAGAGTCACAGATGTAGAAAACAAACTTATGGTTACTAAGGGGGAGGGGAGAAGGGATAAATTGGGAGACTGGGATTGACATATACACACTATTTTATATATATATAATAGATAACTAACAAGAAGCTACTGTATGAAACAGGAAACTCTATTCAGTACTCTGTAATGAACTATATGGGAATAGAATCTAAAAAAGAGTGGATATATGGATATGTATAAATGACTCACTTTGCTGTACAGCAGAAACTAACACAACATTGTAAATATACACTTCAATAAAAAATTAATTAAAAAAATAACAGCGTTGTTAAGTTCTAATAGAATTTGTAACTTCATGTATTTGGAAAAATTAGCACACACACACATAATATATTATATGAACTCTGCTTACCTCAGAACATGATTTTTCTTTCCAATATTTTCTTTTGCCTCTGTAGTTTTACACTTTTTCATAGTTGTGAACATTGCTTAAGATAATTCATATGCATTGCATATTTTGTTGCTACTGTGAATGAACTCTTTTATTCAAAAGTTGATTTTTTAAGCCAAAAATTTACTTTATTCTTTTATTGACTTTGAATATAAGTAGATTAGTGCCCCCCAAAAGATGGAAAATATGTTAAGAACAAATAACTGAGCATATCACAGCATTACCTAAAATGTCAAATAAAAGGTCAGCATTGAAATTAAATTTCAGTACCATTATAAACACTGCTGGTCCCCTTCATTTGATCTGCACCACTTTCCAGAAGCTTGATTTTTTTAAAAGTCACTTTCAATGACTCCTCCTCCTAACAGGCTGATACAATGAGGTGATCTAGAATTCATCACATGGAAGAGTGGGCAGAGGGTAGGCAATTCCTTTGGGATCCTCCTGCCCAGGACACTTTGCAACACCTTAGTAAGTTTCACTAGCAGTTGTAAGGACAGTGCTTAACCATTAGCTTTAACCATATGCTCAAAACTCAATGACATAAGAGAAGGTAGGCATAAGAATGGGGTCTCCTATCTCAATGCTCCTCCCTTGGTCTCTGAGCATCCATCTCTTCATCAATAGAAGTTATCAAGTACCTACTATGGACCAAGGGTTGGGTCTGATGCTGTTAAGTTAGGGGGAGAGAATATGAAAAGATCCTAAGACATGGTTTCTGGCCTCAAAGAGTATACAGCCTAGCTGAAAAGAGAACCAACATGCATGCAGTATTCAGTTCAGTACCCTTAAAGAGTACTCTCATTTTTTTCTATAGTACTCTTAGCTGCATCCAAATATAGAGATAGACAGATCATAGATAGACTGATAGATACATAGATAGATAAAGATAGACATACATAAAATTGTTGGGGTATTTTAGTTTCTATGTCACCCTGTGAATTGGAACAATGGAAAATATTCTTTTAATATCACAACTGGAAAGATGACCTAATTTAATGCTCTGCATCTCAACAGTCACAGCCAGGTACAAAGGAGATCATTATTTCTCTTGGGGCCCTGAGTATGTTCCTCCTGCCATCACCACCCACTGGCCCCCAGTTGTGGGTTGTCCTGGACTACAGCACTTTTCTCCCCACCTGGGGGAGATATTATGCTGAGTGCCCAGCTCTGTTTAAGCAATCTCTGGTGTGAAACAGTAAACTCACCTACTTCTCAGAATTTTGAAAGGTGTAGAAAAAAAGTCCAGAACCCTGTGTACCTGGGATTAATTTTACCTGTCTTCAAAAAATAAAATAGTTCCTCCCTCTAGTCTCTGCTTTAGAATGACTTGGTGTAACATCTAGTGGGAGAGAGATTATTCTGTTCATTTGTCTTGCATTAGGGTGCACATCATTAAAGACCTAAATACAAGATTAAAAGTAAATTACAAGCTATTTTGATTCTTCAGAGGGAATTAATAGTATCACATTCCTTAATCTTCTGTAGAGGATTTACAAAGTAGTTTCATAAATGTGATCTCTAATTCCCACAACAACCCAGTTGGGTAGGCTGAGCAGGTTAAATACTACCCCCATCAAATCCATAGAGCTTCAGGCTAGAAGAGACTTGAAGACCCTTTCCTGAAAACAGGTTCAGAGAAGGTGAGTTGACACAACTAATAGAAATGGGACTAGAAAACCCAGTTCTGACAACCAGACCCATTGCCTTTTTACTACACCATGATGCCTCATCTATCTCAAGTAGAGAAGGATGAAAGTGGTCGCTTAGTCTGTAGATGACTGCAATGGAAGGAAGGAGGGCAAGGTGCTCAAGAGTTTCAATAGTAGAATGTCTCTATGACCACATCACCTGAGATCCCCACATTCAAGATTATGGGAGTGTGAGGCATAGAACCACTTAAACCTCCTGTGGTTTGTGTTCCAATGTTACAACTGATGCAGAAGTGAAAAGCCCCACTTCAGCTTCTCCAACTCCAAGGGAACATTGCTTTCCAGTCAATGGATCCCACCCGGCTTTCTCAGGGGATGTCTAGGTCTGGAATTTCAGAATCTCTGAGAAGGAAGGTAATTTCTAAGACTGACTATGATGCACAGGGTCCAAACTTAGTCCAAAATCTTGAAACCCCATTAGAACAAATTCCACCTAGAATGGAATCAAATTTTACATTCCCCCCGCCCCCCCCCCAGAACCAAAGCCATGGAAGAATAACAAAGCCAGAGCAAGAATAACTTTTCAGCCCCTGCCTCCTTGAACTAACCTTTGTGTGAGCCCATAGATGTCCTGACAAAACCAGACATGCTGGGAAGGAGGTGAGAGACTGTTTATTTTATATGGGGACCCCTGTGTCTACCTTCATAGCAATCAGCGACATGGGAGATGTAAAGGTGAGACAGGTTGCCCAAGGACTGTACGGCAACCTCCTTCCCCTCGTGAGGCGGGGTAGTGTGTGGCCTCATAGCTAAGCTCTTTACTTGGCAAGCCACCAGGCATTTGGGACAGACAACTGGATCACCATGCCCCCGTGACATCAATACTGTTCAGACACTGGAGTGAATAAGACAGGAATTTGATCCAAAGATTGGTTTTGGAGAACCATACTCAGACTAGAAGGCTGAGCCCCCGAAAAAGATCTGTCTCGCCAGCTGGCCAAAATAAATACGTGCAAAAATAAAAGAAAAGGGGAGAAACGCAAATTATGAATAGTTTTCCCAGACATGCAATTCTAAACCTAAGTCCAGATATGCACTTTAGAAAAAAAAAGTGCCCTAGTCTTTTGAGCTATTTCATCTCTGGGAACAAATTTATTTTACTTTAAATTTGCTTTGATTTAGAAAACAGACATAGAGTGAGATCAAGGAACTTATATGCATTTATGCAGAAGTTTATTATTATGAATATTAAAGCACATTAATACAAGACTGAAATGCACATCACTTGATCACTACTGATATGAAACATATTAATACATGACTACCTTCTATATCCTGGCAGTAAACCCTGACTTTTTGCTGTGAACACTGAAATCCATGTTCACATTTTAAATTCTATTTTTTGTTTTGAGAGGTCAAATTTCCCCCCAATATTAAGTTGACTTATTTCTACAAATATGCATCAAATGCCTTCTCCGTGCTATGCAATCCATTACTGAATTCAGGACTTCTTGTTTTTTATATTGAGGAGAGGAAGGAGAGAAAGAAAGTGAAGTTTCCCATGGGAAAATATAACTTATTAGAGACGACTGTTTACATTGCTAATTTTCATGTAACTTAGAAAAGTACATATCAAATTTGGAGATGTTTTAACTCTCCCATTAAGAAGAGATGGGTATTATTTTGTTCTGCTCATAATGACCACAGTCATATTATATTTTGAAATGGTAGCACACATTGGTTGTTTTCAATCCCACAGTCTCAAGTAAAGACAACATCAGTGAAACAAAATTATTATGAATAATAGATTAACTATTATGTGCTACAAGTTTAACAGCAATAATATAACTAGTAAGTAGACCGTTTAAAAGTAAAG
Organism: Hyperoodon ampullatus; assembly: GCF_949752795.1. NCBI lineage: Eukaryota > Metazoa > Chordata > Mammalia > Artiodactyla > Ziphiidae > Hyperoodon > Hyperoodon ampullatus. The sequence goes on along the minus strand of NC_136916.1, from coordinate 119,076,794 downwards.
TCTTCAATGGTAAAGAAATAATTCATTCAAATACTATAATATTATGTAAAATGGAAAAAGATATTTTTATAATTAACTGTTATATTCCCTTGTTGTAATATTCTCAGGCCTGGGAGAGCAGAATGTTTACAACCGGTATTACAATCCATATCCTCAATAGCTTTTTAATGACACTGCTCTTCTTTGGTTAAATTATGTCACATAAAACCTCCCAGAGAAATGAAAAAGAACACAATAATGAACAAGACATATGAATTTCCCACACTTCTTCAACAGCCTTGCTGATTAGCTCATCCATTACTGAGCATGCTTTCAGCACGGCCACTCTGACCCTACTAATGAACATCTTTTGAGAATCACAACTGTCATGAAAGGAAAGAGACCTTATTAACCAAGAAAGTTCATATCCCACGTAAGCCTCGCACATTAAATATTGCATAATCTGTTCACAGGGGAGCAGGAAAGATCAATATTTTAAGTACAATAATCTCAAATAAGCTTAAATGAATGTTTTTGTATTTGGAAAATAGTGACATACTTTGAACCCTAAACTATGAGTAAACGTTTTAATAAAAAGCACCTAAACACTTTCCATTACTTTTGACAATTTATTTAAAATTGTGTTTGTGCCTTTGATGCCTGACCCATTTATACCTGAGTTATACTGTAAGTGAAAGTCAAAGAGAAGACACCTTTATTATTATGACAGGTTACTGTTTAACACCAAATTTCTGCATCTAAGTGACTAAAAAAATCTTGTTCTGAAAACTCTCTAATCAAAGAAATGTGGATAATAGAAGATGAATAACAACAAAAACATTCAAAAGCAAATCCACTCATGTTGTATTGATGTTGCATCTATATGCTTCATGTGTTTAATTACATCTTAATATGTACTTACCCACATCAATGATGTGTAGTTTTGTGGTAAATCTCAGATTCATTACTTTTCTTTAATAGTGTCTAGCATAATATGAAGCCCATTTAATAAGAACCTTTGATGATGGTTACAGACCCACACTGGAACTCCCAGTTACCACAAGGGTATCTTGTTAAAAAAAAAACCCTTTTAAAACAAATTTATAATCACCAATAATGAAAATTCCAGCACCGACTTGTCACTATTTTTTAAGTACTCTTTCTTCAGTCAGAAAGAAATTCTGTAATCCAGTCCTTCTCAAACTTGAATGCACAGACAAAACACCTATCTATTCTGATTCTTATTCTGATTCTGGGGTGAGGCCCAAGATTCTGTGTTTCTCACATACTCCCAGGTGAGACCAATGCTGTTGGTCCAGGAACCACAGTTTGTGTAGCCAGAGTAGAGGATTATTTCTAGGAAACCAGCAAAAAGCCTCAGCACCCTACTAGAGTGTTCCTTGGATTTTATTAAGTTTTACTATAAAGATGCTCATCCCAAACACGACCTACCTTCTCAGCTAAATTAAAGAATGATTGTCACTGCTGTGAAGACAGATACTTCAAATGGAAAATATAAAGCATAAACAGGCTAGCTCTGACTTAAAGGAATTAAATTTATCCTTCTCCCACTGAAACAGTCATTCATTAATCAAACATCTGTTGCACATCAAGGAAGTACCCCCCTGTGAAGCAAAACAAAATAAGAAAGGTCACAAACCTCATATTTAAGGAGTTTGCTGTATGGTAGGAAAGATGAAACATCTTCCCCCAAAACACAAGTAAGTGTATCCCCAGGAGGAAAGGAGTCAGTCAGTGTCCTCGAACAGGTGAAAAGCAGAGGCTGGGGAGAGTCTGAAGAGAGAGATGATTCATAGTTGTGTGAATCAAGCCTTCCTGAAGGGAGTGGGAGTCACCCTCTGAAGCATGAGTTGGGTTGAACCTGCAGAGATGGAAAGTGAGCAATGGTCCCCGCAGAAGTACAGAGAGAAATTTCAGGGCTTTTGCTAACATTTTAATTTCTACAACAAAATACTTAATATTTAACATTTGAGAGCAAGTCATTAAGTTGGAAACCCACTGGACTAGACCTTCTTTGCTTCAGTATGGATAGGAATCTCTCAGGAGCTTATTGAAATGCAGAGTCCTTGGCTCCTTCCTAGAGAATCTGTTTTACTACAATTGAGATAAGGCCTGAAATATGCATTTTTAATAAGCATTCTAGCCTATTCTGACCCAGGTGGACCACAGACCCCATTTTGAGAAACCGTGAGTTCGAGTATGGTCTCAGGAGAGGAGATGAAAGAAAGAAGAAGGGATGTGAGAGAGTCAACAAAAACAGTTAGGAAAAGAAGAAAAAGAAAAGAAAACAGCTCTGTGTTTATCAGTATGAAAGCAGCCAGTAAGGAAAGAGTTTAATTCTGAATGCTCTGGAAAGGAAATGAGATCCAGAAAGCTGATACCTAAGTAACTCACACATTTCATAAAGTTTGATGGACAGTTCCACCAGGATTTTTCATTAGCCATAAACAATTCCTCTTTTATAACACAGGTCTCCGGGTATGACTCCTCTTGGCATTACAGGTGTAGAGAAATCACTTGAGTTCTCCCCTGCCTGATGCCCAAGAATTCGATAAGCCATTGCCATTTTTAAAAGACTGTCATTTATTGCTTGTGGGTCACAGGAGAGCTGAATGGCAGAAATTACTCTTAAAGCCTTGCCCTGTTTAGAGAGTTAGGTCACATTAGCCATTTCCTGTCAGAGGGTCCTTCCTTTATCCCGTAAACTTCCAGGGATAAATCTCAGAGAGTCTTAGTATCCAGAAAATAAAGTCTGGCTCAGTAGAAACTACTACCCTATAGCATAGTGAAGAAAATTACTAGGTTTTAAGGTTAAATTTTATCCTTTAATCTTCCTCATTTTAAAACAAAATTGAATTGCTTACTTTGGGTCTAGGTTATTCCAAACAGAAGATAAAACGTGGAGTTCCTGAAGTCCTCAAGGAATCGCATAATTTCTGGGGTGCCAAGAGATTGAGTTTCCAGGGCATAGATCTCCCTGAAACCTGCAGGCTGCTGACAGGCAACTCCTTTGAAGGTGATGGGGCTTCAGTACCTGTCCTCCCTCACACAGCTTAAAATCAGAGGAAAGAGCAAAAGCCCTGGAGTCAGACTGTTCAACCCCTTAATTGATGTGTGACTTTAAGCAAATTACCTAATCTCTCTCTGCTTCAGTTTTCTCATCTATACAATGGGCATGTTAATCATAATAACTGTATGGGGTGGTTGAAATAATTAAAGAGCTAATACATGTACAGCATTTAGAAAAGATCTTGACACAGTAAGCACTTACGTGTTTTTATTATTCCACATATTTTACCTGGCGCAGAATGGATCCAAGTAGATATGAAGATGGAACTTAAAATATTAAATAAAAACACATGTAACATTGAAAGTACTTTGAGAAATGGATTACTCTTCAACAGGTTAGTCAAACATGCATCAAACAAACAAACAAAACTCAAAAAAGAGGAGCTTCAGCCTTTTTTATCTGGCTTTCATAGGTATTTCCATTTCAAAGTATTCCAGAAACACCATTTCTCAAATTTCTCAGGTTGCCTGGGTTTGTATTATGGCTCCTCCCTTAACTGTGGGACCTCTGTGAACCACCTAATCTTTCTGGACCCAAGTTTCCCCATCTATAAAATGGGCTCATGGGCACCCACTGTGGAGGGAGCCTCAGGAGTAACGTTGCTGTGTTGTTGTGCTCTGGAGGCTGCTTCTGTGTCTCGGTGCCCAGCAACGGAGGAAAGTGAATGCTGACCCCTACTGGTCTGTGGCATATCCCGAAGCACCCACCCAAAAGGGAGAAATGTCTCCAAAGTCTTATGTTTTACTGTTAAGATTCGTGTGAATTTTTAAAGTTCTATTCCATGACATTGCTGTATCTTTTTATGTCTAAATTGCTTTCCAGTTAAATTACTTAAATTTCTCCTTCCCCTTTCCCTCTGACACTCCTCCAGTAAAATTAATATGCATTGGCTACCCACTTATTTCCCTAGTGGTTAAGACATCCCAGGTTCAGAAACCCGAGAGGAAATTTCTATTCAAAAACCACATTTCAAACTTCCAGGAGAGTGAACATAGGCAGATGCTGCAAGAGTGATTCCCTCAGAGAAAGATGGAAGCTTCCAGCCCTTTCCCTGTGTGCCTTGCCTTGTGCGTCTCTCCCATGTGGCTGTTCCCTGAGTTATATCCGTTGTAAGAAACAGCACACAGTGAATGGTGCTTTTGAGCACCTTCTGGAATTACCTCTCACAACTTTTCCAGGGACACTTTCTTAAAAGATCCAGCAAGCATCCAGTTTACTGAGATATAATCCCAGATTCATGGAGTTGTTGCAGACCAGATACCTCTTATCTCACTAAGACTGGCCGTGTGGCTGACAGGATCTTGGTGCTCTGGCCGGGTGTCAGGCCTGAGCCTCTGAGGTGGGAGAGCCAAGTTCAGGACACTGGTCCACCAGAGACCTCCTGGATCCACGTAATATCAAATGGCGAAAGCTCTCCCAGAGATCTCTATCTCAACGCTAAGACCCAGCTCCCCTCAACGACCAGCAAACTACAGTGCTGGACACCATATGCCAAACAACTAGCAAGACAGGAACACAACTGCACCCATTAGCAGAGAGGCTGCCTAAAATCATAATAAGGTCACAGACACCCCAGAACACACCACCGGACGTGGTCCTGCCCACCAGAAAGATAAGATCCAGCCTCATCACCAGAACACAGGCACCAGTCCCCTCCACCAGGAAGCCTACACAACCCACTGAACCAAACGAAGCAACTGACAATCTCCAAAATTTACAAGCAGCTCATGCAGCTCAATATCAAAAAACATAAACAACCCAACAAAAATGGGCAGAAGACCTAAATAGACATTTCTCCAAAGAAGATATACAGATTGCTCAACATCACTAATCATTAGGGAAATGCAAATCAAAACTACAATGGGGTATCACCTCATACCAGTCAGAATGGCCATCATCAAAAAATCTACAAACAATAAATGCTGGAGAGGGTGTGGAGAAAAGGGAACCCTCTTGCACTATTGGTGGGAATGTGAACTGATACAGCCATTATGAAGAACAGTATGCAGGTTCCTTAAAAAACTAAAAATAGAACTACCATACGACCCAGCAATCCCACTACTGGGCATATACCCTTAGAAAACCATAATTCAAAAAGAGTCATGTACCACAATGTTCACTGCAGCTCTATTTACAATAGCCAGGACATGGAAGCAACCTAAGTGTCCACTGACAGGTGAATGGATAAAGAGGATGTGGCACATATATACAATGGAATATTACTCAGCCATAAAAGGAAACAAAATGGAGTTATTTGTAGTGAGGTGGATGGACCTAGAGTCTGTCATACAGAGTGAAGTAAGTCAGAAAGAGAAAAATAAATAACGTACACTAACACATATATATGGAATCCAAAAAAAAAAAAAAAAGGTTCTGAAGAACCTAGGGGCAGGACAGGAATAAAGACGCAGACGTAGAGAATGGACTTGAGGACACGGGGAGGGGGAGGGTAAGCTGGGACGAAGTGAGAGAGTGGCATGGACATATATAAACTGCCAAATGTAAAATAGAAAGCTAGTGGGAAGCAGCCACATAGCACAGGGAGATCCGCTCTGTGCTTTGTGATCACCTAGAGGGGTGGGATAGGGAAGGTGGGAGGGAGACGTAAGAGGGAGGAGATATGGGGATATATTTATATGTATAGCTGATTCACTTTGTTATAAAGCAGAGACTAACATACCATTGTAAAGCAATTATACTCCAATAAAGATGTTAAAAAAAAACAACAAACCACATTTCCAAAACCAAACTATACTGAACAGTTGAGCGTATTAAGCTATTTTCTGGATTGCCAAGGACTTTCAAACATTTTTCCCCCAACTTGTCTACTCACCATCAAAGATCCAATATAGTAAACACACAGCATGGAATTGAACGCAGGAGATGCAATACTAGAGAAGCCAGCTTTTGGTGGAGATGAGAATATACTGCAGAGCTATTACACAGCTCATATATTATTCAGGGTAAATTACACTCTGAAAAATTGTGTTGAGATGTCTCCCACATTTCAAAGGCATAGTGGTACTATAGAATTCATAAATTTCCTGAATAGGGCTCCAAGACTTTAATAAACTCATTGCTCTATCATTTTTAGGAAGGAAGACCTCATCTCTAGTTTTTGTGTAATAAATCATCTTAACTTAGACACTAAAATTCTTATCCTGGTCTTCAAATTCAAAAGAGAGATTCATTCTTAGCTTATAAAGCAAACACACCTAAATGGCGGTCTCCCAGCCTGATAAATTCAGATTATTGCGATTTATAACAATTTTTAAAAAAACACTTACTACTGTGTAACAGTCATAATGCCGTAAAATATTAAGTTAAACTCCCAGTTACTTTTTCTTTTTTCAAATGTAAGTCAAGCTAAGTTGATTTATAGGTCTCCTATGGGAAGATTATAGAAAAAAAGAAATGTTTCATGTAACATAACTAGGGATCTATTCCTTACGGCTTTGAACCACATAAGTAAAAAGCATACTTTAAAGTGTCAGATAGGGGACTTCCCTGGTGACGCAGTGGTTAAGAATCCGCCTGCCAATTCAGGGGACACGGGTTAGAGCCCTGGTCCGGGAAGATCCCACATGCCAAGGAGCAACTAAGTCTGTGAGCCACAACTACTGAGCCTGTGCTCTAGAGCCCGCGAGCCATAGCTACTGAGCCCGCACACCACAACTACTGAAGCCTGCGCGCCTAGAGCCCGCGCTCCGCAACAAGAGAAGCCACTGCAATGAGAAGCCCGCGCACCACAACAAAGAGTAGCCCCGCCGCAACTAGAGAAAGCCCGTGCGCAGCAATGAAGTCCCAAAGCAGCCAAAAATAAAGAAATAAATAAAATTTATATTAAAAAAGTGTCAAATAATAAAAAATATATATGTAACAATAAATGGAATTGTCTAACCTATTAATCAATTGAAATAAGATTAAGGAGCATTTTTATATTTGAAATGTAAATGATGCTTTTTCCACTTAGAGATTTATTTATTTTAAGTTATAAAATTTATGGTTATAAAATTACAAGTATCATCAGAATAAACCACTGGTCTCTTAAGATCCCTTTCTCTATTAAAATTTGTGTCATGAAGTTGATACACATGTTGAAGCAAAGTTTTCAGTTGGTTTTTTTTCTTCTCATCAGAGGCTTTGGAGATGTTTCTACTTTCAGAGAAGAGATCTAAAATAAAGCAAAATCACCACATGAGTACCTGCGAACTAATATCTTCTCCTTTTGCAAGTAAATTCAAGTTGCAGTGCTGAGAAGATAAACGACCTCAACCCACTCACACAGGTTTGGACAGCAAATTTTATATTTTCCTTGGAAATTTAAGTGACTATGACCTTACCATATATACTGTAGAAAAAGATTTTTTTAAGACTAAGTTTTTCCAAAGAGATGGTGATGGTGCAAACATGGACCTCAAATGGTTTGTGGGCAGGACCTGCCTGAACCAGCTGGACCTCTAAAGAGGGCCTGCAGGCCAGATCTAGTTTGAAGTTCACTGTAGGCACCCAGGGAAGAAGGCAATGTGCATCTTTTACGGTCATAAATATCGCCTCAAGTAAGCTATTTAACTAAGGGGGTGAGGGAGATTATTTTATATTTTTCCTATTATAGAGCCAAGACATGTTCAATGATTTAAAAATGAATAAATCAGAAAATGCAGAAGAGTCAAAACTAAAAAATCAAACTGAGCTTCTCTTAAACATCCCACACACCCTTTACCAACAAACCCTACACCATCAATCTCATTCTCCACAGGTACTAACTGTTAAAGGCTGGTGTATTAAAATCATTTAAGGCTTTTAAAAAAGATATAATGGGTATATTCTTTATATGTTTAATTTTACAATAAAGTGGAATTATACTATAAATATTGTTCTACATAATGAAAATCAAATTATCACTAAAGGTTTCCAGGCTAGCATAGAATCAGAAAGAAGAGAAGTAGCTGGATTACCTTAATGGTTTAGTGGATTAAGACTATGACAATGGTATGACCCATTTACTTTATGGGGATGAACTAACAAGAAGTCAAAAGATCAGAATGTTCCTATCCACTCTTTGGAACACCAGTTCAGCAGATAGAGCCAGGAACATGCATATAAATGTTTGCACTCTGACCATTCCCTGCCCCAATTTTAGGTACAGTATACACCATGGCCCCTTGATTACTGCAAGATATCATTTTTTAAAGGGGAATAACAAAAAATTTGTTATAGTCTCTTACTCACACTATACTTGATTGGGTTACAGCTTGATTATGTCATAGCATCATCTGATTATAAAAAATTACAATGATTAGCCTCAGATGTTAACACATCATGATTTCAGACATTTCACCCTCATCACCTTGACAGCTACCTACTTGTTATTTTTACAGCAGACTGATCTCATTCATTACATCTTGGTTTTTCCAAATTTCATTTTCTAAGGCATTCATCTTATAGTTCTAAGGGTGCCGTGTGTGTGTGTGTGTGTGTGTGTGTGTGTGTGTGTGTGTGTAAGTTAGACATTGTGAAAGCTATGTGGATGCTAAGAACCTCTCTACTCACAGGAGATATTAAATAAGAATAGCACTGAGGATGAGTGCTGTCATTGCTTTGACCTTTGAAGAGTCTGTGCCTAGAATCTCACAGGATGCTCACTTTATCAGAGAAATGAATAGTAAAACACATATCTGTAGTGTGTTGGGTCATAATGTCCTGTATTATGAGTGTCCAGGCCTGCATTTTACTTAAGTAAATACATCAAATATTTATGAAGCACCAGCTATGTGCCAGGAACTGTGACAAGCATTGGTGATACCATGGTGAACAGGATAGACCTAATCCTTGCCCTCGAAGTTTCTAGTCTAGTGTGGAAGACAGTCATTAAACAAGGATATACAGATTTCAAGGGTAATCCAAAAGAGTAGGTAGCAGTGCTGTGGAAGTGTAGAGGAAAAAGACCTAAGGCACACTCCTAGGGAGAGGAAGATATATCTTCCTGAGAATAAATTAGCCAGGTAAAGATGGGTGAAGAGAAGACAAGTTGAACATTGGGATCTCACAGTAGGTCGTCAAAGTGCCTGTTATTTTTGGAAATCAGTGATTCTCAGGCATTGACAAACAAAATATTTTTATGCCACTGGAGAACCTCTAGGAGTGAGATCCTGTTACAACATGCTAAGAAGGAAGAAGGTAGAACGAGACTCTCACAGCTCAAGGATACTGCTTCTAGCTCCGAGCTGCCTGTCCAGGCACAAATCAACTTCTCTTCTTGCTCACTGAGGAGGCATTATATGTTTTTCCCTCCCTCAATGTGATTTCTCTTCCAGCTACACCCATCTAGCAGTGACACTATAGAGCACAATGTTTCCTAAAATGTGATATGAGGAACACTGGTATAAATTAGGTAGAACAAGGACAAACTTATTAATAGTTATGCATTTATTTTTACAAATTCCTTCTCTCTAAATAAATTCAATTAATACTAGCAAATCAACTTAAAGAAATATATTGAATAAATAAAAATGAAACTACATTTGGATAACATCATTATACTCGAGGTGCTTTAAACCAATTATTTAACCTTTCTGTACCTCATATTTTTCTTCTGTAAAATGAGAATAATAAGACTGTCTCAAGTATAATGGTGAAATGAAAATGTCCTTAAGCTATAGGTGAGTTTCTGGTACTTAGTAGATTTTTAGCAAGTGAAGTTTTCTTTTTCTTCCCTTTCTTGCTGCCTATATACTAACCTTTCTACTGTCATTCCTATCTGGTCTGTATTATTAAAGATAAAATGTAAAATGCTGCCCATTGACTGTATTTCAAATTAAAAGCTCAAGATAATCTTACTACTATCACGCATTTATCTAAGGCTAGGCTAGATACATAGATACTTAGACATAGACATAAATAAATACACATATATGCCAGTACAAAAGAAGTGTTAAAGACTGGAAATCCCTTTTTTGCACTAATAATCATTAGGCAGACAGAGAGCTTTAATGTCATCATGATAAAGGTTATTTAATAGACTATGAGTTCATCTTGTTCTATTTCTCTTTAGGTGAAAAGGAGCAGAGGCTTTTAAACTAGAATAGAGGTTGACTTTCAGCTCCACCATTTAAAAGCTGTGTGACACTGATCATATAACTGGATCCTTCTGAGCCTCAGTTTCCTCATCTAATGATACCTGCTACCTTACAAGACATGGGTAAAGAAGTAGAGACAATGAATGTGAGGCAGAGAACACTATACCTTGCCTGGTCTGGCTTAGCCTATGTGTGGACCAAGAGAAGGGCCTCAGGTGGAAAGTTGTAGGTTCTTGCAAGAGGTTGGGGGTCAGTACAGACAGAAACTGTGGGTACCCAGGGGATGTGGACCCTGGGTCATGTAGCATTTTGGCATGTTAGATATGATTTTCTCCATTACGCTATCATGGCCCTTGGTTTGTATCATTCCTGCCTCTTGTTATAAGTATTTGTATGTAATCAGGAAAAAAATATTAAATTACTAATTGTTTTAGCATGGGTTGTCCCAGAAAGCAGAACCAGAGGAAAATGTTTCTGGGCAATGACTTTATCAAGAAGTGCAAACCCAGAAAAGCAGGAGCAGTAACAAAAGGAAGCAAAGCAGGGAAGCCAAAAGCCAAAAGCCAAAAGCACCAGTACATCTCAAAGCTGGCCGCTAGTACGTGTGAACTGATTGCTTAATCTCCAAGGACCATCCTCCAGGAGGCTGTATAAACCAAGTGTCTCAGGACACTCCACCAAGAGATGGAAAAGAGCCTATCTACTAGTTCCTTTCTCTCATCATCAAAAGTTCATCTGACAGGGACTTGGGTCCCCTGCACATCTGTCAGGCACGTAACTGGGCACTACCGCAGCAGGTGACACCTCAGCTTTAAAAGAGATGCCCAGCGCTGTAGGTGAGAGATGCGTGGCTGGAGCACAAAATGAGGGTCTGTCTGTGGGTGCATCTGTGGGTCTCATCTGTGGCCGGGCTGGGACTAAAGGTTCTGGAGATGAGTGAGAATGAGAGGATCTGAAGAGGCGTAGTAAAGGTGTCTGAATCACCAACTGAAATAACTTACTAGGCACGACCCAGTCCTCACATGGACCCACATATCATGCTAAGAAAACTATCCTGAAAGAGTGTGAAGAATCCCCACAGTGGCTTACGAATAAAAATCAGCTTTGTATTGTGAAAATCTGGTACATCAAACTGAAAACTGAGTAGATAGGGGTATTTTTTTCCACAATGCCTCATCTCAGTAAAAACAGGTCTCTGAGGAGCTGGAGATGTCCTGGAAGAACGAAACGAAAAAGGAAAATAAACTGAGTGAAGCAAATCTAAATGAGTTTACAAGTCAGGAAACCTTGTTACTATCAGTGAGATAAAGGAAAGGGGTTCTCTGGTTCACCAAAGAGATATCCTATTAAGAATTTTTATCATATGACCCAGCAATCCCACTACTGGGCATATACCCTTAGAAAACCATAATTCAAAAAGAGTCAAGTACCACAATGTTCACTGCAGCTCTATTTACAATAGCCAGGACACAGAAGCAACCTAAGTGTCCTTCGACAGATGAATGGATAAAGAAGATGTGGCACACATATAGAATGGAATATTACTCAGCCATAAAAAGAAAGGAAACTGAGTTATTTGTAGTGAGGTGGATGGACCTAGAGTCTGTCATACAGAGTGAAGTAAGTCAGAAAGAGAAAAACAAATACATATGCTAACACATATATATGGAATCTAAAAAAAAAATGGTTCTGAAGAACTTAGAGGCAGGACAGGAATAAAGACGCAGACGTAGAGAATGGACTTGAGGACACGGGGAGGGGGAGGGTAAGCTGGGACGAAGTGAGAGAGTGGCATGGACTTATATACACTACCAAATGTAAAATAGAAAGTTAGTGGGAAGCAGCCGCATAGCACAGGGAGATCAGCTCCGTGCTTTGTGACCACCTAGAGGGTTGGCATAGGGAGGGTGGGAGGGAGAGGCAAGAGGGAGGAGATATGGGGATATATGTATAGCTGATTCACTCTGTTATAAAGCAGAAACTAACACACCATTGTAAAGCAATTATACTCCAATAAAGATGTTTAAAAAAAGAAATTTTAGCTGTTTTAATGTATTTCTACTTGTCAAGTTCTATGATGCACTAATTATAAGTGTATGCAGATTTTTAATATACTTTTATGACATATGCATTGAAGAGGCAGAGGCATCTCAAGGAAAGCGGACGCTCAAAATCTTTATAGGTGCTGTTCTGGAAGGGAGGCAACATGAAAAAGAGGAACGTGTTTCTCTGTTGGAAAAACATGAGTAGCAGGAAGAATACAGACCTGTGTAGATATTGTTCAAAGGAGGAGAGAGGATATGTGCTTGACTTCAATTTCTTTATAGTCATCAGCTCTCTATTTTTTTTGATCTGGATACTGTTGATTACATTTAGGTATTGATGAAAATGTCAATGAGACTTTTTCTAAAATCACACAGTATTATTTTAAAAGGAATTATTTTACTTTAAAGAAACTATTTTGTGTTAATATGTCCCTTGAGAAACATTCTCATTTAAATTCTACACCTTGTGAAGAAATTCAATTATTGAGTTGTTCCAAATCTGCAGAAAATGATCTGAAAGTTTTATAATTAATATAAAACAAAAAGGTGTTGCTAAAATGCATTAAACAATTATATAAAAGACTAAACATAAAGAACAAAACAATGAAGACAGTGCAAACTTTTTTTTAAATCAACAAATACGTTTCAATTTCTGGAAGAACAGCTGTGTAAACTACTACAGAATCCATGGTCTATGTAGTCATACCACTGAGGCATGTTCTTGAAGATCAAGTGCTTGTTTATAGTCAGCCACAGCTTCATCAATCAGACCTATTTTACCACGAACTTCTGCTCTAAGATTATATACTAGAGCATCATTAGGTTTCAAAGACAGAGCTGTAAAAGAAAAAATTTCAAGATATATTTTGTGCTAGCACTCAAAAAGCCTCACTTTTTTAAATAAAAATTTTATAATATAAGAACTTTAGTATTACCTATTTGAAAACATTTTCCTCATATGTACCTAATTATTTAGTTAAATTTAAAACATTGAATCTTTCTAAGAAAATTAACTTGGGAAATCACAGTACAATGTCTTTTCTGAAAGGCTGGCAATGTTTATGTATGGTTTCCCTAATAATTTTCTATGTCTTAGCTTACCAATGCTGTAAGTTATTACATAAAGGAATCCATACTGATTACATTAAAGATATGATATATAAAACCATTAATTCTAATGTTAGTTTATCTAGGCAAATAGATCTGATGATTTTCTTCTTTTGTCATCAAAAACAAACAAATCAACCATTATAATATTAATCAAAAAAATTACAAAAAAATATACCTTTACTTAGGTCTTCTTCAGCTAGTTCATATTGCTTTAAACAACAGTAGAAGCATGCTCTGTTAAAATATATTGCAGCCCAAAATGGACAGCTTTCAACTACATATGCAAAGTCTTCTTTTGCTTCTTCATATCTCTTTAATACTGTATTTGCAATAGCTCGATTCATGGTAGCACATTCATTTTCTGGATCAAACTTTAAAGCCTTTGAGAAGTAGTCACTAGCCTATAAAAATGTGAAGATAATGATAATCTGAATATATTTTAATTGGCAGCTATACAGCAACTTGAAACACTTTTAATATAAAACTAAGGCCAGTGGCACACTGAGGAGATAGTGGAAGCATTTCATCCCACATACAGATGATAAGGAGGTGCCAGCATTTGTAGAGAATGTAAAAGATAATAATAAAACCAACCAATAGTTGGTCTGCTTTTTGTTATCACCATGTGTCAGCAGTTTTAGACAGTGTCAGAGATAAAATACTCTCTGCTGAGGTGAAATGTTCCACTACCACCTCCCCCCCCCACCCTACACACAAATCTCACATCCCTGTACAGCACTAGAAAAAAGTAAAATTTAAGTTAGAAAAGAAGGTCACACAGGAGGATGAAATATAAGTTCGAAAATTAACATTTTTCATATAAAAGCAGAGTAAGGGCTAAAGAGAGAAGTGAATTTTGAAAATAAAGTTCTAAACCTTACCAGAAGAGATTAAAAACTCCGTTATACTATGAAAAGCTATAAAGGAAGGAAGACAGAAAATTAAAATCAGCTTGTCAAGAAGATCAAAAACTCTAGATGATTCACAACTCGTCATCAAGCCGGAAGGGACCCTCCAAATTGTGGTCCATCTACTGGTGTTGGGGTCTTGGTCAACAATAAGTTAGAAAATTTTAAAAAAACTGGTCTTTCATCACACATAGCTTGAGATGCCAATTAGACACCCTACTACTCAAGGTAGGAATCTCATCTCTAACTCTATGATGGATGGAAAATGTGCCTCCTACTTTAAAACTTCCCTAAAGGAAAAGTCATTTTTAACAATATGGCTTGCTGTCTCCAATTCCTTACCACTCGACTTTTCCCCAGTACAGCACAGTCTGGGTTCTGTCTACCTCCCCCTAGCCCGTGAGGTCTGCTCTTGCTAAGGCTGAAGATGTCGTCAAGCCCAGTAGGCATTTTCTAGTCCTTTCTTTCCATGGCATTTCTGTGGCACGGATGCTCTTGGTCTCTCCTTCCCTCTTAAAACTCTCTCTGTCCTTGAGACAGGGTGTCTCCCTAGTTTTTCCCCTACCTCTCTGATCATTTTCTATCAATCTTCTTCATGGAACTATTTTTCTCTATATTTCCCAGGGATGTGTCCTCAGTTCACTTCCATTGTGGGTGAAGTGAAACATTGAGAGCATGGTGGCCAGGAGCCCAGACCATGGGGTCAGATTTCTAGGCTCAAACCCTGGCTCTACCACTTATTAGCTCTATGTCCTTTGGTGAGTAACTAAAACACTCTGACTCAATTTTTCTCGTCTATAAAATGGAGGCAACAAATCGAACCCTACTTTCAGTGCTGCTATGAGGATTAAGTGAGCTGACAGGTAAAGTACTGAGAACAATATGCAGAATATAGTAAGGACTCAGTCAATTATTACTGATACATCATTTTTTTTGCCAGTGTCTACAAATGGAGAGATGTCATAGCCCTCAGGTAATACTCCATGAATTTTACTGCCTGAGACTTTTGAGAAGCAATTAGATCAAGATTGTGTGCCCATCTCATCCCAGAATGGGAGCTATTCTATGCTGTAGTTAAGTGCAATTTAAGGATCCCTTAAGATGGCAGCAGAATTGACATCCCTCTGTGAAGAGCTTAAATTAAAGAGAATTCACTCCTGAACAGGAGGCTGGACTCACAGTCATTATAAATGAGGCAAGGGAATGACTCCAAGCAGAGCCAAGACTTCCTTCAAAAATTAATTTGTTTCATTTTAATTCACCAGTAAATGATCAATAAAGGCTACACAATTCTACATCACAAAAGCATGACTTGCAATCAGGTAGGAGCAAATGCCTACCTCAGCTAAAATAAATGAACTTAGTAAAACACAATAGTATGGTTAACTTTGAACAATGTAACTTTCTATTACAGCTTTGAAAACATATTACTTAGAAAATGAAAGCCTATAAATTTAATGAGGTTACTTGAAGAACAGGAGCATTAACTATGAAGTAGTTAGAGGCCAAAGACGCCTACCACAATAGATGGCCTTGATTTAACAATTGGCCTAATGCCCTCATATCTGTAATTAATTAGAAAGCAGATCCAGGTATTTTTTAAAAGTCGCCTGTAATTCATGACACATGCATGTAGCTCATCCAATTGTGGTTTAAAACCATTAAGTCACTAACCAACCATAAAAGAAGCCAGAACACATACATGTTTTAACCCTTTAGAGATTATCTGGTCTGTTGAGGGACACTTCCTCCTGGCCCTAAATCTTTCCATACATCAGAAACAAAGGGGGAGGGGGAGGATGGACAGGAAATAGAAGAATTTGCTCCACAAAGAAGCATAGAGCATACCAGAATAACTACTCTCAAAGTCTGCTTGTCTCTGAAGGGAGCACATACTGCAAAGCCCGAGTATCCAGTATATCAAGACAGAGAGCTGAATACATTTTAGATCAAATATTTGCCCAGCTGATGTGTCCCCCAGCTTGGGGGAGAAAGAGCCATACTTAAAAAAAAAAAATCAAAGATCAAACTACACTTTAGATCTAACCAAATAGTTTTATACATGATGTCCATAGAGTGATTAAGGACAAATAAGTTTAAATGTGAGGGTCTCCCTCTCATGTGGACCTTAAACACTGGTAGAAACAGAAAATTGCCCTGGGCACTGTGTTTGCCTAATGCTCGTTAACTAACTCTACAATGCAGAGAAACATTGCCAAGACCCAGCCAGAGAGTGGTCTGAGCTTGAGGAAGTTTAAGGCAACTGACCCTGGCCTGTCAGCCTAGGAAAACATTAGCCTCCTAGCTGTCTGAGGTTTGAGCTATGACAATCTCATTCATGCCTTATATAATAATACCTTTGATAATTCTCTGTCCCAGCAGCTAGCTTCACCACTGAGGTCAACCAGCCTCATCAGAGGGGTCAGCAAGCTAACTGATCTAACTTGGGCAACAGCTAAACTAAGGCAATGGCAGTAGAAATAGAATGGAAAGGGCATATCTGAGAAAAAAAACTAAGAAGGAAATTTGACAGGATTAGATGACTGATTAGATGAAGAAGTTGAGGAAGAGAAGGTTACAATTGATGCTAATATTTTTACTCAGGTGATTCCATGGAAGGACATCTTGAATTCAGACAGGGTTATACAAAGAAGAGCTGGACAGGGCGTAGAGGATAGAGAGATTAATTCAGTTTTGGCTCTCATGCACTTGTAGAACATCCAGTTTTAGCAACTGGTGATAAATATGGGTTAGGAGCTCAGAAGAAAGGTGGAGGCTGACATGTAGCATAAGCCATGGGTATAGGGGTAAGATGGCGGAAGAGTAAGACGCGGAGATCACCTTCCTCCCCACGGATACACCAGAAATACAGCTACACGTGGAACAACTCCTACAGAACACCTACTGAACGCTGGCAGAAGACCCCAGACCTCCCAAAAGGCAAGAAACTCTCCACATACCTGGGTAGGGCAAAGCGGAGAGATCCCCGCACAGAGGATCGGTGCCGAGCGGCACTCACCAGCCCGAGAGGCTTGTCTGCTCGCCCGCCGGGGCGGGCGGCGCTGGAAGCTGAAGCTCGGGCTTCGGTCAGAGCGCAGGGAGAGGACTGGCGCTGGCGGCGAGAATTCAGCCTGAAGGGGGCTAATGTGCCACAGCTAGCCGGGAGGGAGTCCGGGAAAACTCTGGAGCTGCCGAAGAGGCAAGAGACTTTTTCTTCCCTCTTGGTTTCCTGGTGCGCGAGGAGAGGGGATTAAGAGCGCTGCTTAAAGGGGCTCCACAGACGGGCGCGAGTCGCGGCTGAAAGCGCGGAGCCCAGTGACGGGCGTGGGACGCTGGGGCTGCTGCTGCCACCGCCAAGAGGCCTGTGTGCGAGCGCAGGTCACTATCCACACCGCCCTTCCGGGAGCCTGTGCAGCCCGCCACTGCCGGGGTCCCGGGATCCAGGGGCGGCTTCCCTGGGAGAACGCACGGCGCGCCTCGGGCTGGTTCAACGTCACGCCGACCTCTGCCGCTGCAGGCTCGCCCCGCACTCCGTGCCCCTCCCTCCCGCCCGGCCTGAGTGAGCCAGAGTCCCCGAAGAGGCTGCTCCTTTAACCCTGTCCTGTCTGAGCGAAGAACAGACGCCCTCGGGCGACGTACACGCAGAGGCGGGGCCAAATCCAAAGCTGAGACCCAGGAGCTGTGAGAACAAAGAAGAGAAAGGGAAACCTCTCCCAGCAGCCTCAGAAGCAGCGGATTAAAGCTCCACAATAAACTTGATGTACCCTGCATCTGTGGAATACATGAATAGACAACAAATCATCCCAAATTGAGGAGCCAGGAGTCAGTGCTGTGCCTCTGAGGTGGGAGAGCCAACTTCAGGACACTGGTCCACCAGAGACCTCCCAACTCCACATAATATCAAACGGCGAAAATCTTCCAGAGATCTCCATCTCAACACCAGCACCCAGCTTCACTCAACAACCAGCAAGCTACAGTGCTGGACACCCTATGCCAAACAATTAGCAAGACAGGAACACAACGCCACCCATTAGCAGAGAGGTGGCCTAAAATCATAAAAAGTCCACAGACACCCCAAAACACACCACCAGACGTGGACATGCCCACCAGAAAGACAAGATCCAGCCTCATTCACCAGAACACAGGCACTAGTCCCCTCCACCAGGAAGCCTACACAACCCACTAAACCAACCTTAGCCACTGGGGACAGACACCAAAAACAACGGGAACTACGAACCTGCAGCCTGCAAAAAGGAGACCCCAAACACAGTAAGATAAGCAAAATGAGACGACAGAAAAACACACAGCAGGAGAAGGAGCAAGATAAAAACCCACCAGACCTAACAAATGAAGAGGAAATAGGCAGTCTACCTGAAAAAGAATTCAGAATAATGATGGTAAAGATGATCCAAGATTCTATTTCCAAGATCCAAAATCTTGGAAATAGAATAGACAAAATGCAAGAAACAGTTAACAAGGACCTAGAAGAACTAAAGATGAATCAAGCATCGATTAAAAACACAATAAATGAAATAAAAAATACTCTAGATGGGATCAATAGCAGAATAACTGAGGCAGAAGAACGGATAAGTGAGGTGGAAGAAAAAATAGTGGAAATAAGTGCTGCAGAGCAAAATAAACAAAAAAGAATGAAAAGAGCTGAGGACAGTCTCAGAGACCTCTGGGACAACATTAAATGCACCAACATTCGAATTATAGGGGTTCCAGAAGAAGAAGAGAAAAAGAAAGGGACTGAGAAAATATTTGAAGAGATTATAGTTGAAAACTTCCCTAATATGGGAAAGGAAATAGTTAATCAAGTCCAGGAGGCACAGAGAGTCCCATACAGAATAAATCCAAGGAGAAATACACCAAGACACATATTAATCAAACTGTCAAAAATTAAACACAAAGAAATCATATTAAAAGCAGCAAGGGAAAAACAACAAATAACACACAAGGGAATCCCCATCAGGATAACAGCTGATCTCTCAGCAGAAACTCTACAAGCCAGAAGGGAGTGGCAGGACATAATTAAAGTGATGAAGGAGAAAAACCTGCAACCAAGATTACTCTACCCAGCAAGGATCTCATTCAGATTTGATGGAGAAATTAAAACGTTTACAGACAAGAAAAAGCTGAGAGAGTTCAGCACCACCAAACCAGCTTTACAACAAATGCTAAAGGAAATTCTCTAGGCAAGAAACACAACAGAAGGAAAAGACCTACAATAACGAACCCAAAACAATTAAGAAAATGGGAATAGGAACATACATATCGATAATTACCTTAAATGTAAATGGACTAAATGCTTCCACCAAAAGACACAGATTTCTGAATGGATGCAAAAACAAGACCCATATATATGCTGTCTACAAGAGACCCACTTCAGACCTAGAGACACATACAGACTGAAAGTAAGGGGATTCAAAAAGATATTCCATGCAAATGGAAACCAAAAGAAAGCTGGAGTAGCAATTCTCATACCAGACAAAATAGACTTTAAAATAAAGACTACTAGAAGAGACAAAGAAGGACACTACATAATGATCAAGGGATCGATCCAAGAAGAAGATATAACAATTGTAAATATTTATGCACCAAACATAGGAGCACCTCAATACATAAGGCAAATACTAACAGCCATAAAAGGAGAAATCGACAGTAACACAATCATAGTAGGGGACTTTAACACCCCACTTTCACCAATGGACAGATCATCCAAAATGAAAATAAATAAGGAAACAAAAGCTTTAAATGATACATTAAACAAGATGGACTTAATTGATATTTATAGGACATTCCATCCAAAAACAACAGAATACACATTTTTCTCAAGTGCTCATGGAACATTCTCCAGGATAGACCATATCTTGGGTCGCAAATCAAGCCTTGGTAAATTTAAGAAAATTGAAATTGTATCAAGTATCTTTTCCGACCACAATGCTATGAGACTAGATATCAATTACAGGAAAAGAGCTGTAAAAAATACAAACACATGGAGGCTAAACAGTACACTACTTAATAACGAAGTGATCAATGAAGAAATCAAAGAGGAAATGAAAAAATACCTAGAAACAAATGACAATGGAGACACGACGACCCAAAACCTATTGGATGCAGCAAAAGCAGTTCTAAGAGGGAAGTTTATAGCAATACAATCCCACCTTAAGAAACAGGAAACATCTCGAATAAACAACCTAACCTTGCACCTAAAGCAATTAGAGAAAGAAGAACAAAAACACCCCAAAGTGAGCAGAAGGAAAGAAATCATAAAAATCAGATCAGAAATAAATGAAAAAGAAATGAAGGAAATGATAGCAAAGATCAATAAAACTAAAAGCTGGTTCTTTGAGAAGATAAACAAAATTGATAAACCATAAGCCAGACTCATCAAGAGAAAAAGGGAGAAGACTCAAATCAATAGAATTAGAAATGAAAAAGGATAAGTAACAACTGACACTGCAGAAATACAAAAGATCATGAGAGATTACTATAAGCAACTCTATGCCAATAAAATAGACAACCTGGAAGAAATGGACAAATTCTTAGAAATGCACAACCTGCCAAGACTGAATCAGGAAGAAATAGAGAATATGAACAGACCAATCACAAGCACAGAAATTGAAACTGTGATAAAAAATCTTCCAACAAACAAAAGCCCAGGACCAGATGGCTTCACAGGCGAATTCTATCAAGCATTTAGAGAAGAGCTAACACCTATCCTTCTCAAACTCTTCCAAAATATAGCAGAGGGAGGAACACTCCCAAACTCATTCTACGAGGCCACCATCACCTTGATACCAAAACCAGACAAGGATGTCACAAAGAAAGAAAACTACAGGCCAATATCACTGATGAACATAGATGCAAAAATCCTCAACAAAATACTAGCAAACAGAATCCAACAGCACATTAAAAGGATCATACACCATGATCAAGTGGGGTTTATTCCAGGAATGCAAGGATTCTTCAATATACGCAAATCAATCAACGTGATACACGATATTAACAAACTGAAGGAGAAAATCCATATGATCATCTCAATAGATGCAGAGAAAGCTTTTGACAAAATTCAACACCCATTTATGATAAAAACCCTGCAGAAAGTAGGTATAGAGGGAACTTTCCTCAACATAATAAAGGCCATATATCACAAACCCACAGCCAGCATCGTCCTCAATGGTGGAAAACTGAAACCATTTCCACTAAGATCAGGAACAAGACAAGGTTGCCCACTCTCACCACTCTTATTCAACATAGTTTTGGAAGTTTTAGCCACAGCAATCAGAGAAGAAAAGGAAATAAAAGGAATCCAAATTGGAAAAGAAGAAGTAAAGCTGTCACTGTTTGCAGATGACATGATACTATACATAGAGAATCCTAAAGATGCTACCAGAAAACTACTAGAGCTAATCAATGAATTTGGTAAAGTTGCAGGATACAAAATTAATGCACAGAAATCTCTGGCATTCCTATATACTAATGATGAAAAATCTGAAAGTGAAATCAAGGAAACACTCCCATTTACCATTGCAACAAAAAGAATAAAATATCTAGGAATAAACCTACCTAAGGAGACCAAAGACCTGTATGCAGAAAATTATAAGACACTGATGAAAGAAATTAAAGATGATACAAATAGATGGAGAGATGTACCATGTTCTTGGATTGAAAGAATCAACATTGTGAAAATGACTCTACTACCCAAAGCAATCTACAGATTCAATGAAATCCCTATCAAACTACCACTGGCATTTTTCACAGAACTAGAACAAAAAATTTCACAATTTGTATGGAAACACAAAAGACCCCGAATAGCCAAAGCAATCTTGAGAACGAAAAATGGAGCTGGAGGAATCAGGCTCCCTGACTTCAGACTATACTACAAAGCTACAGTAATCAAGACAGTATGGTACTGGCACAAAAACAGAAAGATAGATCAATGGAACAGGATAGAAAGCCCAGAGATAAACCCACAGACATATGGTCACCTTATCTTTGATAAAGGAGGGAGGAATGTACAGTGGAGAAAGGACAGTCTCTTCAATAAGTGGTCCTGGGAAAACTGGATAGGGACATGTAAAAGTATGAGATTAGATCACTCCCTAACACCATACACAAAAATAAGCTCAAAATGGATTAAAGACCTAAACGTAAGGCCAGACACTATCAAACTCTTAGAGGAAAACATAGGAAGAACACTCTATGACATAAATCACAGCAAGATCCTTTTGGACCCACCTCCTAGAGAAATGGAAATAAAGACAAAAATAAACACATGGGACCTAATGAAACTTAAAAGCTTTTGCACAGCAAAGGAAACCATAAACAAGACCAAAAGACAACCCTCAGAATGGGAGAAAATATTTGCAAATGAAGCAACTGACAAAGGATTAATCTCCAAAATTTATAAGCAGCTCATGCAGCTCAAGAACAAAAAAACAAACAACCCAATCCAAAAATGGGCAGATGACCTAAATAGACATTTCTCCACAGAAGATATACAGACTGCCAACAAACACATGAAAGAATGCTCAACATCTTTACTCATTAGAGAAATTCAAATCAAAACTACAATGAGATATCATCTCACACCAGTCAGAATAAACATCATCAAAAAATCTAGAAACAATAAATGCTGGAGAGGGTGTGGAGAAAAGGGAACACTCTTACACTGCTGGTGGGAATGTGAATTGGTACAGCCACTATGGAGAACGGTATGGAGGTTCCTTAAAGAACTACAAATAGAACTACCATATGACCCAGCAATCCCACTACTGGGCATATATCCTGAGAAAACCATAATTCAAAAAGGGACATGTACCAAAATGTTCATAGCAGCCCTATTTACAATAGCCGGAGATGGAAACAACCTAAGTGTCCATCATCGGATGAATGGGTAAAGAAGATGTGGCACATATATACAATGGAATATTACTCAGCCATAAAAAGAAATGAAATTGAGCTATTTGTAATGAGGTGGATGGACCTAGAGTCTGTCATACAGAGTGAAGTAAGTCAGAAAGAGAAAGACAAATACTGTATGCTAACACATATATATGGAATGTAAGAAAAAAAATGTCATGAAGAACCTAGGGGTAAGACAGGAATAAAGACACAGACCTACTTGAGAATGGACTTGAGGATATGGGGAGGGGGAAGGGTAAGCTGTGACAAAGTGAAAGAGCGGCATGGACATATATACACTACCAAACGTAAGGTAGATAGCTAGTGGGAAGCAGCCGCATAGCACAGGGAGATCAGCTCGGTGCTTTGTGACCGCCTGGAGGGGTGGGATAGGGAGGGTGGGAGGGAGATGCAAGAGGGAGGGGATATGGGAACATATGTATATGTATAACTGATTAAATTTGTTATAAAGCAAAAAATAAAAAAATAATTTAAAAAAAGCCATGGGTATAGATGGGCTTTCTGAGTAAGGAAATATGGAGAGAAGAGAAAGCAGTGTGATTCCTGGCATTAAAGAGCTTAACTGGAATGAGGAGATAAGAGACTAACACACAGAAACAATTGTGGAGTGACAGAAAGCCGTACTGAATCTGTATAGAAATAATTATATACAAAGAAGTATGTAGTCAAGATCTCACTTTAAATTTAACCACAACCTCAAATGAGAACTTTAAGTTGTCTGGTGGTTCTACTATACTTCCCTAGAACGTTCACCCTGCTGCTCTCTAAAACAATTATTTCACATTTTCTCTTTTCTCTTCAAAACTGCTAGCCATACTCTCCCCCTTTTTACCTGTCCACCTCACTCTTAACTGGTAACTGGTACTCATATTCCATGGAAAAAATGTAATCATTTAAGAGAAATACCTACTATCAAAATCTACCTATCTACAGCCAGCTGTACCCCAACTCTCTGCCTTCCCTCATGACATAATGGATAGTGTGTCCTGCTCCCTTCAAAGGCCACCCCTGGAACTTCCAAACTTTAGCCCCATCAAATCCTCAAAGATTTTGATCCTAATTATCCCTGCCACTCTCCCCTGCACCAACAATTTCTCCCTTTCTACTAGATCTTTTCATTAACACAGGAACATGAATCAGCATCCCTCATATTTTAAAAAATTAAAAATATGAACACCTTACTCTACTTTAGCCACCACCCCCATTTCACTACTTCTCTTCACAGAAGAGTTTCTTCAACTCGTTGAACTGTCTCTAATTCTTCACCTCACATTTTCTCCACAACCCTTTCCGCTCAAGGATCTGATGCCATTGTGACTCCAACAATGTTCTTGCCAAGGTCATCAATGATTTTCTCCATCCACCCCTTCCTTGACTTCTCAGCAGCATTTGACACAGGACACATTTCCCTTCTTAAAGTACTTTATTCTTGAGGTGATATCATGCTCTTCTGCTTTCCTTCCCAACATCCTGACTGGATACTTCCGACTCGGTCTACACTCTGGAGTCTCCTCTCTGCTTCACTTCTAAACATTGGTATTGCCTCAGGGCTTGCTCCTTAAACCCCTTCTCTCCATCTATACTATTCACCCAGATAATCTCATATAGTCCCACACCTATGCTAGTACTGATATAATGACGCTTAAATAAGATGGTATTAGATGTTTATCACTACTAATATTGCTTATTTTCTATTTCTTCCTCCAATAAAATGTAAGCTACATCATAAAAGAAGTCTTCCTTATCTTGTTTAGCTCTGTATCCTCAGGGCCTTAATTCCTAGCACATGGCAGGTACATTATAAATATAAGGAGAATGAAAGAATGAAGAACTAAGTGGAATCAGGAAATATCTGCTCAGCTTTTCCAGCAAAATACATACAAGGACTTTATCCTCTCGGTAGATAAAGGTGCCCCAAAGATTATTTTTAAGGGGTGTGGTGACAGTATTGGGTGTTAGAGGAGAATACAGAGGTTACAGATCTCAGAAAATGCAAGCAATAAAAACAACTTTTTAAAATGAGAATGTTATCTTAGAAGCAAGGACTGTGAAAAGTTCTGAGAAACACAGAGTTTGTGGTAGAAGCCTTCCCAAACCAGGCTAGGCTAGAAAGGACATACTGTAAAGTCCTGTGCAACAGCATCAGTGGTAGCTCAACTCAGAAAGTTACCATGGCCTATCACTGTATCTCTCACAAGAAAATCTGCTATTAGTCCAGGAAAAAAAAAATTATCTCATTCAAATATAAGGAACAGAAAAGTAATTTGCATGCCTTCATTGTAAAAAACAAAGATAAAAAAGTAAGAGCTTAATTTTTGGAAAGATCATAAAAACTGACCAGAAAAAATGTATTCCTACAATGTAGATAAAAATTATAATGTAACATTGTAAAATAAACTAGAAAAAAATTGTTAAGGAAGAAACTGCATTTAAGAAATAAATAAATAAATAATAAAGGATCTTAGAAAAAGAGGTGGCCAGGAAGATATGTCATGGAAATGGTACAGAACTAAAAAAAAAAGTTTTAAAGAAACCTGGATCATAAGGTCAACAAGGGAATAATAGAAAACACAGTAAAAATTTAGGGGATGCAAAAGAAAATGAAACAGATGTTAAAAGATAAAAAACATTTGAAAAAAATAATTGGCATATAGGAGTCAAAAGACGTCCTATTTATAATCATTGGTATTCATCCCCAGTGAAGAAAATCAAAACAATGAAATAGAGAAAAATATTTACACTGAATTCAACAAAGATTTTCTGAAATCTACATATTGAAAATGCACACTCTGTACTTGATAACTTTGACCCCAAAAGTTTAACTCTAACACATACTTTTTTTTTAAGTAAAAAAACTTTTCACTTATGGGCTTCCCTGGTGGCGCAGTGGTTGAGAGTCCGCCTGCCGATGCAGGGGACATGGGTTTGTGCCCCGGTCCGGGAAGATCCCACATGCCACGGAGCAGCTGGGCCCGTGAGCCATGGCCGCTGAGCCTGCGCGTCCGGAGCCTGTGCTCCGCAACGGGAGAGGCCACAACAATGAGAGGCCCACGTACCGCAAAAAAAAAAAAAAAGAAAAAAAACTTTTCACTTAAAAAAAATAAATTAAATTAAATAAAATAAAAACTTTGGTTATCCTGACAAAAAGAAGTCACCAATAACGAAAATCAGGTTTGCATCAGGCTTTTGACACTAACATATGCAACACCAAAAAAATAGTGAAACAACACTTACAAAACACTCAAGGAAAGAAAAAATGAGTCAAGGACTCTAAACCCAGACATGTTGTCGTAAGATATAAAGGCTGCAGGCTAACAGCTGTGAACATGAAACAATTCAAGGAATATTGTTCTCATGAACCCTTTTTCAGGACTCTACTAGAAGACTAATTTCAGAAATGAAATGATTGGTTAGGAGGGAAACTTTTGCAAAAAGCCTGGTGATGAGAATTAAATATATTTAACTGAAGAACTAAGACTAAACGTGAAATAAAGGTAACAAAATACTATGCAAATATTAAATCCTCTGGCAGTGTAGGAATAACGAAACACAATAAAATGGAAGAATACAGAGAGAGTGGAAAGCAAGCTGACATGACAAGCTGACAGAACAAGCTCAAGTATATTTAAGGATATAAATATAAGCATTTTTCAAAAGAGCATACTATTAACTAAAATTGACTAATAGATGAGAGGGAGAAATAAGGGAGGAAGAGATTAAAGGGTCATTTTATTGTTCTTCATAGAAGTGAACTAAACAAATAAGGAAGTAAGGGTACAAAGGTATATTTATAAAGGTCATCACTAAAGCAAACTGTAAACCTTCCTAAATATTAGAAAAACTCTGTAATTTTTAAATAAAACAGACCACAGAATAAAATATTTTAAATACATGTAAACAGGAAATATATAAAATAACAGAACTAAGACCAAACATATTGACCGTGCCAAAATGTCAATGGGATATAACCCACCTATTAAAAGACAAATATTTTCAAATTGACATCTAAACCAAAATCCAGCTCTACGCTGTATAAAAGAGACACAGCTAAAACAAAAGATTCTAAACACTGAAAATAAAAGGAAGGACAAAGGACTATCAGGCAAAAGCAAACCAAATGAAATCAGAGGTCAGGATCTTCACATCAGGTAAAGGAGAATTTACTCCAAAGAGAAACAAAGAAGAGCATTTGTAATGTTGAAGACTACAATTCACAATGCATATGTAATATGTATGAACATCTATACATGAAATAGCAGCAATTTTCATAAAGCAGAAATTACAAGAGATGTAAAGAAAACTATATAGGGCCACACTAATTATAGGATACTTGAATAAACCTTTCTCTGTCCAAGATAAACCAAATTTAAAAAAAAGTATAGATATAGACTAATTATACTCCAATATTAGAAAATATAAAAGCCCTTCCTCTTGAACATTTTAAGTGCCCTATTAATTTATTCTTTAGTCAAAGGAGAAATAAAATTTCAAGTGCAATGTTTTGGGAAAACAAAAATAAAAACATTAAAGAGCAAAATACAGGGGATACTGCTGAAAATAGTACTTGGGGAAAAGGCATAACCTTAACAATTTATCACAATATAAATGAAAGGGTGACAATAAATGGATTAAGCTTCTGACTCAAAAAGATAGACAAAGAACAAAATAAAATTGAAGAGGAACAAAAGAGTGAATATAGATTTTAAAAAAACAAAAAATAGCGTTTGACTCATGCAATGCATTACAGTTCAAATAAAATAAATTCAAAATATAAAAAATATCATCTAATAACCCAACACTTTCATTTCAGCCGTTATGAATTAAGGTCCAAAAAGATTAGGTTGTCATGAAAACCAGAACTAACAGACATATCTCCATACTCCAGTCAAGTGCTCATGTGACTGAAACTTAGCAAAGGTAGAAATTAAGACGAGTTAGATAATCACATCACGAAAGAGAGTCTGGAAGGAAGTCTGACATTTGGCTAAGTGGGGGCAAAGAGCAGAGGATTCCAGGCTGGAAGCTGGTGACAATGGATAGCAAGGCGACTGCCGGCACTCAGAGAATTCCAAAACAATGTTTACTGGACAAGTGCTGAGTGGCTGATGATAATGAGGAGAAAAAATCCATAAAGGTGTAAACATTTAATAAATAATTATAAACATTTTTATGAAAGAGAAAAATATTTTTAAAGAGCTAATGAATAAATTAGCCTGACATATAAGGATTGCATTTTGAAACTATATGTAGCAGAGAAAGCATTTATGGTCAAAAAGAAAATGTTAAGGAAAACTCACATTACCTGGGAAAACTGCCTGTGGTGAAAGTAGATATTTCCTGCATTAAAGTAAGCCAGCGAGTACGTGGGGTTTAGAGAAATTGCTGCTTGATAGTCTCTCATTGCGTTCTGTTGTTGGCCCATAAACTCATGAATCACACCACGATTTGTTAAGAATTCTGCTCTAGTATTGATCTGCAATATAATAGTATGAGTATTTAGCATCTGGGAATAGTACTTATCTCCAATTTCATGTCTGCAAAAATGGACGTTATGAAATCTTTTTGTGGGAAACTAATAATTTTACAGGGCAGGTGAAACCCCATTAGAGCAAATATTTTGAGAAACAACTCTGAATGAAGTTGGTTCAGTGTCAACACTTTGTTGATTTGGTTGCAGTAAAACAATCTTAGTGCTTTACTCAGTTCCTTTGCAAAGAATAGATGCACGGGGGGGAAAGCTCATCTGTTTAGCTCTGTTAAAGATTACAACATCTACCTAAATTTACAAAAAAAGAATCCGAAGTCTAGAAGAAAAAGGGCAGATCTTCTGTCACTGCATTTTTTATTTGCCATTTCACTACAGAAGAAGCTGGGGATTTACACTATTCTTTCTTTAGTTCCTTCAAACCCAGAACGTTATTTTATTTTTTGCATTCATTTTTCATTACACAATAATACTGATGTATCATGAAACTATAAATTTGCATTTACTGAGAGGAATCAACATTTATTAGGGATTTGTTTTTAAATTTTTTTAATGCATTAGGTTATAAAACTGGTAAGCTATATAAGACTCTTTAGGAATCTCCTGGGGAAAAAATACAAATACTATTTTCTCTACAAGTCACTTTTAGAAAGCAACAGAGAACTTCTTATTTGATCTTATTCACTGATGATGTTAATTTAATGCTAATGATAATATAATCTGAGTGGATTTTTACCTTTATGGCAGCATTTATATCCTGAATTGCAGCAAAATTATCACCCATCTGAAGAGAGACCACAGCTCTTCCTTCATAGGCTAGGTAGCTCTTTGGATCAACTTCTATGGCAATGGTAAAGTGGTTCCAAGCTTTCTGGAATTTTCCTTGGGCCTAAAATAATTTTCCATTTACACCAAGTAGGAAATTGTCCATATCACAACAAATGTTTATGATTCTAACTTAATCAAATAAAGCCTTTAGTAAGGGTATATTTATATTGTGCTTAATCTAAGATATTTTAAACAAGGAAGTAGGCTGTACTGTGAGTGCATTCAATTGACTGATTACCTCTGAGCATTTATGCTGAAATTTTAATTAACTGAAATAAATCTAATTGTCAGAGTCATCTCTTATACCAGTCTTGAACAACATAAAATCTTGACCACGACGGGAAACACCAATGCTTCTGACAATCACCACAAATTTTACATTGAGCTCTGCACACACAGGCAGGAATTGTCTATTTGCTTGGCATTGAATCTCCAGTTATACATACTATACATAATAAAATAAATATGTGTTGAATAAGTAAATGAATAAACTGATGGTGTAAAACCTATTTGATAAATTGTACCAGCATCACACATTCCATGAAAACTGCATGCAAATCTACCAGGCAGGTGTTTATACCAACCTTAGCGCCAACTGGAAAAAAAGAAAGAAGGTTAGGAGAGGACACTGTTAACAGAATGATGTCAGAGTATTTCCTAGAGAAGGCCATTTGGCAACTAAATACCTCATCACAGGAAGGCAGTGAGTGGATAAATTCAGCACAGTCCAGGGACTGTCCTTTATTCCTGTGGGTTCAAAATCCCAACTTGCCAGAGCCTCAGAAGTGGACTCTCACATAAACCAAGCAAAGCCCAGGGACTCTTGCATAAAACTAACACGAAATATAACTAATAAGTTAACCAGACATTGTTCTTTAACCAGTAAAGCTTCTCCCTTACAGTAAATTATGTGGAAACCAACATCATCACCACATGTTCATTTGATAAACAAGGAATTGAACTTGTCTGTTCTGACAACAATTGTTTTGCTCACTTCCATAACTCTAGTGGTAGGCACATAGTAGGGGAATCTGTTTCATATTTGTCCAAGAAATGGTCACTCTTCCCCCGAACAGGATTTGATGGGCCTCTCTAACTCTCCTTTTTCAGTCCTTCCTTTCCTGATTCAAGCCTTCCTCACACTAATATGTTTTTCAATCCTCCTTCAGGTTGATATATATCAGTGAGATCTTCATAAAACACAAATCTGATGTCACTGCTCTGGTGAGTGACATTCACATTTTTCACTGACCTGGACCAGTTAAAAAGACTTTCACCTCCAGTCATTACTCAATTCAGTCTCATCCCATACCACTCTCCCCTTGTCCATAACATTCTATCCCCTTGAGCCCTCTTTCTCACAAAACTTTATAATGGGCTGTTCCCTCTCTCTGGAACACTGTGTTCTAAGCCCTAACTCCTAGTCCTAATTACTAGTCTTTCACACCTCAGTTTAAATGTTAATTTCTCAAAAAGCCTTTCCTCACCCCTAAAATGAAGCTAGGTTCCCTTGTTATAAGTTGTCCTAAAACCCATCCTTTTTCTTTGTTGCACTTATCCTGAATAAAATTGAATAATTATTAATAAGACTGCTTGGTGCTTACCTCTCCAATAGGCAGTAAACTCTACATGAAGAACCAGTGTATTTTGGGCACTGCTGTATCAGTTCCTGTCCTATACTACGTGCTCAGTAAATCCTTGTTGAATGCAATGAATGATGCTGTTAACACATTTCTTTTGATTACAGTAAGTTCCAGCTGTTTTAGGAGTCACCCTGTCTCTAAATTGACTTTGCAAATTTCTACTATGATCAAATAATGGCTAATTTTATGTTTAACACTCAGAAGGCAATCTTACTTCCCTTATTAATCAGTTCTTGGGCATACCTCACTATAACCAAACCCACAACCACCTCCAATTTTTTTTTTTTTTTTAGCAGTACGCGGGCCTCTCACTGCTGTGGCCTCCCCCATTGCAGAGCACAGGCTCCAGACGCACAGGCCCAGCGGCCATGGCCCACGGGCCCAGCCACTCCACGGCACGTGGGATCCTCCCGGACCGGGGCACGAACCCGTGTCCCTGCATCAGCAGGCGGACTCTCAACCACTGCGCCACCAGGGAAGCCCAGCCTCCAATATTATTAATCTTAGATCAGCCAAATTCACTTACTTTTAAATGAAAAAAAATTCAACTTTAATGACAGATTAATAGGAATTTCTGCAAATTACCATAATTTAAACATACTTTGGACCACTTTTTAAATTTTTTAATATTAAAAGGGATAAAAAGATTATTCCTTTCCTTTTCATGGAAAATATAACACATCTAGCACTTTATTCCACAAATACCACTACATCTTTTGTTAGTGCAAATAGCTTGGTGAGTGCATGGGTCAGGTCAGAGTGTCCCAGAAATCACTCAGAGACCTGCGTGACAACACAACAGAGCAACACCCTTCCAACTTGCTGGAAGGACAAATGCCTGGTCTCTTGCATTCCGGTATGTTCTAATTCACTGCCATTTGGAAGATGACCTGAATTCAGAAATCTCTATACAGTGGTTGTCTGATCCATTGCATAGATCATACATTGTTTATTCCCTTTAGCTTTTCACTAATTTAATAGGCCAAAAGCTATGGAGCCCAGGTATAAGCTAGTGAAACAAATTTTAGCCAGGTTCTTATATGTGAAACTCATCAGGCAAGTCTTAAAAGTTGTCTAGGGCTTCCCTGGTGGCGCAGTGGTTGAGAGTCCGCCTGCCGATGCAGGGGACACGGGTTCGTGCCCCGGTCCGGGAAGATCCCACATGCCGCGGAGCGGCTGGGCCCGTGAGCCATGGCCGCTGAGCCTGTGCGTCCGGAGCCTGTGCTCCACAACGGGAGAGGCCACAGCAGTGAGAGGCCCGCGTACCGCAAAAAAAAAAAAAAAAAGTTGTCTATAAGTGTGGTAGGTATAAGGGGGTGAGTTAGAAAGGGGTGTAGGCATTAAGGAAACTCAAGTTCAGAAGATCCTCATCTCACTATCACACCAGGTCCCTGGGTATGCTCTCCAGGCAGGCTGCCTATAACTCATCGAACCCCTGCTTCCCACTGCTGCTCTGAATACGAATAAGAAAAGAAAGGTAAAATGTTCATAGCCAAAGAAATATCATGTATCCCCATCACCACTAAAAGGCCAAATATATTCTTTTTCTTGTCCAAAAGATGTTTCCGTGGTAAAATGTTGTTATACAATATTACCTGCAAATTATAGCCTAAACAAATTCTGGCTTTTGTATAGACTGGATTAAAATGCAGTGCTTTCAGAAAGTCCTTCTGTGCTTGTTTGATGGCCTCATCATGTCCATATTCCATGTAAGAATTTCCCCGTCCAATGTAAGCATCCAGAAAACAGGGATCAATTTTAACAGCCCAGGTAAAGAAATTGACAGCTTCTTCAAACTCTTTATTTCTGAAAATAAATTAAAATATTGATGATTTCTGGTGAATAATCTAACTGCTTTTCCTGTATACAACCTCTTCATAAAGAAATGCATTGACCCTTTAAAAACTTAATTTTTATTCATTTTCTATTTATTTTATTTATTTTTTTTTTGCGGTACGCGGGCCTCTCACCGTTGTGGCCTCTCCCGTTGCGGAGCACAGGCTCCAGACGTGCAGGCTCAGTGGCCATGGCTCACGGGCCCAGCCGCTCCGTGGCATGTGGGATCTTCCCAGACCGGGGCACGAACCCGTGTCCCCTGCATCGGCAGGCAGACTTTCAACCACTGTGCCACCAGGGAAGCCCAATTTTTACTATTTTTTATTATCATAAGAACTAATTGTGTAAGTCCATATGACCTAAGTAAGCCTGATGGATTTTTAAAGATATTGGTAAAAGGAAAGAGGGGAGGTAAGAGACATTTTTATAGCAGAATATGCTGGGATGACATGCTAGAGTTCTTTTTCAGAATTATAAAACTCTGAATGGCATTCTTGAACCTGTTTTTAACAGTTATCAGTGGCCAGTATAGAAAAACATATGCTATTATTTATAAAATACACTATTTAAATCAGATTAAAATAAATCCATTGTTATTTATTTAATATGTCCTTTATAATGAAAGGAGCTAAATTTTTATCACATAGGAGTTCTTACTTCAGATCTTCTATAAAGGCAGCCCATTTCATCTTGGACACCAAGAGAGGAGGGGAGAAAAAGAAGTAAAATGCACTTTATTTATTAACTTGTGAATATATGTGACTAAATGATAACTCTATCTTCCTTAATTAGTCTCCTATGGTGAGGAGAGGGTTGTTGAAGGAATCGAGTATTCCCATGTCCATGGGTATATAAAGTCACTTTTCCACTTCACATGCATATCTAATAATTATTTTTAATCTCAATTAATATGGAGAGTCTAAAATTTTTTTAATAGAATGAAGGCTCTAACACTGAATAACTGCTTACTTACCAGGTACTGTGCTAAGTGCTTTACATATGCGATTTTACTTAATCCTTCCAACATTTCTGTAAGCTTGTTATATTTATTTATATTTTATAGATTAAAAGAATATCATGGCTCAGAAAAGTTTGCACATAGTAAATAACATAGTAAATAGCATGCTAAGATTGCACTGAGCAAATATCTGGGACTCAAACTCAGGTGAGCCAGACTCCAAAATCCATGCTTTCCCACAGTCATCTCTACCCACATTCTTCGCCTTTAACATGCTTGTAGTTGGTGCACAGAGCCAGTGAGCTGATATCTCAACAGTGTAGTCAGAAGAAAGCCTTGGAGTTCAAACCTAAGCCCGAACATACAAATTAATAGTAATTTTTCAAAACTGTTAGAAGGATCAAATGACAGCATGTGAAAAACCCTTAGCACAGGGACCCTCACCCAGTAAAGATTATTATCTTCCTTCCATTCTTTTCATTACTTCTCAAAAAGTTTTCAAATTTTTATGAGATGCATCATTATTTTGCTAACTTCTCCTTTGTGAAATACATGGAACACAGGGTAACTGTTCTAGAAACTATCATCTCTTAGATATTACTCAGCATTATCTTTTAAAATACTGTTTCCCAAACCTCAGCCCCTCCTTTGTGACAGTTGCCCTATGTTCCACCTACACTATCGTTTACTTAGTATTTTTCTTTAAGTCAAGTCACTCTTTCACTTAAGTAAATCTATTTTTTAAAATAACTTAATTTCAGTACCACAAATACAAAATAAGTATCTCATGCCATAAACAGAAGGCAACCATGAAAATAAATAAATATTGGTGTTGGATAGTGTAGTCTGTAGAAAACTAAACCTGAGAGCTGTACCATCTATTACAAAGTGTGGGAAAGATGTTAAAGACTAACTCTTAGCTGACACCTTCTCCTTGATGTATTCAGAAGGTTTGAGAAAGAATTCACTTTGAAACTGAAAAGCAATTCAGCTTCTCATAATGTGATTCAATATTTTTTTAATGCTTGTGCGCACCATGAAAAATAATGGAGTTACTCATGATATTTGCTCCATGTTTTGGCAAACACTACCCAAAAGCATTCACCAAGTATTGTGTCAGAAGATCACCCAAGAATCAACACTGAAGCACCAGGAAAGCCTGGCCTCTGACGTTACAAACAGGGGAAGGTTAACATTCACACACGTGGGCCACCTGCTATCTTCTGAGTTCACTCTGTGGATTCTCACTAAGAAAACATGGGCTCCCTTCCCTCAAGTAGTTTACAATGAAACTATCCTCCTCCTTCCTCATAACTGGCACTATTTGAGAAGTAAAAGTTCACTGAACATAAGGTCACAATGCTTGTAGCCCTTTCTCACTGTATTACAGAAAAAATTCTAGCATAAATAACAAATTTTTTATCAAGAATAATTACCCAGTAGTATTCCTGTATAAAAATGCATTTAGTTGATAGGTTTTGTTATGCTCAGTATTTCTATCTATGGATAGCGAACTATTTACTTATGATGCATACCTATGGTGACCATGTAAACTGAAGTTTACAGGACAACCCCAGCTCTCTCATATTTTTCCCACAAAACATTGAAATGCTTCTGGTATATTTACATCCAAATTGTATCATACACATTGCTCCCCTCTTACGCAGAGGGAGATTTAAAATCCTTGTGAGTACATATGTCGATATATGGTTTATAAAACATAATCTCACCCTTTGAATAGTCTAACCAATTTAAAAAGAACAAGAACAAGCAATGAATTGAAGCTATTTTTCTATACATATCTAGTTATCAGCACTAATGTTTAACGAACATCTAGTCTGTTCTGACTAAGTAAATAATCATTAAACCTTAAACCTGGAAAGGGATCCCGAAAGCTACCTGGCAAGTTCTTCAAAGCTGATGATAACTAAAAATCAAGTCCAGAGGAGGTGAGAGAGCCAAAGCCAGAGACTCCCAGACCCCTCCATCACTAGAAAAAAAAGAAAAACTCCATAGACACAGCAACTTCATTTTTCTGAAGATGTGTTTATCACACAGTGCCCTGCAGATTGGAGCTCCTGTTAAATAATCACATGGCAGTTAGACAATGAAAAAATGTGGCAGTGTCTCTTATATCAGGATACAGGTTCACTGGCACATAAATTGTTAAACATCAATTACACAAATATAAAAGTATATTAAATTAGTTTTTCTAAAACAAAAGGTGTTTGTATAAATCTAAAATAACATGATCACTGACAGAAGGTGCATGCCTCTCATTATGGTGTCTATTAACTAAGAATCGTGTGCTCAGCTTGCAGGTTAGGCCATGGACACCAAGGCCCACCTCATTTTCCAAATTAATCACATAGGTGACCAGATGTGCCCTACTGAGTTGTACAAATAAATCATAAATACCTCCCAAAACTAAAGAATGTGGCTTGCAGAGTCGAAGACTCAGAAATATTTTATGCAATTATAAGAATGGTAAAATAAATGTGCTGAAGTAAAAAATGGACAGAATATGTAACTCTGAGCCACCAGGCTCTCCCTCTGTGACATTTTTTTTTTAATCTTAAGGTAGTTTTCTCAAAGAGATCTAAAAATTAACTCTACCTTAACACTCTTAGTGATCAAATTGGGCAACAAGTAGGATATTCAGCCTAAGGAATGTTGTCTCCTAGCAACCACAAGAGTGAGAACCAGAGATATACAAAGGCACACTTCAAAAGTCTGCAACCCCACGAGTTCAAAGATCAAAGCCCTAAAATTTAAAGATTTATTGCTTTTTAAAAATTTTCCAAATGGGAGAATTTTTACTTTCTCCACTATAAGACGCCAATAGTGAATCTCATTAATTACAAACCATGCTGCTGTAGTAATAGGTTATAGCTCACCTTGAAAAGCAAAAATATTTTTCCTGAAATAAATGTAACCAATCACTAAACATTCCTTATTGTTAAATTCAGTAAAACTGTTAAAACACATGGAATTGGGACTATGAGTTATCGGAGCTTTACTGTTGATTTAAATTCTACTTTTATTAAAGGACAATAGAGATTCTAGCGGGATGATGAAAGGTGGTTGTTTGGAATTGCAAAGCAGTATAAGCTTAAGAAGGCTCCACCATATACACCCAGTGATTACATTTCATAAAAGAGATCAGGAACTGACACACAGAGAAATTTACTGACTCTAATAGTTGCAAAACATCGGAATGAGGTTGAGAAAAATTTTGGTGTCTATTTTTAGTTTTAAGAGAATTCAATGACCTCAGACATTTTTGGCCTGCACTCACCTACCAAAACAAACACATCAGTCATCGTTACTCCATTTCTTTTTAAGAATGACAATTACTTAGAAAGATGAATTGTACAAAGGTTGCTGGATTAAAATAGACAATGGTGTGACTGTGTTTTGATGTCTGTATAAAATTAAAGGTCCGAGACCAGTCAGTTTAGGCCTTTTAACCAAAAACGCCTTCACAAGTTCCAGTTATTATACTACTATGTTCATAAAATTTAAAAAATCTAATTCTCATAGGGAAATGTACCTGTACTAGCTATGTCCTAAAAGGGGAAAAAAAGAATTTCAATTTCCTAAATAATTCAAACTATGTTTTATTGTCTAAATTGTATATTTATACAGCCTAGTCTACTATCCTAATTTCCTCATCCAATTAACTGCTATTGTTTCTCTCATGAAAAATAATGCTGTAAACTATTACTTAACCAAATACACTTTATTTCACATTAAAATACTCATGTGATGCATTTCTATGCTTTTAAAAGCAAAGTGTTTAGAAATTAATTTTTAGATGTCAAATGTATGTGTAGAAATGTAAGTATTATAGTTAGCAAAATCAATCTACTGTACTCTAATATTATCCCAGAGTAAATTTTAAACTGATCTTCTTCTGTATTTTAGCCTCATATAACTGTTCTTTTCTCCCCTCTATAACTTACTTATTTTTACAATAATACGAGAAACAGGTAATGATGTTTTGTTTTGTTTTGTTTTTGCGGTACGCGGGCCTCTCACTGCTGTGGCCTCTCCCGCCGCGGAGCACAGGCTCCGGACGCGCAGGCCCAGCGGCCACGGCCCACAGGCCCAGCCGCCCCGCGGCACGTGGGATCCTCCCGGACCGGGGCACGAACCCGCGTCCCCTGCATCGGCAGGCGGACCCTCAACCACTGCGCCACCAGGGAAGCCCGGTAATGATGTTTTAAGTAATACATTTTTTGTAGATTTTATTATACCATGTAGATATTTACTGGTATTATTTTAATCATTTTTAGATTTAGAAATGCTTTCTAAATGTAAAATTTTCTTGGAACTATAATATTTTTCTAAATCAACCTCTCTTCCAAGAAACAGGCTTTTTAAAAGTTAGTTCCATTTTATGAACAAAGTTAATAACTTTATTTTATTCTTAGATATTTCAAGTTATGCATAATTTCATTCTGTGTATTACCAAGGTCCTTTCCAATAAATGGGCTTGAATCAGATGGATACCCGCAATGCTCTGATGCAGGTATTTACTTGCTGACTTGGCTAAAATAGTTTATTAGTAGGTAGAAGAGTGCTGATACAGGGATTCTCTGTGCCTCTCTCCATTTTTGTACTCTGTCACTTCCACAATATTCTCCTCTGTTTCTTCTATTCTTCTATTATAATTATAAATCTGATGGTCTCACTTGCTCTCACTTCAACATAAATTGCACCCCATACCTGTGACAGCATATGGCAGTAGCTTGACAAAGGCTCACATTAGTCTTGCTTATCAGTGCAGCTTGTTTAAAATCCTGAAACAGTTTAACAAATTTTTGTTAATTTTACAGCATTATATTTTGTGCTTTCTTAAACTTCCTTCTAACATTGATTCTACCATGAATAAAATTTACACAAGCATTAAAATATACATCTTCTTAAAACCCTTATTTTTTCCTTTTAGTATCACATATAGAGCGAGAACAGATGGAGCAGAGGAAACCCATAACCAAAAACTCACTCAGAATCTTGCGCTACTGTCCACTTTTCCTGTGATTTTGCCTGGTATTATAAGGAGGTATCAGGTTTACTTTCTTTTTATTGTTTTTTCCCAGTGAACACCACCAGAGACTTCCCTATCCAGACAGAGATAGAAATTTACCTGCAGAGAACCTTATGACTATAGGACAAACAGGCACTCAGGCCCAGGGAAAGGGCATAACTGAGCCTCTATGTGTATTAACTAAAGCAGCTGCTACCTTTGCAACCCACACTTCTAGGGGAAAGTGTGTCATTTTATCCAGAGGTCCTAGAGGCCTCCCAAGAGGGAGCAATGGAAACGCTAACCACAAGATTTGAAGTCAGGGCAGTCAGCTGGGGTGTACATGAATGGCACTGGGGAAGAGGTTAAGGGAACTGAAAGTGCTAAGTCGGCCAGAGATCCCGCTGCTGTGGCACCAGAGACACAGTGTCTGAAGCTCTTTAGCTTTTTAAAGCCCTACATAAACAACTGAAACCTGAAGCAAAATAAAAACAACACTAAACTGAAATAAATAAAATATATAAATATCTACATATCAAAAGATCATGTCAACTGCAATGAGATATATATGTATATTTGTGTGTGTACACATATACATAAATTATGTGAGACTGATTTCAATGTTTGCCATAAAATGGGAAGGAACCAGGGCTTCCCTGGTGGCGCAGTGGTTGAGAGTCCGCCTGCCGATGCAGGGGACATGGGTTCGTGCTCCGGTCTGGGAAGATCCCACATGCCGCGGAGCGGCTGGTCCCGTGAGCCATGGCCGCTGAGCCTGCATGTCCGGAGCCTGTGCTCCGCAACGGGAGAGGCCACAACAGTGAGAGGCCCAAGTACTGCAAAAAAAAAAAAAAAAAAGGGAAGGAACCTTCCGAAAGTAAGAGTTCAAAGCCTATGAAGGAATAAAGATGGCTCTGGTTTTTCCCAGAGGACTGCTTCAGCAAGAATCTTCTTGGGCAGTTTTGGTTGTGAGCTCACTTGACCAAGCTAGACTGTGGAGAGTACTCTATCGTCCCCTGGAGTGACTAAAAGAAACCCTTCCAGACTCCTTTCTCATTTCCAGGAGGCTGGGACGTGGGCATTCTACAATCTTAAAGGGCAAGTGTCAGAGTTCTGGTTTCTACCCAACAAGGGAGGACCCAACCATAACGACAGTCTCCCTCCTCCCTCTCCTCCTCTATCCCCTTCCCCTCCCCCTCATCCTTCCAAAAACCTTCCTTGGCTGTACTAGAGAGAGGAAGATGACTGTTTTATGGGGGTAGAATAAGTTTTCTGCTAATACTGGGGGTGGAAGATGGATGTACAGTCAAACTGAGCACTCTTGGATCCTACTGGAGGAGAAGGGTATTAGTCACAGACCCACCTGAGACTATGGACTCCCCACTTAGATTCCCAGCATATTTTGATACTAAATGGAATTATTTAGAAGAAAATAAGAAATTTATTGTCTAATCAAATATGCTATCAGATAACTCCCGTAGGAGAATTTTTTTTTTCTGAAATGGGGGCAAACTTACAGTGTAACTGAGATTTATTACAAACATTCCCATTAATTTTGGGAGTTATGAGAAGTGACCACAAACTTAAAAGGCTGAGAATACCAAGTTTAGTTTTATAATCAGATAAAACTTACAAAAGTCAGCTTGACTCTATATATAAAATCATTGTGATGCTACATGGAAGTTAGACATTATCAGCAACAGACACAAATGATGGCTTAGGATTACTTAGAATAAAGCTAACTGCAGTTTTTATGATTTTCCTCTTCTGCACTAGTTTTATTTCTAATATGGATCATAAATAACAAACCACACAAAGTCACTCACATACAAAGCAAATTCCCTCCACTCCCTTCCTTCTGCTGATGAGTTTATTTGTAAGACTCTTCACCTGCACCATCTTCCTGTGTGTCAGAGGATGCGCTCTTGACCTCATCCTTCCCATCTCTGGAAACTTGCTCCATCATCTTCTTCTGTCCTTTGTAACTTTAATCCTTTTCTCACCACCCCAACCTAGTATGCCTTCCCTCAAACCTGCCTGCCCGCAAGCTACACATGGCTTTGTCTTTCTAGTTCCTGTCACTACCAATCTCTGAAAGCAGAGTCAACACTCACCATCTCCATGTCCCCAAACGCCATCAACTTCTTGTTGTTTAGTAAGTCCAATTTCATTTCGTAATTTGTAAACTGCCTCTAAAGGCATTTTTAAATTTATTTTTATTTTTCTCAAAGTAACTCATGTATCCAGGGTAGGGTAGAGGGT
Organism: Hyperoodon ampullatus; assembly: GCF_949752795.1. NCBI lineage: Eukaryota > Metazoa > Chordata > Mammalia > Artiodactyla > Ziphiidae > Hyperoodon > Hyperoodon ampullatus. Next base: position 119,035,607 of record NC_136916.1, on the reverse strand, counting down.
CCAATGAAACTAGAAAACTCACAATGCTTACAGGGATGCCCCACGCCACCTCTCCTTATCTCTGAGCCCCGCTCCCCAGAGTCAACCATTTTTACATTTTGCTGTTATTTCTTCTGCTGTTTACCTCTGAATTTCTAAATAACATGAGTATTTTATCATGTTTAACTTCCAACATAGGATAGAACTTAGCTACCTTACACCATCACTCCACACACCTCCCCTTCTCCCACCATCCCCATATCCCTATGACAATGTGTTTATTTTACTCTATTTTACTTCCCTCAAGTGTAGAATCTTTGGCTACCCACTCATATTTAAGTTTTAAAATCTGGAATGGTAGTTTGGGGTGTCTGGGCACCTCTTCTCCACTATCTTTAACCTTGTGGGATTATGTCTTTTTTATTCCTTCACTGTCTTCCTGGTTTTCAAGAGGACAAAGAAATAAACAAATGCTCTCAATCCAACAAGCTTAACCATTAACTTCCTAAACAATTCCAGTTTAAATGCCGCACTCTACTTCCCGTGTTCTTATGAAGATCACACAACTATCAATTAACTAACATGTGTTCAGTGCTCATCCTACTTGACCTTTCTGTTAATCAATCATTCCCACTAAAAATGTTTCCCTGGTTAGGTTTTAAGACTCTGTTCTCTCTTGGTTCTGCATTTAGCCCTCTTATTATTCAGTCATATATTACTTCATTGGTCTACCTGAGCCAGCCTCTTTTTAAAAATTTTTCAAATTAATTTTTTAAATTTACAGAGGGGTGAAACATTTTTTTTTGCTTTTAATTACAGGCATATCTTGTTTTATTGCACTTCGCAGATACTGCACTTTGTACAAATTGGAGGTTTGTGGCAATCTTGCCTCAAGCAAGTCTATTGGCTCCATTTTCTCCAAAAGCATTTGCTCACTTCGTGTCTCTGTATCACATTCTGGTAATTCTCACAATATTTCAAACATTTTCATTATTATTGTATTTGTTATGGTAATCTGTGATCATCGGTAATCTTTGATGTCACTACTGCAAAAAAATTACAGCTCAGTGAAGGCTCAGATGATGGTTAACATTTTTTATCAATAAAGTATTTTTTAATTAAGGCATGTACTATTTTTTAGATATAATGCTATTGTACACTTAATAGACTACAGTATAAACATAACTTTTATATGAAACAAAAAAGTCACTTATTGCTATATTCACTTTATTGCTGTGGTCTGGAACCAAACCTGCAATAATTCCAAGGCAGGCCTGTAGTGTTTGCAGGGCATATCTTTTTTCCAGCTTTTTTTACTTTTACCTATCTATATCTTATATTTAAAATGTGTTTCTTGCAGTCAGAATATTGCTGGGACTTTTAAAAAATTCTAATCTGGCATTTTCAATATTTCAATTGGTGTATTTTGACAATTTCCATTTAATGTAACTACTGATAAGGTTGAATTTAGGTCTACCATTTTTTTTTTTAGGTCTACCATTTTGTTATTTGTTTTATGCTGGTCTCCTCTGTTTCTGTTCCTTTGTTTTCTCTTTCCAGACTTATTTGGGATTATTTTAATTTTTTAATATTCCATTTTAATTAAAATACTCTTTTTGACTGAGGAGGTCACATTTGAGAAGAAACCTGAAATGAAAAGAGGGTGTGAACCAATAGGAGGACTATTCTACACATAGGGAACAGCTTGTGTGAGGACCCTGAGTCAGGAAGGGAGCCTGGCATTTCCAAGGAATAGCAAAAGGCCAGAGTGGAGTAACCTGAGTGGAGAAAAGAAGAACGCTGACAATGAAGTCAGATCAGTGAGCAGCAGTTAGGTCACTAGGGTCTTGGTTGGCCATAGTCAAGAGTTCAGATTTTACTCTAAGTGTGATGGGAAGTCACTGGAGGGTTCTGAGCAGATGAATAACTTGCTCTGCTTTATGTTTTTAAGAGTGCTCTTTGGCTGCTGTGTGGAGAACAGCATGCAGAGGGAAAAGAGCAGAAACAGAGAGGCCAGTTGGGAAGCTACTGCAGTGATCCAGGGCAGAGAAGGTGGAGGCTGGAAGGAGGAGGAGAGCAGTGGCAAAAAATGAGAAATGACTGAATTTAAAATATGTTTTGATAGCAGAGCTGACCACACTTGCTCATGATTTAGATGTGGGATGTGAGGAAAGAGAGGGATCAAGAATGATTCCCACCAGACTATGAGCTCCTCAAGGACTGGAAATCTGTCTTACTGATATTTGTCTCTGTATCTTCAATGCCAATGTCAGTACCATGACTTGTCTGAAGGAACACAGGATTTGGAATCAAGTGAGACTTGAGTTCAAATCTTGCCCCAGTACTTTCTGGCTGACTAAGACTTGATTTAACCTCTTTTGAATATCAGCTTCCTCTTCCATAAGTTACAATCATAAATTGTGCAGCATTATTGAGAAGCTGGCAGGTAGGTAGTGAGTGTGCGATAACTAGAGTTAATGTTGTTCTTAAGTACTAAATAAATACTTACTAGGTGGATAACACAGGCCCTACATTTAATTCTCCAACAGCTGAGGTCTTTTGCTTCCAACTCCCATTTTCCTCACTTTCTCCACCCAACACTATTGCCCAGAGTTCCACAGGTTTTTGCCTACACCAAACAAAGCTTCCCCTACCTGAGGGAATTCTGAATGGTATATCTCAAAACCAAAACCTAAGGGAGTTCAACTCTTGAAATTACATTTCACCATAGTGTAAATTGCCTAGAATACAGTTTCTCAGACACTTCCTTAATAATAAGTAATTTTGTGGGACAGAATCTCAAAAGATGACTCCAGAAGTTGAAAAATAATATCAATACAAGGAAAATTGTGAATGAGAAAGAGCACTAAGCAGCAAAGTAAATGATACATAAATCATTTTATTGAGTTTTGTCTGTAGCTAAGACACTCCCTTAGGGGAGATGATAGTCTTGATATTTTATCAATTCGGAATTTTTTTTTTTTACATATTGGCTATTTATCTGTATTAAAAAGAAAGTAAAAAAACACTTTTTTGCAAAGATTCTATTACTCATTCAAAGTATTTCAACACAATTCTTGCTAAAGTTGAATTTTTGCTCATTAATATTGCCATTTGTTATCAAGAAAAACTTTTTCACTGGTTTTCAGAAGTGAACATGCAAAATCAAGTGGGTTCATTTTTACAAGTAAACAGAAAGGTTTACCTCTAATGCAAAACTGAACTGCTCTAGTTCTGTGTAGATGAGTCCACGATTAATAAGGGCATTTAACATCACAGTTTCTCCAGCATCAAGGAGAAGCACAATTCCATAATCTGTTAATGCCTAAAAATGAAATAATTACTTACAACCTAAAGTCAACTCTTTAGAGCATTACTGCATTGACCATGGACAAACTAGTACCTCATAATTAGTTCTTTAATGTGACAAAATTTATGGCCAAAAATAATCATTTGTTACATTTAAAGGTTTCCCTTAATTAAATACTGTGGATGTTGCTCTCTCCTAATAAGCGGTGTGCACTGCGCTTGCCCTTCACATGTTATCTGTGAATCATCTGTGAACTACTTTTATTGTGTATGGATTGAAGCAGGGATGCAACACCCTTCCCCAACTTAATAGTTTCACCAAAAGACTGTTGACATTAAAGCAGAGCACTTGTTACCTTTTGAAATTTAATTTCTTTGTAGTGATTTATTGTTTTCTTCACTGAAACCTAAGTTTTATGGAGGCACAGATTATCCATTTTGTTCACCATTGTAAAGCCAGTAACTAGCACCACGCCTGCACATACTAGGCATCTGATAAATTTTTGTTGAATGAATAAATCATAAAGCAATGAAAACAGATCTTAATAAAACTAACAAATAAGTACTTATTGGAATATTACTTCAATATTCTCATTTTTTTAAAGATATTAGTCTAAGCTGAGAATCAACTCAGAAGACTTCTCTCCATTTTTTATCTTTTTTTTTTTTTCATTCAATGAACAGCCAAGTTTTTACTGGTCATCTACTCTGTACCAGGTACTAGGAGCATCTCAAATTTGGGCTGGAGCTGAATCTCTTAATTCATTTTCCTTCTGAACATTTTGTCCCAAAGAGCCATATAATTTCATCAGAAAAGGCCCAAATCATATCATATATGCCTGTAGCACATGCTAACTGAAAATGCAAATAAAATAGTATTTTACTATTTGCTTAGTGGTTCTCCTCTACTGTTTCATGATTGGGCACTCAAGCATCTAAAAGAATTGTACAATTAAATATCCTATATGTATATTGTGGCATAACTATAAATAAACATTGACAAGGCTGTAAAAATAATTTGTAACACTTGCAAAACAAAACAGAACTAGAATGTTTGCCATTTTCCTTTCACAGAATCACAGAATTAAAACCTGTATATATATCAAGATGCCTTAGAAATCCACTAAGCAGCTGAATATGTGACACAAGAGGAAGCAAAAGCTGGGAAATGAGATTTCGTGAAGGTGACAATGAGCAGGCTTTGTGTTTTGCCTCTGCTATTATTACTAACCTTTCAGCCTTGGGAAAGTTACTTAACACTAAGCCTCAGTTTCCTCATCCACAAAAATGGGATATTAATAACTCATCATATTGTTGTAGAAGTCCACTTTAAAATAGTTTGATTATATGTTGGTAAAGCATTTAGCCCAGTGCCTGTCACACAATAAGCTCTAAATGAGTGGTAACTGTTACTGTTTTTATTAATATAAGGTGATAGGAACCAGAATTCACCTTTTCTAGTTTTTATGAAATCATATCTTGGGAGTGCATTTTCTGCACAAAGTACTTGGGTTTTCTCAGTCTTGTTATGGGAGGAATGCTGAGAAACGGGTGGAGGTAGACAAAAGGGAGGAGGTGACACTGTAAAATGACATCTGGTCCACATGCTGGAGGTCAGATGGTTTCACAAAGCCACCTAAAGACTGTTAACCAGAAGCAAACAAACCTGCGAACACCGATACAGGTCCCTATTCCCTGTGTGACTTGGATGTGTTTCTAACCTCATTTCCTCAACTGTAAAAGGAGCCCATTGAATGAAAAGCGTTGGGTACCTGGCAGCTCTAAATAACCAATATGTTCTTATTCTAGTTAGGTTTCTATTTAGGTAGTTTTTCGTTTTCTTTATTCATGGAGCACTAGCTCTGTTACACATCAGAGATAACAAAGATAGTAGTTCCCTGCCCCCACCCAGACCACTGTTTGCAGTTCAGGGTTACCCAGAAGAGGCAGGAGTCAGGGTGGGGAGGGAGCTGTCCAAGATACCTGCTGTGCAGGTTACTCTGATAAATGATCCTTTAATTAGCTCCTAGAATGGTTTACAACAGCCTGTGTTAAAAATTAGTTATTCATTTGTCAACATTTCTGGAGGAAACCTGATAATCCGGTTACCAGGAATTCTACATCCTCTTAGAAACAATGTTTCTCAACTTCTTCCTTCCATAGCAAATAAACTACTAAATTTCTAAATGTTTTAAACAGATTTAACTTTCCAAGTTTCCAGGAAATTGTGGGAGTGTGCCCACACACAGCAGCAGGTACATGACGCAGTCTTTTAAAGAATGCTTCATTGACTATGGAAGTGGAGAGAAACAAGGAAAGGGAAACAAGTGGACAGCACAAAGGGAAGCAAGAGATTGGACAAAACACTAAGAAACTACTGACCTGCTCCCCAGTGAGGGATCCTAACTGGAAAAGAACCAAACCAACAAGGAGAGAGTGGAGAAGGGGTAAGATTTAAAAATATAAAAGAGGGCTTACACTAGTAGCATCTGCATCAGGACAAATAGAGAAAAAGGTTTGCTGCAGCCATCAGTTAGGCCTTCAGAACGCACAGACAATCCTGGTCACTGGTCCCTGAGCTGGAAACCATCACTCAAAACTCCCTGCTGCATCTGTGGTCTGACCACTGTAAAAAAAATACCTCCACAAACTATTGTAGTTAATGTTGAGATTTTGAAGCAAACAATATTGCTAGTGATCACTGCTTAAAAATTCTGCACACGTTTATCAGTAGAAACATTTTCTCAAATGAGAATTATGTAATACATTTAAATTTACATGGCCTTTAAATGTTTATATAAGCATTGTAAAATTAAGTTTTCATTTGACATTGCAGAAATTGTATAAGAAAATTTGGTAAGCACTAAAAAGAAAATAAATATTCTTTGAAATGGTTCTTTGGTTTCTCAAGTTTTATGTGTATTTCCACAGAATTATTTTTCCAAAATTGTAACAAAAATAATAAGAAAATACACATGCTTTAAATAAGTTTACAAATGCTTTAAAGCGTTGTTTACTAAGATGGTCATCTTACCATTTGAAGTTCATTTATCTTGGTGTAACATAATGCTCTATTATAAAATGCTATATAACTGTTTTTATCCATGTTGATAGCTGTAGTTAAATCTGTAATCGCTAGTTTATAAGTCTATAAAGAAAAAATAATTAAGTGAGAAGGGTTAATCATAATGGACTGAAATTTAGTTGTAAAATAAATTCTTGATTCTATCAGAGTTTGGGGAATACTCATTTAACCATTCTGTGTATCATCCATGAAATTAAGACAATCAAGCTAATCTTTCACAGAATTAATTAAGAAGGTCCCTTGGTAGGAACTGCTATAGTTTCTCTCACCTGCAAATAAAATTCAATATATAAACAACTTTAAATGATTACCTTATTTCCATTGTTGCTATATAGCAAGGAAAAAATTAAATTTCTTATGGATAAAAGAGAAGCAAGCCTTATTCATCCAGCAAACATTCACCAGAGCTTGCTTGCTTCTGTCACTCTCACTGTCATATCACATAATCGTCATGTTTTCTATCCATGTTCTCTTTTGCTTCTCTTTGATGCTTCTCTGATACCTTAGATCATCCATTTATATAGATAGTAATTTTCATGGAATTAACAGGTAATACAAGGTCTCACCTTTGCTTTAAGGTATTATTTGCAAAATATTTCATATGAAATGGCTACAGAGAAAGTTCAAAAAAGAAACACAGGGAGAAAAAAAGTATTCCTTGAAGCATCAGGTATCGATAGTGTTGCTACAGCCACTAATTTCCATTTAGGAACCATAAACTCAAGTAATGATTTTGTTCTGTGTGTATAACTGTATTATTTAAAATAGTAAAATAATAAAAAATTTCAAACAATCCAAATGTCCAACAATAAAGTGGTTAAAAGTACACTATGGTGGAATATTATGCAGCCATTAAAAATGGTATCTTCAAAGATTAAATATAAGAAGCAGGGCACAACACAGATTATGTAAGTAGCATAGTCACAATTTTGGAAAGTATATATTATATTTTATTAGGAAAAAAAGACAAAATTCAAATACATCAAAATGCTCTCAGGAATTACCATTTGATGGTGGGAAAACAGGTGATTTTTTTTTTTTTTTTTTAGTTTCTGTTTTATAACAAAGTGAATCAGTCATACATATACATCTGTTCCCACATCCCTTCTCTCCTGCGTCTCCCTCCCTCCCACCCTCCCCCAAAACAGGTGATTTTAATCTTCTCCTTTATTCCTCTCTGTATTTTCCAAATTCTCTACAATGAATATTACTTTTCTAATAAAAATACATAATCAGTGCTATATAAAATGCAAATGTCAAAAATAAATATCACCATTTTATGAAAAATTATGAATTGAAATCCTTTTGATGTACTGTCAAAGTGTAACACCTTCTATGTAATTCTGCCTTCGTACCATGGCAATACTCCTCTCACAGAGGAAAAAAAGGAAGTGAGTCCCTCCTTAGCACCTGAGCAGCCACCCACTCTAAAATGCCAGAGAACAAGGTAGGAAATGCCTTACCTTGTTGTAGTATTTCAGAACTCCTCTGTAGATGTAGGCACGCACACTCTGAGGATAAATTTTGATGGCCTCATTACAACTCAAGATTGCTTTGGAGTATCTGCCTTTCAAACCATAGTAGGCTACTCGACTTAAATATGCCTTTTCAGAGAAAGAGAGGAGGAAAGCAGGAACAGATATTTTAGTAAAAGTATCAGTTCTACCAAAATATATGGTAGCTGGAACAAATTTATGCCACCCAAAGATGGTATAAAATATAGACTTTTTGTCACTCTCTTTTATTAAGAAAATTTCAAACATACAGAATAATTGAAAGAATAGTAAACACCCATATGCCTACCACCTGGATTCAATAATTATTAACATTTTTCAATTTTGTTGTATCTATTTTTTTCTGAACTATTTGAAAATAAGTTGTAGACATCATAAAACTTCACCCCAAGTCTTCCAGTATGCATCTCCTGTGAAGAAGACATTCTCCTACATAACCACACTACCACTGTGTATCTAAGAAAATTAATAGTATTTCCCTAAAATCATCTAATATTTCATCCATATTCAAATTTCATATGCTTTTAAAATCAAGATCCAACGGAGTTTCACCTATTGGGTTTTGTGTTGTCTCTAGTCTCTTAAGAGGCAGGAATCAATATGACAGTGAAACAAGAAGTAAGTAAAATTAATAACATAGTATATAAAATAATTATTAATAAGTACATTAAAATATTTACAATATTTGTATACACCACAATTCATGAAGCACTTTTACCTATATAATTTCCCTGTTGGAAATTATATTTTTAGTTCAAGGGGAAATACAGATATATGGATTATTAAAACTGCTGAAAAGTAGGTAAAACTAACTGACTGTTGCTAACTAATAACAATAACATTTAAAGATTTAACAGTTTTAGGAAATTTAACACACTTTCCAAACCACTGAAATTGTTCAGTTAAATACCTGGTAATGTTTTGGATCAAGGGTAATTGCACGATTAAAATCCAGGATTGAACTATCCTTGTGGAGTTTTACTTTACAAAGCCCACGTTGATAAAAGCCTTCTGCAAAATCAGGATCTGCTTTCACAGCTTTTGTAAAAGAATCAAAAGCCTAGAAGAGCAAATCATGTAGTGAGTAGAATGTATTAATTTAAAATGTTAATAAATTACAGTATATAACTATTGTTGAAAAGTTTTCATTTTAGTTTTTGGTCATTTTAAATATGTTTCTCCCAGTGAATGTTGTGGAGCAAAAAAAATTTATGAACAAGCCAGATTTATTATTATAATTTACAGGTTCCCTTACTCCCAGACTAATGTCTGCATAATCCATGTTGTTACAATACTTTCAGAGGTGTAACTTTAATCATTATTCTTCCTATTGTGTTTCTTCAAAGAAATCACAATTAGTACATTTATTTTCCATGTGGGCCAGCAGATATATGGTTAAAAAATTTCAAAGCAATGGAACTCCAAAATTTTTCCTAATATTGTAAAGCAAAGTTAGGTTTCCTCTGCTTGTCCAAAAGGGCTAAAAACATGAAAAATATTTGTAATTAATCTTAGATTTATTGTAATTTCTTAATGGAACAACTAATCAAGTGCAACTCTTTTTTAAAGTTATGAAGATGCAAGTTTCAGACACTGTCCACCCCTATGAATATAAGGACTGGAATGGTGTGTGTGTGTGTGTGTGTCTCTGTGTGTGTGTGTGTGTGTGTGTAGTTGTGGAATATTCAGAAATAGCCAATGGAAAATACATATTTATCATATCACTGAAAATTTTGAAATGGAGAATTGTGTGAAAGAGCCAAATACTGGATAAATACGTAATAATTGAATCAACTGGTTTTCAATGAATCTGGCTTTATTCTGATTTGAATTGCTCAGTTGTCAATAAGAGAAATCAGTGTCCTAATCATTTTCCAGTTATTCTACATTACACTGAAGCACTCAATATAAAGTACTTACAATTTAATAAGTAAATTTATACTAATGTGATGAAATTTTGATATAATAATTTCTTACAATTAAATTTGTTTAGTGGGAAACATGCATTAGTCTTCCGAATAGTGTTGACAAACAAGCATCAATAAAATGTTTGAATAAATAAAACAATGTAGTAGGTTTTGCAGGGTGCAGACTGCCTATAGTAAGCCAAGCTTTATAAGAAGCTTTGGTCTAGTCACTCACTGTTTAGGTAGCCTTCAGAAATGGAACTGAATGCAAGGAAACAATTTCTAAAACCATAAAATACCTATGCTCTTAAATACACAAAATACCAGTTGTAAGTTGCCTTCCTCCATGTAACAAAGACCCAAGTGATACAGACAGTCTGATGAAGCTGCTACGGCATTTCGTCCTTTATCAGAATGAGAAAAGATATCCAGCGCCTTTTTAAACATTCTCATGGCTTCCTATAATGATTTTTAAAAAAAGAGAGGGAAGGGAATGTTTCTTTCTAATATTTATTTAACACAACAGCCTTAGATGTTAAAAGGAATCCTGAGCACACAGCCCTACTCTCATTTCACAAGAGGACACACAGACCTGGTAAAGACACAGATCTTGTCAGTGCACCAAGAGCCAGGACTTCTGACAGGCAGGAAATCTGACCCACCCAGGTGCCTATCCTAGAGGCAGGTACGTAAGCAGGGTTACACAAGTGGGCTTTTGGAACTATAATTTCAAATTCTAAAGGGTACTTTTTCATAGTCTTAAATAAGACTAAAATTTATAGACCAATTTATGACCAATTTCCTAGTAATTCTCCTGAAGGGAATGCCGGGCAGCTATTAGGTAGTAAAAGTTCTACACTGATAATATCTGAGGTTGTTTTAATCAACTTTTATTTTGTCCTGCTATGCTCTCAAGGGGGTTCCATTGACACCAGAAAATAAACTAACATCAAAAATTACCCATTTAAACTCTTCTGTCAAAATAGTTGAAACCCTTAATGAAAAAAATTCAATTTTCCAAATAGAAACGTGTTTTTATAACTAGCTACTCAATGTATTTACCTAATATATAGAAATACAGCTACTTGTGACTCTTTAGTCCACTTTCTTAATTATATTAAATTGCTAAATAAACAATGAGGTTTAACTTGGATATGCTGTGTCCTTTGTGCCCACCCTTAGTTTACATCACATGTCTACAGCTTACCTCAACATTCATCCTTCCAGCCTCACTCTCAGCACATGCCTTTGCAATAGAAAAAAATGCATCACCTTCTCAATTTCCCTCATTTTTACTTTCCAAAGTCTCTATATCTTCTGCATTTCCATCTTTTTTTCTCCTGTCTTTGAATGGTTTCCTTTCTTCTTTTCAGAGCTAACTCCTCAAGCTGTGCCCTTGACCCCAACTCCTTCTGTCCCGCCTTCTGCTTTTGGATCTCTGCCCCTTCATTGCCTCCTGGAGTCCATAAAGTCTTCCATCACATTTAAATTTAAATGAACACATCTACACTTCCTCCTCTAGCTGATGTCTCACCTCTCTTTCCTTCACTACTCTAAATAGTAGTGGACGCTCTCGTAGGGCAAATGTACATTCCAAACACAGTACTGTGGCAGCCATGTGGAGAAAAGCTTGGAAGAGTTCAACACTATTATATAATTCAAACAAAATACAAATATGTTCTGGACTAGGATAATGACCAGAGAAATAGAGAAAGGAAGTGGATTTGAGAGACATTTAGAAAGTAGAACCAAGAGAGCATGACTATTGATTGGGTAGAAGAGGGACCCAATCAAAAGTGACTTCAGGTTTCAGGGAGGTTAAAATAAATTTAAGATTATTCCAAAGAAGGAATTTGATATCATAAAGGTGTCAATTCTCCCTAAAATAATCTAGAGATTCAATACAATTCAATCAAAATTCCAGCAGGGTTTTTAATGAATCTTGACAAGATGAATTTAAAATCTTGACCAGCTGGAAGAGTAAAGGCCCAAGAATAACCAGGAATTTCCTGGAGAAGAAGATGGTGTGGCAACTTGCTCCACCAGATGTCAAGAATTACAATAAAGCAACAGTAGTTAAAACATTGTACTATTAGGCCAGGGATAAAAAAATTGACCAAAGGAATAGAATAGAGAGCCCAAAATCAGATCCACACATACATGAAAGGTTATAACAGGACAGATGTACCACTTCAGATCTTTGGTTTAGGAGAACATTTCAATAAATGATACTGGAACATTTGAGTATCCATATGGGGAAAATTGAAATTTTATCACTATCTCACATTCAAAAATATCAACTTAAGGTAGAGTGAGGTCTTAAATGAAAAAAGCAGAATTTTTAAACTTTTAGAAGAAAATATGGGAAAATATCTTCATGACCTTGGTGTAGGGAGGGAATTTTTAAACAAGAATTTTTTTAAAGCTGTGACAATAAAACAAAAAAAGATACATTCAACTACATTAAAATTAAGACCCTCTGCTCATCAAAAGACATCATGAAGAAAATTTTAAAACCAGCCACAAATTGCAAGAGGATACATGACACACATGTAACAAATCAAGGACTAATACACAGGACTTATTTTTTTCAATGCCAAAAATCAACATGAACAAAACAAACAAAAATGTGTACAGCAAATTGATAGAACAGGAAATATAAGTGGCTATAAACATATAAAAAGATACCTCAACCTTTGCTCAAACAGAAATGTGAATTAAGACCATAATGAGACATTAGTTTTTATCCACCAAACTGATAAAAATAAAGTAGACAGCACCAGTTATTGTAGAGGATGGAGATCAATGGGAATACTCATACACTACAGGTGGGAGAATAAATTGGTACAACCCTATGGAACAATGTGCCATTTTCTTGAAAGTTAAACATTTACATTCTCTACATATCAGCAATGTTAACAGAAAACATGAAAAAGAATATTACCCTTACTCTTAAGTGGGAAAAAAACAAAAGGAAACAACCCAAGTATTAATTAACAGAAGAATCAATAAATAAATGGTATGATTTAGTTTTGTAAAATATATATATATATATATATGTAAGCAGTAATTCCAAGCACAATATAAAAATTCCATTAATAGGTTTAGTAAACGTTACTCAAGACTTTTCACCTTGTTCCTCTTGGCCTTCATTTGAGCTTTTGCTAATAGAGCATACATGGTGACCTCAGGCTTATTCAAAGTGATCCCATCTAAGACCTGAATGGCCTTGTCATGGTTCTCACAAAATGAATAAATGAGTGCTTGCGGTATAGGACTCAACTCAATGAGACCTAAAAGGAAAGGAAAATTTATCAATAACTTTGTCAAGTATCTAGGACTTAGAATATAATTATTTTAAGACAGTCAAGCAATTCAATAATCTATTTTTACAATATGAATTAATAAATCAATATGATACTAAAATCTATTTACTGTCAACAAACAATAAGACATTCCAACTGCAAACAAACAAACAAAAAATAACAGCGTAAGCCTGGTATTTCCTATAATAATCTCTCTCACAAAATTCACTAGGCTATGAAGCATTTTACAAATTGGTTACATACATGTGAAACTGAAGTTTTAGTTTCAAAATCTAACTTTGACTTTCAAGTGAACCCTTCATGCTATCTATACAGAGCTTCTGAAAATAGTATAAAAAATTTAAAGAAGTATTTCTTTTTAAATTAAGACAATATTATAATTTTACATTGATTATATTTACCTTCGGTCATTTCTGCTACTTGATAAATAGTGAACTTTGCAAGATCATAGCACTTCATCCTAAGAAGATATTGTCCTCTGGAAGAAATAACAGCTTTTTAATTCTAAGCAGTTAAAAATAATTTTTCTAAAATAAAGTTTTTTATACTCAGTTACTTAAAATTTAAAATTATAATACATTTATTCATACTTATTATAATACATTTATTCATACTTATGTATGACAAAAACAATATGAAAATTATAAATATTTTATGTAAGTCTAAATAGGCCAATTAACGTGGAGATGTGAGAAGGAAACAATTTAGGAAATGTAAAGCTGCAAGAAAAATTGTCAGATCTTTTTGTAATTATCAGCATTTAAAAAGTTATACTCTGTTGCTGAGAAATTTTAAAAGCTAAACACAGTTTAAGGGGCATACAAATGGAGAAGTATTTATATAAATTGTTAAAATGTGGTTCAAGAATTAAAAGACAAGCAAGACCTTATCAGAAAGCATTGTTCCAGTCCACTTTCCCATTTTCCGTAAATCCATTTCCCATGTTAGTAATTATATTTTTGGTAGTGATAACTCATAATTTGCAATGGGTCCTTTTATAGCAAGCTCTACTGCATTTGAAATACAATTCAATGTATCTTTTTTTTTCACTGAATTATCTGAGGTTTATACTTGGTACCTCTGGGTACACAATCAAAATATATTACCTTACTTTCATGAGATCTGTGATAACTATCTAACCAGTAATCTAGAGAGGCCTCAAAGAAGTTAAACACAGACAGTTGTGTTTTGATGCAAGGACAGAACAAAGGGAAAGATCTGTTATCTTATATTATGAATTATCTTAAAGTTTAACAAAAACAACTATATCTGACTTGCTGGTTTGGACATGGCCATTTCTGGGAGATTAAATGTAAAACAAGGAGGCTGGAAGGATCAAGAAAGAACTAAGGATTCCAACAGCTAGCTCAGATACTAAGATACCAAGAAGAATTCTATTTCTATGCACATACCTTCTTATATATAATTGGATTCCATCTGGCTGAAGGTGGATAGCACGAGATAACTCTCTTACTGCCTTTTTCAATTTGTGCAACTGTTAAGTGATAAACAGAAACTTAGCTCATAAAAATACTGATTGCTTCCTTTCTGATAGTTATTCCCTCCCACCCTTCAATACAGAAATTTTGCAGGAATCTCTCCTAATACATGTGTTTCTTAAGAATCATCAAAGCAAGTGGGATACAGAGAAGTTTAAAAAAACATTTATGAAGCAAAGTCTTTTGTTTTTCTTTAAAGTATCTTTAAATTTGAAGAATGATTACACAGATCCACAAATATATAGTTTTAAATAAATATGATTATATCATATATTCTAGTTTGTTTTTCTTTTTTGTTTAGCTTTTCAGTTTTTCTCCCTCAACCATAACACCTTTTACACCAAACTTTACTCATGTTAATAAACTAGCTTGCAAAGGAATGTAAAATAAAAAGTAAAAGTCAATTCCACTTAAAAATAAGAGAGGAAAAACAAGCTTGCATTTAATGAGTAAAATGAATGAATAAAACAAAATACAACAATGATGAAAAAGATATCTGTTTAAAATCAGTATACAATGAAAAGTAAACAATGATTCTTAATACTGGTTACAGAGCATAATCTGAATTTATACAAATTTTTACAAACATTGGGGAAATTACAAAAGGGGGAACTAAACATATCCCAGCAAAATGAACCTGGGACAACAAACGACTCCTCTTACTATGCTGACATGGTGATCAAAACATTTGTGCATGGAAGTAGACAATACCTCTTAAAATGGTACAAAGTGTGTGGAGGAAATAGTGGGTGGAGTCAAAAGAGGGAATTCAAAAGGAGGGAGTCTGAGATGTTTTTAAATAAATTTAAGAATTACTGTGGAACTTCAGGCCTGCTGCTTCTCAAGCTAACTCTGATCAGGTTGGTGTAATTAATAAACCACCTTTCATATGCCTGCATTGCTCCATCTGGTTCCAATCATACATAGCTATGCATTGAGGAAACCCTGACTGGGAATGATGGAAGCTCACTCTTTGGTCTTTACAAGCTTTCCTGGGGTTGGACTTCTCCAGGTAGCATTAGATTGGATTTACCCTGGAGCCTAAACCCACACTGTAGGCATATGTATTCTTCTATATACATACACAGGGTTTGGTTTGTCATTGTTTTATCTACATGGGATCATACTGTATACACTTTAAAGTCTTCTAAATCTTGTTCTAGAATATCTCTTGGAAACCCCTCCAAATCACCTGGCATAATTCTAACTATTCTTTTTATTGACTATATAATACTCTATAGTGTGAATACAACATAATTTATTCAACCATTACTGTGAAGAGGTTTTTGTCTCCTCAGAACAATGAGTCTTTGAATATATGTCCTTACACCTTGATATTATGCTGGTGCTTTGGTTTCTAAATATGCTTGGAGGAAATTCCAACTTCCCCATAAGGCCTCAGCTCCATCAACAGGGAGTGAAGCAAAAGGGCCACACACACTCCCCACCCCTTCCCAACAGGGATCAAAAGCAAACCTACCCTGAGGACAATGCCAAAATGGCCCCAGGGTCTTTTGCTTCCATCATCAGGAAGGTAAGGACTTAGTCACACTGCATCCTGAGATGAAGACAATAACAGAGCCTCTAGCAAACTCCCAATGGACATGCAGTGTGAGCAAGAAATGAACCTTTGTTATTTTAAGATGGTGATTTTTGAAGCTTTATTTGTTGTTGTTGTTTTCCACAGCACAACAGGCTATCTTGACTGAAACCAATGTGAGGAGAGGACTTGTAGGAGACGAGGGCAGAAAGGTAACAAGGAGCCAGTTCACATGAGCTCTTGTAGGCCTTTGGCTTTTGCAAGATTTGGCTTTTATTCTGAGCACAAAGGGAAGCTATTGAAGGGTTCCAGGCAAAGAAGTGAAATAACCTGATTTATGTTTTAACAGGATCACTATGCTGCTGTTTTGAAAACCCATCAAAAAGGAATAAAGAACAGAAGCAAGAAGACCAGGAGGCTACTGCAATAACTCTGGTGAGAAATCAGTGTCTTGGACAGGACGGTTAGTGATGGAGCAGTACGAGGGAATATCTATTTTGAAAGGTAGACACAACAGCTAACAGTCTTTATCTCTGGAAAGTCCAAGTTGGTTGGAGTCAGAGAGAGCTCTTATTATTTACTATATTGTTTGAATTTTACACTAAGGATATATTATTTTTTTAATTTAAATAACTCGTAAATTTTAAACAAAATTTAAAGGAAAGTGTGAATGATTTGGACCCCATTCTATGCACAGATCTCATTTTATGAACTCACCCATTCACTCACTCCTCATAAACACACACAAAACTGATGGACTCTAAAATGTTAACAGTAGTTATCTCTAGAGAATGAAATAATGGATGGTTTTTAATGTATTCTTATTTCCATACATATATTACATGTGGTAAATATACATTGCTTTTGTAATAAGAAAAAAAACAGGCATTATTTAAAAAAAAAAAAAGACAAAAATTCACACCTAATCGGGAGAGGATTTTTTAAGTGGGTAATTATAGTTAACTATCAATATATCTATCTAATATGTATTGTTTATAAATGCATTAGGCTCTGTAATTAGCTGAAAAAGAATACATTGATATATTTTAAATTACATTGAATATTCAAAAAATTAAAACTTTTTAAAAAAATCAAAGTTCTCAAACCTTAAATACCTTATGATAGGCTTCTGCTCGACAAATATAGCTTTGAATATACATAGGGTCAAGTTTAATAGCCTCAGAAAAATACCAAGTGGCTTCAATGTAGTTATCCAGGTGTAGTAGATATATGAGGCCAATATTTATATAAGCCAAAATAATGGTTCTAAAAAAATGAGAAAGCAAAACATTCTTAGACATTTAAATTATTCCAGATGGGGCTTCCCTGGTGGCGCAGTGGTTGAGTCCGCCTGCCGATGCAGGGGACACGGGTTCGTTCTCCGGTCTGGGAAGATCCCACATGCCGCGGAGCGGCTGGGTCCGTGCGCCACGGCCGCTGAGCCTGCGCATCCGGAGCCTGTGCTCCGCAACGGGAGAGGCCACAGCAGTGAGAAGCCCGCGTACCGCAATAAATAAATAAATAAAAAATAAAAAAATAAATTATTCCAGATGTTCTCCAATTATAAATGAACCTAATGAAATACATACATCAATTTATACCAGGGTTCTTTCTCAATGTTTTCCTAAAGCAAAATAAATTAGTTAAATATTTTCTATTAAAAATTATAAACACCTTTATGAAATCCTTAGTTAGGAAGAAACATTTGTAGAGTCTGTCCTAAGAACTGATTTCCTGAAGTCTCCTAGACTCTTAGCAATACTTCACTCTTCCTTGACTTAATCTTGACTTATCTTGGATAACAAGCTTAGTTTTCCTCAACTCAAAAGTTTTTGCCTCAAGCTATGTTATATTCGCCAAGAGAAAAGGTGAGGAACAGTGAGAAAGAGCAATATTCTCGAGGCTTAGGGTTAAAAATCCTCTCCACAGAGGTATTAACCCAGTTGCTTTTCTATATCAAATAAAAGTTGTTTTTCTCTCTTAGAATCAAACAATTTTCAATGTAGAAATAACCCTAGAAATTATTTGTTCCATGCTTCTATTTCAAAATGAGGAAACTACACATTCTGTATCCCAACTACACAGAAGCCCTGACCCTTTTGCCAACTGCCCACTTTCTGGCTTTCTGCAACTGAAACTCATTTCTTTCTCTTCCTGACTCAAAAATATCCCAAAGAAAACCACTGTGGCCATTGTGGAGCCATGTTCCATGACTTTTCCCAAGTCAAGTTCAAAGTTTACCTTAAATAAGCTAAGTAAGCAGTCTGCTGGTTGGCACAGAATGGGCATGATTTGTTACTCTTTCTGACACCTTCCATTTTAAAGAATACTTCTTTGGAAAGAAGATGAATTATTTAATTAAATTCTACCTTTTACAGCCTGGCTTTCTGACTAGTGTATGTAACTTTCAGTCTGTTCCTTCCTGAACCTGTGTTCTAATGGTATTTGCTTTTTTATTTTGCTTTACTAAACAAAATGTAGCCAGAAGTTCTAAATAGAGGATTTCTTCCCACTGAGTCGTATACTGTGCCTAGCAACAATATATCAAGCAAATATTTTGCCATTATTTTAAAACTTGATGACAATTTTCCATGAACTTAACTTCAAGAAGTTTTAACCTGGGCATCCCCAAACTGCTCTTAATTACTGGTTGACTTTGCTATCCTTGGATTTAAACTCCTCTCAAACCCATTCAATCTCTAAAGTTTGCAAAAGCATCTGAGGCAAACAGATATTGAGAATAGTTCTTATTTTAGAAGTAATCTTATTTTCCGAGGCTGTATTCTAATTCTAGGATGACTTCATAATAGTCTCATTTTTACAAGGTTATTGATGAGGGGAGAAAGCTTTTTCTTTCATCTTGGTATTTTCTTGATTTTATATAAAAGTAAAATCAGTAAGAATAAAAGTGAAAACATACCTTTCTAGAGAAATAACAGCTTCAAAGTCACAAATTGCCAGCAACCAAAGTTTTAGATTCGCATAGAGTATGCCCCGATGTAGAAAACAACTAAGATTCTCATAGCCATCATTTATGAGAGCTTAAAAATAAAGGTATATATCTTATTCAGGTTCTGAACAAACATATCTGAGTTATATTTTAGCCTATGCCCCTTCCTACTGCTTATTCTTATTTTTTTAACATTACATAAAATAAAACATATCTATAATGAATGTACTTATTTGGTGAGTAAAAAACAGTACTCACATTAAAAAAAGTGTATTTGTTTATAAGGAACAATGTGACTATTATGGTTCACAAACTCATTAGAGCTGGAAGAAATCCTGGTATTAATCTAGGATAGTCCACTCACTTTACAGATGAAGAGACTGAGGTCCAAAGGGGCCAGGTACAGTGACCATGCAAATCAATGGCAAAGATGGGCCTAGAATCTAACCTCTGATCCACTGCAGTGGATTGCAGTCAGAAAGGTGCCATTGCCCTTGATGGCGTAGGAAGGCATCATTACTGGCCAAAGAACAGGTTCTGGTACAAACCCAGACTGGGGCAGACAGCAGAGGTCAGGCTTATACACATAAACCAGGAAGGGCAGCTCAAAGAGGCTACTCCGATTGCAAGCAGACCTTGGAGTTAAGGCAGGCAACTTGACTATGCGTATCCCAAAGAACAGAAGCATGGGGCAAAAATAACCTCCTCTCAGGACTCCAGGCATGTGGCTCTCATCAGTGACCAGTCTAGCAGTCTAGAGGTTATCTCGTGTCTCCTCACTTGCTGATTCCCCCTCAACTTTCAAAAACATGCAATGAAGTAGATGAGATTTTTACATTTGATCCACATCGCCCAAGCTTCTCAAGCTAGAAAGGGAAAGTTCTGCAAAAAATGTACATAATGTTCACAGCCTGGGACACAAATATGCACAATACTAGATTTGGGGAAGTATTCCTAGTATAAGCAGTGATCATACAGATTAAGTAATCACTTGAAGGCCATTTGACTAATCAGTTCACAGTATGACTGTCTAGCAAGGAGAAAAATAGCTGCAGTTGGTTAGTTGGTTGCTCTAGAAAAATAGAAACATTCTTCTATTTATTTATTTATTTTAATTTTTGAACTTTATTTTATTTTTTTATACAGCAGGTTCTTATTAGTCATCAGTTTTATACACATCAGTGTATACATGTCAATCCCAATTGCCCAATTCATCACACCACCCCCACCCCCACCCCCCACCACCCCCTGCCGCTTTCCCCACTTGGTGTCCATACGAGAAACATTCTTCTTGAGGAAACAAAACTATTAGAATTACTTATCCTCTCTGTGCTTCGGTTTTCTCATCAGTAAAATGGGGATGATAATAGTACCTACCTCATAGCATTATTCTGAAGAGTAATTGAGACACTCCATATATAGCATTTAGAATAGTGCTTGGCAAGTAGTGAAATGCCTAATGAATGTTAGATATTATTATTAGCTTAGAAAAATATATTGAGGGTCCTTTTTGATTGTGAAAGATAAAACTCCTTAGGCTAACCTATAGGAAAAGATTGAGGCTAAAATAAAGGTGGTCTGCTCTGAATAATTAAATAACAAGGATCTGTATTATTATGATAGCCTAGAAAAGAGCGGGTGAAGAGCCCAAAACTTGGAGAAGAGGGAAATACGAGAAAGCAGCTTTTAGGAAGACCAGGAAGAAAGGGGTTTAGCCAGATGGCAGATGGACAGGGCTGACAGAGACCAATAAAAGATAAACTTACAGAAATAAGGGTGTTTAACCTTCAAATTTAAATTATCTGTGCTAACTTTATCCTCTGAACCGTAAAACATTTAGTAACAGATGGTAGCCATGAGCAGTGAACTGGTGAACAAAAATGGAGACTCAATCAGACAGCAGAAATTAGGTATAAAGATTCTAAGAGAATTGAACAGGAATCCTCAGTTTTCTCTTCTAGGAATCCTTGGAAATAGAAAGGGGGGCACTAGACTCCTCTCAGCACAGGATGGGCTTTGAGATATTTTATTTGAATATTCATGGGAAGGGTGACCTCAGAAGGCAAATGGATTTAGAGATATCAAGAAACAATCATCTTTTGGAGTTCCCTGGTGGTCTAGCGGTTAGGATTCAGCACTTTCACTGTTATGGCCCGGGTTCAATCCCTGGTCAGGGAACTGAAATCCCACAAGATGCAAAGCACTGCCAAAGGAAAAGAAAGGAGAAACAATCATCTTAGATTGCCTCCCCTGAGGAGCTATGTATTCTCTTCCTAAGAGTCTAGTGGTCTCCTTAATCTCTAGATTCTGCCTCATCTAGGATGTTGGGATTCTAGCACTTTGCACCCAGGTGAACACAGCCACGTTTGGAGTGTTGGACTCTGGCTAGAATTTGCCAGTCAGGATAGGCTAATTTATTCAGCTGGACACTGTTTACTGAGCACTTATTCTACGCCCAGAATTGTGGACATATTCATATACCAAGAATGCACTGGTACAGGGTAAAGTGGAAATGGCCACTTTTAGCTGTTGGCATCCTCTTACTGAGGATTCTCAAAGCCCATTTTTAGTCTAAGGGTTACAAAACTCTGAATTTGACTAATCCATGGGCTGGGTCTATGGAGTAGGACACAGCCCACCAGGAAAAATCACTGCCATTTTAGCAAGACGACTAAGAAATAGGCCTGGATTTCCATAAATAGCCTCAGAACTTCATATATAGAAAGAGATTTCTTTGATATGATATTCTCTTTTTGTCACAGTTGTACACACGTAAACACACACACACTCATACACACTAAAAGGGAATATTAGAAACACTTTTAGCTAAATTATTGTAGCTTTAAGTATAAGTAAATATATATGCTATATAAATATATATAAGTACATATATATAAATGTATAACAATGTACATATTACATTAGTCATCCCACATTAGTATTCCACTCCATGAAAGTGAGCTGCTGAACCTCAGATTAAATTCCCATGTATTTGCCATTAAAAGTGAAGTACCTGAAACACTATAATCCTGCAGTGCTCTAAGAGGGTTACTCTTCCTAAATAAGCAGGCTCTGTAATACAATGCTAACCAGTTATTAGGATCTAAGTGAATTGCAGTAGAAAGATCTTGAGTTGCTTGCTTATAAAAGTGCTGTTTAAAATACACTCTCCCTCGGTATGTCCTAGAAAAAGAAAAAAATTCATTTTAACATGCACTGCAAAATATAAATTTTCTCTTTTTGGCAAACTTATACAACTAATTTTATATCTGAATAACAACTTGTGATTATTTCTCTTTGCTTCCCAGGAAAGTTTAGTCATAATGTTAATAGCAAAAAGGATATGGACATTTTATAAATAAATATGTAAATATATAATAAAATACTTTATTATTGTATGTATAAATAAATATATAAATATATAATAAAATACTTCATGCTTATTGATAATATTATATATTAATTATATATATACTTAATAATTATTACTATATTTCTTACATTTATCAGAGAGGTGTGTCAATAAAATAAATGAGGCATCCAAGATACACTGAAGATATACCCCCAAAAATGGGAGGCTGCTCTATCTGCAAGGGTAAAAGCTATTGCATCAGTTTTATGAGTTGAATTCTATTTCCATTAACTTCTAACTTCAATTTTGAAATTTTCATTGACCTATATCAACTCTGAAAATCTCATCTTCGATCCCTTAATAATGTAAAACAAATCAGTTTTTACAGCTAAAATAAAAAAGACAATTAAGGAAAAACAGGAGAATAAGCTAGTAGGTTGCCTGCTATGAAGAAGTTAAATCCAGGGGGAGGAAAATAGATGTTCAAGAAGGTTATAGTATGAAAACAATGGTAATTTGGAAAAAAGAGTACAGCAAGTAACAGAGGTCTTTCAAAAGCACTAAGCATCCTAAGACTCAGGATATTTTATCGTGGAGCAAAATATTTTTTTACCCCACATATAAGAAATGTCTTATGTAGTTTCTAATGAATATAAGAATCTTACATTTATTTTTAATAATTTCTGATTGCTAAAGACTATTACTAATTATTTCTAAGTATATATATGATTCTGAACTTAAAATCTTACAGAATAAAGCATTACTAATATTTTTTGTAGGATGCCATTAAGTCATGTCAATTCCTCAAACACACTGACTTCTGTGTCCATTCCTTCTTTCATTTCTACTGCCTCAATACTGAAGACCCTCATCAGATCACATCTGGGCTACTACTTTATTCCATTCTTATCTCTAGAGTGATGAGATTTGATCATCAGCTAATAAAGATCACTTTTCTCAAAAACTTTCAACAGCCCCCTATTGACAATGGGATATGGCTGAATTCTTTAAAAAGGCATATAAGGCCTCCCATAAGATAACACCACATTATAACACCTTGAATTAACCTTCTGTTCTTCTCCAACTAATCTGATGCCTTCCTGCAAGTAATTCCCCTTTAAGTAAAGAAGTAGACAACCAGAATAGAACAATAACTAGGGATGAATTTTTAAAGAGCTTCAAAAAAGTTTGCCCTCCCTTCAAATGGCTGCAAGCTGAGATAATTTTAGAAGTAAGTTATTTCAAACTTTCAAAGAACAAAAATTATCCAATTCTAAAGGACATGTTTCTAAGAAAAGAAAAAGATGACAGACTTAATTCATTTTGAGAAAGTAGCCAAATCCTGAAATCAAAATCTGACTATGAAATTAGTGAACAATCTTACTATGAATATAGATGAAAAGCTCTTAAAGAAAGTGAAGACAAAGCAAATTCAGTATTGTTTAATAATATTCTATCTAAAAATATATGATTGGGGCTTCCCTGGTGGCGCAGTGGTTGAGAGTCCACCTGCCGATGCAGGGGACACGGGTTTGTGCCCCGGTCCGGGAAGATCCCACATGCAGCGGAGCGGCTGGGCCCGTGAGCCATGGCCGCTGAGCCTGTGTGTCCAGAGCCTGTGCTCCGCAACAGGAGAGGCCACAGCAGTGAGAGGCCCACGTAATGCAAAAAAATAAAAAATAAAAAACTAAAAAATAAAAAAAATAAAAATATATGATGGTCAAGAGGCATTTATCCTTCAAAATTAGAAAGCCTATTACCATGAAATTCTTATACGTAGCTCATAGGAAAAAAATTTAAACAGGAATAAAGAGATATTCCCTTGAAATAATTAAAGAATAAATGGCTCAAAAATTACAACTGTGATGTTTCTTGGTAAACGTCAAAGACATTTTCATTAAGTTCAAAAGATGAAGATTCTTATTATCACCAACGTTATTGTTAAGTTAAAGTTGATGCAATGATAAAATGAGTTGGGAGATAAGAGTAGAGCAAAAGAGGTAGAACAGGGAACTCCGAAACTCCACCTTTCCACAAAAGCAATGAATAAGCAGGCAAACACTGTCAGAAGCAATTAAAGAATTAAGAATCTAATTAAAAACTTAGAATCACCAGGGTAATACTTAATGAAGGAGGAAAAGCTGCTGAATTTTGGTAAGAGAGCTCTGTGGTGTTCTAACTCACCCGATTTCCCTCCCCAACTTCCTAGACCCATGGTGGCCTTGAAGAAAACAACCTGCATTCCTGATGCAGGTTACTAGTACCAGAGGGAACAATACAAATCTTATTCTCAAAGAACTGTAGCTGTGTAGTTTTGACCTGTCTGATGGATCACTGAAAGACTGGCTCAAATGTTTCCCTTTGTTTTGACTGCCTTAGAGCTTTCCCAGGGTAATGTGACTTCCTGGATGGTATTTATCAAAGTCATTTAAAGGCAAATGTATTAGCTGCTGCCACTTGGGACAAGGGATAACAGTTGGGGCAGGCAATTGTCAAACCAAAAACCCTTGTAAGAAAGAAGGTGGAGAAAGAGATACCAGGGGGATGAGGGCTTTAGAAAGTTTCTGCATATTGTAGGGAATCTAAAAGGCCACATGCAAACCCAAGGCTGAAAGCATGCACAGAAAAGACCTACAAAGACCCTTAGCTTTCACCTCCTGTTAATTCAGGCTCTGTGCAAGTCGGACATGAAAGCTAAGGCATTGAGGTTGTCTGGATAAGCATTCAAGGAGTGCCCCAAAAGAGAGTCAATCTGCAAAGACTGAGAGAGTTTTTTTGATTGTTTCATTGGTTGGTTTAGTTGGAATCTTAGTCAAATCACTAGCTAACTCCAAGGTAACAGAACACAGACTTCAGTGGCCACACATGACAAAGAATACAGACTTACAAAATCTGTTCAGAAAAGTCACTAAACAAACTACATGAATGACAAGAAGCAGCAAAAAAAAAAACACTGGAAGAGGAGGAGGTGAATCTGATATCCAAAGGTGCCACATAATAATATTCAAAGTGACTACTTTTCAACAAAAAATTACAAGTAATGCAAAGGAAGAAGAAAATATGGCCCATTCACAGGATAAAAAGAAAAAAATAGAAACCATCCCCGAGGAAGCCCAGACATTGGACAAAGACTTAAAATCAACTGTCTTAAAATCAACTTAAAAGACTTTAAATAAACTATCTTTGGGAAACCCATGGCAGTCCAGTGGTTAGGACTCGGTGCTTTCACTGCCAGGGTGCAGGTTCGATCCCTGGTCAGGGAACTAAGATCCTGAAAGCCATTTGGCCCAGCCAAAAACAAAAAACAAAACAAAACAAAACAACCCACAAAACTGTCTTAAATATGTTCATATAGCTAAAAGAAACCATAAAGAACTAAAGAAAACTAGGAGAATGATGTCTCAACACATAGAGAGCATCAATAAAAATACTGATAGATAGAACTAGATTGATAGATAGAGAAATTATTGAAAAAAAGGAAGCAAATAGAAATTCTGGAGTTGAAAACTACAAAAATGAATGAAAATTCACTAGGTTTCAACAACAGATTTGAGAAGGCAAAAGAAAGATTCAGGAAACTTGAAGTAAGGTCAATTCAGATTATCCAGCCTGAGAAGCAGAAAGAAAAAGAGAGTGAAAAAACAAAAAAAGGCTAAGGGACCTCTGGAACACCATCAAGCATACCAACATATGCATACATTGCAAGTCACAAAAGGAAAGGAGATAGTAAAGGAGCAGAAATGACATTTGAAAAAGTAATGGTTGAAAGCTTCCCAAATTTGATGAAAGAAATGAGTCTATACAACCAAGCTCAGTGATTCCATAAATTCGAAGAAATCTAGAGGCACCTTATAATCAACCTGGTGAAAGCCACAGACAAAGAAAGAATCTTGAAAGCAGTATGAGAGAAGCAACTCATCATGTACTTGGAATACTCAATAAGATGAATAGCTGATTTTTCATCCAAAATCACAGCTGGAAAGATCATGACTCACTGAATAGTCTATGAATCATAAACACAATAAGTAAAAAGAAAACCACTCTTAGGCACAATATACCAAAACTGCTGAAATCCAAGGACAATAAGAAGGGCTTCCCTGGTGGCACAGTGGTTAAAAATCTGCCTGCCAATGCAGGGGACATGGGTTTGAGTCCTGGTCCGGGAAGATCCCACAGGCCACAATGCAACTAGGCCCGTGTGCCACAACTACTGAGCCTGCGCTCTAGAGCCCATGAGCCACAACTACTGAGCCCGCATGCCACAACTACTGAAGCCCACACTCCTAGAGCCTGTGCTTCGCAACAAGAGAAGCCACTGCAATGAGAAGCCCGTGCACCTCGACGAAGAGTAGCCCCCGCTTGTCGCAACTAGAGAAAAGTCCTCGCACTGCAATGAAGATCCAACACAGCCAAAAATAAATAAATAAATAAATAAATAAAAATTAAAAAAACAAAGACAATGAGAAAAGTTTAAAAGCAACCAAAGGAAAAAGACACATTACTTTCAAAGGCATTGACTAACCACTGATTTTTTTCACTTAAAAAAAAAAGGAATCTATATGACACTGCATTGCAATATGTTCAAAGTGCTAAAAGAAAATAAATGCCAAGGGAGGACCTTCAAGATGGCAGAGGAGTAAGACATAGAGATCACCTTCCTCCCCAAAAATACATCTACATGTGGAACAACTCCTACAGAACATCTACTGGCAGAAGACTTCAGACTTCCCAAAAGGCAAGAAAATCCCTATGTACCTGCGTAGGGCAAAAGAAAAAAGAAAAAACAGAGACAAAAGAATAGGGATGGGACCCACACCTCTCGGAGGGAGCTGTGAAGGAGGAGAAGTTTCCACACACTAGGAAGCCCCTTCGCGGGCGGAGACAGGGCGTGGGCAGGGGGGAAGCTTTGGAGCCATGGAGGAGAGCGCAGCAACAGGGGTGCGGAGGGCAAAGCGGAGAGGTTCCCGCACAGAGGATTGGTGCCAACCAGCACTCACCAGCCTGAGAGGCTTGTCTGCTCACCCGCTGGGATGGGTGAGGGCTGGGAGCTGAGGCTTGGGCGTCAGAGGGCAGATCCCAGGAAGAGGACTGGGGTTGGCTACGTGAACACAGCCTGAAGGGGGCTAACGCACCAGAGCTAGCTGGGAGAGAATCTGGGAAAAAGTCTGGAAATGCCTAAGAAGCAAGAGACAATTGTTTCAGGGTGTGCGAGGATTGGGGATTCAGAGCATCCCCTAAACGAGCTTCAGAGACAGGCGCGAGCCGTGGCTATCAGCACGGACACCAGAGACAGTCATGAAACGCTAAGGCTGCTGCTGCAGCCACCAAGAAGCCTGTGTGTAAGCACAGGTCACTATCCACACCTCCCCTCCCGGAAGCCTGTGCAGTCCGCCACTGCCAGGGTCCCGGGGGGCATGCATCAGGCTGTTGCAATGTCAGGCCAGCCTCTGTAGCCACAGGCTCACCCCGCATTCTGTACCCCTCCCTCCCTACAGCCTGAGTGAGACAGAGCCTCCTAGTCAGCCACTCCTTTAACCCCGTCCTGTCTGGGTGAAGAGAAGATGTCAGAGGGCAACCTACATGCAGAGGCAGGGCCAAATCCAAAGCTGAACCACAGGAGCTGTGCAAACAAAGAAGAGAAAGGAAAATTTCTCCATGCAGCCATGAAAAAACTGAACAGACAAAAAATCCTCCCAACATTGAGGCGGTGGACTTTGGGAGCAACTGTGGACTTGAGGTTTGCTATATGTGACTGACTAGTTTCTAATTTATAAGTTTACTTTAGTTTCAATTTTAGATCTTTTTATCATTGTTGGATTTGTTTATTGGTTTGGTTGCTCTCTTCTTTTTTTTTATTACCTTTAAAAAATTTTTATTCTAATATTTAAATTTATTTTATTTTATTTATTTATTTATTTTTCTTTCTTTTTTTTTCTTCTCCCTTTTCTTCTGAGCTGTGTGGCTGACAAGGTCTTAGTGCTCTGGCCAGCTGTCAGGCCTGAGCTTCTGAGGTGGGAGAGCTGAGTTCAGAACATTGGACCACCAGAGACCTCCTGGCTCCATGTAATATTGATCCGCAAGAGCTCTCCCAGAGATCTCCGTCACAAGACTAAGATGCAGCTCCACTCAAAAACCAGCAACCTACAGTGCTGGAAACCCCATTGCAAACAACTAGCAAGACAGGAAGACAAACCACGCATTCGCAGAGAGGCTGCGTAAAATCATAGCAGGGGCACAGACACCCCAAAACAGATCATGGGAGGTGGTCCTGCCCACCAGAACGACTAGATCCAGCCTCATCCACCAAAACACAGGCACCAGTCTCCTCCACGAAGAAACCCACACAACCCACTGAACCAACCTTACCCACTGGGGGCAGACACCAAAAACAATGGGAACTATGAACATGCAGCCTGTGAAAAGGAGACCCCAAACACAGTAAGTTATTCAAAATGAGAAGACAGAGAAATACACAGCAGACGAAGGAGCAAGGTAAAAACCAACCAAACCAAACAAATAAAGAGGAAATAGGCAGTCTACCTGAAAAAGAATTCAGAGTAGTGATAGTAAAGATGATCCAAAATCTTGGAAATAGAATGGAGAAAATAAAAGAAACGTTTAAGAAGGACCTAGAAGAACTAAAGAGCAAACAAACAATGATGAACACACAATAAATGAAATTAAAAATTCTCTAGAAGGAATCAGTAGCAGAATAAATGAGGCAGAAGAACACATAACTGACCTGGAAGATAAAATAGTGGAAATAACTACCACAGAGCAGAATAAAGAAAAAAGAATGAAAAGAATTGAGGACAGTCTCACAGACTTCTGGGACAACATTAAACGCACCAACATTCAAATTATAGGGGTCCCAGAAGAAGAAAAGGAAAAGATAGAGACTGAGGAAATATTTGAAGAAATTAAACTTGAACAATTCCCTAATATGGGAAAGGAAATAGCCAACCAAGTCCAGAAAGGGCTAGAGTCCCATACAGGATAAATCCAAGGAGAAACACGCCAAGACACATATTAATCAAACTATGAAAAATTAAATACAAAGAAAAAATATTAAAATCAGCAAGGGAAAAGCAACAAATACCGTACAAGGGAACCCCCATAAGGTTAACAGCTGATCTCTCAGCAGAAACTCTGCAAGCCATAAGGGAGTGGTGGGACATATTTAAAGTGGTGAAGGGGAAAAACCTACAACCAAGATTACTCTACCCAGCAAGGATCTCATTCAGATTTGATGGAGCAACTAAAACCTTTACAGACAAGCAAAAGCAAAGAGAATTCAGCACCACCAAACCAGCTTCACAACAAATGCTAAAGGAACTTCTCTAGGTAGGAAGCACAAGAGAAGGAAAAGACCTACAATAACGAACCCAAAACAATAAAGAAAATGGTAATAGGAACATACATATCGATAATTAACTTAAATGTAAATGGATTAAGTGCTCCAACTAAAAGATACAGACTGGCTGAATGGATACAAAAATAAGACCTGTATATATGCTGTCTACAAGAGGCCAACTTCAGACGTAGGGATACATAAAGACCAAAAGTGAGGGGATGGAAAAACATATTCCATGCAACTGGAAATCAAAAGAAAGCTGGAGTAGTAATTCTCATAACAGACAAAATAGACTTTGAAATAAAGACTATTACAAGAGACAAAGAAGGACACTGCATAATGATCAAGGGATCAATCAAAGAAGAAGATATAAAAATTGTAAATCTTTATGCACCCAACGTAGGAGCACCTCAATACATAAGGCCAATGCTAACAGCCATAAAAGGGGATATTGACAGTAACACAATCATAGTAGGGGGCTTTAACACCCCACTTTCACCAATGGACAGCTCAACCAAAATGAAAATGAATAAGGAAACACAAGCTTAAATGATACATTAAACAAGATGGACTTCATTGATATTTATAGGACATTCCATCCAAAAAGAACAGAATACACTTTCTTCTCAAGTTCTCATGGAACATTCTCTAGGATAGGTCATATCCTGGGTCACAACTCAAGCCTTGGTAAATTTAAGAGAACTGAAAACGTATCAAGTATCTTTTCTGACCACAATGCTATGAGACTAGATATCAATTTCAGGAAAAAAAATCTGTAAAAAATACAAACACATGGAGGCTAAACAATACACTACTATATAACCAAGAGATCACTGAAGAAATCAAAGAGGAAATCAAAAAATACCTAGAAACAAGTGACAATGAAAACACGACGGCCCAAAACCTATGGGATGCAGCAAAAGCAGTTCTAAGAGGGAAGTTTATAGCAATACAATCCTATCTCAAATAAAGAACCTAACCTGACACCTAAAGCAATTAGAGAAAGAAGGGGAAGAAGAAAAACAACAACAAAAACCCATAGTTAGCAGAAGGAAAGAAATCATAAAGATTAGATCAGAAATAAATGAAAAAGAAATGAAGGAAATGATTGCAAAGATCAATAAACCTAAAAGTTGGTTCTTTGAGAAGGTAAATAAAATTGATAAACCATTAGCCAGACTCATCAAGAAACAAAGGGAGGGGCTTCCTTGGTGGTGCAGTGGTTAAGAATCCGCCTGCCAATGCAGGGGACATGGGTTCGATCCTTGGTCCAGGAGGTTCCCACATGCCACAGAGCAGCTAAGACTGTGTGCCACAACTACTGAAGCCTGTACGCCTAGAGCCCATGCTCTGCCACAAGAGAAGCCACCACAGCAAGACGCCCTCGCACAGCAATGAAGTCAAATGCAGCCATAAATAAATTTAAAAAAAAGAAACAAAGGGAGAAGACTCAGATCAATAGAATGAGAAATGAAAAAGGAGAAGTAACATCACACTGCAGAAATACAAAGGATCATGAGAGATTACTACAAGCGACTATATGCCAATAAAATGGACAACCTGGAAGAAATGGACAAATTCTTAGAAAAGCACAACGTTCTGAGACAGAACCAGGAAGAAATAGAAAATATAAACAGACCCATCACAGCACTGAAATTGAAGTTGTGATTAAATATCTTCCAACAAACAAAAGCCCAGGACCAGATGGCTTCACAGGCGAATTCTGTCAAACATTTAGAGAAGAGCTAACACCTATCCTTCTCAAACTATTCCAAAATATAGTAGAGGGAGGAACACTCCCAAACTCATTCTAAGAGGCCACCATCACCCTGATACCAAAACCAGACAAAGATGTCACAAAGAAAGAAAACTACAGGCCAATATCACCGATGAACATAGATGCAAAAATCCTCAACAAAATAATCGCAGACAGAATGAAGCAAATTAAAAGGATCATACATCATGTTCAAGTGGGTTTATCCCAGGAATGCAAGGATTCTTCAATATATCCAAATCAATCAATTTGATGCACTATATTAACGAAGTGCAGGATGAAAACCATATGATCATCTCAGTAGATTCAGAAAAAGCTTTTGACAAAATTCAACACCAATTTATGATAAAAACCCTCCAGAAAGTAGGCATAGAGAGAACTTACCTCAACATAATAAAGGCCATATATGAGAAACCCACAGCCAACATTGTTCTCAATGGTGAAAAACTGAAACCATTTCCGCTAAGATCAGGAATAAGACAAGGTTGTCCACTCTCACCACTAATATTCCACATAGTTTCAGAAGTTTTAGCCACAGCAATCAGAGAAGAAAAAGAAATAAAAGGAATCCAAATCAAAACAGAAGAAGTAAAACTGTCACTGTTTGCAGATGACATGATACTATACATAGAGAATCCTAAAGATGCTACCAGAAAACTACAAGAGCTAATCAATGAATTTGGTAAAGCAGCAGGATACAAAATTAATGCACAGAAATCTCTTGCAGTCCTATACACTAATGATGAAAAATCTGAAAGAGAAATTAAGGAAACACTCCCATTTACCATTGCAACAAAAAGAATAAAATACTTAGGAATAAATCTACCTAAGGAGACCAAAGACCTGTATGCAGAAAAGTATAAGACACTGATGAAAGAAATGAAAGATGATACAAACAGATGGAGAGATACACCATGTTCTTGGATTGGAAGAATCAACATTGTGAAAATGACCATACTACCCAAAGCAATCTGTCAGATTCAATGCAATCCCTATCAGACTACCAATGAAATTTTTCACAGAACTAGAACAAAAAATTTCACAGTTTGTATGGAAACACAAAAGGCCCTGAATAGGCAAAGCAATCTTGAGAAAGAAAAACAGAGCTGGAGGAATCAGGCTCCTGGACCTCCGAGTACACTCCAAAGCTACAGTAATCAAGACAGTATGGTACTGGCACAAAAAGAGAAATATTCATCAATGGAACAGGATAGAAAGCCCAGAGATAAACCCAGGCATCTATGGTCAACTTATCTTTGATAAAGAAGGGAAAAATATATAATGGAGAAAAGACAGCCTCTTCAATAAGTGGTGCTGGGAAAGCTGGACAGCTACATGTTAAAAAATGAAATTAGAACACTCTCTAACACCATACACAAAAGTAAACTCAAAATGGATTAAAGACCAAAACGTAAGGTCAAAGACTATAAAACTCTTAGAGGAAAACATAGGCAGAACACTCTATGACATAAATCACAGCAAGATCCTTTTTGACCCACCTCCTAGAGAAATGGAAATTAAAACAAAAACACACAAATGGGACTTAATTAAACTTAAAAGCTTTTGCACAGCAAAGGAAACCATAAACAAGACCAAAAGACAACCCTCAGAATGGGAGAAAATATTTGCAAACAAAGCAACTGACAAAGGATTAATCTCCAAAATATACAAGCAGCTCATGCAGCTCAATATCAAAAAACCAAACAACCCAATCCAAGAATGGGCAGAAGTCTTAAACAGACATTTCTCCAAAGAAGATATACACATTGCCAACCAACACATGAAAGGATGCTCAACATCACTAGTCATTAGAGGAATGCAAATCAAAACCACAATGAGGTAGCACCTCACACTGGTCAGAATGGCCATCATAAAAAAAATCCAGAAACAATAAATGCTGGAGAGATTGTGGAGAACGGGGAACCCTCTTGAACTGTTAGTCAGAATGTAAATTTATACAGTCACTATGGAGAACAGTATGGAGGTTCCTTAAAAAACTAAAAATAGAACTATAATACGACCCAGAAATCCCACTACTGGGCATATACCCTGAGAAAACCATAATTCAAAAAGAGTCATGTACCACAATGTTCATTGCAGCTGTATTTACAATAGCCAGGACATGGAAGCAACCTACGCATCCATCGACAGATGAATGGATAAAGAGGATGCAGCACATATATACAATGGAATATTACTCAGCCATAAAAAGAAATGAAATTGAGTTATTTGTAGTGAGGTGGATGGACCTAGGGTCTGTCATACAGAGTGAAGTAAGTCAGAAAGAGAAAAACAAATACTGTACGCTAACACATATATATGGAATCTAAAAAAAAAAAAGGTTATGAAGAACCTAGGGGCAGGACGGGAATAAAGACGCAGGCCTACTAGAGAATGGACTTGAGGACACAGGGAAGGGGAAGGGGAAGCTGGGACAAAGTGAGAGAGCGGCATGGACATATATACACTACCAAATGTAAAATAGATAGCTAGTGGGAAGCAGCCACATAGCACAGGGAGATCAGCTCAGTGCTTTGTGACCACCTAGAGGGGTGGGATAGGGAGGGTGAGAGGGAGGGAGATGCAAGAGGGAGGAGATATGGGGATATATTTATATGTATAGCTGATTCACTTTGTTATAAAGCAGAAACTAACACACCATTGTAAAGCAATTATACTCCAATAAAGATGTTTTTTAAAATAATTAATTGATTAATTTAAAAAAGAAAAAGATATGAAAGAGACTTCTTTACACATACTATGAAACATTACTGACCAAAAGGAATGAAGACCTAAAGAAATAGAATGTACCGTATGCATATATGAAAAGACTCAAAATTGTTAGGATGTCAATTTCCCCCTACTGCTCTATAAATTCATTGCAACCCCAATCAAAATACAAAGGAATTGCCACAGAAGTTGACCTGCTGATTCTGTTAGGTTAAACCGTATGAAATTTTGAAATTTTACTATTTTGATCTATAAAGAAGTCAATTTTCATATAGTTTAACCCAACTCAATGTGTTTGGAAATGCAAAAAAGCCAAGGAATGCTCTGACAATTTTGACAGATCAAAAGAACTGTTCTACAGGATTTCAAGACTTATTATGAAACTATAGTATTTAAGGCACCATAATATTGGTGCAAAGATAGATTTTTTTAAAACCCGCAAAATAGAAAAAGAGACTGAGAAATAGATCCACCCATACATGGATCTTCATTTCCTACAAAGCTAACACTGCAAAGCAATGGTAAAGGCACAGGGTTTTTATTAAATGTTGCTTGGAAAATTGAACATGCATGTAGAAAAAGTGAAATTTATTTCCCTACTTCACATCATATACAAATATTGATTCTAGGTGCACTGTAAATCTAACTTTAAAAGCGAAACAATAAACCTTCTAGAAGATCAGACAGGAGAATATCTACATGACACAAAAATAGGAAAAACTTACTTATAGTATACAAAAAGCACTAACCTTAAAGAAAAAGGTTACTAAATCAGACTATGTTTCATTTTAAAACTTTGTTTACCAAAAGACAATTATTTAAGGAGTGCAGTGACAATCTGGAGGAGGAAAAAAATGTGCTGTAAATATAACCAACAAAGGGCCCGTATCAAGAATATGTAATAGTTCATACAAATGAATAAGAAAAAAGACCAAAAACCCAAAAGTCACGAACGACAAAAAAGAAAATCCAAATGGTTAAGAAAATTTTGAAAATGAATAATCATGTTGGTAATGAAGAAAATGAAAATTCAAACTAAATGAGATAATACTACACACCCACTAGGATGGCTAAAATTTGAAAGTTATAATAGTACCCAGTACTGGTGTGGAGCCTGCATATACTGCTGGTAGTACAACCAGTTTGTAAAATTAGTTTGGCCCTACAGCTGAACAACTGCATACCCTATGTACCAGATGTTCTACCCCTACTTGTGTATCCAAAGGAAATGAGTATATGTGTGTCACGTACAAGAAAGTTGAAGGAAACAGTATTTGTGATCATCAAAAATTAGAAACACTCAACTGTCCATCAACAGTAGGATGGATAAGTAAACTGTAATATATTCATGTAACTGAACACTATACAAAAATTAAAAGGAGCAAACTACAGCCACATGCAATAGTACATAATATTCAATGAAATAAGTTAGAATTGAAAGAAAACTACCTAATGATTCTCTTTATATAAAGTTCAAAAAAAAAAACAGGCAAAATAAACCAAGAATGTTTAGGGACACATACTTATGTGTTGAAACTATAAAGAAATACAAGTCAGGACAGTGGTTACCTTCTCAGGAAGGCAAAGGCACAAGGGGGTGCTAGAAATGTTGTTTCTTGACCTGATAATGGTTACACAAGCATTTACATTGTGATAAGTCATTAAGCTGTATGTTTGTACTTTGTATACTTTTTTTGGATGCTTACTGTATTTTTCTATAAAAATGTTAATGTTAAACAAAAACTGTGAGTGAAGAGATGAATAGGTATGGCTACATACACATTTTAAGCCTCTTCAAAACAAAACTTAGATGAAAAGAAAAGCAACAAAATGGAAACTGTATTATGCACAATAAGGTTGGAAGAGCAAAGTTTAATATCCCAGTTACAATAAGATAGCACAGAAATCTATATGAACAGTTCTCTGTACTGAATGAATACAAAGTATATGAAAAGAAATCCAAAGAAATAAAATATAGGTCAATACTTCAAAAATTGATAATGTAAATAGTATTCAGGAAATGCAAATGAAACAATTCTAAATTATCATTTCATGCCATTTAAGTTAAACTACCCACTACTCTTAGGGTATAGGTAAAGATTTTCCTTCACTAGTAGCACTAAAAATCGATTCACTACTTTTAAAGGGCTGTCTGATGTATTTCAAGAAATTTTCTTTCCTGAGAATGTATTTCAAAAAAAAAAAAACCATTCAAAAACCATATCTAAAATAATTCTCACCTTGCTTGAGAATTTTGGGGATCTATATTTAACAAGGCTGTAAAATCCTCTTCAGCTGCAATCCAGTTTTCATTTTCATAGTAGAACATCCCACGTTTAAATAATGCCTCTGTTCTTCTGGGATCATAAAAGATACACTACACGGGGGTATGGAGGGGAGGCACAAAAACATATCACATAATGAAAAAAAAAACAACAAAAGTATATAATCCCATAGCAAATTAAATGGACTAAAACCATGTTTTTAACTTCAGATTACATAAAAACAAACTACTTTAAGATGCCAGAACTTTCAGATTTGCATTTGAAGACCATGCCTTTACGAAGTCCATTTGTCATCAAATTCTAGAAAGGGGAGGTTTTATTAAAAAAAAAACAAAAACAAAAACCAGCACATACAAGAAGTCAAGGTTTCTGCCCACTAAAATTTTTATTAATAAAACCTCATAAGTAATTGTTCAGCTAGAGTAGGGTTATATTGGATCTATCATGGCATTTTATTCCAATTAAAGACAATATATATTAGATCACATCAAGGCTGATTCAATGAAATTAAATATGGATTAATTTAGTCCCTAAAACGGTGAAAAGAAATGAATCGGCCTTGGCATGGTTCATTCATTTCACATTGACATACAAGGCAATAGAGTAACGAGACTAAATCATTGTAAACTCAGTTGTAAAGTTCCTTGCCTATTGATAGTGGGGAGAAAAATGAAGCACAAAGATTATGAAGTATTTTTAAAACAGGGAAAAGAAACCTCTAAAGATTCTGAAGTTTGTTTGACCTCAAGTTGCTGCATTAGCCAATCTTTAAACTATTGGTGCTAGATAAAGGAAATGATCAGAAAAGATATTTTAATAATTTTAATATCTTCAAAAGAGATTTGTGGTCACTTCTAGACAAGAAGTTACCAAACTTATAATATTCTCTTGAAGCAAAAGAAAGTCAAGTATGTGGCTAACCATCATAGATTAAGAAACAGGGCAGTTGGAAACATGAAAAGCTAAATTATTTCAATAACATCTAAGTTCTCAATTGTACTAAGAACTAAGAATTTAAAGTCAGGAGTTCATGGTTACAATTCTGCCGCAATCAGGGGAATATCTGCCTGACTCTAGCCTCAAAATACAGTTCAGCTAAAATTCACTTCCTCAAGGGAATTCTCTGCTATCCCCCAACCAAACATAAATTGCCTCCCATAATCTTTATTTCCATCATAGCATTCATCACAATTTGTAATTATATATTAGTGTATATATTTATTTCTTTAATATCTGTCCTTTAAATTATAGGCTCCATGTAAGCATGACACATGTCTGTTTCATTCACCAAGATTTATCCACTACATTACACTACACAGTGCCTTAGCCAATAAATATTTGTGAGTAAATGAATGAATGAATGAATGAGCCAGTGAGCATAGTTTTCTTTTAAAGCAGAGAGGTTTGCTGTGGAAGAGAATCAGCTACGTCTCAAGAGTTAAGAAGCAGAAAATGATTTTCTCCATTGTTTGAAAGAAAGAAGCAATCTTCAAAGGTTTCTTTATTCACTGCTTCATAGTCCAAGAGAAGAGAGCTGGAAAAGTCAAGTCCCCCTCAAAGTTGCCTCTTGCCTCAATGCTCCCACACCTGACTCTGATGTAAATCCATCCATTCAAAAAAATCATTGACATACTGTTAATATCAATCCCAGTAACAAATGTTCTAGGGCCTAATCTAAAATAAACTAATTTTAGGGCTTCCCTGGTGGCGCAGTGGTTGAGAGTCCGCCTGCTGATTCAGGGGACACGGGTTCGTGCCCTGGTCCGGGAGGATCCCACATGCCGCGGAGTGGCTGGGCCAGTGAGCCATTGCTGCTGGGCCTGCGTGTCCAGAGCCTGTGCTCTGCAGCGGGAGGGGCCACAACAGTGAGAGGCCCGCGTACCGCAAAAAAAAAAAATAAATAAATAAAAATAATAAAATAAAATAAAATAATTTTGATTATATAACATATGAAAGAATTTCAACAATTTGCTCTAATATTAGGATGAGAATATCATGCTCTAAAATATATAAATGGCAGAATTATATGTGATACAGCTTACTTTAGAAAAGTCATCAATGGCCAGTACTTTGTTTTCTATTTCGTACATCTCACCCCTCCTGAAATACATATCAGCATCCATGGGCTTGCACTTAATTGCTTGAGTATAATTTAGAATTGCCAAAGTACTGTCTTTTTTTCCTCTGAAAATTTCTGCCCTTGAAAAATATGCCTCTAAAGAAAATTAAAAAGGTAAAATTTAGTGTTACAGTCCTAAATTTTTAAAGATGAATCCTTCACCCTCCAAAAATGTAGTCTTAGAATAATGTATCTCTATTATACTTTCTTTGCCATTTAACTTAAGATTTGTTTTTTATTTCAACAATGCAAAATTTGTTCTCAAAGCCTGGATAAATGCTTATGGTTAAAAGTGTTTTCAATTTCAATATGAAATAACAAAAATTAACTTTTCTTTTTTGTATATCTGAAATGTTTCATAATCCTTTAATATTCATAGTAAAAAGTTATATTTTGATGGTACAAAATCTTATGGACTTTTAGCAGAGATCAGCATAGATTTAAAAAAAACATTTATTAAGCTCATGTTATATTCTAGGGGTATGTTGTGGGTGCTGGAGATACAAAGATGAATATGACATTTTCTCATTCCCCAAAAGTTCCATGTCTAGTCATTCAAGTTGGTTAGAGAATGGTACGTAAATACAAACGTAAATGTGAAGTCTTAAGAACGCTGCAACTCTAATTCAGACTAAATTTGTAAATCATTTCTATAACTAAAAATTGTAAGTTCATATTCTTCTTACGGGATGAGCAGTAAGGAACTAATTTATTGTAATGTATACCAAGGACATTAACATTTCAAACCATGATAAGTATTTTTAAAACAATAGGATCACAAACAGTCCTAAATATATGATATCGAGAGTAAATTTAACTTGGGAAGTCACAACCATTTGTGGAGATGTATATGTCTTGAATTATGTATCTTTATACCACTAAATGACCAAAGCTTAGGTAAAGATCTAAGTAATATAACTGCACAGACAACCCACCTGCATTATTTTTATTATATTTATTTATATAATTCAAGTCATCCAAAGCTTCATTAATTTTGCCTTGGAAAAGATAAATGAAATGTCGGTGCCAATAGGCATTGAGAAACAATGGCTCCAAGAGTATAGCCTAGAAAATAAATGTATAAATTCAATTTAAATTGATTTAAGGGAAGATATCCCATCAAATAAATTTTCAAACATTATTGATCCCAATGGTTTTGTATGTGTATAGTATAAAATGATGCTTCCCAATCTGACAGACAAAATCAAATGTTTTTAATGTTAATTATTTGAAAATGCCAATAATCATAATTTCACAATCCCATATGTATAATACAAATATTCATTGTTCAAAATCCTAGTAAAAGTTAATATATAGTTATAAGCAAGGATAAATTGTTAATATTATTATTTGATTAAATAAAAACTTACTTCCTGTAGATCATTCATGGCACTCTGGAACTTTCCCAGTTTCCTATAAAGAGCTCCACGCCTACAATATAAAAATGCAGGATATTCCTTCTTACTATTTATTTCTTCAGTCAAGATCTCCACTTCGGATTCATAATGGCTAATGACCGCTGGAGGAAGACCAGACTCCAAAGAATCACTCAATTCTATTTTTGGTGTTCTTTTCACTCTTTCAGACGAGTCTTCATGAACAGATATTTTAACAACTTTCTCTCTTGGGGTTGTCTTCTTTTGTTTAGGCTTAGAGAACATGTCAAGGGCCCATGTTTGAGGACCACTATTTTCTGGAATTCTTCCTTTACTTTGGGCAAATTTGTCAAAATTTAAACACAAAGGTAGACTGGGACACCGTAATAGACGTTCATATAGTGGAACTTTGAGCAAAAATTTCTTCTGTCCAGGAAGGATTCCATGAGACTCTGATCTAGTATTCAAAAGAGTGATTTTTAAATTACAGAAATATAATTTTTATAATGAATAAATCAACTCAGCCACAGAAAAAATTACTATTTCTCTGTTATCAAAATAAAATTACATGGTACTTTTATGCAAACCAAGTCCTCCTGTTCATTCATTGAGATCATATGAAGAATCTCTGTGAGTTTATGAAAGCAGAAGACTGTTATTAAAGATGCAGCCTTTGTAGAGAACTGAAATAAAGAGTCAGTGCTCCCTTCAGGCTTAATTTACACCCCTACCACCAACCGGAGGAAATACAATGGAGAATTGAGGAGTTAAAACTTGATGTGAGAAAGGAAATGACATCTAAATGGTTCGCAAGGACATGAACTTGAGGAAGAAGGAAAGATTTGCCTCCACAACAGGCTAACAAAAAAACATCCTAGACTTCATCCCAAACTTAGTAGGCAATCAAATTAGATGACATGTAATAAGCTTTCAAATGGTATGTTTCTTCTAGGATTATCCTCCTCAAACTCTCCATTTCCCACACAGTTTTCATTCAGTAGCATTTATGCATGCCGGTGCTGTACTAGCCACACAAGAGAGAATAAACACATTCTATGCGAAGAAAAAAAAAATCACACCCCATCATTTCATTAATATTT
This sequence comes from Hyperoodon ampullatus, assembly GCF_949752795.1. Lineage (NCBI taxonomy): Eukaryota > Metazoa > Chordata > Mammalia > Artiodactyla > Ziphiidae > Hyperoodon > Hyperoodon ampullatus. Next base: position 118,994,408 of record NC_136916.1, on the reverse strand, counting down.
ACCGAGTGTGTACTATGAGAAAGACTCGTGCTAAAAGTAGGAGAATACGAGTGAGAAAAATCAGTACCCTTCCCTTTCCTTACTTTGTGACACTACCCACTCTTCTCTACACTCTAGTGCAAGCCACCATCACCTCTTCTGTCTAGAGTACAATAACTTCTTAGTTCCCTGCTTCTCCTCTTGGTCTCATCCATTCTCCACATGGCAGCTAGCATGTTTTTTTTTTAAACAAATGTAAATCCGATCATGTCACTCCCTCCAAGAGTTTTCTCTAGTACCTAGAATACAAATCAAACTTTTCACCATAGTCTACAAGACTCTACATGATAAGACCCCAGCAAATATCTCTAATAACACTACTTTCTCGCCTCCCACTGTTCCAGGCACAGAGCAAGCCTCAAGGGTATTGCATTTTCCAGTCCTTCTGAGTGGCTGACTCCTTCTCAATTACTATTTCTGGTCAAATGCCACCTTAGAAAGACCATCTGTGCCAAATAGGTTTTGTTTCCACCTGCACATTTATCTCTATCCTTCTCTGCCTTGCTCTTTGCCCTGGAGTACTAGTCTGTACAGACTATAGACATAGGATCCCTTGCTGTCTTCTAATCAAATATGTCCAATTAGGAGCCCTGAAAAGGGAAAGAGTGAAGTCAAAGTATTTATTCCTCTGGTCCCCTCCTGAAGGGTTGCCTCACACTGGCCATGATCTTTGACCAAAGTTCACTACTTATTTCAAGGAAATCCTTTCCATACAATTTCTTTCTTCCAGGTTCTAGTAATCACTCCCTCTTTTTGTCCTCTCATACTCAGGGGTAGAGACTGGCTCTATTATTTCTAGTCCCAGGATACTACTCTATCATTTGTGGTTTCCCTATGCTCTGACATCTTTGTAAATTGCCCTTGTTATACCTTCCTAGAATTATTCTAAATTGAGAGTGCTGTTTACTCCTGGGACCCTGACTGATAAATTAATTGGTACCAGAGATGGGCCCAGGAAATACACACACAAAAGGATGCTTCAATGAGTGAATTATAAAAGTAAGGCCCAAACCATAATACATTTCTTAAACTATAACAATTGTTGATTAAACAAGACCTTTTAAGAATTTTTGGAGGCTTGGATAACTCATCATACACAAGTGCAAGTTTACTGAGTCTTAATCCTTTCTTCAGTTTCATCTTCTTTTTCTTGGGATAAGCAATGTAAGTAATGCCAGCTTGTCTAGATGATTCAATGAGAGAGAGAGACAGGTCTCTCGAACTGTATCTGCCCTGCATGTTGTCTAAGATAGTATCTGTATTTTCTTTCATGGAGACGGATTCCTCAGTTTCATTTTGCTCAGCCATCCAGTGCTCCAACTCCTTTGTTTTTTGAAACATCACCTCTTTCATACTACTTTGCATGTCATCCTTAATCTCTAATGGAGTTATGGTCTCCTTCTTCAACTGAACTGCAGATTTTACTCTCTTATTTATAAGGAGACAAAGAAACAGAAAAAATATAAAATCAATTTAGTTGCTGTACATTTAAAATTAATTCGGTTACAATTGCTATTAATGTAATTTGGTCACTATTGAAAAAATTTAAATCATCTATTCTTGATGTTTTTCAAAAGTGATCTTATAAGTTAACAGTGGGTTAGTTAAAGCAAAGTGCAATAATTTGGTCACATGACATTGCATTAGCTACATAAAAGTAACACCATAAAGTAGATATGAATTAATTGTGATTTTATATATTCTTAATTAAAAATGAATGCTCTTTACATATCCAAACAAAGTGCATGCTCTACTTTTAGTTTAATGCAAAAACAAGTGGTAGAATGGGCAAAAATTATTAAAATGCCTTACCTTATAAAATCAATTTGTGGGACTTCCCTGGTGGCACAGTGATTAAGAATCCGCCTGCCAATGCAGGGGATATGGGTTCGATCCCTGGTCCGGGAAGATCCCACATGCTGCGGAGCAGCTAAGCCCGTGCACCACAACTACTGAACCTGTGCTCTAGAGCCCGCGAGCCACAACTACTGAGCCCATGTGCCACAACTACTGAAGCCTGTGTGCCTAGAGCCCGTGCTCCACAACAAGAGAAGCCACCGCAATAAGAAGCCCGTGCACCACAACGAAGAGTAGCCCCTGCTCACTGCAACTAGAGAAAGCCCGCGCACAGCAATGACGATCCAATGCAGCCAAAAATAAATAAATAAATAAATAAAATCAATTTGTAAGTCTATTTTCAAAAGCACCTTAACAATATTGAATTTCTATACATAGTATTCAATTATTTTCAATTCAATACTTACAGGCTTAAATAACAGAATTTCAGCCTAATATTCATTTTATCTAATCATTAGAGAACCAACTTAATTTTTAATAATAATATTAATATAATATATTAATAAATAATTTACAAGAATTATGCATTAGTAACTTGAAACTCTAACAACACTCATTACTAATAAAAGAGAGAGCAGTTCCAATCCTTTGATACAGCATTCCTTGCCTTTTGAGCTACTGTCACTAAATTAACTGCATTTAACTTTCCTAGTAAATAATAATTTGTTACAGAAATATTTTTCTTTATAGTGAATATAGGCCCAAATTCCAAATATAACAATTCCATACAAGCTGGTTATATACTTTAAGATGTACTAAAGTGCAAAAGGGATATTGACCCTCTCTGTGACTTACTATATATACTTCCCCCATCTCAAGAAATTGTATTCAACTCAATATGTAATTAGACTAGAGAATAGAGAAATACAGACTATAGAATATATGTATGTGTATGTATATGTATATATCAAGAAAAATAAACACATATGTATATACCAAGAAAAAGTAGAACAGCCTGAAAAAAAGTAGAATGTAAGATTTTCATATTCCCCGCTTGCTGACTAGCTATGGATTATGCAGCTCTGTAGAACACTTGAGAAGGAATTACTGACAGAATCTATAACTATAAAGCAGAACTAAAAGGTAGGTTTGGGTTTTTTGTTTGTTTTCCAGCTTTACTGTGATATTATTGACATATAACATATATAAGCTTAAGGTATGCTGTGTAATGATATGGTAAACATATGTACTGTGAAATGATTACCACGATAAGGTTAGTTAACACCCCAATCCCCTCATATAATTACCATTGTTTTTGTGTGGTGATAACATTTAAGATCTACTCTTTTAACAACTTTCAAGTATATAATACAGTATTGTTAATTATAGTCACCATGCTGTACCTTAGAGCCCCAGAATTTATCTTATAAATGAAGGTTTACACCCATTGACAAACATCTCCTCATTCCTCTTCTCCTGCCCCAGCCCTTGCAACCACAATTCTATTTTATGTTTCTATAACTTCTGCTTTTTAGATTCCACATATAAGAACAGTATTTATCATTCTACTTTTTATTATGTAAGTTTCAGGTGTACAACACTCTCATTCAACTACAAAGTTACCACCCTCAAAGTCTACTGTCCATCACCATAAAACTGACCCCCTTCACCCCTTTTCCTCACCCCAAAGCCCCCTTCTCCTCTGGTAACCAACAATCTGTCCTCTGTATCTATGAGTTTCTTTTGGTTTTGATTTGTTTATTTATTTCTTTTGGTTTTGTTTCATTTTAAATTCCACATATGAGTGAAATTATATGACATTTGCCTTTTTTCTTCTGACTTATTTCACTTAGAATAATACCCTCAAAGTCCATCCATGTTGTCACAAGTGACAAGATTTCATTCTTTTTATGGATGAGTAGTAGTCCATTGTGTGTGTGCACGTATATGTATAAGGCACACACACACACACGTATATATGTGTATATATATATACACATATATATATACACCACTATGTATGTATGTATATATATATATATATATATGCGCCACATCTTCTTTATTCATTCATCCATGGATGCACACTTAGGTTGTTTCCATATTTCAGCAATTATAAATAATGCTGCAATGAACATAGGAGTGCATATATCTTTTCCAATTACTGTTTTCATATTCTTTGGATAAACACCCAGAAGTGGAATACCCAGATCACATGATAATTCTATTCTTAATTTTTTGAGGAACCTCCATACTGTTTTCCATAGTGGCTGCACCAATTTACAATCTCACTAACAGTGTAAGAAGGTTCCCTTTTCTCCACATCCTCTCAAATACTTGTTATTTCTTGCCTTCTGGATAATAGCCATTCTAACAGGTGTGAGGTAATAGTTCACTGGTTTTGATTTGCATTTTCCTAATAATTAGTGATGTTGAACATCTTTTCATGTGCCTGTTGGGCTACCTGTATATCTTCTTTGGAAAAATGTCTATTAAGATCCTCTGCCCAGAGCTTCCCTGATGGCGCAGTGGTGAAGAGTCCGCCTGCCGATGCAGGGGACATGGGTTCGTGCCCCGGTCTGGGAAGATCCCACATGCCATGGAGCGGCTAGGCCCAAGAGCCATGGCTGCTGAGCCTGCGCGTCCGGAGCCTGTGCTCCGCAATGGGAGAGGCCATAACAGTGAGAGGCCTGCGTACCGCCAAAAAAAAAAAAAAAAAAAAAAAAAAACAGACACAGAGACCAATGGAACAGAATCAGGATCTCGGAAATTATAGCATGCATATATAGTCAACTAATATTTGACAAGGAAGCCAACAATACTCAATGGTGAAAGTATAGGTTCTTCAATAAACTGTCCTGGGAAAATTGAATATTCACATGCTAAAGAATGAAATTGGACTCCTATCTTACACTACACACAAAAATTAACTCAAAATGAATTTAAAAACTTAAATGTAAGACCTGAAACTGTAAAACTGGAAGAAACCACAGGGAAAAGTTCCTTGATGTTGGTCTTGGTGATGATTTTTTGGATATGACACCAAAAGCACAAGCAACAAAAGCAAAAATAAACAAGTGGGATTACATCAAACTTAAAAGCCTCTGCACAGCAAAATAAACAATCTGCAGAATGAAAAGGCAACTTACGAAATGGGAGAAAATATTTACAAACTATCTATCTCATAAGGAGTTAATTCCAAAATATGTAAGAAACTCTTCCAACTCGATAGCAAGAAAAACAAACAATCCAATTTAAAAATGGGCAAAGAAACTCAGTAGAGATTTTTCCCAAGAAGACAAGCAAATGGCCAACTGGTTCATGAAAAGATGCTCAATGTCACTAATTATCAGGGAAATGCAAATAAAAATCACAGTGAGATATCACCTCACACATGTTAGAATAGCTATTATCAAAAAGACAAGAAAAAAAGAAAAAGACAAGAGACATCAAGTGTCGGTGAGGCTGTGTTGGAAGTGTGAGTTCAAGTGTTGGAACCCTTGTACACTGTTGTGGGAAATGTAAATTGGTACAGCCACTATGGAAACAGCATGGAGACTCTTCAAAAAATTAAAAATAGAACTACCATATGATCCAGCAATCCCACTTCTGGGCATATAGCCAAAGGAAATGAAATCAGGATCTTGAAGAGATATCCACACTCCCATTTTCATAGCCACATCATTCACAATAGCCAAGATATGGAAACAATCTACCTATCAACAGATGAATGAATAAAGAAAATGTGATATAGATATACACACACAATAGAATGTCATTCAGCAATAAAAAAGAAGGAAATCCTGCTACTGGCAATGACATGGATGGACCTTGAGGACATTCTGCTAAATGAAATAAGTCAGATAGAGAAAGAGAAATACTGTATGACCTCATATGTAGAATCTAAAAACAAACAAACAACAAAAAAAAACCCCCTCATAGATACAGAGAACAGATTCATGGTTGCCAGAGGCAGGGAGTAGGAGATGGGCAAACTGGGTGTGGTGGTCAAAAGGTACAAACTTTTGGTTATAAAATAAATAAGTCCTGGGGATGATTTAATGTACAGCATGGTGATTACAGTTAAAATACTGTATTGTATATTTGAAAGTTGCTAAGAAAGTAGCTCTTAGAAGTTCTCAGCACAAGAAAAATGGTGTAAATATGTGGGATGATGGATGTTAACTAGACTTACTGTGATGATCATTTCACAATATACACAGGTACCAAATAATTATGTGGTACACCTGAAACTAATATAATGTTATATATTAATTATATGTCAATAGAAAAATCTTAAGGATGGTGTCAGTGCACAGGGATACAAAACAGAACAATCAAAATGATGGTAAGAAAGAAGAATGCCAGAAATGAAATAGGAAGCAGGCTAAAGTTAAGCAGGTTAAAAGCAAGTTAGAAGCAAGTAACATGGAGAATCAAGGAAGCTGAGTGTCAGATTTCAGAGAGAAAAACAAAAGCTGGGAGCTATTTGCCAATGCCACTAAACGTAAGATCAGCACTCAAAAACGCTTATGGATTCTTGTTGCAGAGGAAAGTCCATTGCGTTTGGTAAGAGAAGGTGTGGGTTTAAGTACTAGCTATGCCACTTATCACTTTCTGACCTTTGCTTTTTCATATATAAAACAAGGATAATATCTGTCCCATCTTCCCTCTTATCAGGATATTGTGTAGCTCAAGACCAAACTGTAATAGAGTCCATGAAAATGCATTAACACTGTGAGCCCAATGCAAGTGTAGATCAATATTATAAGTGACTTGAGACAGAACACCTACTGAACGCTGGAAGAAGACCTCAGACCTCCCAAAAGGCAAGAAACTCTCCACATACCTGGGTAGGGCAAAGCGGAGAGATCCCCGCACAGAGGATCGGTGCCGAGCGGCACTCACCAGCCCGAGAGGCTTGTCTGCTCGCCCGCCGGGGTGGAAGGCGCTGGAAGCTAAGGCTCGGGCTTCGGTCACAGTGCAGGGAGAGGACTGGGGCTGGCGGCGAGAACTCAGCCTGAAGGGGGCTAATGCGCCACAGCTAGCCGGGAGGGAGTCCGGGAAAACTCTGGAGCTACCAAAGAGGCAAGAGACTTTTTCTTCCCTCTTGGTTTCCTGGTGCGCGAGGAGAGGGGATTAAGAGCGCTGCTTAAAGGAGCTCCAGAGACGGGCGCGAACTGCGGCTGAAAGCGCGGAGCCCAGTGACGGACGTGGGACGCTGGGGCTGCTGCTGCCGCCGCCAAGAGGCCTGTGTGCGAGCGCAGGTCACTGTCCACGCCCCCTTTCCGGGGAGCCTGTGCAGCCCGTCACTGCCGGGGTCCCGGGACACATGGACGGCTTCCCTGGGAGAAGGCACGGCGCGCCTCGGGCTGGTGCAACATCACGCCGGCCTCTGCCGCTGAAGGCTCACCACGCACTCCGTGAGGCTCCATCCCCCGCAGCCTGAGTGAGCCAGAGTCCCCGAAGCGGCTGCTCCTTTAACCCTGTCCTGTCTGAGCGAAGAACAGACGCCCTCCGGCGACCTACACGCAGAGGTGGGGCCAAATCCAAAGCTGAGACCCGGGAACTGTGAGAACAAAGAAGAGAAAGGGAAATCTCTCCCAGCAGCCTCAGAAGCAGCGGATTAAAGCTCCACAATCAACTTGATGTACCCTGCAACTGTGGAATACATGAATAGACAACAAATCATCCCAAATTGAGGAGCCAGGAGTCAGTGCTCTGAGGTGGGAGAGCCAACTTCAGGACACTGGTCCACAAGAGACCTCCCAGCTCCACATAATATCAAACGGCGAAAATCTTCCAGAGATCTCCATCTCAACACCAGCACCCAGCTTCACTCAACGATCAACAAGCTACAGTGCTGGACACCCTATGCCAAACAACTAGCAATACAGGAACACAATGCCACCCATTAGCAGAGAGGCTGCCTAAAATCATAATAAGTCCACAGACACCCCAAAACACACCACCAGACGTGGACCTGCCCACCAGAAAGACAAGATCCAGCCTCATCCACCAGAACACAGGCACTAGTCCCCTCCACCAGGAAGCCTACACAACCCACTAAACCAACCTTAGCCACTGGGGACAGACACCAAAAACAACGGGAACTACGAACCTGCAGCCTGAAAAAGGAGACCCCAAACACAGTAAGATAAGCAAAATGAGAAGACAGAAAAACACACAGCAGGAGAAGGAGCAAGATAAAAACCCACCAGACCTAACAAATGAAGAGGAAATAGGCAGTCTACCTGAAAAAGAATTCAGAATAATGATAGTAAAGATGATCCAAGATTCTATTTCCAAGATCCAAAACCTTTGAAATAGAAGAGACAACATGCAAGAAACATTTAACAAGGACCTAGAAGAACTAAAGATGAATCAAGCATCAATTAAAAACACAATAAATGAAATGAAAAATACTCTAGACGGGATCAATAGCAGAATAACTGAGGCAGAAGAACGGATAAGTGAGGTGGAAGATAAAATAGTGGAAATAACTGATGCAGAGCAAAATAAAGCAAAAAGAATGAAAACAACAGAGGACAGTCTCAGAGACCTCTGGGACAACATTAAATGCACCAACATTCGAATTATAGGGGTTCCAGAAGAAGAAGAGAAAGAGAAAGGGACTGAGAAAACATTTGAAGAGATTATAGTTGAAAACTTCCCTAATATGGGAAAGGAAATAGTTAATCAAGTCCAGGAGGCACAGAGAGTCCCATACAGAAAAAATCCAAGGAGAAATACGCCAAGACACATATTAATCAAACTGTCAAAAATTAAACACAAAGAAATCATATTAAAAGCAGCAAGGGAAAAACAACAAATAACACACAAGGGAATCCCCATCAGGTTAACAGCTGATCTCTCAGGAGAAACGCTACAAGCCAGAAGGGAGTGGCAGGACATAATTAAAGTGATGAAGGAGAAAAATCAGCAACCAACATTACTCTACCCAGTAAGGATCTCATTCAGATTTGATGGAGAAATTAAAACATTTACAGACAAGCAAAAGCTTAGAGACTTCAGCACCACCAAACCAGCTTTACAACAAATGCTAAAGGAACTTCACTAGGCAAGAAACACAACAGAAGGAATATACCTACAATAACAAACCCAAAGCAATTAAGGAAATGGGAATAGGAACATACATATCAATAATTACCTTAAATGTAAATGGACTAAATGCTCCCACCAAAAGACACAGATTGGATGAATGGATACAAAAACAAGACCCATATATATGCTGTCTACAAGAGACCCACTTCAGACCTAGAGACACATACAGACTGAAAGTAAGGGGATGGAAAAAGGTATTCCATGCAAATGGAAACCAAAAGAAAGCTGGAGTAGCAATTCTCATACCAGACAAAATAGACTTTAAAATAAAGACTACTAGAAGAGACAAAGAAGGACACTATATAAGGTTCAAGGGATTGATCCAAGAGGAAGATATAACAATTGTAAATATTTATGCACCCAACATAGGAGCACCTCAATACATAAGGCAAATACTAACAGCCATAAAAGGGGAAATCGACAGTAACACAATCATAGTAGGGGACTTTAACACCCCACTTTCACCAATGGACAGATCATCCAAAATGAAAATAAATAAGGAAACACAAGCTTTAAATGATACATTAAACAAGATGGACTTAATTGACATTTATAGGACATTCCATCCAAAAACAACAGAATACACATTCTTCTCAAGTGCTCATGGAACATTCTCCAGGATAGATCATATCTTGGGTCGCAAATCAAGCCTTGGTAAATTTAAGAAAATTGAAATTGTATCAAGTATCTTTTCCGACCACAATGCTATGAGACTAGATATCAATTACAGGAATAGAGCTGTAAAAAATACAAACACATGGAGGCTAAACAATACACTACTTAATAACAAAGTGATCACTGAAGAAATCAAAAAGAAAATTAAAAAATACCTACAAACAAATGACAATGGAGACACGATGACCCAAAACCTATGGGATGCAGCAAAAGCAGCTCTAAGAGGGAAGTTTATAGCAATACAATCCTACCTTAAGAAACAGGAAACATCTCGAATAAACACCCTGACCCTGCACCTAAAGCAATTGGAGAAAGAAGAACAAAAACATCCCAAAGTGAGCTGAAGGAAAGAAATCATATAAATCAGATCAGAAATAAATGAAAAAGAAATGAAGGAAACGATAGCAAAGATCAATAAAACTAAAAGCTGGTTCTTTGAGAAGATAAATAAAATTGATAAACCGTTAGCCAGACTCATCAAGAAAAAAAGGGAGAAGACTCAAATCAATAGAATTAGAAATGAAAAAGGATAAGTAACAACTGACACTGCAGAAATACAAAAGATCATGAGACATTACTATAAGCAACTCTACGCCAATAAAATGGACAACCTGGAAGAAATGGACAAATTCTTAGAAATGCACAACCTGCCAAGACTGAATCAGGAAGAAATAGAAAATATGAACAGACCAATCACAAGCACAGAAATTGAAACTGTGATAAAAAATCTTCCAACAAACAAAAGCCCAGGACCAGATGGCTTCACAGGCGAATTCTATCAAGCATTTAGAGAAGAGCTAACACCTATCCTTCTCAAACTCTTCCAAAATATAGCAGAGGGAGGAACACTCCCAAACTCATTCTACGAGGCCACCATCACCTTGATACCAAAACCAGACAAGGATGTCACAAAGAAAGAAAACTACAGGCCAATATCACTGATGAACATAGATGCAAAAATCCTCAACAAAATACTAGCAAACAGAATCCAACAGCACATTAAAAGGATCATACACCATGATCAAGTGGGGTTTATTCCAGGAATGCAAGGATTCTTCAATATATGCAAATCAATCAACGTGATACACCACATTAACAAATTGAAGGAGAAAAACCATATGATCATCTCAATAGATGCAGAGAAAGCTTTCGACAAAATTCAACACCTATTTATGATAAAAACCCTGCAGAAAGTAGGCATAGAGGGAAGTTTCCTCAACATAATAAAGGCCATATATGACAAACCCACAGCCAACATCGTCCTCAATGGTGAAAAACTGAAACCATTTCCACTAAGATCAGGAACAAGACAAGGTTGCCCACTCTCACCACTCTTATTCAACATAGTTTTGGAAGTTTTAGCCACAGCAATCAGAGAAGAAAAGGAAATAAAAGGAATCCAAATTGGAAAAGAAGAAGTAAAGCTGTCACTGTTTGCAGATGACATGGTACTATATATAGAGAATCCTAAAGATGCTACCAGAAAACTAGTAGAGGTAATCAATGAATTTGGTAAAGTAGCAGGATACAAAATTAATGCACAGAAATCTCTGGCATTCCTATACACTAATGATGAAAAATCTGAAAGTGAAATCAAGGAAACACTCCCATTTACCATTGCAACAAAAAGAATAAAATATCTAGGAATAAACCTACCTAAGGAGACCAAAGACCTGTATGCAGAAAATTATAAGACACTGATGAAAGAAATTAAAGATGATACAAATAGATGGAGAGATGTACCATGTTCTTGGATTGAAAGAATCAACATTGTGAAAATGACTCGACTACCCAAAGCAATCTACAGATTCAATGCAATCCCTATCAAACTACCACTGGCATTTTTCACAGAACTAGAACAAAAAATTTCACAATTTGTATGGAAACACAAAAGACCCCGAATAGCCAAAGCAATCTTGAGAACGAAAAATGGAGCTGGAGGAATCAGGCTCCCTGACTTCAGACTATACTACAAAGCTACAGTAATCAAGACAGTATGGTACTGGCACAAAAACAGAAAGATAGATCAATGGAACAGGATAGAAAGCCCAGAGATAAACCCACGCACATATGGTCACCTTATCTTTGATAAAGGAGGCAGGAATGTACAGTGGAGAAAGGACAGCCTCTTCAATAAGTGGTGCTGGGAAAACTGGACAGGGACATGTAAAAGTATGAGATTAGATCACTCCCTAACACCATACACAAAAATAAGCTCAAAATGGATTAAAGACCTAAATGTAAGGCCAGACACTATCAAACTCTTAGAGGAAAACATAGGAAGAACACTCTATGACATAAATCACCCCAAGATCCTTTTGGACCCACCTCCTAGAGAAATGGAAATAAAAACAAAAATAAACACATGGGACCTAATGAAACTTAAAAGCTTTTGCACAGCAAAGGAAACCATAAACAAGATGAAAAGACAACCCTCAGAATGGGAGAAAATATTTGCAAATGAAGCAACTGACAAAGGATTAATCTCCAAAATTTATAAGCAGCTCATGCAGCTCAATAACAAGAAAACAAACAACCCAATCCAAAAATGGGCAGAAGACCTAAATAGACATTTCTCCACAGAAGATATACAGACTGCCAACAAACACATGAAAGGATGCTCAACATCTTTACTCATTAGAGAAATGCAAATCAAAACTGCAATGAGATATCACCTCACACCAGTCAGAATAAACATCATCAAAAAATCTAGAAACAATAAATGCTGGAGAGGGTGTGGAAAAAAGGGAACACTCTTACACTGCTGGTGGGAATGTGAATTGGTACAGCCACTATGGAGAACGGTATGGAGGTTCCTTAAAAAACTAAAAATAGAACTACCATATGACCCAGCAATCCCACTACTGGGCATATACCCTGAGAAAACCATAATTCAAAAAGAGTCATGTACCAAAATGTTCATAGCAGCCCTATTTACAATAGCCCGGAGATGGAAACAACCTAAGTGTCCATCATCGGATGAATGGATAAAGAAGATGTGGCACATATATACAATGGAATATTACTCAGCCATAAAAGGAAAAGAAATTGAGCTATTTGTAATGAGGTGGATGGACCTAGAGTCTGTCATACAGAGTGAAGTAAGTCAGAAAGAGAAAGACAAATACTGTACGCTGACACATATATATAGAATTTAAGAAAAAAAATGTCATGAAGAACATAGGGGTAAGACAGGAATAAAGACACAGACCTACTTGAGAATGGACTTGAGGATATGGGGAGGGGGAAGGGTAAGCTGTGACAAAGCGAAAGAGAGGTATGGACATATATACACTACCAAATGTAAGGTAGATAGCTAGTGGGAAGCAGCCGCATAGCACAGGGAGATCAGCTCGGTGCTTTGTGACCGCCTCGAGGGGTGGGATAGGGAGGGTGGGAGGGAGACGCAAAAGGGAGGGGCTATGGGAACATATGTATATGTATAACTGATTAAATTTGTTATAAAGCAGAAAAATAAAAAATAAATAATAAAAAAAATAAGTGACTTGATTTATAATATACCAAGTAAAGTCAAAGTATGAATATGAGACACTTCCAAGAGATGTTGGAAATCTTCAGTTGGCACTATGAACAACAATCTTACAGGGGCTACCAAATACATACACAGTTGAATCCAAAATTTCAGTCAACTCTGGATGAACCAAGTGATCACACTATTTCAGGAAAGCCAACAAAAAGCATAGGTGGTGATTATTACTAGAAATGTAAACATTTCTTTTGAATAACAAAAACTGAAAAATTATCATACCTTTAATTGTGGAGATTGCATGCTGAAACATTTCTGGATATTTTCAAATGAGGCAGATTTTCTTAGGAAAAAAAACTGTGAAATAATCAAATGACAAATATACACTGACTCTAGACACTATTTGGTAAACTAAAATATCATATGACAATCGGCTAATAATAACTGTTTAAGTAAATTAATGAAATGCAGAAACACTAATTAAAATACAGGTTCTTACTGATTTTGAAATCACTGACTTCACAGATGGGAGCAGAGCTTAAAATCCATGAATTAATTTTGAAAAGTGTATAACAATGCAAGCTATCTTATTTTTTAATTCAACATATATAACAAACACTAAAGTTTCCAGAAAGTAGCACAGGTGTGTGTAAATGTGCCATAGATATGCTGGGCCATTAATCCTCTTAGCCCTGGGGCTGCACTAGTGGGACCTGGAGTGGCTACTGTTCCTCCTACTTTTCAGTGGCTACTGAACAGTCTCCTCTAAATCATGAACAACCTCAACCTGTTACCCCATAAGGCCACACAAATATTATTACTTGCTATGAGAACTATTATACTAAAAGAGTTGTGAAGTACTAACATACCAAATAGAGTAGAAAGTACAAAAAAATGACATATTTCATGTATGATGGTGGAAACAGACATAAAGAAGTAACTATAATCCAAAGCAGCTGTAACAATGACTGTAAAGATAGCATGAATCAGGTGTAAAGAGAGCACAGGAGAGGTGGAGGTCAATTCAGAATGGAAAGGAACCTGGATTGACCAGCTTGAAGAGGTAGCATTAGGGCCGGCCTGTAAAAGGTAGTGACATTTCCATAAACTGAGAAGGGGTTGAGAACATCCCAGGCCAACGGAATAGCCTATACAAACACAGAGAAGTGTCAAAGTTCTGGGATTTTAGTCCCCAAGGACTCTGGTGCAGGCAGAGTACAGGGTACCTGGGGGTTACATGGAAGCAGAAGCATAATGGGAGGTAAAATAGAAAATATAGTCAAGGCCAGGTTATGAGGCTTAGTTAAGCACTGTGACTTTGATAGGTGGAGTTATTCAGTTTGTTGAGATTGTGTGTTGTAATTACACCTGTGTTTTAAGAACATTGCAGGGGACAATAGGGAGGATGGATTAGAAACAGCCGTTAAAAACAGTAATATCTGACAGGTAGGTATAAGTAATGCTACTAGAGTAGTCTATGCATTCCAAACTAGAAAGTGTCATTTGTTGGTTCAATTATGTTTTTAAGTGATGGTCACTGTTCTAGGTGCTGTGGATAAAACAAGAATGATATGACCCCCATATCACTCAGACTAATGAAAAATAAAAAGATAAAACATATATGATGACAAATATTTAATAGGCAATAGTGATATATGTTAAAAACAGCAAAAGTGATCTGTATTAAATAGAAATATTACTCCAAAACAAAAAGTATTACCTGACTGTATGGGGAATACGGAAGGAGGCACAGACACATATTAAACCTAGTGTAACTGACCAGAATGGGGATTTGATTTGTCCAAGGTCAATAAGGCTCTCTACTATGTGACACTCGCATCCCAAGTTATCACCAAGGGGAGTAAGGGCTGAATGCCTTAAGGAAAGAAAAATAAAACCCTTTCTTGTTTGTCCCTAATAAAGTTCAAGATATTTATTAAACCACTAATATAAATTTCATACCTTTCTTCTTCCCTCAATCGCTCTTTTCTCTCCAATTGTGTTTATTAATTAGTTTATTTAGATACACTGTAGGGATAATAATGTCATGGGCATGAGTCCAATCACCATTTAGAGAATTCAGTTTTACTCTGTTTCATAGCCATAAGCAATTCCATCCCTGCATTTGGTCAAAAGATTCATAAACATGTTCCTTTGATCATTTAAGACCTCGGCAAGCAGTGATAAATGAGTGCAAACCCAGACATTTTAGGAATTTTAGGAAAACTCACAGCAGATATCCTGCTATTGATTAGTAAATAACATCTTCTGAGTGTCATAAAGACCACAGATTTGAAAGAGGAAACATGTCCTCTGCAAAGACACTAGTGAATTTTCTGAGGCATTTCCCAGAATGAGGAAGCATCAAGAAATTATTTCTGAAATCGCCAGAAATAATATCTGAACTGTAGTCACATAAAGCCACCAACCCATAATTTAGAATAAAAATTATACTTACCCTAGAACTTCTCCTACACTGATTTAAAGTAATGACACTTTCCTTGCTTTCAGATGTAAATTTCTCAAATAAAATTCTGCTTGCTTGCACACTCTGTGATAAAAAAAAGATAACAGTTTTAAGCCATATAGTGGAATACTTTTAAAAGCCTATGATTACCATTGCTTCATAGTATAACATTATTACCAAAAGAGCAATATACAGGAAAGGTAGAATTCTAGAAAACACCAGAGATGCATCAAAGTCTGGCTGCAGACTAAGTATTTGGCCAAAACCCACAGTTTGGCTTCGGCATTGGACTTTAGCCAAAGAGATACTTCTACATTATTTCTGACATCCCTGGTCTTAGGAGCAATCGATGATCCTGTGACCTCATAGGTTGGCATTGAATCTCTTTAGTATATCAACGTCAGTATTATGAACAAAACATATCATTTGGAGTTACTGTCAATATGCAACTATTCACTGACAAATACAAGTAAGCATTCTAAATATTAATTGGAATGAAAATTTCCTTAAATGCTTTATAATTTTAACTCAATTAAATTATATAAATATTTATTGTTGTAAGGGTGAATTGCTGCAATAATTATGATTATTATTAAATGTGCTACTTCTCTATCTTGTAATCAGAGATTTGGATATATAGAAACAACTACAAGACCTAAGGTTCGAGAGCCGGAGGAAGATGGCGGAAGAGTAAGACGCGGAGATCACCTTCCTCCCCACAGGTACATCAGAAATTCATCTACACGTGGAACAACTCCAACAGAACACCTACTGAACGCTGACAGAAGACCTCAGACCCCCCAAAAGGCAAGAAACTCCCCACATACCTGGGTAGGTCAAAAGAAAAAAAGAATAAACAGAGACAATAGGATATGGACCTGCACCAGTGGGAGGGAGCCGTGAAGGAGGGAAGGTTTCTACACACTACAAGCCCCTTCGAGGGCGGAGACTGCAGGTGGCGGAGGGGGAAAGCTTCGGAGTAGCGGAGGAGAGCACAGCAACAGGGGTGTGGAGGGCAAAGCAGAGAGATTTTGGCACAGAGGATCGGTGCCCTCAGGCACACACCAGCCCGAGAGACTTGTCTGCTCGGCCGCCAGGGCGGGCGGGGCTGGGAGCTGAGGCTCGGGTATCGGCTTTCAGTCGGAGCGCAGGGAGAGGTCTGGGGCTGGCGGCAGGAAGAGACCCTGAAGGGGTTAGTGCTAGCCCGGAGGGAGTCCGGGGAAAGGGTCTGGAGCTACCGGAGAGGCAAGAGACTTTTTTCCCTTTTGTTGCCTGGTGCGCGAGGAGAGGGCATTCCCCTCCCTCCCCTCTGCCTGAGTGAGCCAGAGCCCCCGAATCAGCGGCTCCTTTAAACCCGTCCTGTCTGAGCGAAGAACGGACGCCCTCCGGCGACCTACGCGCAGAGGCGGGGCCAGGTCCAAGGCTGAGACCCGGGAGCTGTGAGAGCAGAGACAGGGAAATCTCTCTGTGCAGCCTCCGAGGCAGCGGATTAAAGCTCCACGGTCCATTTGATGTGCCCTGCGTCTGTGGAGTGCATGAATGGACAGCGAATCATCCCAAATTGAGGAAGTGGACCTTGAGGACAAGATTTAAGACTTTCCCCCCCTTTTTTTCCCTCTTTTTACAACGAATTATCTCAAATTAAGGAGGTGGACTTAGCAAGATTTCAGACTTTTCGCCCTTTTCCTCTTTTTACAACGAATTATCCCAAATCGAGGAGGTGGACTTGGAGAGCAAGATTTTTGATTTTTCCCCCTGCTCTCTTTTTGTGAATGTGTATGTGTAATCTTCTGTGTAAGATTCTCTCTGTATAGCTTTGCTTCCACCATATGTCCCAGGGTTCTTTCGGTCCGTGTTTTTTTTCAATAATTACTTGTTAATTTTAATAACGCTACTATATTTCATACTTTATTCTATTTTACTTTACCTGCTCTTTCTTTTTTTCCTCCCTTCCCTTCCTCCCTCCCTCCCTCCGCTCCTCCTTTCCTTCTTTCTTTTTCTTTCCTCCATCCCTCCCTCCCTCCCACCCTTCTTCTTTCCACTTTCTTTTTCTTTCCTTCCTCCCTCCCTCCCTCCCTCCTGTCTTTCTTTCTTTCTTTCCTTCCTCCCTCCCTCCCTCTCTTCTTCCATTCACTCTTCCTTTTGCTTTCATTCCTCCCTCCCTCCCTCCTTTATTTCCTTTCTTTCCATCCTTCCTCCCTCCCTCCTTTCTTTCTTTCTTCCTTCCTTCCTTCCTTACTTCCCTTCTTCCTTTCTTTCAATCTCTCTTTCTTTCTTCTACTAATTATTTCTTTCTACTTTTTCTCACTGTTATTCTGAGCCGGGTGGATGAAAGGCTCTTGGTGCTGCAGCCAGGAGTTAGTGCTGTGCCTCTGAAGTGGGAGAGCCAACTTCAGGACACGGGTCCACAAGAGACCTCCCAGCTCCACATAATATCAAGCAGCGAAAATCTCCCAGGGATCTCCATCTCAACACCAGCACCCAGCTTCAGTCAACGACCAGCAAGCTACAGTGCTGGTCACCCTATGCCAAGCAACTAGCAAGGCAGGAACACAACCCCACCCATTAGCAGAGAGGATACCTAAAAACATAATAAGGCCACAGGCACCCCAAAACACACCACCAGACGTGGACCTGTCCACCAGAAAGACAAGATCGAGCTTCAACCACCAGAACACAGGCATTAGTCCCCCCCACCAGGAAGCCTACACAACCTACTGAAACAACCTTAGCCACGGGGGACAGACACCAAAAACAACGGGAACTACGAATCTGCAGCCTGCAAAAAGGAGACCCCAAACACAGTAACATAAGCAAAATGAGAAAGCAGAAAAACACACAGCAGGTGAAGGAGCAAGATAAAAACCTACCAGACCTAACAAATGAAGAGGTAATAGGCAGTCTACCTGAAAAAGAATTCAGAATAATGATAGTAAAGCTGATCCAAGATTCTATTTCCCAGATCCAAAATCTTGGAAATAGAATAGACAATATGCAAGAAACAGTTAACAAGGACCTAGAAGAACTAAAGATGAATCAAGCATCGATTAAAAACACAATAAATGAAATGAAAAATACTCTAGATGGGATCAATAGCAGAATAACTGAGGCAGAAGAACGGATAAGTGAGGTGGAAGATAAAATAGTGGAAATAACTGATGCAGAGAAAAATAAAGAAAAAAGAATGAAAAGAACAGAGGACAGTCTCAGAGACCTCTGGGACAACATTAAACGCACCAACATTCGAATTATAGGGGTTCCAGAAGAAGAAGAGAAAAAGAAAGGGACTGAGAAAACATTTGAAGAGATTATAGTTGAAAACTTCCCTAATATGGGAAAGGAAATAGTTAATCAAGTCCAGGAGGCACAGAGAGTCCCATACAAAATAAATCCAAGAAGAAATACGCCAAGACACATATTAATCAAACTGTCAAAAATTAAACACAAAGAAATCATATTAAAAGCAGCAAGGGAAAAACAACAAATAACACACAAGGGAATCCCCATCAGGTTAACAGCTGATCTCTCAGCAGAAACTCTACAAGCCAGAAGGGAGTGGCAGGACATAATTAAAGTGATGAAGGAGAGAAACCTGCAACCAAGATTACTCTACCCAGCAAGGATCTCATTCAGATTTGATGGAGAAATTAAAACGTTTACAGACAAGCAAAAGCTGAGAGAGTTCAGCACCACCAAACCAGCTTTACAACAAATGCTAAAGGAACTTCTCTAGGCAAGAAACACAACAGAAGGACTATACCTACAATAACGAACCCAAAGCCATTAAGGAAATGGGAATAGGAACATACATATCAATAATTACCTTAAATGTAAATGGACTAAATGCTCCCACCAAAAGACACAGAGTGGATGAATGGATACAAAAACAAGACCCATATATATGCTGTCTACAAGAGACCCACTTCAGACCTAGAGACACATACAGACTGAAAGTAAGGGGATGGAAAAAGATATTCCATGCAAATGGAAATCAAAAGAAAGCTGGAGTAGCAATTCTTATATCAGACAAAATAGACTTTAAAATAAAGACTATTAGAAGAGACAAAGAAGGACACTACATAACGATAAAGGGATCGATCCAAGAAGAAGATATAACAATTGTAAAGATTTATGCACCCAACATAGGAGCACCTCAATACATAAGGCAAATACTAACAGCCATAAAAGGGGAAATCGACAGTAACACAATCATAGTAGGGGACTTTAACACCCCACTTTCACCAATGGACAGATCATCCAAAATGAAAATAAATAAGGAAACACAAGCTTTAAATGATACATTAAACAAGATGGACTTAATTGATATTTATAGGACATTCCACCCAAAAACAACAGAATACACATTTTTCTCAAGTGCTCATGGAACATTCTCCAGGATAGATCATATCTTGGGTCACAAATCAAGCCTTGGTAAATTTAAGAAAATTGAAATTGTATCAAGTATCTTTTCCGACCACAATGCTATGAGACTAGACATCAATTACAGGAAAAGATCTGTAAAAAATACAAACACATGGAGGCTAAACAATACACTACTCAATAATGAAGTGATCACTGAAGAAATCAAAGAGGAAATTAAGAAATACTTAGAAACAAATGACAATGGAGACACGACGACCCAAAACCTATGGGACGCAGCAAAAGCAGTTCTAAGGGGGAAGTTTATAGCAATACAATCCCACCTTAAGAAACAGGAAACATTTCGAGTAAACAACCTGACCCTGCACCTAAAGCAATTAGAGAAAGAAGAACAAAAAAACCCCAAAGTTAGCAGAAGGAAAGAAATCATAAAGATCAGATCAGAAATAAATGAAAAAGAAATGAAGGAAACGATAGCAAAGATCAACCAAACTAAAAGCTGGTTCTTTGAGAAGATAAACAAAATTGACAAACCATTAGCCAGACTCATCAAGAAAAGAAGGGAGAAGACTCAAATCAGTAGAATTAG
This sequence comes from Hyperoodon ampullatus, assembly GCF_949752795.1. Lineage (NCBI taxonomy): Eukaryota > Metazoa > Chordata > Mammalia > Artiodactyla > Ziphiidae > Hyperoodon > Hyperoodon ampullatus. The sequence continues at coordinate 118,973,849 of NC_136916.1, read as the reverse complement.
AAATGAAAAAGGAGAAGTAACAATTGACACTGCAGAAATACAAAAGATCATGAGAGATTACTATAAGCAACTCTATGCCAATAAAATGGACAACCTGGAAGAAATGGACAAATTCTTAGAAATGCACAACCTACCAAGACTGACTCAGGAAGAAATAGAAAATATGAATAGACCAATCACAAGCACTGAAATTGAAACTGTGATTAAAAATCTTCCATCAAACAAAAGCCCAGGACCAGATGGCTTCACAGGCGAATTCTATCAAACATTTAGAGAAGAGCTAACACCCATCCTTCTCAAACTCTTCCAAACAATATCAGAGGAAGGAACACTCCCAAACTCATTCTACGAGGCCACCATCACCTTGATACCAAAACCAGGCAAGGATGTCACAAAGAAAGAAAACTACAGGCCAATATCACTGATGAACATAGATGCAAAAATCCTCAACAAAATACTAGCAAACAGAATCCAACAGCACATTAAAAGGATCATACACCATGATCAAGTGGGGTTTATTCCAGGAATGCAAGGATTCTTCAATATACGCAAATCAATCAATGTGATACACCATATTAACAAGTTGAAGGAGAAAAACCATATGATCATCTCAATAGATGCAGAGAAAGCTTTCGACAAAATTCAACACCCATTTATGATAAAAACCCTGCAGAAAGTAGGCATAGAGGGAACTTTCCTCAACATAATAAAGGCCATATATGACAAACCCACAGCCAACATTGTCCTCAATGGTGAAAAACTGAAACCATTTCCACTAAGATCAGGAACAAGACAAGGCTGCCCACTCTCACCACTCTTATTCAACATAGTTGTGGAAGTTTTAGCCACAGCAATCAGAGAAGAAAAGGAAATAAAAGGAATCCAAATTGGAAAAGAAGAAGTAAAGCTATCACTGTTTGCAGATGACATGATACTATACATAGAGAATCCTAAAGATGCTACCGAAAAACTACTAGAGCTAATCAATGAATTTGGTAAAGTAGCAGGATACAAAATTAATGCACAGAAATCTCTGGCATTCCTGTACACTAATGATGAAAAATCTGAAAATGAAATCAAGAAAACACTCCCATTTACCATTGCAACAAAAAGAATAAAATATCTAGGAATAAACCTACCTAAGGAGACAAAAGACCTGTATGCAGAAAATTATAAGACACTGATGAAAGAAATTAAAGATGATATAAATAGATGGAGAGATATACCATGCTCCTGGATTGGAAGAATCAATATTGTGAAAATGACTCTACTACCCAAAGCAATCTACAGATTCAATGCAATCCCTATCAAACTACCACTGGCATTTTTCACAGAAGTAGAACAAAAAATTTCAAAATTTGTTTGGAAAAACAAAAGACCCCGAATAGCCAAAGCAATCTTGAGAACGAAAAACGGAGCTGGAGGAATCAGGCTGCCTGACTTCAGACTATACTACAAAGCTACAGTAATTAAGACAGTGTGGTACTGGCATAAAAACAGAAAGATAGATCAGTGGATCAGGATAGAAAGCCCAGAGATAAACCCAGGCACATATGGCCAACTTATCTTTGATAAAGGAGGCAGGAATGTACAGTGGAGAAAGGACAGCCTCTTCAATAAGTGGTGCTGGGAAAACTGGACAGGGACATGTAAAAGTATGAGATTAGATCATTCCCTAACACCATACACAAAAATAAGCTCAAAATGGATTAAAGACCTAAATGTAAGGCCAGAAACTATCAAACTCTTAGAGGAAAACATAGGTAGAACACTCTATGACATAAATCACAGCAAGATCCTTTTGGACCCACCTCCTAGAGAAATGGAAATAAAAACAAAGATAAACAAATGGGACCTAATGAAACTTCAAAGCTTTTGCACAGCAAAGGAAACCATAAACAAGACCAAAAGACAACCCTCAGAATGGGAGAAAATATTTGCAAATGAAGCAACTGACAGGGGATTAATCTCCAAAGTTTATAAGCAGCTCATGCAGCTCAATAGCAAAAAAACAAACAACCCAATCCAAAAATGGGCAGAAGACTTAAATAGGCATTTCTCCAAAGAAGATATACAGACTGCCAACAAACACATGAAAGAATGCTCAACATCATTAATCATTAGAGAAATGCAAATCAAAACTACAATGAGATATCATCTCACACCAGTCAGAATGGCCATCATCAAGAAATCTAGAAACAATAAATGCTGGAGAGGGTGTGGAGAAAAGGGAACACTCTTGCACTGCTGGTGGGAATGTGAATTGGTACAGCCACTATGGAGAACAGTATGGAGGTTCCTTAAAAAACTAAAAATAGAACTACCATATGACCCAGCAATCCCACTACTAGGCATATACCCTGAGAAAACCATAATTCAAAAAGAGACATGTACCAAAATGTTCATTGCAGCTCTATTCACAATAGCCCAGAGCTGGAAACAACCTAAGTGTCCATCATCGGATGAATGGATAAAGAAGATGTGGCACATATATACAATGGAATATTACTCAGCCATAAAAAGAAATGAAACTGAGCTATTTGTAATGAGGTGGATAGACCTAGAGTCTGTCATACAGAGTGAAGTAAGTCAGAAAGAGAAAGACAAATACCGTATGCTAACACATATATATGGAATTTAAAAAAAAAAAAAAATGTCATGAAGAACCTAGGGGTAAAACGGGAATAAAGACACAGACCTACTTGAGAATGGACTTGAGGATATGGGGAAGGGGAAGGGGAAGCTGTGACAAAGGGAAAGAGAGGCATGGACATATATACACTACCAAACGTAAGGTAGATAGATAGTGGGAAGCAGCCGCATAGCACAGGGAGATCAGCTCGGTGCTTTGTGACCGCCTGGAGGGGTGGGATGGGGAGGGTGGGAGGGAGGGAGATGCATGAGGGAGGGGATGTGGGAACAGATGTATATGTATGACTGATTCACTTTGTTATAAAGCAGAAACTAATAAAAAAAATAAATAAATAAAAATTAAAAAAAAAAAAGACCTAAGGTTCATAGCCCGGTGTATACACAATGAATAAAATCCTTCTTCTGCTTTGTTTGTTGAAATTTTTAGGTCTCAACTAACATTTCAAAAATTTTAAATATTTATTCAATAGAAAAGCAACATTTAAAAGTATCACGTAGGGACTTCCCTGGCAGTCCAGGTGTTAAGACTCGGCGCTCCCAATGCAGGGGGCCTGGGTTCGATCCCTGGTGGGAGAACTAAGGTCCCACACACCGCAACTAAGCCTGTGTGCTGCAACTAGAGAAGCCCGGGCGCCACAGAGCCTGCATGCCTTGACAAAGACCCAACGCAGCCAAAAAATAAATGAATAAATAAATTTTTAAAAAGAGTATCACGCAGTTATCACTGAGAATGGAACAGATATGCAGAAGGCTATGGGTAATTTAGGAATCACCAGCATTGAATTTTTGTTCATCCTCTCTGTTGTATTTATGGAAAGTAGTTATAGCACAATGTAAGGTAAGAGAATTACTGAACATGACAGAAAGATACCTGGTCACTTTCATCATTACTCTTCAAAGACAAACTATGTGACACACAACAGATTTTGGAACTATTTTACCATATGCTTGCATAAAATATTCAAATATGATGGAATAGCAGCTATTACATACTTAAAACAATGCTTTTAACAGTAACAACGACAAAAATTTTAACACTGCACTTTATAGATATCAGAACAGCAGAACCTACTAACAATCAATGATTGCTTTTTAAAAATGTGGAAGGAGACCTTCAAGATGGCGAAGGAGTAAGACGTGGAGATCACCTTCCTCCCCACAAATACATCAGAAATACATCTACATGTGGAACAACTACTACAGAACACCTACTAAACGCTGGCAGAAGACCTCAGACTTCCCAAAACCCGGGTGGCTGACAGGATCTTGGTGCTCCAGCCGGGTGTCAGGCCTGTGCCTCTGAGGTGGGAGAGCTGAGTTCAGGACATTGCTCCACCACAGACCTCCTGGCTCCATATAATAACAAATGGCAAAAGCTCTCCCAGAGATCTCCAGCTCCACTCAGCTGTCTCCAGCACTGTAGCACCAGCAAGATAACACTGCTGGACCCCCTAGGCCAAACAACTAGCAAGACAGGAACACAACCCCACTCACTAGCATAAAGGTTGCCTATAATCATAGTAAGGACAGAGAAACCCTAAAGCACACCACTGGATGCAGTCCTGCCCACCAGAAAGACAAGCTCCAGCCTCATCCACCAGAACACAGGCACCAGTCCCCTCCACCAGGAAGCATACAAAACCCACTTACCAACCTTAGCCACTAGGGGCAGACAGCAAAAGCAACAGGAAGTGAAACTGCAACCTGCAAAAAGGAGACCCCAAACACAGTGGGTTAAGCAAAATGAGAAAACAGAGAAACACACAGCAGATGAAGGAGCAAGATAAAAACCCACCAGACCAAACAAAAGAAGAGGAAATAGGCAGTCTACCTGAAAAAGAATTCAGAGTAATGATAGTAAAGATATCCAAAATCTTCGAACCAGAATGGAGAAAATACAAGAAATGTTTAACAAGGACCTAGAAGAACTAAAGTGCAAACAAACGATGATGAACAACACAACAAATGAAATTAAAAATTCTCTAGAAGGAATCAATAGCAGAATAACTGAGGCAGAAGAATGGATAAGTGACATAGAAGATAAAATACTGGAAATAACTACTGCAGAGCACAATAAAGAAAAAAGAATGAAAAGAATTGAGGACAATCTCAAACATCTGGGACAACATTTAAATGCACCAACATTCGAATTACAAGAGTTCCAGAAGAAGACAAAAAGAAAGGGACTGAGAAAATATTTGAAGAGATTATAGTTGAAAACTACCTTAAAAGGGAAAGGAAATAGTCAATCAATTTCAGGAAGTGCAGAGAGTCCCATAGAGGATAAATCCAAGGAGAAACACGCCAAGACACATATTAATCAAACTATCAAAAATTAAATGCAAAGAAAAAATATTAAAAGCAGCAAAGGAAAAACAACAAATAACATAAAAGAGAATCCCCATAAGGTTAACAGCTGATCTTTCAGCAGAAACTCTGCAATCCAGAAAGGAGTGACAGGACATATTTAAAGAGATGAAAGGGAAAAACCTACAATCAAGATTACTCTACCCAGCAAGGATCTCATTCAGATTCGATGGAGAAATTAAAAGCTTTATAGACAAGCAAAAGCTAAGAGAATTCAGCACCACCAAACCAGCTTTACAACAAATGCTAAAGGAACTTCTCTAGGCAGGAAACACAAGAGAAGGGAAGGACCTACAATAACAAACCCAAAACAATTAAGAAAATGGTAACAGGAACATACATATTGATAACTACCTTAAATGTAAATGGACTAAATGCTCCAACCAAAAGACATAGACTGGCTGAATGGATACAAAAAGAAGACCTGTATATATGCTGTCTACAAGAGACCCACTTCAGACCTATGGACACATATAGACTGAAAGTCAGGGGATGGAAAAAGATATTCCATGCAAATGGATATCAAAAGAAAGCTGGAGTAGCAATTCTCATTTCAGACAAAATAAACTTTAAAATAAAGACTATCACAAAAGACAAGCACACTACATAACGATCAAGGGATCAATCCAAGAAGAAGATATAATGATTGTAAATATTTATGCACCCAACATAACAGCACCTCAATACATAAGGCAACTGCTAACAGCCATAAAGGGGGAAATTGACAGTAACACAATCATAGTAGGGGACTTTAACACTCCACTTTCATCAATGCACAGATCATCCAAAATGAAAATATATAAGGAAACACAAGCTTTAAATGGTTCATTAAACAAGATGGACTTAATTGATATTTATAAGACATTCCACCCAAAAACAACAGAATACACTTTCTTCCCAAGTGCTCATGGAACATTTTCCAGGAGAGATCATACCTTGGGTCACAAATCAAGCCTTGGTAAATTTAAGAAAATTGAAATCATGTCAAGTGTCTTTTCCAACCACAACTCTGTGAGACTAGATAACAATTACAGGAAAAGAAATCTGTAAAAAATATGAACACATGGAACTAAACAATACACTACTTAATAACCAAGAGATCACTGAAGAAATCAAAGAGGAAATCAAAAAATACCTAGAAAAAAAAAGACAATGAAAACACAATGACCCAAAACCTATGGGGTGCAGCAAAAGCAGTTCTAAGAGGGAAGCTTATAGCAATACAATCCTACCTTAACAAACAGGAAACATCTCAAATAAACAACCTATTCTTACACCTAAAGCAATTAGAGAAAGAAGAACAAAAAAAACCCCAAAGTTAGCAGAATGAAAGAAATCATAAAGATCAGATCAGAAATAAAGGAAAAAGAAATGAAGGAAACAATAGACAAGATCAATGAAACTAAAAGCTTCTTCTTTGAGAAGATAAACATAATTGATTAACCATTAGCCAGACTCATCAAGAAAAAAAGGAAGAAGACTCAAATCAATAGAATTATAAATGAAAAAGAAGTAACAACTGACACTGCAGAAATACAAAGGATCATGAGAGATTACTACAAGCAACTATACGCCAATAAAATGGACAACGTGGAAGAAATGGACGAATTCTAGGAAAGCACAACCTTCCAGGACTGAACCAGGAAGAAATAGAAAATATAAACAGACAAATCACAAGCACTGAAATTGAAACTGTGATAAAAAATCTTCCAACAAACAAAAGCCCAGGACCAGATGGCTTCACAGGTGAATTCTATCAGACATTTAGAGAAGAGCTAACACCTATCCTTCTCAAACTCTTCTAAAATATAACAGAGGGAGGAACACTCCCAAAACTCATTCTAAGAGGCCACTATCACCCTGATACCAAAACCAGACAGAGGTCACAAAGAAAGAAAACTACAGGCCAATATCAATGATGAACATACATGCAAAAATCCTCAACAAGGGCTTCCCTGGTGGCGCAGTGGTTGCGAGTCCGCCTGCCGATGCAGGGGACGCGGGTTCGTGCCCCGGTCTGGGAAGATCCCACATGCCGCGGAGCAGCTGGGCCCGTGAGCCATGGCCGCTGAGCCTGCGCATCCGGAGCCTGTGCTCCGCAACGGGAGAGGCCACAGCAGTGAGAAGCCCGCGTACCGCAAAAAACAAACAAACAAAACAACAACAACAAAATCCTCAACAAAATACTAGCACACAGTATCCAGCAGCATATTAAAAGGATCATACACCACAATCAACTGGGGTTTACCCCAGGAATGCAAGGATTCTTTAACATATGCAAATCAATCAATGTGATACACCATATTAACAAACTGAAGGATAAAAACCACATGATAATCTCAACAGATACAGAAAAAGCTTTCAACAAAATTCAACACCCATTTATGATAAAAATCTGCCCGAATGTAGTCATAGAGGGAACTTACCTCAACATAATAAAGGCCATATATGACAAACACAGAGCCAACATTGTTCTCAATGGTGAAAAACTGAAACCAAAAACTGAAACCATTTCCTCTAACATCAGGAAAAAGACAAGGTTGTCCACTCTCACTACTATTATGCAACATAGTTTTGGAAGTTTTAGCCACAGCAACCAGAAAGGAAAAAGAAATAAAAGGAATCCAAATCTGAAAAGAAGCAGTAAAACTGTCACTGTTTGCAGATGACAGGTTACTCTTCATGGAGAATCCTAAAGATGCTACCAGAAAACTACTAGAACTAATCAAAGAATTTGGTAAAGTAGCAGGATACAAAATTAATGCACAGAAATCTCTTGCAGTGCTATACACTAATGATGAAAAATTTGAAAGAGAAATTAAGGAAACACTCCCATTTACGATTGCAACAAAAAGAATAAAATACTTAGGAATAAACCTACCTAAGGAGACAAAAGACCTGTATTCAGAAAACTATAAGACACTGATGAAAGAAATTAAAGATGATGCAAACAGATGGCGAGATATACCATGTTCTTGGATTGGAAGAATCAACATTGTGAAAATGACTATATTACCCAAAGCAATCTACAGATTCAATGCAATCCCTATCAGACTACCAATGGCATTTTTCACAGAACTAGAACAAAAAATTTCACAATTTGTATGGAAACACAAGAGGCCCGAATAGCCAAAGCAAACTTGAGAAAGGAAAAAGGCACTGGAGGAATCAGCCTCCCTGACTTCAGACTATACTACAAAGCTACAGTAATCAAGACAGTATGGTTCTGGCACAAAAACAGAAATATAGATCAATGGAACAGGATAGAAAGCCCAGAGATAAACCCACACACATATGGTCACCTTATTTTTGATAAAGGAGGCAAGAATATACAATGGAGAAAAGACAGCCTCTCCAATAAGTAGTGCTGGGAAAACTGGACAGCTACATGTAAAAGAATGAAATTAGAACACTCCCTAACACCATACACAAAAATAAACTCAAAATGGATTAAAGACTTAAATGTAATGCCAGACACTATAAAACTCTTAGAGGAAAACATAGGCAGAACACTCTATGACAATTATAATTCACAGCAAGATCCTTTTTGACTCACCTCCGAGAGAAATGGAAATAAAAACAAAAGTAAACAAATGTGTCCTAATGAAACTTAAAAGTTTTTGCACAGCAAAGGAAAACATAAACAAGACGAAAAGACAACCCTCAGAATGGGAGAAAATAGTTGCAAAGGAAGGAACTTACAAAGGATTAATCTCCAAAATTTTCAAGCAGCTCATGCAGTTCAATATCAAAAAACAAGCAACCAAACTCAAAAAAGGCAGAAGACCTAAATAGACATTTCTCCAAAGAAGATATACAGATTGCCAACAAACACAGAAAAGGATGCTCAACATTACTAATCATTAGAGAAATGCAACTCAAATCTACAATGAGATATCACCTCACACCAGTCAGAATGGCCATCATAAAAAAATCAACAAATAGAGCTTCCCTGGTGGCGCAGTGGTTGAGAGTCTGCCTGCCGATGCAGGGGATGCGGGTTCGTGCCCCGGTCCGGGAGGATTCCACATGCCGTGGAGCAGCTGGGCCCATGAGCCATGGCCGCTGAGCCTGCACATCCGGAGCCTGTGCTCCGCAACGGGAGAGGCCACAGCAGTGAGAGGACCGTGTACCACAAAAAAAAAAAAAAAAAAAAAAAAAAAATCAACAAATAATAAATGCTGGTGAGGGTGTGGAGAAAAGGGAACCCTCTTGCACTGTTGGTGGGAATGTAAATTGATACAGCCACTATGGAGAACAGAATGGAGTTTCCTTATAAAACTAAAAATAGAACTACCATATGACACAGCAATCCCACTACTGGGCATATACCCTGAGAAAACCATAATTCAAAAAGAGGCATGTACCACAATGTTCATTGCAGCACTATTTACAATAGCGAGGACATGGAAGCAACCAAAGGGTCCACTGACAGATGAACTGATAAAGAAGATGTGGCACATATATACAATGGAATATTACTCAGCCATATAAAGAAACGAAATTGAGTTATTTGTAGTGAGGTGGGTGGACCTTGAGTCTTTCATACAGAGTGAAGTTAAGTCAGAAAGAGAAAAACAAATACCATATGCTAACACATATATATGGAATCTAAAAAAAAAAATGGTTCTGAAGAACCTAGGGGCAGGACAGGAATAATGATGGAGACGTAGAGAATGGACTTGAGGACACGGGGGAGGGGGAAGGGTAAGCTGGGATGAGGTGAGAGAGTGGCATATACTTATATATATTACCAAATGTAAAATAGATAGTTAGTGGGAAGCAGCCACATGGCACAGGGAGATCACCTCAGTGCTCTGTGACCACCCTGAGGGGTGGGATAGGGAGGGTGGGAAGGAGACGTAACAGGGAGGAGATATGGGGATATATGTATATGTATAGCTGATTCACTTTGTTATAAAGCAGAAAGTAACACATCATTTTAAAGCAATTATACTCCAATAAAGATGTTAAGAAAAAAAAAAAGGAGAGAATGTGGTTCATATCTAGGAACCTGTCAGGATATGGCCCAGGGCAATTACAGCATTGCTTACCTGACACATGATGTAAAAATTCTCCTCCTCTACTACAGGAATATTGCTAAAATTAGTATGCATGTAATAAAAGCTGGGATGCAGATGGAAATTGAAACAGTTTTGCTACCTTAAAAGTCAGTTATGACTTCTGCTTCTAATTATGGCATGCTAGGTACTTCTGCTGAGAACAACTGCTGAGAACAACTAAGAAAGTGTGTATTATGTCAAAGATAATCTTCAAAGCATCAAAAAGCTAAGAAGATGATGAAGAAATACTGAGGAAAAATATAGGAAAAAGCAAAAACCTGAAAATGTAAACCCAGTTTTCAAAGATTTTGTTTGCAAGATGTTTGCCAAAACCATTGCAAAGCTGAACTGCATATCTGCAACATTTGAGGGCAAGGATGACAGAAATCCAGGCCCAGAATCTCCCTGACGTATGGAAACTGATTTTATATATATAAAATATACAAGTATCCAAGGCTACAGGGATACTACAGGGCTATACCCTCAGATTAGGAGTGAATGGAAGTAAATCAACATTTGTGTATACTTTCAGCCTAGGCTCTGTCACAAGGTGTTCACAGAAACTCAAACCTCAACCTTAAATTTAGGTTGAGTGGTCCAGATTTCAGGTTCTGAAAAAAATTTTTTTTCTCTAGAGGAGGAACTGCCATTCCAGGTCTCAAATATTTACTAAAAATAATGTTTTAAATACAATTATAAACATTTAAAGACAGACAGGTACACAAAGAAACAAAACACCAGAACATAATAGGTTTGGAGGAAATATATAAATTCTAAAAAGAAAAATACAAAACCAAATTTAAAAATACAGAGAACAAGTTTAACAATATATTAAGCATAACTGAAGAAAGAATTTATGAACCTGAACTAAAGACAGATCAGAAAAAATTGTCCAGGATCCAGTTTCAAAAGAAAAAAAAGTAGCTAATACATGTGATTAAAGTCCCAGAAAATGAAAGAGAGAATGGACAGAGGCAAAATAAGAAGAAATAGTGACTAAAAATTTTACATAGCTGATGAAATATATCAAACCACAGATTCAAAAATCCCAATTATTCCTAAATACAATAAATAAGAAGAAATCTACAACTAGACACATCATACTGAAACTGTATGGAAGAAAAGAGAATAACTTAAAAGTAAAAAGTTAGGGGGAGGATGCAGAGAATTGATTATCTTCAAAGGATTCATACTTAAGGCTCAATTCTCAACAGCCACAGTGTACACCAGAAAATTGTGGAACATCATTAGTGTGCTAAAAGTAAATATTTGCAATTGTATTATCCCCAAGTAAAATATCCCACAAGCATGAATATGAAGACATTTGAAACAAAGAAAAAACAGTATTTTACCACTTTCCTTAAAGCAAGTTCTAAAAGATATACTTTAGCAGAGGGCAAAATGATTCCAGACAGGATGGTCTGAGATGCGCAAAAAATAGAAAGGTTCATTGTTATAGTATAATGTTATGTAAGTAATTTGGTGTTGTAAGCAAAAGTGAACAGATGAAAATCTGTGTAAAAAAATAATTTTTGCCCCCCCCCAAAAAATAGGAAGGAAAAGAGAGAGAGATAAATACATGGGTAAAACATAAGGAATATTGCATAAAATGATAAGAATAATGTCTTTGGAATTTTAAAAGATAGGAATCTAAAAATGTATCAAGTTAGAGCATATTAAATCAAAAAGGAGTAAATGGAATAAAAGGTTTAAAGTCATTGTAGTTTCCTGGAAGAGTATAAAGGTATTGATTAATATTAGATATTGAGGGACTTCCCTGGTCTAGTGGTTAAGACTCCACAGTTCCAATGCAGGGAGCACAAGTTCGATCCCTGGTTAGGGTACTAAGTTCCCACATGCTGCATGGTGCAGAAAAAAATTTAAAAAACAAACAACAACAAAAAATATTAGCTACTGATAAGTTAAACATATACATTCTATGGAAACCATCATAGGAATAAGAAACAATATATATAACTTCCAAAGTAGGCATGATAAAACACAATTTACCCAAATAGTTAAAAAATGAAAATAAGGGCAGAAGACCTTAATAGACATTTCTTCAAAGAAGACATACAGATGGCCAGTAGGCACGTGAAAATATGCTCAGCATCACTAATTATTAGAGAAATGCAAATCAAAACTACAGTGAGGTACCACCTCACACCGGTCAGAATGGCCATCATTAAAAAGTCTACAAATAACAAATGTTGGAGAGGGTGTAAAGAAAAGGGAACCCTCCTACACTGTTGGCGGGAATGTAAGTTGGTGCAGCCACTATGGAAAACATTATGGTATGGAGGTTCCTCAGAAAACTAAAAATAGAATTACCATATGATCCAGCAATCCCACTCCTGGGCATATACCCAGACAAAACTATAATTCAAAAAGATACATGCACCCCTGTGTTCATAGCAGCACTATTCACAATACCCAAACATGGACACAACCTAAATGTTCATTGACAGATGAATGGATAAAGAAGATGTGGTACATATACACAATGGAATACTACTCAGCCATAAAAAAGAATGAAATAACGCCATTTGCAGCAACATGGATGCAACCAGAGACTATCATACTAAGTGAAGTAAGTCAGAAAGAGAAAGACAAATACCATATGATACCACTTATATGTGGATTCTAAAATATGGCACAAATGAACCTATCTACAAAACAGACTCACAGACATAGAGAACAGACTCGTGGTTGCCAAGGGGGAGGGTGGTAGGGGAGGGAAGGACTGGGAGTGTGGGATGAGCAGATGTAAACTACATACATAGGATGGATAAACAACAAGGTCCTACTGTAGAGCACAGGGAAATATATTCAATATCCTGTGATAAACCATAATGGAAAAGAATTGTTTAAATGTCTGTATGTGTGTAACTGAGTCACTTTGCTGCACAGCAGAAATTGGCACAGATTATGGACCAGTTCTGAGAAAGAGTCAGCCAGGCAGATGGAAAGTCTCTGAGCCAAAGTGCCTGATAAAACAGTCCCACATTGAGCTGGAAAGCATCAGCTTTAGAAAGCCCCTGTGCTCAGTCACTGGCTGGGAGCAGTCCAGAGGAAGAATGGCCCTGGAGTGAATGCCATGGTAGACCTACAGGACAGCAGCTGGAGGCTGGCCAAGTATGCTCTTCCATCAGATTCTCTTGAAGGAGATGTAAGCATCACATCTTTTTTTGTGAATGCCACACCTATTTACACAATTAATATTCACCCATCTTTTACATTAAGGAATCTTTTATATAATTTGTTATTAATCTTCTCTTTTTAGCTCATGGCATTGTTTCCCCAAAATATATAATTATCATTTTCTTAAGTAAATGAAAAGTTTAGATTACACTTAAAAAAAGGAAGTGCAAATATACACAATAATCTTCCAATTTAAATTACACATACACTTTGGCCAGGAATTCCAAATAGAAAAATACACATATGTACGCAAACATACGTGCAAGTATGTTTTAAGAGAAAAAAATCAAGATGCAGAACGATATAGATTACCTTATTCCACATATGTAAAAACATTAATCTGCACAAACCTGCATGACATAAATAAAAATGAAAATGTCTGAATAGATACATACAATGCATTTGACAATGGTTGATTTCAGGGAGAAGAGGACTGGGGAGGACAGCATTCAAGATGGGGAGTGCTCTTTATGCCATGCACATCTTTGTATTTGAATTTTTTCTACTACTTGTGCAAGTTCTTAAGTATTTTTAATAGGTCTTATCACTCTGAAAACAGCACAGACAATAATATTGCTAAAGAAAATAATAGTTTAACAAAAGACAAACTAGAAAGAAAATTTTGAAAAGAAACCACAAAATAAAATAATGTTAGTAAGACCAAATTAACCACATGTCACTTATATGGTTCATATAAAACAAAACAAATAACAAAGAGATGATTAAAATGAAAATATTCCTGAACACAAACAGATAACAACACAGGACTGGCCATATTAGAGTAGAATTGCAGCATTAAATAGGCCAAAGTAGGTCATTCAAAACTGATAAGAGACAGAATTCATAAGAAAGATAAAACATTGCCAAATTCGTAATAAAGATAAACAGCTTCTACTCACATAAAGTAAAAGCTATTAGTAACATATGGAGAAATCGACAAAACACAGGTGCATTGAAAATCTCAAAAAGTATTTTTTAGATCAAGTGAAAGAACTATGCCACCGAAGAATGGAATAACAGAACAATATAACAGCTATACCTATTATTAACTGAGCACTTACCATTCATCATAGTCTCTTATTAAATCCCCAGAACACCCACATTACATACAAAACTCTGAGACTTCAAGAAGTTAAGATACTTATGAAAACAAACTTAAGATACTTAAGAAAAACTTATGGTTACCAAAGAGGAAAGTGGAGAGAGATAAATTGGAAATTTGGAATTAACAGATATATACTACTATATATAAAATATTATAGATAAACAACAAGGACCTACTGTATAGCATAGGGAACTATATTCAATATCTTGTAATAACCTATAATGGAAAAGAATCTGGAAAAGAAAACACATACATATATATATGTATAACTGAATCACTTAGCTGTACACCTGAAACATGGTAAATCAACTATGCTTCAATAAAAAAATAAAAATTTTTAAAAAGAAGAAGTTAAGATACTAATACAAGGGTATCCAGAAAACAAGTGGGATTCAAATCCAATACTGTCTGATTCCAAACCTGCATACCGCTTAGTGCGGCTACAATATAAAAGTCACTGCAGGGCTTCCCTGGTGGCGCAGTGGTTGGGAGTCTGCCTGCCAATGCAGGGGACGCGGGTTCGTGCCCCGGTCTGGGAGGATCCCACGTGCCGTGGAGCGGCTGGGCCCGTGAGCCATGGCCGCTGAGCCTGCACGTCTGGAGCCTGTGCTCTGCAGTGGGAGAGACCACAGCAGTGAGAGGCCCGCGTACCACCAAAAAAAAAAGTCACTGCATATAATAGCATTGAATTAGTATTGTAGATACTATTGGGATATCTAGTAAACCACAAAGCAAATATCAATAAATTTCAAGAAACCGTTACTCTAAAGAACATATTTTCTTATGTTAATAAGGATAAACAATAAAAATTAAACAAAATAATTTCAACAAGTTAAAAAAACACTTTCCCATATAAGTTGTGTATCAAAAAGATAAAGAAAACTGCAATAGAAATTATTTAGAAAATAAATGAACACACCATAAATAAAAATGTATAAAATAAGGTCAAAATACTTATATTTGTTAAAAATATGAAAGGTAAAAAAATTAAATTTTCAACAAGAAATTAGGAAAATGCCCAAATAGAGATGTCAACCTTCTGTGGAAGCAGGAAACCAATAACCAAAACATTTTCAAATAGAGAAGCAACAAAAACTGAGGGGCAAAAATTGAATTTATAACTAATCCAAAAGTTTTTTGGTCAAATATGGTAGGTTGGACTCATTTGTTTTTCTGGATGACTGGTCATGATATCTAATAGCTAGGGAATCATACACCATAAACCTTGCTAAAAATATTAAAGAGATGGTTTTATACTATGTGGGTATAGTCATTTGACAAGTAGAGAATAAGGTACTTGTAATTGAAAATAAATGAGAAAAGACCAAAAAAAAAATACTAAACTAATTTCTAGAAAATTCATTCTAGGGAAGCAAAAACTTCCCCAAATATCATTAGAAATGGGAAAGAAAACAATGCAACTTTAGAAATGGAGATTAAAACTAAAGAGAGAATATATACAAACTCTGCATATAAGCTTATAAATTTCAATTAAATAGATGGCTTTCTGTAAGAATATGTTACCAACTGACTTCAGAAAAAATATTAGGGCTTCCCTGGTGGCGCAGTGGTTGAGAGTCTGCCTGCCGATACAGGGGACACGGGTTTGTGCCCCGGTCCGGGAAGATCCCACATGCCGTGGAGCGGCTAGGCCCGTAAGCCATGGCCACTGAGCCTGTGTGTCCAGAGCCTGTGCTCCACAACGGGAGAGGCCGCAACAGTGAGAGGCCCGTGTACCGCAAAAAAAAGAAAAAAAAAAAAAAAAAAAATTAAACATGAATAACCCAAGAATTAGAAAATAAAGTTTTAATTGTCAAAAAATTACCTTCCCAAACAGTTCAAATGTTTCTAGACAGTGAATTCTTCCACATTTTCAAGGTTATTCCTATGCTATTTTAATTCCAGAATATTAAAAAAGAAGAAATGCTACCCAATTAACTTTTTTTTTTTTTTTGCTTATGATGACCATTTTAATCACAAGGTGTTAATGTATACATTAACATAAACTTCAGATGTCATAGAAACAGTTCCACAAAATTCAGAAAAACACGGTATCAGTGAACCCGGAGCAAGCATTTTGGAGACTTCAACGCACTGGATGGAATTCTTCAAGAATTTCACCATAAGTTTTCTTATCTTTTTCAGGAAAATCCTCTGGATGTGACTTTACATATGCAAACATATCATGGTCCCTCAGAGCATACATACAGTCTTGACGTTTTAAAAGATAATATCCGACAAAAATAACGGAAGTAACATATAGAAGCTGGCGATGCAAACCGGCCGACACCACCGGCCGGCGCCGGATCGCGTTATCAATCAGGCTGGAGCAGTAACCCAAGAAGCCGACGTAGACGAGCCACGGGTCGGTTAGCTTGGGCGGCGGCAGGCTCCGGGCCTCATTCGGCAGGAACTGTAAGGGTACTTGGCCCGGCTGGCTGTTCATCATGGTGAGGCCGTTCCCACTTGAGGCCTGGCCTCTGACCTCCAACTACAAAGAAAATCACCAAGACTACGGCCGGGGCCCAAGCCACGAGATTTCACCTCTGAGCGTGGGGCTGAAGGGCATGGCGCGAGGCGGTGCGGCACCCAAAACACTCCCAATTAACTTTATAAAGCAAGAATGACCTTGATAACAGAGTCCACCAAAAAAAATACACTAAATACATATTTCACTCATGAGTATATATTTTAAAAATACAATAAAATATTGCCTAACAGAATTCAATACAATATTTTAAAATAATACATCATAATCAAGTAATGCAAGGAATGTAAAGATGTTTCAATATCAACAATGATGTTGATGACCATTTCAAACAAGGGCATATATGGACAGAATTTCTTTGATTTGATCTTATCTCTGAATTTATTATGCTAATACCCTGGTATGCTTTCCCCATGATTAACTTTTTTGTCTTATTCTTTTCTGATATATGTGTTATCAGTAAGCTATCTAGGATCCTATGCAAATAAACTAATTCTAAATACCATTAAAAATGTATGCACCATGATGTTCATCACAGAATTATTTTAAGAGGAAAATATAAGTAGGAAGAAGAAAAGGGGGGAAGGAGAAAAAAAGAAGAGGAGGAGGAAGAAAAAGAATTTTTAACAATGAAAGAAAATGGACAAGAAAGTGGGCAGTGATTGTCTTGAGGGAGAAAAATAAGAGATGATTTTGGTTTTCTTCTCTTCATTTTTCTAATTTTTAAAATACACTGTAAAACATAAAATGAGAGCAAGCAAACACTTTAAGGGAAGAAGAAAATAGATTAATAATTGTATTGGGTAGTTTTAAACTTTCTTAAACATTAACTAAAAATGCACTTTTAAAAGCAAATGAAAATATCATAAAGATCTTCTAAACAACCCAAGAAGCTTTATATCTTGTCAGTCAAATAAATGATTCATTCAGAAAGAAAAGAGAATATTCTTTTTGACTGGGTAAATTAACATGGATAAGTACAACTTTTTTTTTAGAAATATACGTATAAGTGTATGTGCATAAGTGTACATATAGTTAGGGGTTATGTGTGCATATATGTATACACATATAACACATACATATAAAAATTATTTATTTTATATGTATAATTTCTATAGTGCCATCCAATCATTCAATTATGGCAATCTTTACCAACAATTTACATAACAACTGTCTGGTAAAATTTAATGTCATAGTCAATTTTACAGTCTAATTATTAAATAACAATAGAGAAAAGTCATTCAGTATTTTACCTCATATTTTGGATATATGGTTTCCTTTATGACAGATACTGGAACAGAGAATTTGGGTGAAGTTAGATTCCAGAACAACTTGGTAAATCCTGGATAAGCAGACACCTTTGAAAATAACATAAAAGGCTATTAGAAACTAACAAATGGTCCGTAGGGTAAATACCCAAGCTCCTATCAAAATTAGTTCTAGCTGCTGAGAAAATGAGGTGATTGGTTCCACAGGGTCTGCAAATCTGGGAAAGACAATTTATCATACCCATCAGATTAGCAAAAATATAGTCAGGAATTTCAAGTGATGCCAAGGATGTGGGAAATGAGTAGAACCACACTAGAGGCAAACTGGCCATTTCTAGTAAAATAGAAAATGTACATGCCACATAATCCAATAATTTCACTTCCAGCTATATATTCTAAGGAAATTCTTCCATGTATTCATGAAGAGATACATACAAGGATGTTGATACAGTATATGAAATAGCAAAAAACAAAGCCCAATTTAAATGTCAATTAATAGAGAAACAGATGAATAAAATGTGGTGTATTCATATAAGTAAACACTGTAAAGCCATTCCAGCACAAAAATTACAAACCATAGATGGATCTTAGAAGCATAGTATTAACAGTAAAATAAGTAACTTTTAGAAAGATACATACAAACTGGTGTCATTTATATAAATGTACCTAGAACACACAGAACTATAGTATTTATTGTTTAGGGTCATAAGTACATCTAATAAAGTATAAAATCATGGACTGGAAAAAAAAACATAATTGTAACAATAGCTGTCCCTGCATAAAAAGGAAGAGAAATGGAATTTGGAAGAAGTACAAGGGGACTTAATTTGTCTTTAAAATGTCTTTTAAAAAATCTAGAACAAGTATAACAAAATATTACTTACAAATTTTTGATAATATGTACCCATGTGTTTGTTAGTTTGGTTTCTGTATTTATTTGTTTCTTTAAACTTTTTCAAATAAACTTTAATCAGGCATAGAGGAATTTTTAGGGAGGTGAAACTATCTGGCATGATACTAGAATTGTGGCTAAATGACAATCATTTCTCAAAGTCGTTGAACTTTACAGCACAAAGAGTGACACAATGTATGCAAATTTTTAAAAAATCATTTAGGAGGTCAAGAGGAATCCCACGATAGTAACCTTGGAAATGAGTAGGGTATATAAGACTAAAGGCAAAAGAAACTGTATATAGCACTACATTTTAGTTGATAGAGTTGTTTCCCACAGGAATATGGGTTAATAATTCCGATACTTCTATACTGGAATTGAACAATTAAGTAAATGGATGGAGGATGGTAGGAGCCAGGTTTGTCACTCACTATAGGGAGTTTAAAGATAAGCAAGGGACTTCCGGGGAAGATGGCGGAAGAGTAAGACACGGAGATCACCTTCCTCCCCACAGATACACCAGAAATACACCTACACGTGGAACAACTCCTACAGAACACCTACTGTACGCTGGCAGAAGACCTCAGACCTCCCAAAAGGCAAGAAATTCCCCACGTAGCTGGGTAGGGCAAAGCGGAGAGACTCCCGCACAGAGGATCAGTGCCAACTGGCACTCACCAGCCCGAGAGGCTTGTCTGCTCGCCCGCCGGGGCGGGCGGCGCTGGAAGCTGAGGCTCGGGCTTCAGTCGGAGCGCAGCGAGAGGACTGGGGTTGGCGGCGTGAACACACCCTGAAGGGGCTAATGCGCCACAGCTAGCCGGGAGGGAGCCCGGGAAAAAGTTTGGACCTGCCGAAGAGGCAAGAGACTTTTTCTTCCCTCTTGGTTTCCTGGTGCGCGAGGAGAGGGGATTAAGAGCGCTGCTTAAAGGAGCTCCAATGACGGGCGGGAGCCACGGCTGAAAGCGCGGACCCCAGAGACGGGCGTGGGACGCTGGGGCTGCTGCCGCCGCCGCGAGGCCAGTGTGCGAGCACAGGTCACTGTCCACACCCCCCTTCCGGGGAGGCTGTGCAGCCCGTCACTGCCAGGGTCCCGGGATCCAGGGACGGCTTCCCTGGGAGAACACACGGCGCGCATCGGGCTGGTGCAACGTCACGCCGGCCTCTGCCGCTGCAGGCTCCACCCGCACTCCATGCCCCACGCTGACCCCCAGCCTGAGTGAGCCGGAGTCCCCGAAGCGGCTGCTCCTTTAACCCTGTCCTGTCTGAGCGAAGAACAGATGTCCTCCGGCGACCTACACGCAGAGGTGGGGCCAAATCCAAAGCTGAGACCCGGGAGCTGTGAGAACAAAGAAGAGAAAGGGAAATCTCTTCCAGCAGCCTCAGAAGCAGCAGATTAAAGCTCCACAATCAACTTGATGTACCCTGCATCTGTGGAATACATGAATAGACAACGAATCATCCCAAATTGAGGAGCCAGGAGTCAGTGCTGTGCCTCTGAGGTGGGAGAACCAAGTTCAGGACACTGGTCCACAAGAGACCTCCCAGCTCCACATAATATCAAACGGCGAAAATCTTCCAGAGATCTCCATCTCAACACCAACACCCAGCTTCACTCAACGACCAGCAAGCTAGAGTGCTGGACACCCTATGCCAAACAACTAGCAAGACAGGAACACAACGCCACCCATTAGCAGAGAGGCTGCTTAAAATCATAAAAAGTCCACAGACACCCCAAAATACACCACCAGACGTGGACCTGTCCACCAGAAAGACAAGATCCAGCCTCATCCACCAGAACACAGGCACGAGTCCCCTCCACCAGGAAGCCTACACAACCCAGTGAACCAACCTTAGCCACTGGGGACAGACACCAAAAACAACGGGAACTACGAACCTGCAGCCTGCAAAAAGGAGACCCCAAACACAGTAAGATAAGCAAAATGAGAAGACAGAAAAACACACAGCAGGAGAAGGAGCAAGATAAAAACCCACCAGACCTAACAAATGAAGAGGAAATAGGCAGTCTACCTGAAAAAGAATTCAGAATAATGATAGTAAAGATGATCCAAGATTCTATTTCCGAGATCCAAAATCTTGGAAATAGACTAGACAAAATGCAAGAAATAGTTAACAAGGACCTGGAAGAACTAAAGATGAATCAATCATCGATTAAAAACACAATAAATGAAATGAAAAATACTCTAGATGGGATCAATAGCAGAATAACTGAGGCAGAAGAACGGATAAGTGACGTGGAAGATACAATAGTGGAAATAACTGATGCAGAGCAAAATAAAGTAAAAAGAATGAAAAGAACAGAGGACAGTCTCAGAGACCTCTGGGACAACATTAAACGTACCAACATTCGAATTATAGGGGTTCCAGAAGAAGAAGAGAAAAAGAAAGGGACTGAGAAAATATTTGAAGAGATTATAGTTGAAAACTTCCCTAATATGGGAAAGGAAATAGTTAATCAAGTCCAGGAGGCACAGAGAGTCCCATACAGGATAAATCCAAGGAGAAATATGCCAAGACACATATTAATCAAACTGTCAAAAATTAAACACAAAGAAATCATATTAAAAGCAGCAAGGGAAAAACAACAAATAACACACAGGGAATCCCCATCAGGTTAACAGCTGTTCTCGCAGCAGAAACTCTGCAAGCCGGAAGAGAGTGGCAGGACATAATTAAAGTGATGAAGGAGAAAAACCTGCAACCAAGACTACTCTACCCAGCAAGGATCTCATTCAGATTTGATGGAGAAATTAAAAACTTTACAGACAAGCAAAAGCTGAGAGAGTTCAGCACCACCAAACCAGCTTTACAACAAATGCTAAAGGAACTTCTCTAGGCCAGAAACACAACAGAAGGAATATACCTACAATAACAAACCCAAAGCAATTAAGGAAATGGGAATAGGAACATACATATCAATAATTACCTTAAATGTAAATGGACTAAATGCTCCCACCAAAAGACACAGATTGGATGAATGGATACAAAAACAAGACCCATATATATACTGTCTACAAGAGACCCACTTCAGACCTAGAGACACATACAGACTGAAAGTAAGGGGATTGAAAAAGATATTCCATGCAAATGGAAACCAAAAGAAAGCTGGAGTAGCAATTCTCATATCAGACAAAATAGACTTTAAAATAAAGACTACTAGAAGAGACAAAGAAGGACACTACATAATGATCAAGGGATCGATCCAAGACGAAGATATAACAATTGTAAGTATTTATGCACCCAACATAGGAGCACCTCAATACATAAGGCACATACTAACAGCCATAAAAGGGGAAATTGACAGTAACACACTCATAGTAGGGGACTTTAACACCCCACTTTCACCAATGGACAGATCATCCAAAATGAAAATAAATAAGGAAACACAAGCTTTAAATGATACATTAAACAAGATGGACTTAAGTGATATTTATAGGACATTCCATCCAAAAACAACAGAATACACATTTTTCTCAAGTGCTCATGGAACATTCTCCAAGATAGATCATATCTTGGGTCACAAATCAAGCCTTGGTAAATTTCAGAAAATTGAAATTGTATCAAGTATCTTTTCCGACCACAATGCTATGAGACTAGACATCAATTACAGGAAAAGATCTGTAAAAAAATACAAACACATGGAGGCTAAACAATACACTACTCAATAACAAAGTGATCACTGAAGAAATCACAGAGGAAATAAAAAAATACCCAGAAACAAATGACAATGGAGACATGACGACCCAAAACCTATGGGACGCAGCAAAAGCAGTTCTAAGAGGGAAGTTTATAGCAATACAATCCCACCTTAAGAAACAGGAAACATCTCGAATAAACAACCTGACCCTGCACCTAAAGCAATTAGAGAAAGAAGAACAAAAAAACCCCAAAGTTAGCAGAAGGAAAGAAATCATAAAGATCAGATCAGAAATAAATGAAAAAGAAATGAAGGAAACGATAGCAAAGTAAAACTAAAAGCTGGTTCTTTGAGAAGATAAACAAAATTGATAAACCGTTAGCCAGACTCATCAAGAAAAAAAGGGAGAAGACCTAAATCAATAGAATTAGAAATGAAAAAGGATAAGTAACAACTGACACTGCAGAAATACAAAAGATCATGAGAGATTACTACAAGAAACTCTACACCAATAAAATGGACAACCTGGAAGAAATGGACAAATTCTTAGAAATGCACAACCTGCCAAGACTGAATCAGGAAGAAATAGAAAATATGAATAGACCAATCACAAGCTCTGAAATTGAAACTGTGATTAAAAATCTTCCAACAAACAAAAGCCCAGGACCAGATGGCTTCACAGGCGAATTCTATCAAGCATTTAGAGAAGAGCTAACACCTATCCTTCTCAAACTCTTCCAAAATATAGCAGAGGGAGGAGCACTCCCAAACTCATTCTACGAGGCAATGATCACCTTGATACCAAAACCAGGCAAGGATGTCACAAAGAAAGAAAACTACAGGCCAATATCACTGATGAACATAGATGCAAAAATCCTCAACAAAATACTAGCAAACAGAATCCAACAGCACATTAAAAGGATCATACACCATGATCAAGTAGGATTTATCCTAGGAATGCAAGATTTCTTCAATATACGCAAATCAATCAATGTGATACACCATATAAAAAAATTGAAGGAGAAAAACCATATGATCATCTCAATAGATGCAGAGAAAGCTTTCGACAAAATTCAACACCCATTTATGATAAAAAACCCTGCAGGAAGTAGGCATAGAGGGAAGTTTCCTCAACATAATAAAGGCCATATATGACAAACCCACAGCCAACATCGTCCTCAATGGTGAAAAACTGAAACCATTTCCACTAAGATCAGGAACAAGACAAGGCTGCCCACTCTCAGCACTCTTATTCAACATAGTTTTGGAAGTTTTAGCCACAGCAATCAGAGAAGAAAAGGAAATAAAAGGAATCCAAATTGGAAAAGAAGAAGTAAAGCTGTCACTGTTTGCAGATGACATGATACTCTACATAGAGAATCCTAAAGATGCTACCAGAAAACTACTAGAGCTAATCAATGAATTTGGTAAAGTAGCGGGATACAAAATTAATGCACAGAAATCTCTGGCATTCCTATACACTAATGATGAAAAATCTGAAAGTGAAATCAAGAAAACACACCCATTTACCATTGCAACAAAAAGAATAAAGTATCTAGGAATAAACCTACCTAAGGAGACCAAAGACCTGTATGCAGAAAATTATAAGACACTGATGAAAGAAATTAAAGATGATACAAATAGATGGAGAGACATACCATGTTCCTGGATTGGAAGAATCTATATTGTGAAAATGACTCTACTAGCCAAAGCAATCTACAGATTCAATGCAATCCCTATCAAACTACCACTGGCATTTTTCACAGAAGTAGAACAAAAAATTTCAAAATTTGTTTGGAAAAACAAAAGATCCCGAAGAGCCAAAGCAATCTTGAGAATGAAAAACGGAGCTGGAGGAATCAGGCTCCCTGACTTCAGACTATACTACAAAGCTACAGTAATCATACAGTGTTGTACTGGCACAAAAACAGAAAGATAGATCAATGGAACAGGATAGAAAGCCCAGAGATAAACCCATGCACATATGGTCACCTTATCTTTGATAAAGGAGGCAGGAATGTACAGTGGAGAAAGGACAGCCTCTTCAATAAGTGATGCTGGGAAAACTGGACAGGGACATGTAAAAGTATGAGATTAGATCATTTCCTAACACCATACACAAAAATAAGCTCAAAATGGATTAAAGACCTAAACGTAAGGCCAGACACTATCAAACTCTTAGAGGAAAACATAGGTAGAACACTCTATGACATAAATCACAGCAAGATCCTTTTTGACCCACCTCCTAGAGAAATGGAAATAAAGACAAAGATAAACAAATGGGACCTAATGAAACTTCAAAGCTTTTGCACAGCAAAGGAAACCATAAACAAGACCAAAAGACAACCCTCAGAATGGGAGAAAATATTTGCAAATGAAGCAACTGACAAAGGATTAATCTCCAAAATTTATAAGCAGCTCATGCAGCTCAATATCCAAAAAAACAAACAACCCAATCCAAAAATGGGCAGAGGACTTAAATTGGCATTTCTCCAAAGAAGATATACAGACTGCCAACAAACACATGAAAGAATGCTCAACATCATTAATCATTAGAGAAATGCAAATCAAAAGTACAATGAGATATCATCTCACACCAGTCAGAATGGCCATCATCAAGAAATCTAGAAACAGTAAATGCTGGAGAGGGTGTGGAGAAAAGGGAACACTCTTGCACTGATGGTGGGAATGTGAATTGGTACAGCCACTATGGAGAACAGTATGGAGGTTCCTTAAAAAACTAAAAATAGAACTACCATATGACCCAGCAATCCCACTACTAGGCATATACCCTGAGAAAACCATAATTCAAAAAGAGACATGTGGGGCTTCCCTGGTGGCACAGTGGTTGAGAGTCCGCCTGCCGATGCTGGGGACATGGGTTCGTGCCCCGGTCTGGGAAGATCCCACATGCCGCGGAGCGGCTGAGCCCGTGAGCCATGACTGCTGAGCCTGCACGTCCGGAGCCTGTGCTCCACAGCGGGAGAGGCCACAGCAGTGAGAGGCCTGCGTACCGCAAAAAAAAAAAAAAAAAAAAAAAAGAGACATGTACCAAAATGTTCACTGCAGCTCTATTCACAATAGCCCAGAGATGGAAACAACCTAAGTGTCCATCATCGGATGAATGGATAAAGAAGATGTGGCACATATATACAATGGAATATTACTCAGTCATAAAAAGAAACGAAACTGAGCTATTTGTAATGAGGTGGATAGACCTAGAGTCTGTCATACAGAGTGAAGTAAGTCAGAAAGAGAAAGACAAATACCTTATGCTAACTCATATATATGGAATTTAAGAAAAAAATGTCATGAAGAACCTAGGGGTAAAACAGGAATAAAGACACAGACCTACTTGAGAATGGACTTGAGGATATGGGGAGGGGGAAGGGTAAGCTGTGACAAAGTGAAAGAGAGGCATGGACATATATACAGTACCAAACGTAAGGTAGATAGATAGTGGGAAGCAGCCGCATAGCACAGGGAGATCAGCTCGGTGCTTTGTGACCACCTGGAGGGGTGGGATAGGGAGGGTGGGAGGGAGGGAGATGCAAGAAGGAAGGGATGGGGGAACAGATGTATATGTATGACTGATTCACTTTGTTATAAACCAGAAACTGATAAAAAAAAAAGATAAGCAAGGGAGGAGGTTAGAATGATACATGTGGTCATGAATTAGAGTTGTAGACATCAGTATGAACTCATGCTTAGCTTAAGTCAGACAAAGATGGTTACATATACGATGATCCAAAACCTGCAGGATGTGGCAAAAGCAGTTCTAAGAGGGAAGTTTATAGCTATACATGCCTACCTCAAGAAACAAGAAAAATCTCAAATATACAATCTAACCTTACACCTAAAGGAACTAGAGAAAGAAGAACAAACAAAACCCAAAGTTAGCAGAAAGAAAGAAATCATGAAGATCAGAGCAGAAATAAATGAAATAGAAACAAAGAAAACAATAGCAAAGATCAATAAAACTAAAAGCTGGTTCTCTGAGAAGATAAACAAAATTGATAAACCATTAGCCAGACTCATCAAGAAAAAGAGGGGGCTTCCCTGGTGGCGCAGTGGTTGAGAATCTGCCTGCCAATGCAGGGGACACAGGTTTGAACCCTGGTCTGGGAAGATCCCACATGCCACGGAGTAACTAGGCCCGTGAGCCACAACTACTAAGCCTGCGCGTCTGGAACTTGTGCTCTGCAACAAGAGAGGCCGTGACAGTAAGAGGCCCGCGCACCGCGATGAAGAGTGGCCCCCGCTCGCCGCAACTAGAGAAAGCCCTCGCACAGAAGCGAAGACCCAACACAGCCAAAAATAAATAAATTAATTAAATTAAATTTAAATTTAAAAAATTTTTTAAAAATTAAAAAAAAAGAAAAAGAGGGAGAGGACTCAAAATCAATAAAATTAGGAATGAAAAAGGAGAAGTTACAACAGACACCACAGAAATACAAAGCATCCTAAGAGACTACTACAAGCAACTCTATGCCAACAAAATGGAAAACCTGGAAGAAATGGACAAATTCTTAGAAAGGTATACCCTTCCAAGGCCAAACCAGGAAGAAATAGAAAATATGAACAGACCAATCACAAGTAATGAAATTCAAACTGTGATAAAAATCTTCCAACAAACAAGAGTCCAAGTCCCGATAGCTTTACAGGTGAATTCTATCAAATATTTAGAGAAGAGCTAACACCCATCCTTCTCAAACTCTTCCAAAAAATTTCAGAGGAAGGAACACTCCCAAACTCATTCTATGAGGCCACCATCACCCTGATACCAAAACCAAACAAAGACACTACAAGAAAAGAAAATTACAGACCAATATCACTGATGAAAATAGATGCAAAAATCCTCAACAAAATACTAGCAAACAGAATCCAACAACACATTAAAAGGATCATACAACATGATCAAGTGGGGTTTATCCCAGGATGAAAGGATTCTTCAATATATGCAAATCAATCAATGTGATACACCATATTAACAAATTGAAGAATAAAAACCATATGATAATCTCAATAGATGCAGAAAAAGCTTTTGACAAAATTCAACACCCATTTATGATAAAAACTCTCCAGAAAGTGGGCATAGAGGGAACCTACCTCAATATAATAAAGGCTATATATGACAAACCCACAGCAAACATCATACTCAACAGTGAAAAACTGAAAGCATTTCCTCTAAGATCAGAAACAAGACAAGGATGTCCACTCTCACCACTATTATTCAACATAGTTTTGGAAGTCCTAGCCACGGCAATCAGAGAAGAAAAAGAAATAAAAGGAATACAAACTGGAAAAGAAGAAGTAAAACTGTCACTGTTTGCAGATGACATGATACTATACATAGAGAATCCTAAAAATGCCACCAGAAAACTTCTAGAGCTAATCAATGAATTTGGTAAAGTTGCAGGATACAACATTAAAACATAGAAATCTCTTGCATTCCTATACACTAGTCATGAAAAATCTGAAAGAGAAATTATGGAAACACCCCCATTTACCATTGCAACAAAAAGAATAAAATACCTAGGAATAAATCTACCTAGGGAGACAAAAACCTGTATGCAGAAAACTATAAGACACTGATGAAAGAAATTGAAGATGATACCAACAGATGGAGAGATATACCATGTTTTTGGATTGGAAGAATCAACATTGTGAAAATGACTATATTACCCAAAGCAATCTACAGATTCAATGCAATCCCTATCAAATTACCAATGGCATTTTTTATGGAACTAGAACAAAAAAATCTTAAGATTTGTATGGAGACACAAAAGACCCCAAATAGCCAAAGCAGTCTTGAGGGAAAAAACGGACCTGGAGGAATCAGACTCCCGGACTTCAGACTATACTACAAAGCTACAGTAATCAAGACAATATGGTACTGGCACAAAAATAGAAACACAGATCAATGGAACAAGATAGAAAGCCCAGAGATAAACCCATGCACCTATGGTCAACTAATCTATGACAAAGGAGGCAAAGATATAAAATGGAGACAAGACAGTCTCTTCAATAAGTGGTGCTGGGAAAACTGGACAGCTACATGTAAAAGACTGAAATTAGAACACTCACTAACACCATACACAAAAATAAACTCAAAATGGATTTGAGACCTAAATGTAAGACCAGAAACTATAAAACTCTTAGAGGAAAACATAGGAAGAACACACTTTGACGTAAATCACAGCAAGATCTTTTTTGATGCATCTCCTAGAGTTATGGAAATAAAAACAAAAATAAATGGGACCTAATGAAACTTAAAAGTTTTTGCACAGCAAAGGAAAATATAAACAAGATGAAAAGACAACCCTCAGAATGGGATAAAATATTTGCAAACAAATCAATGGACAAAGGATTGATCTCCAAAATATATAAACAGCTCATGAAGCTCAATATTAAAGAGACAAACAACCCAATCCAAAAATGGGCAGAAAACCTAAATAGACATTTCTGCAAAGAAGACATACAGATGGCCAAGAAGCACATGAAAAGCTGCTCAACATCACTAATTATTAGAGAAATGCAAATCAAAACTACAATGAGGTATCACCTCACATCAGTTAGAATGGGCATCATCAGAAAATCTACAAACAACAAATGCTGGAGAGGGTGTGGAGAAAAGGGAACCCTCTTGCACTCTTGGTGGGAATGTAAATTGATACAGCCACTATGGAGAATAGTATGGAGGTTCCTTAAAAAGCTAAAAATAGAACTACCATATGATCCAGCAATCCCACTACTGGGCATATACCCAGAGAAAACCATAATTCGAAAAGACACATGCACCCCAATGTTCATTGCAGCACTATTTATAATAGCCAGGTCATGGAAGCAACCTAAATGCCCATCGACAGACAGATGGATAAAGAAGTTGTGGTACATATATACAATGGAATATTACTCGGTCATTAAAAAGGAACGAAATTGAGTCATTTGTTGAGACATGGATGGATCTAGAGACTGTCATACAGAGTGAAGTAAGTCAGAAAGAGAAAAAGAAATATCATATATTAATGCATGTATGTGGAACCTAGAAAAATGGTACAGATGAACTGGTTTGTAGGGCAGAAGTTGATACACAGATGTAGAGAACAAATGTATGGACACCAAGGGGGGAAAGTGGCGAGGGGGTGGGGATGGTGGTGTGCTGAATTGGGCGATTGGGATTGACATGTATACACTGATGTGTATAAAACTGATGAATAATAAGAACCTGCTGTATAAAAAAATATATAAAATAAAATTCAAAAATTAAAAAAAGATGGTAACATATAGAAATATTATGTATATTTATTATATTTATTATGTGTATTATAATATATGTATTTACAGGAAGGAGTTAGTATACAGACATATATTTGTGTGAGGTGAGAAGGCCTAGAAGCAACAAAGTCCCAGCAGTAACAAGCACATCCAATGCTGTGATCTTAGTTTCTAATTACATTCTCCAATAAAGAGAACTGAGGCTCCCTGTAGAAATGGCTGACTCTATGGACTGGGGCAGGAAATATGCAAAATGAACTTGGAGCATCTGTACTACTAGTAATTAAGTGTTAAAAGAAAATCCCACAGTGATGGTGTCTGTCAAAGGGACATAGGAGACAACTGAAGGAGCTCTCAATGACCAAAGCTCAAACAATTTTAGCAAAATAATAATAATAATAATAAAGTAGTATTGTAATATAACTCAAAGTATAGCATAAACATCCATGGGTCATACTGATATAAGTAAATGATTGAATAAATAAATAAATGGGAAGAATAGACAAACATCCTGTCCAGATGAATTCAACTTAATCTTTGTAGATACTCTGCTCTGAAGGAGGTGGAGCATAGCTCCACATTCCTTAAGTGTGGGCTGCACATAGTGACTTCTTTCCAGAGTACAGAACAGAAAGGAGGCAAAAAGAGAAACTTGACAATGAAGAAAACCTGGCAGACACTACCTCAGCCAGGTGATTAAAGTTAACATCAACAATGATAAGTCATATTGATAATATGTACTCTCAATACGATATGATGAAAATGGCACCTTACCTCAGTGGTCTTCGTCCCAAAATCACACAACACAGTCAAATCAAAAACACATCAGTCAATCCCGATTAGGGACAGTCTACAAAATACCTGACCAGTACTCTCCCAAACTGTCAAGGTCAACAAAAACAAGGAAAGTCTCAGAAACTGTCACAGCCAAGAGAAGCCTAAGGAGACATAACAACTAAATGTAATGTGGTATCCTGGAGGGAATCCTGGAACAGAAAATGGACATTACATTAAAACTTAGGAAATCTGAATGCAGTATGGACCTTAGTTAATAATAACATATAAATATCAGTTCACTGATTTTAACAAATCTACCATACTGCTCTAAGATGTATTGGTAGTTTCTTAGGGCTACTGTAGCAAATACAATTCGGTGGCTTAAAACAACAGAAATTTATTCCCTCAGAGTTCTGGAAACAAGAAGTCCATCAAGGTGTCAAGAGGGCTATGCTCCCTCTGAATGCTATAGAGAATTCTTCTGTGCCTCTTCCTAGCTTCTAGTGGCTGCCAGCAACCCTTGGCATTCCTTGGCTTGCAGCGGCATCATTCCAATTTGCTTCCATCAGCTCAAGGCATTCTTCCCTGTGTGTCTGTGTGTTCACAGAGCATTCTCTTCTTATAAGGACACCAGTCATATTGGATTTAGGGCTTACCCTTGGGTTTAGTGCTAACCCTAAATCCAAGGTGATCTCATTCCAAGATTCTTAATTACATCTGCAAAGACCCTATTTCCAAATAAGGTCACATTCACAGGTACCATGGGTTAGGACTTGGATATATCTTTTGGGGGCCACTATTAACCCACCATTATCATGTTAATAATAGGGGAAAAAAAATAATAGGGGAAACAGAGTGTGGGAAATCTCCACACTGTCTTTGTAATTTTTCTGGAAATCTAAGACTACTCTAAAAAATAAAGTTTACTATCAATAAAATAATAATAATAAAACAAACAGTAAAAGAATTTTAAAAAATAGCTGGAAGTGAAAAACTTAATCAGGCATTCATGACAAGATTTGAAGAAAATGTGGCAAGATTTTTAAAAATAATAGCTATTTGAATCCATGGTATTATTGGTAATTATGTTTTCCTTAACTTTCATTGACTTTGAATAATATTTAATTGGACCAAGCACTTTCCCCAACAAGATTTGTCTTTCACCAGAAAAAAATGAGTGCAAATGATTTTAAAGCATCAACTTACAAGCATTACTCTAGCATTAACTATGAACCCTTAAGAGTAACCATCTCCTGGAGCATGGTTGCTATACAGACTTCTGACAGTAATATCCAAAGACCCAAACACAGTAAATAAAGATTCACAATTATAAGGTGATACTGAGTCTTCAGCACTTCTATTTCTAGTCAACTATTCTTTGATCACATTTCCTCTCTACCAACAGAGTATTTATTTAGAGAAATGTAGATTTTGCAGTTGCCACGTTAATTTGTCCACCACAGAAATTCAAAATTGTTTCCGTCTCACTCATCCTCTATTTGGTGGGCACACTGCATCACTTTATGCTGTATAGACCTAGAGTCAGGAATTCCTTGACAAAAGATGAATAAACTCTTCCAAAATCAGCTGACAATTCTTTTTCCAAAGATCACCTAGAAATTAAGATTTCAGATATTCAAATGATATGTCACATACAATATGGTAAATCTTCCCTTGTAGTAGGTAGACTTTCAGCAGCTTAAGCATCCAGAATAAACTTATTCCCCTAGAAGAAAGCAGTATACAAGCCTCTAAGTGGGAAGAGAGGAAAATCTATCACTAAACAGCACAATTTTGCTCTCAAGGAAAAACACAGATGCATTTTCAGGAGAGAATGTGTCAAATTAAACTAGCAAAGAAACACTCATCATGGTAAACTGGTTTCCCCAGCAATGCTCAGAACTTTCTCAGAGGAAATCAGGAAAATGGTTAAAAACAGCTGGGTTGGTGGCTGCTAGAACTTAACAGGAGGGTAAAGATTGCACAGCAAACTGAATTACTAACTATAAAGCAAGCTAGGTTAATTTAGTAAAACAGCACCTGCACAGCCCCTAAGGTTACTACATATATTACAACCCAATACAATAACTCATGTTCATACTGAAGACTCAGTGTCAGAATATTATATTCACTAAGGGAGAGAGACATGCAGTTAGCTTCAGGGGTAAGTTGAGCTTCATATAAATGAAATATAAGGATGAACAACAGTTTCTAAAATGTGGTCTGAGCTCTGGAGAGCCTCAAGACCTTTCAGGGGTCTTTTCAAGACCTTTCCACACTAAAAATACAAAGAGGTCATTTGCCTTTTTCACTGTGTTGAAATTTGCACTTTGTGTAAAAAAAAAAAAAAAAAAAAAAAACAGAGAGTAAAACTGGTGGACCTTAGGGTGAATTAAGGCAGCAGGATCTTAAAAATACCCCCACAAAGCAGCAAAAAAATGTTTATTTTATTAAATCTCAACTTTTAAGTGAATATCTTTTTAATATTCAGTGTAACAAAATGATAAGTACACATGAAGTGATTCTGTGGCCATAGTGCAGTAGGATGGTGGTTTTGAGGAAAAACATGTGTGCTATTGTTTGAGTTCTGAACTGAACTAGCCACCATTTTTACTTGAGAGGACAAATATTAAACTACCTTTATTCAGACTTCGGTTTGTGGTAAGCGTTTTCTTGAAAATGAGAAAATCAGTCATTTCAATAAAATAATTGAGAGTATTTGTGTCAAG
The DNA here is from genome assembly GCF_949752795.1 of Hyperoodon ampullatus. NCBI lineage: Eukaryota > Metazoa > Chordata > Mammalia > Artiodactyla > Ziphiidae > Hyperoodon > Hyperoodon ampullatus. Next base: position 118,940,374 of record NC_136916.1, on the reverse strand, counting down.
AGAAAAAATTTAAGCTTTTAGCAAAAATTAGAATTTTGGAAAAATTGTGTCCCTCACCATGAGCTTGCCAGGTTCCCAGTGCTAAAAGACTTTTCTGATAATATTAAAATTGAGATATTTTGACATTATATATTAGTGAAATGTGTCAACATTTGAAGATCTACATAACTTGATGAATAGTATTTTCTAAATGACCAATGCAAAATGTTACAAAATCATGCATGGGTAAAAGAGCCATTCAAAGTACAAAATGAGGCAATAGATTTTCATGTAATAAGGTATAAAAAAGTCATTGACATGGTTTCAGATTCAATTGCAAGAAACTTTTTTTTTTGTGTGGTACATGGGCCTCTCACTGTTGTGGCCTTTCCCGTTGCAGAGCACAGGCTCCGGATACGCAGGCTCAGTGGCCATGGCTCATGGGCCCAGCCGCTCCACGGCATGTGGGATCCTCCCAGACTGGGGCACGAACCCATGTCCCCTGCATCGGCAGGCGGACTCTCAACCACCGCGCCACCAGGGAAGCCCTGCAACAAACTTTTTTACCTATACAAATTATCATTTAATACATTTTCTTTTCAGCTAAGTTTAATTTTTCTTTTTTCTTTTTTTTGGTACTGGTCCAACAACCACAATTCTTGTATTAAACTTTTAATTTTGAGATAATTATAGATTCACAGACAGTTTTAAGAAATAATACAGAGAGACCCTATCTATCCTTTACTCAGTTTACCTCAAAGGTAACATCTTGCAAAACTGTAGTACAGAATAACAAAATATTGACATTCATATAGTTAAGATGCAGAACATTTCCATCACCGTAAGTGATCCCTCATATTGTCCTGTATAGACACACTCCACCCATTCCCAGCCACCCTCATTCTGAAACCCTGAAAACCACTAATCTGTTCTCCATCTCTGTAATTTTGTCATTTCATGAATGTTATATAATAAAATCAGCCAGTGTGTAGTGTTTTGGAATTGGTTTTTACCAGCATAATTCTCTGAAGACTTATCCTTATAGAGTTTATGTATTCATTCTACAACATGATTAATAGTAGTTGCATGTTTATTTGGTTTTTTAACTGCCAAGCTATTTTTCAGGGTTCTGAGAAAGGAGTTTTGTTAATTAAGCATTCACTTTCCTTAACATTATAGAGCTATTCAAAGTATTTATTTCATATTGAGTGAGTTGTGGTAGTTTGTGTTTTTTGAGGAACTGCTCTGTTTTGTGTAAGTTGTCAAATTTATGTGTGTAGAGTTGTTTATAGTATTCCCTTATTATTATTTTGATGTCTGCAGGGCCTGTAGTGATATCTCCTGTTTCACTTCTCATATTGGTAATTTGTGTATTTTCTGGTTTTTCCGTGTCAGTCTTGCTAGAGGTCAATTTTTTCTAAAAACTACCTCTTTGTTTCATTGATTTTCTCTATTGTTTTCATGTTTTCAACCTCATTGATAACTGCTCTTCATTATTCCTTCCCAATGCTTGCTTTGGGTTTATTTTGCTCTTCTTTTTCTAGGTTCTTGAGCTGGGAGCTTAAATTATTGATTTGAGGGCTTCCCTGGTGGTGCAGTGGTTGAGAGTCTGCCTGCCGATGGAGGGGACACGGGTTCGTGCCCCGGTCTGGGAAGATCCCACATGCCGCAGAGTGGCTGGGCCTGTGAGCCATGGCTGCTGGGCCTGCACGTCTGGAGCCTGTGCTCTGCAGTGGGAGAGGCGACAACAGTGAGAGGCCTGCATACCGCAAAAAAAAATATATATATATATATATATTGATTTGAGACTTTCTCTTTTTTACTATAAGCATTTAGTGCTATAATTTTCCCTCTCGGCACTGCATTATCTGTGTTCCACAAATTTTGATGTGTTGTATTTTCATTTTAATTCAGTTCAATTGATTTTCAATGTATTTTTTAAATCCCTTGAGACTCCCTGGATTAACCCATGGATTACTTATACCTGTATTGTTTAGATTCCAACTGTTTGGAGATTTTTCTGTTACCTTTGTTATTGACCTCTAGTTTGATTTCATTATGGATTTGTTTTATTGGTATATGTCCTGCAGGAACATGAAAAGAATATGTATTCTGCTCTTGTTGGGTGTAGTGTTCTGTACATTTAAATTAGATCCTGTTGGTTGATGGAGTTATTGATTTTTCTATATCCTTGCTGATTTTCTAAGTGTTCTACCAACTATTTAGAGAGGGGTGTTGAAATCTCCAAGTATAATTGTGGAATGGCCTCTTTGTCCTTTTAGTTCTACCAGTTTTTGCTTCACATATTTTGCAGCTGTTTTGTGCACACACTCTTTAAGACTACTATATCTTCCTGGTGGATTGACCTTTTTATCATAATGTAATGCCTCTCTCTGTCTCTGATAACTTTCTTTGCTGGGAAGTCTACTTTATCTGATATTAATATAGCCACTCCTGCTTTTCTTCGATCAGTGTTTGCACGACTTATCTTTTTTTACCCTTTTACTTTCAACTTCTCTAAGTCATTATATTTGACATCAGTTTCTTGTGGACACTAAATAGTTGGTCATGTCTTTTAACCTGCTCTGCAAGCTCTGTAACTTAACTGGTATATTTAGACCATACATATATATATTTTACATCTTTATTGGAGTATAATCGCATTACAATGTTGTGTTCGTTTCTGCTGTATAACAAAGTGAATCAGCTATATGTATACATATATCCCCATATCCCCTCCCTCTTGAGCCTCCCTCCCACCTTCCCTATCCCACCCCTCTAGGTGGTCACAAAGCACCGAGTTGATCTCCCTGTGCTATGCTAAGTGCTGAGTTGATCTCCCTGTGCTATCTCCCCATGCTATGATCTCCCTAGCTATCTATTTTACATTTGGTAGTGTATATATGTCAATGCTACTCTCTCACTTAGTCCCAGCTTCCCCTTCCCCCCAACACTGTGTCCTCAAGTCCATTCTATACATCTGCATCTTTGTTCCTGTCCTACCCCTAGGTTCAGTACCATTTTTTTTTAGATTCCATACATATGTATTAGTGTACGGTATTTGTTTTTCTCTTTCTGACTTACTTCACTCTGCATGACAGACTCTAGGTCCATCCACCTCACTACAAATAACTCAATTTCATTTCTCTTTATGGCCGAATAATATTCCATTGTATTTATGTGCCACATCTTCTTTTTCCATTCATCTGTTGGTGGACACTTAGGTTGCTTCCATGTCCTGGCTATTGTAACTAGTACTGCAATGAACATTGTGGTACATGTCTCTTTTTGAATTATGGTTTCCTCAGGGTATATGCCCAGTAGTGGAATTGCTGGGTCATATGGTAGTTCTATTTTTAGTTTTTTAAGGAACCTCCATACTGTTCTCCATAGTGGCTGATGTATTTAAGTTAGGGATTTTGTCTGCCATTTCATTTTTGTTTTCTCCTTGTTCTCTCTGGTTTCTTCTGTTTCTCTGTTTTCTTTTTCCTGCATGGACATATTTTAGAATTCCACTTTTATTTATCTATGGTATTTTTGAGTATATATCTCTTTGTATAGCTTTTTAGTTTTGCTCTAGGTATTACATTATATAAACATAATAAACATAACTTATCAAAGTCTACTGATGTCTCCAATTTACCAGTTCAAGTGGTGTGTAGAAACCTTACCTTCTTTTATGTCTCTTTACTCTTCTCCATTTATAATAGTTGTCTTAAACATTTCCTCTATATACATTTAACAGTATAATTTTTTTTTCAACTGACAGACATAATTTAGAAAACTCAAAAGGAGAAGGAAACTCTATTGCATTTACCTGTGTTTTTGCTTTACATGTTTTTGTTCCTTTTAGATATTCTGAGATTTTTTTCTTTCATCATTTTTTTTTCCTGTTTAGAGAACATCTTCTAGCCTTTCTTGTAGTGTAAGTCTGATGGGTGACAAATTCTCTTAGTTTCCTTTCATCTGAAAATGTCTTGATTCCCTTTCATCCCCGAAGGATATCTTCTCTGGATATAGGACTCAGGGCTTACAGTTCTTTCCTTTCAGCATTTGAAAAATGTTCCACCACTTATTTCTGGCCTCCATGGTTTCTGATGAGAAATCCACTGCCATTAAAATTGTTTTTCTCCTGTAGGTAACATATTACTTCTCTCTTGCTGCTTTCAAGATGTTTTTCTTTGTTATTCGTTTTCATAAGTTTCACTAGTAAGTGACTTGGTACAGATTTCTTTGGATTTTTCTTGCTTGGAGTTTGCTCAGCTTCCTGAATATGTAGGTTTAAGTCTTTTGCTAAATTGGGGAAGTTTCCAGTCATTATTTCTTCCCATACGATTTCAGTCACCCCTCTTCCTCTTTTTCTCCTTCCAGGACTGTGATAACACAAATGTTACATCTTTTGTTTTACTCCCACAAGTCCCTGAGGGTCTGTTAATTTTTTTTTCAGTCTGTTTCTCTTTGTTGCTCAAACTGGATAAATTCTATTGTTTTATCTTCAAGTTCACTTCCTGTTTCATCCATGCTACTTTTGAGCCCACCTGCTGAGCATTTTATTTTAGTTACTATATCTTTTCAATTCTAAAATGTCTTCAATTTCTTTACTATGTATCTTCAATGTCTAAGACTTTCTATTTCCTTTCTGAATCTTTCTATTTTTTTAAAATTTGTTTCAGGTGTGTTCATAATTATCGCTGAAGCATTTTTAGGATGGTAGCTTTAAAATCATTGTCAGATAATTCTAACATTTCTGTTATCTAAGCGATAGCATCTATTGATTATCTTCTTATGTTCAGTTTGAGACTTTCCTGGTTCTTGGTATGATTAGTGATTTTCAGTTGAAATTTGGATATTTGGGGTATTTTGCTCTGAGGCTCTGGATCTTATTTAAACCTTCTGTTTTAGCTGACACTCTGCTAGGCTTCCTCTGGTACCACCACAGTGGGGAGGGAGAGGAGTGGCTCATTACTACTCGGTGGGGATGCAAGTCCAGGATCCCCATGTGGTCTCAACTAACACAGTAAGAGAGGAAACCTCATTACCACTTTATTAAGGTGAAAGTTCCAGTCCCAAACAGCCTTCATTGATACCACCCTGGCAGGGGTATTATAGTGCCTTCTTATACTCTGGGCAAGAGTAAAAGTCTAGTTTTCCTACTAGGCCTTTGCTGGCAGAGGTGAGGAAAGGACCAGGGCCACCATTTTTTCTGTGGTGTCTGGCTAGGGTAGAGTAGTTATTGTTGAAAAGTTTTGTCTTGCTAGGCTGGCCCTTTCCTGGTTCTTTGGTTAGAGGGAGTAGGCTTTTGTTTGGACTTTTTTTTTTCTGTCTTTACCTAGTTTTCTTTCTAGGTTACCAATTTTTTCAACTCTAAGTCTAGAATATGTGAAGCAAAAAAGAAAACCCAAGGAACTAACTCGCCACTGTGCCATTTGTTGGATCCCAAAGTTCCTAGTTAGTGCCTTAGTCTCTCCACCTTTTATTTATTTATTTATTTATTTTAAAGAAGATGTTGGGGGTAGGAGTTTATTAATTAATTTATTTATTTTTGCTGTGTTGGGTCTTTGTTTCTGTGCGAGGGCTTTCTCTAGTTGTGGCAAGCGGGGGCCACTCTTCATCGCGGTGCGCAGACCTCTCACTGCAACGGCCTCTCTTTTTGCGGAGCACAGGCTCCAGACGCGCAGGCTCAGTAGTCGTGGCTCACGGGCCCAGTTGCTCCGCGGCATGTGGGATTCTCCCAGACCAGGGCTCGAACCCGCATCCCCTGCATTAGCAGGCAGACTCTCAACCACTGCGCCACCAGGGAAGCCCCTCTCCACCTTTTAGATCTGTCCTGTTTGTAACACCCAGGTTTTTACCTGTACTTAGCAGGAGGAATAGGAAAAAGTACTTCTACTGCATCATCCCCAGAAGTGGAAGTCTCACAACTAAGTTTCAAGAAACTACCACTTGTAAAGTTTTGGTATATTATTAAAGGAGAATATCCATAATTATGTTAAAAGTCTATTAAAATAATCTCTTCTTTTCCAGCTACATATCCTCATGAAGCCAGAATTTTCCTCATATATTTCAACCAAAACAACCTATCAAAAAATTTAATGCAGAAGCAAACATAAGAATCCAGCTATCATCTATTAAGCCAGACATTAAAGAGATTTGCAAAAAAAATACAATCCTAGTTTTACACTATTTTTCTGTTTTAAAAAATATAACTATTTTTCATAAAAATACATTATGTTAACATATATGACTTTATTACTGTTATTTTTAATTTAAAAAAATAAACATTTAAGAATTTTCCCAGTTTTAATTTCCAGCACTGTAAATGTAATAGATATAACCCACATAAATAATTATTGAAGTCCTCAAAAATTTTTAAGAGTATAAAAAGGGTCCTGAAACCAAAAAGTTTGACAGCTTGTAAGATAGAGTAAACTAATATTAAAGGAAGTTCTTACTTCCTCTCCCGAGAGTTGTAGGTGTGGTTTGTGAGCACTCCATCCAGTTCCTGGTGCCAATTCAGGTGGTATCCCTGGTCTTGTTGGAAGGACAGCAACATATTCTTGATTGTCACCCATAACAGGAATTCCTTGCAGTATTCTACAGGGTTTTTAATAACAAAAAAAAATTGTTCTTTAAGTCACTGATAAATCAAAGGGTGTTTTCTCTCATTTTATATCTCTACCGAAATAAACACACTGACGTTTGATATCTGTACTAAATAGATGCTGTGCAGAAGTCAGATAATCCAAAATGGGAAATAATTCAAGAATAATTTTTGCTTCTGAATGTATTTTAGTAGTAATCTTTTGGTGGTTTTGTTTTATAATATTGGAATAATAAATTCACTCTATGAAAGCCTCATTATAAGAGAGGTAAAAAGTTCTCTGCCTTCTGATCCCTAAACTGCTCCTCACTCCAAGTCACAGGAAATGGTTTCATTTCTTAGACTGAGGCAAAGCAACAGCCTAAGCAGAATTGCCTTCTCACATTAAGGTTTTCCCTTCCTGATTCATATCCTGCTAAGATGAACAGAAAACTGTTATGACATTAGGTCTTTATTTCTAGGCTACAAACTACATATACATAAGAATATACACAGGAGGCTTAAAACGTATCAACAGGGGGCTTCCCTGGTGGCGCAGTGGTTGACAGTCTGCCTGCAGATGCAGGGGACGCGGATTTGTGCCCCGGCCCGGGAAGATCCCACGTGCCACGGAGCGGCAGGGCCCATGAGCCATGGCCGCTGAGCCTGCGCGTCCGGAGACTGTGCTCCGCAACGAGAGAGGCCACAACAGTGAGAGGCCCGCGTACGGCAAAAAAAAAAAAAACACAACAACCCATCAACAAAAACCTAAATTAAACCAAGAGATGAGATAAATCAAAATCTGAAGGCAAAATGTGTCATTAATGACTGACTTACAGACTCCTTGAAAATACATTAGCTTTTGTATTGCAGCACTTACTGTAAAAGAAATATAAAATGAGTATAAAGTAGACCTACACAGACTATAGCTATATTTCAATTTCGCTTGGAAGTAGAGCCACTGTTCCCTCTAACTTTTTGTTATACCATTATATGAATAGACAATCACTTTATGAGCCACCAAATGGGAAGACAAAGCACACACATATCAAACTGACTACTTAACGATATGCTGAAATCCTTAGATTCCATCAAACCACCTCTTAAAAATCAGGCCCACCCAAAGCTAGGCTGGAGAAGACAGGGCTTTGCCAAAGTAGGTTCACAGGAAAAAGCTTCCTATCTCATCCAGTCAAATATTTGAATTCAAAGAGAAGATAAAGCTCAACTCCTAGCACAGTGGACATAACAGATTGCCCTTCGACATCCAGTCCATCCTCCCTCCAATACACTTTCTCCAACTGCTGAGGATGGGGAGGTGAAGACCCTCCTGCAGCCAGTGTCCTAGATGTGTTTTAGGATCTACTAACCACGTGCACTCACATACAGTTTGGAAGGAAGAAGGTTCTGATGTTCCTGCTGGCAAGCAGTCATGGTTACATTGAGTTCTTTTGTGGCAGGGTTCCAGTTACTTCTTTTGTGGGTAGCCTTTTTTGCCAGTGAGTATTCAAACAGACACAGCAAGGCTCCAGAGTCAAAAGCTGTAACACTAGAGGCCACACGATCCCTGAATTTCAGCTAAGGTGGTTTGTTGCCAATGTTGGCCTCCAGATTTCCCACCTTCCTGACTATGCCAGAAGGAGCAGCAGCTTTGGCAGCCAGTTAAACGTGCTGTATGAGTCATCTTTGGAAAACCCTCCCTGCCTAGAGCCCATTCTTCCAATCTTTCCATTGATTTTAAAAGCATCACATTCCCATTATTATAGATCCCTTTCTGCTTAAAATAGCTAAAAATATTTCTGTTTTCTGCAACTGAATCCTGACTGATATATCCAGGAAAAACAAAAGAGCAGGGTATTCTATTGTCTAGAATAATGAGCGAGAGAATACATATATCAAGATCAAGGAGGAGAGGGGTGATTTAAGAAGCTATCTTGAGGCACTGCAATATTTTTATTTGTTCATAAGCCAAAAACAAAGTAGTCAGAATCATTCACATATTATTGTCTTTTCACATCCCAAATGTGCATCAAAGAAATAGAAATTCTATTTGGTTGGAAGGAAAGTGAAAGAAGTCACTGGCCATTTTAGAGTGCAGAGCTCTGGTAGACATAAACTGGGGGCCTTAGTGGAAAGGCTACCCAAGGTTAGCAACTGTTCCTGTCTGACAAAGATGAATCACTTGCTTTGAAATTTTTGTCCAGGTTTTCCCTGCTTCCTTCTTTATTTCCAGAGAAAAGAACCAGTCCTTTTTAGAGATCTCCCCTTTGGAGACCACCACCATCTCAGTGGTTCAGAATGAAAATCTCTTCATCTCCAACCTCTCCCTCACCCCCAACAGTCATCACTAGTCCTGATCCTTCTCCCTCCAGTGTTTCTCCATCCTGTTGCATTTTCTCTCAGCTAAGTCCTATGATAACATCTTTGCTGTCCCTCACCCCCAGGCTTTCCCACCTCCAATCCATGTTACAGATCTCTGACAGAGTTGTCATCAGCTACCCCCTTCCAAATACTTTAGTGACTACACACACAGGGTAAAACCCAAGTTCCTGAGCCTGGCCATCAGGGTGCTCCACAGTCTGGGAACCATCTACCTTACCAATCCTACTTCCCTCCCCAACACCTGGCCCAACCTATATTCACTGCACAAAAGATGCTCTAGGTGCTGAGATTACTATAGGTGCAATAGGGGAGACAGGCAAACCGAACTACAATGCAGTGTGGCTATGACAGTGTTGAAAATAAGACTTTCAGACCTCAACTGTTCCATGAAGCCTTTACAAATGTCCCTCTGCCCAGCCAAAATTCATCTTTGCGTCCCTAGTTTCTCTGGTGCATTTGATCTGCAAGTTCATTATAGAATATATTACATTTTATTCTGTATACTTTTCATAGTAGATTACAGGCTGGTTGGGGTGGGAGAGGCGTGATTCTTATTCATTTTCTATCTCTCTTGAATGTGAATATAGTAGATACTGAATATGTATTGTTTAACACTGTGCTTGAAAAATCCCACAGCCAAAGTTAGCCCGGACCCTGTCCTGAGAAACAGATTCATGGGTTAGCATGACGTACTGCACTGCTTCTCAAAGTGTGTTTCCTAACCACCATCATTAGTATCACATAGGAACTTGCTAGAAATAAAAATTCTTGAACCCCATCACACTTAATGAATCAGAAGCTCTGGGGAGGAACCCAACCTTCTGTGTTTTAACCAGCCTTACAGTTAATTCTGATGCACAAAGAAGTTTGAGAACCACTGATGTACTGCAATCTTTCCTAAAAGAGCCTGATCATAAGAATATCCTGGGATACTTGTCAAATCTATAGCTTCCCAGATATCTCCTCTGGAGATTCTAGTTTAGTTGGTTTGGGATAAAGCCTAAGAACTGATACACTTAAACGACCCAGATGGCCCTTACACTCAGGGGAAGCCTAAAAAGCACTGCTATAGTGAGAAGAACTAGCCTTTGCAATGAGGTTAAAAACCAGGAGTTTAGCCTTAGTTTGGCCACTTGATGTGCTGTGCTGGATAAGTCATTTTCCTTCTTAAGTCTCAGTTTCCTCATCTATGAATAGCAAAAGCAATGGGATCTTTCAGGGTCTAACTCTTAGAAATAATATATGTGAAGAGTTTGTACAAATTACAAAAAACCCAGTAAGTGGTTGATATTACAATCATTTTTGTTATTATGACTGAAGAGACTGAATGAAGTTAACAAGCCCATCTCTCTCAGAGTGAGTTAAACCGCCTTCCCAGTCAACAATGGTCTCCCATGGGGCCAGAGATAAAAAATGTTCTTCTTATTATAGGTTGTGTCATAGAAGTTTGGAGAACATTTGCTCCAGGCTATGAGCACTCTTAAAAATCTCCGCCCACATCTTTTATGAGTTACACAAATGTGACTGTGGGCTCCATCCTGTGAAGCGTAGGGAAGGGTTCTCCCTCCTACAACCCTCTCCCCTCCCTGGTGTGACTCTAACAGAGAAGTTCCCCCATCACATCTTCCCTATCCCTTCCTTAGAAAATGTACTGTGCTCCTTGGGGTACTAAACCTGAGGGAGCCTTGGCAGGATAAAGCTCATAGTCACTTTTACACAACGCAGAAAAGATGTGTTCAGGGATATTTTAAGAGTGTTCAGGGACTTCCCTGGTGGTCCAGTGGTTAAGAATCCGTCTTGCAATGCAGGGGACGCTGGTTTGATCCCTGGTCAGGAAACTAAGATCCCACATGCCATGGGGCAACTAAGCCCCCGTGCACCACAACTAGAGAGCCCGCAGGCCGCAACCAATAAGGCTGCACGTTCTGGAGCCCTCACACCACAACTAGAGAGAAGCCCACACACCAAAACAAAGAGCCGGCGCACTGCAACGAAAGATCCTGCATGCTGCAGCTAAGACCCAATGCAGCCAATAAATAAATAAATAAATAAAATAAAAATAAATTTTAAAGTGTTCATGTAAAAAGCTTTGCCAAAGTAATACTTACATGCAATATTCTATCCCAGACATCATTTCTTTAAGGGACTCATAGCAAGCCATTACATTGATTGCACAATCCACTTATTGGGTCACAATTGACAATTTAGAAAACAGTAACTTAAAAGTGTGTTGTTTGAAAAGCAAACTCCTAGGTCTAGAAAGTACTTTAGGAGTTCATCTTCTTGAAGATGCTAATCTACAAATAATTTTTTTTAGTAAAGTCTTTAAAATCTACAGAAGAAGTAATGAATACTTTCAATACTTTAAAAAATTCAGGGAATATAGTCTTAATAAATAATAAATAATAAATCTAAAGAAGAGTGCAATTATACAGAATTTTTTTTTTACAAAATATGATTAGAGAGGGGGTAATTTTATTTTTAATCATTGTAACTTCATTGCTACATGCAAACAGTGACATCTGGTGGAATGACATTGCTTTGCTTAAAAAAATATTCCAACTTTCAGATATTGGCAGTTATGAAATCAGACAAATTTCCAAATAATTTCTTTTTTTTGGTGTTTCCATAGAAAACAAAAATACACTAATCTAATATCTTATCAAATATTGATAGTACATACTAATAGAAATTTGTCATCCCAATTTGTATTTTTTAAAGTATGCTTAAGGCTTACTTAGGTATAGGGGCTATTTGTTGAAAATGAATATAAAAATAATCTAATTGAGGTTACCGCTGATTCTAGTCCTAACTCTGCCAAAACTGATGTGAGGTGCGAAGTTTTCCCTCTGTTTCTTCATAATATGAGATGGTTAGGCTAGGGGAAGGCTAAGATCTTTTACAGCTCTGATATATGTGCTTCTGTCACACATATCACCAGCTAGACCTCAAACAGGGATTAAGTCCTATACTCTTTGGTATCATTGTTGGGATCATGCAGCAAGGAACAAGGCCAAGTAAGGGGTGGGGGTGTGCTGGGGCTAAGATTAGACCTGACCATTAAGGAACGGCAGACAATGCAGGAAATAGGGACAGTGGGGGAAAGTCAGTCCCAGATACCCACAGTGGAAGGAAATGTGAAGCAGAAGACAGAACACACTATTCCAAAGACAGAGCTACAGAACACGGGTGGTGGTGCACTGCAAGCAGCATCAGAAAGGGCTAACATGGGATGATGGCACATTCTAGTGGGGAGCAACGAGTGACAGGGAATACAAATAAAGGCAGTAGTCAGTGAGAGCTTTTAATAATTAAGTAATTGATATCAGGACAGTCTCCCTCAGCTTGCAAGGCCCCAGCCCTGGCCCAGGACTCAGAAACAGGATTTCAGTTCCTAAGAGGGAACAAACAATACAAGATAAAACCCTCACCCTAATAAGCAGAAACCTTGCTTCCAAAATTGGGTCACAATATACGAAATACAAAACATCAACGGTGAGTAAAATATGATTCTTTCTAGTTTATATCAGCATTGGTTCTGAAAACAAGATGAGAATGAGCATTTGGAATGAAACATAAAGAGAAAAAAATAAGAGGCACTTTGACAAGTTCACAAAACAGTGGGATATAATGGAAATCACATTTAGAAACAGAGAGACCTGGGTCTGAATTCCAGTTTTTACCAGCTATATAAATATGAAGTAGTCAACCTCTGAACCACATTTTCTTCATTTGGGAAATAGAATGATTTTATCTATTAGATAGAGTTGTTGTTAATACTAGATTATGCAATAACTGCACAACAATACATTTTCTATTAGATACTTTTCTGCTTTCCTATTCAAATATTGCTATTTGGGAGGGGAGCCAGATAAAATCTTTCCAATGGAAGCTCATTTTATATAGTTGATTTGTAAAGTATAAATAGTAAAGATAATAAGTCAAAATAATTACCCATATGTCTGGACTTCAGTTTTAAAATAAAAATCCTCAAAGGATTATAACCTGTCAAAACAACATCTTTAATGTCACTTTTGTAAAATGTATGTATATGTAATATATGTACATGCACAGGAAAAAAACCTAGAATAATCTTTACCATAGTAATATAAACCTGCATCTCCTGGTTCTCCTACTTAAGATCTAAAAGTAGTACTCTAATGCTTCCAAAATGAACAATCAAGAATTCCCAGGTAGGCAAGACCCACCCCTTCTGGAAGATTCGCTTCTCTCCCTGCTCAGAGGCACACTGGAACAGTGCCTTGCCCCAGGGGCCATCTAAGAGGCCAAAGACTTACCTGCAGCAAAGTGGCCTTCTGGAGGTGAACCTGGGGCCCCAATCTGACATCTGCCAAGGGCATTTTCCTGGCTTGTTCAGCACTTCAGACAGGTCACTGCAAAAAGAATCCCTGAGAATTGCTGGACAACCTACTTGATCAAATAGTACTTCCAATACTTGCAGTTGCTCATGAGCCATGTGGCTGACAGGGTCTTGGTGCTGCAGCCGGGTGTCAAGCCTGAGCCCCTGAGGTGGGAGAGCCAACATTCAGGACACTGCTCCACCAGGGACCTCCTGGCTCCACGTAATGTCAAACAGTAAAAGCTCTCCCAGAGATCTCCATCTCAACACTAAGACCAAGCTCCACTCAACGACCAGCAAGCTACAATGCTGGACGCCCTATGCCAAACAACTAGCAAGACAGGAACACAACCCCACCCATTAGCAGAGAGGCTGCCTAAAATCATAAGTTCACAGACACCCCAAAACACACCACTGGATGCAGTCCAGTCCCCCAGAAAGATTAGATCCAGTCTCATCCACCAGAACACAGGCACCAGGCCCCTCCACCAGGAGGCCTACTGAACCAACCTTGCCAACTGGGGGCAGACACCAAAAACAACGGGAATTACAAATCTGAAGCCTGAGAAAAGGAGACCCCAAACACAGTAAGTTAAGCAAAATAAGAAGACAGAGAAATACACAGCAGATGAAGGAGCAAGGTAAACACCCACCAGACCAAACAAATGAAGAGCAAATAGGCAGTCTAACTAAAAAGAATTCAGAGTAATGATAGTAAAGATGATCCAAAATCTTGAAAATAGAATGGAGAAGGTATAAGAAATGTTTAACAAGGACCTAGAAGAACTAAAGAGCAAACAAACAATGATGAACAATACAATAAATGAAATTAAAAATTCTCTAGAAGGAATCAATGGCAGAATAACTGAGGCAGAAGAACAGATAAGTGACCCGAAAGACAAAATAGTGGAAATAACTACCACAGAGCAGAATAAAGAAAAAGAATGAAAAGAATTGAGGACAGTCTCAGAGACCTCTGGGACAACATTAAACGCACCAACATGCGAATTATAGGGGTCTCAGAAGAAGAAGAGAAAAAGAAAGGGACTGAGAAAATATTTGAAGAGATTATAGTTGAAAACTTCCCTAATATGGGAAAGGAAATAGTTAATCAAGTCCAGGAAGTGCAGAGAGTCCAATACAGCATAAATCCAAGGAGAGACACACCAAGACACATATTAATCAAACTAACAAAAATTAAATACAAAGAAAAAATATTAAAAGCAGCACGAGAAAAGCAACAAATAACATACAAGAGAAGACACATAAGGTTAACAGCTGATCTTTCAGCAAAAACTCTGCAAGCCAGAAGGAAGTGGCAGGACATATTTAAAGTGATGAAGGGAAAAAACCTACAACCAAGATTACTCTACCCAGCAAGGATCTGATTTAGATTCGATGGAGGAATTAAAATCTTTACAGACAAGCAAAAGCTAAGAGAATTCAGCACCACCACACCAGTTTTACAACAAATGCTAAAGGAACTTCTCTAGGCAGGAAACCCAAGAGAAGGAAAAGACCTACAAACACAAACACAAAACAATTAAGAAAATGGTAATAAGAACATACATATCGATAACTACCTTAAATGTAAATGGATAAAATGCTCCAACCAAAAGACACAGACTGGCTGAATGAATACAAAAACAAGACCTGTATATATGCTGTCTACAAGAGACCCACTTCAGACCTAGGGACACATACAGACTGAAAGTGAGGGGATGGAAAAAGATATTCCATGTAAATGGAAATCAAAAGAAAGCTGGATTAGCAATTCTCATATCAGGTGAAATAGACTTTGAAATAAAGACTATTACAAGAGACAAAGAAGGACACTACATAATGATCAAGGGATCAATCCAAGAAGAAGATATAATGATTGTAAATATTTATGCACCCAACATAACAGCACCTCAATACATAAGGTAAATGCAAACAACCATAAAAGGGGAAATTGACAGTAACACAATCATAGTAGGGGACTTTAACACCTCACTTTCACCAATGGACAGATCATCCAAAATGAAAATAAATAAGGAAACACAAGCTTTAAATGATACATTAAAAAAGATGGACTTAATTGATATTTATAGAACTTTCCATCCAAACACAACAGAATACACTTTCTTCTCAAGTGCTCATGGAACATTCTCCAGGATAGATCATATCTTGGGTCACAAATAAAGCCTTGGTAAATTTAAGAAAATTGAAATCATATCAAGTATCTTTTCCTACCATAACACTATGAGACTAGGTATCAATTACAGGAAAAGTATCTGTAAAAAATACAAACACATGGAGGCTAAACAATACACTACTAAACAACCAAGAGATCACTGAAGAAATCAAAGAGGAGGTCAAAAAATACCTAGAAACAAATGACAATGAAAACACGACGACTGAAAACATATGGGATGCAGCAAAAGCAGTTCTAAGAGGGAAGTTTACAGCAATACAATCTTACCTCAAGAAACAAGAAACAGGGCTTCCCTGGTGGCGCAGTGGTTGAGAGTCCGCCTGCCGATGCAGGGGACACGGGTTCGTGCCCCGGTCTGGGAAGATCCCACATGCCGCAGAGCGGCTGGGCCCGTGAGCCATGGCCGCTGGGCCTGTGCGTCCGGAGCCTGTGCTCCGCAACGGGAGAGGCCACAACAGTGAGAGGCCCACATAACGCAAAAAAAAAAAAAAAAAAGAAACAAGAAACATCTCAAATAAACAACATAACCTTACACCTAAAGCAATCAGAGAAAGAAGAGCAGATAAATCCCAGAGTTTGCAGAAGGAAAGAAATCATGAAGATCAGATCAGAAATAAATGAAAAAGAAATGAAGGAAACGATAGCAAAGATCAATAAAACTAAAAGTTGGTTCTTTGAGAATTGATAAACCATTATCCAGACGCATCACGAAAAGAAGTGAGAAGACTCAAATCAATAGAATTAGAATTGAAAAAGAAGAAGTAATAACTGACAATGCAGAAATACAAAGGATCATGAGAGATTACTACAAGCAACTATATGCCAATAAAATGGACAACCTGGAAGAAATGGACAAATTTGTAGAAAAGTACAACATTCTGAGACTGAACCAGGATGAAATAGAAAATATAAATAGACCAATCACAAGCACTGAAATTGAAACTGTGATTAGAAATCTTCCAACAAACAAAAGCCCAGGACCAGATGGCTTCACAGGCGAATTCTATCAAACATTTAGACAAGAGCTAACACCTATCCTTCTCAAACTCTTCCAAAATATAGCAGAGGGAGGAACACTCCCAAACTCAAGTCTATGAGGCCACCATTACCCTGATACCAATACCAGACAAAGATGTCACAAAGAAAGAAAACTAGAGGCCAATATCACTGATGAACACAGATGCAAAAATCCTCAACAAAACACTAGCAAACAGAATCCAACAGCGCATTAAAAGGATCATACACCATGATCAAGTGGGGTTTATCCCAGGAATGCAGGAGTCTTCAGTATATGCAAATCAATCAATGTGATAAACCATATTAACAAACTGAAGGAGAAAAAGCATATGATCATCTCAATAGAGGCAGAGAAAGCTTTCAACAAAATTCAACACCCATTTATGATAAAATCTCTCCAGAAAGTAGGCATAGAGGGAACTTAACCTCAACAAAATAAAGGCCATATATGACAAAGCCACAGCCAACACTGTTCTCAGTGGTGAAAACTGAAACCATTTCCACTAAGATCAGGAACAAGACAAGGTTGCCCACTCTCACCACTCTTATTCAACATAGTTTTGGAAGTTTTAGCCACAGCAATCAGAGACAAAAAAGAAATAAAAAGAATCCAAATCGGAAAAGAAAAGTAAAACTGTCACTGTTTGCAGATGACATGATACTATACATAGAGAATCTTAAAGATGCTACCAGAAAACTACTAGAGCTAATCAATGAATTTGGTAAAGTAGCAGGATACAAAATTAATGCACAGAAATCTCTTGCATTCCTATAAACTAATGATGAAAAATCTGAAAGAGAAATTGAGGAAACACTCCCATATACCACTGCAACAAAAAGAACCTGGAAATAAACCTACCTAAAGAGACTAAAGACTTGTGTGCAGAAAACTATAAGACACTGGTGAAAGAAATTAAAGATGATAAAAACAGATGGAGAGATATACCATGTCTTGGATTGGAAGAATCAATATTGTGAAAATGACTATAACACCCAAAGCAATCTACAGATTCAATGCAATCCCTATCAAACTACCACTGGCATTTTTCACAGAACTAGAACAAAAAAATTCACAATTTCTATGGAAACACAAAAGACCCCACATGGCCAAAGCAAACTTGAGAAAGAAAAACGGAGCTGGAGGAATCAGGTTCCCAGACTTCAGACTATACTACAAAGCTACAGCAATCAAGACAGTATGTTACTGTCACAAAAACAGAAATATACATCAATGGAACAGAATAGAAAGCCCAGAGATAAACCCATGCACATATGGCCACCTTATTTTTGATAAAGGAGGCAAGAATATACAACGGAGAAAAGATAGCCTCTTCTATAAGCAGTGCTGGGAAAACAGCTACATGTAAAAGAATGAAATTAGAACACTCCCTAACACCAAACACAAAAATAAACTCAAAAGGATTAAAGACCTAAAAGTAAGTCCAGACACTATAAAACTCTTAGAGGAAAACATAGGCAGAACACTCTGTGACATAAATCACAGCAAGATCCTTTTTGATCGACCTCCTAGAGAAATGGAAATAAAAACAAAAATAAACAAATGGGACCTAATGAAACTTAAGAGCATTTGCACAGCAAAGGAAAACATAAACAAGATGAAAAGACAATCCTCAGAATGGGAGAAAATATTTGCAAATGAAGCAACTGACAAAGGATCAATCTCCAAAATATACAAGCAGCTCATGCAGCTCAATATCAAAAAAAAACAAACAACCCAACCCAAAAATGGGCAGAAGACCTAAATAGACATTTCTCCAAAGAAGATATACAAATTGCTAACAAACACATGAAAGGATGCTCAACATCACTAATCATTAAAGAAATGCAAATCAAAGCTACAATGAGGCATCACCTCACACCGGTCAGAATGGCCATCATCAAAAAATCTACGAACAATAAATGCTGGAGAGGCTGTGGAGAAAAGGGAACCCTCCTGCTCTGCCAGTGGGGATGTAAATTGATACAGCCACTATGGAGAACAGTATGGAGGTTCCTTAAAAAACTAAAAATAGAATTACCATACGACCCAGCAATCCCACTATTGGGCATATACCCTGAGAAAACCAAAATTCAAAAAGAGTCATGTACCACAATGTTCACTGAAGCTCTATTTACAATAGCCAGGATGTGGAAGCAACCTAAGTGTCCATCGACAGATGAATGGATAAAGAAGATGTGGCACATAAATATTACTCAGCCATATAAAGAAACAAAATTGAGTTATTTGTAGTGAGGTGGATGGACCTAGAGTCTGTCATACAGAGTGAAGTAAGTGAGAAAGAGAAAAATAAATAACGTACGCTGACACATATATATGGAATCTAAAAAAAAAAAAGGTTCTGAAGAACCTAGGGGAAGGGCAGGAATAGAGACGCAGCTATAGAGAATGGACTTGAGGACACAGGGAGGGGGAAGGGGAAGCTGGGATGAAGTGAGAGATTGGCATGGACATATATACACTACCAAACGTAAAATAGATAGCTAGTGGGAAGCAGCTGCATAGCACAGGGAGATCAGCTCGGTGCTTTGTGACCACCTAGAGGGGTGGGATAGGGAGAGTGGGAGGGAGACTCAAGAGGGAGGAGATATGGGAATATATGTATACGTATAGCTGATTCACTTTGTTACACAGCAGAAACTAACACACCACTGTAAAGCAATTATACTCCAATACAGATTTAAAAAAATTAATTAATTAATTAAAAAAAAAAGAATTGCCAGGTAAAGCTATCTGATATTGGGCAGCCAGAAATGACCTATCTTCATTCAAAGACGAGTACACTGGAAAATCCAATATGAGTTCTATGAAGAGAGTCTGCAAAGCATAAGAAAGAAATATAGTATTCAAAAAATTATATGACGAACACTCTTTTAGAAGAGTTTTATTATACAAATCAAAAAATATTTTGAAAGGGCCTGCTCTTTGCTGTCAAAATAAATTTTTTTAATGCTTTCATGAACCAGGTAAAGTTCAGATAAAACAAAAGACTTGGATTTTCCTTAAGAGTCTATAGAATTAAGAACAATAAGAAAAATGCCATAGTGATAAAAAGTGGTAATTAGAACCAAGTTTTAAAATTTACATCTCAGAAAATGAAACCATTGATATAGAACATAGGTTTGAGAGATGAATGTAGGCAAGGAGATGATAAATGTAGGTGACGGATAGTGAAGATGCAACATATGGCTAATTGATATTCCTGAAGAAATGTACCAAATAAACAGAATGAAAACACTACTCAAAATAAAACAGAAAAAGCCCTAAACTGAAGAGCTGTATTTGCATATCAAAAGGGCTTTCCATGTACCAGGAAAAAGTAATTAGAAAACAATCCACTCCCAAACATATGCTAGTGAAATTATTAAATTTAAAGCAAAATTTAAACCCTATAAGCATCTAGGAGTGGAGAAGAAATAAATTACATGCAAATAAGATAAGATTTAAATTTCAGATTTCTGTCTCACAACATTAGATATAAGACAATGATACAAACAAAAAACACATAGACAAATGTTGACAAATATGTCAGATTATAGGAAAGAGCAAAGAAGCAAAAGAGAAAGAGAGAGACTACAAAATAAGATGATAAGAATAATACCAAATGCATCTGATATGACAATAAATGAATATGGGGTGATCCAATCTACTATAAGAGAATTCATTTCTGATTGGCTTAAAAAAGTGTTCAATACTATGCAATCTACAAGGGACACAACTAAGAAAAAGTAAAAGTAAAAGAAAGAGCAAACATATACCATATAAATAAAGCAAAAAATAAGTTGAGTTTCACTTTTCATCCATTTGGTGTACAATCCACAAGGAAAACAGAAGGATCACAGTTAACAGTTTCCTGAATTTTCTTCCAGGTAAAAAATTTGTTGTACATAATCACAAATCTGTTTATATACTTAGTTCTAACTCGTTTCAGCACACAGAGCTCTACCTTATTCTTTACTGCAATTCCAATACATCCCATCATTGGATGCACTATAAAATGTCTTCCATTGATGGACACTTAAATTGTTTTCAGTTTTTAGTTATTATAAGGACAATTACAGTCCTTAATCATTTATCTTAGTTAATAATAGTTATCAGCATATAGATCATATTTAAAGCCATGGTCCTGGATAAGATCACCTTGAGAGTATAGTTAGAGGAGAAAATCTGAGGTACAAGGATAAGCTTTGGGCACTCCAATGTTTTGAAGTCAAGAGATGAGGAGATACCAGCAACAGAGACTAAGAAGACATAGCAAAGGAGGCAGGAATAGAACCAAGATAGAATGCAGTCCTGAGGCCAAGGGATAAAGGTGTTGTATGGAAAAGCAAGTGATTAACTGTGTTAAGTGCTACTGAGAAGTCACAATGAGGACTGTGATATCTTAAAGCAAATCTGATCATGTCATTCTTCCTCAAAAACTCCTATCAGTGGTGTCTCCATATACTGTGAATAAAAATCTCTCCCCCAA
The DNA here is from genome assembly GCF_949752795.1 of Hyperoodon ampullatus. NCBI lineage: Eukaryota > Metazoa > Chordata > Mammalia > Artiodactyla > Ziphiidae > Hyperoodon > Hyperoodon ampullatus. Next base: position 118,919,369 of record NC_136916.1, on the reverse strand, counting down.
GTCCTCACAGACATGCTCTCACATACACATAGAGAGCATCTATAAATCCTACATAATCTGACTCTTGTGTCCTCTCCAGCATCAACTGCACACTGCTCTTTCTATTCACTACTGCTTGACATCTTTCCAATTCTCAAATGGGTTCCAACTGTCCACAGCATGGACTCTCAAACTTCAATGTGCATACGAATCACCTGTATTTTTAACAAGCTTCCAGGTGATGGTGATGCTGCTGGTCTGTGAACTATACTTTTGAGTAGCAAGAAGCTAAAAAAATTCTTTCCCCTCTTCCTAGCTATCTTCTATTTATTCCTCAGATTTCAATTTAAGTATCATTTCCTCAATCTCCCCCAGATAATTGGGAACTCTTCTTACATGCTTCCATACACTGCACATCTGCATATTAATTGTCACATTCACAATAATTAATTCACCACCTTTCTTCTCTGCTAATCTCCAAATTCCCTGAGGGCAGGGATTATGTTTCTCTTGTTTGCAGATGCTTACCTAAGTGCCTAACTCAATGCCTGCCACACAGTAGGTACACAAAAAATATTTACTGATCAATTTAAATGATTATTCAGATCTGTACATCGTGACATTGAAAGATAATTACAACATAATAAGTTTTAAAAATCAGGTTACAAAACATTTTTTACATAGCATTATCCAAGTTTTGTTCCATATGATTTATTTGCATACAGATAAGTCTGGAATCATATACTTAAGAATAGTATTATCTCTGGATGGCAGGATTTTGAGTAACTTTTCCTTTTTTGTATTTTCTTGCATATTTGTATTTTTATTATTATTTTGTAGCAAAATAATAAATGAAATTAAACTTTGAATTCTGACATTTAACTTTTGCTTTTCTAATTTTTGTTGTTGTAGTCACTGCTGTTTTAATGTATAAAACTAATAGTCTGTACACGTTTTTCTAAAATGTGACTAGGAATTTCCCTTGTAATTTGAAGTTGAGTTGAGGGCTAAATCTGGGATCTATAGTCTAAGCACTGCTTACCACCAGAAGCTGGCTATAAGGGTACCTGACTTGAGAAGGTCAGCCAATGTTTGCCAAGACAGCATTTTTGCCACCAGCTCTCTCTTTCTTGATGGTGGATCAACAAAATACACAAGCCATATTACATAGAAAAATCAGTGAAATAGAACGTAAGTCCATAAATAGTCTTGATAACACATTCGAATTTAAGGTATGAAAAGTTGGCATTTCAAATTAGTGAGAAAAAGAGGATTTATTGAATAAACGATATTGTGCAATTGGCTAGTCATTTAGGAAAGAAACATTAATGCTTATTCTTCTTATCAAACTAATTAAAGATGAATCAAAGATTTAATTTTTTTAAAGAAAGCCATAATATTACTAGAAGAAAATATGACAGACTATATTTATTTGTTTGTTTTTATTTTTGGCTGTGTTGGGTCTTTGTTGCTGTGTGCTGGCTTTTTCTAGTTGCAGTGAGTGGGGGCTACTCTTCATTACAGTGCGCAGGCTTCTATTGTCATGGCTTCTCTTGTTGCAAAGCACGGGCTCTAGGCGCACAGGCTTTAGTAGTTGTGTCACGTGGGCTCAGTAGTTGTGGCTTGCAGGCTCTAGAGCACGGGCTCAGTAGTTGTGGCGCACGGGCTTAGTTGCTCCACAGCATGTGGGATCTTCCCGGACCAGGGATCAAACCCATGTACCTCGCATTGGCAGGCAGATTCTTAACCACTGTGCCATCAGGGAAGCCCCAACAGAATATATTTAAATTGAAGTGTAGAAAAGCCCTTTCTAAGAATGACACCAAGACTAGAACACATGAAGGGAACTATTGCCAGTTTTCACTACTTCTGTATTAGCATACAACTTCTGGATAGCATAAAACAACATAAATAAAACTGAAAAGCAAGCAAAACAATTTTTTAAACTCTACATTATATATGATAAAAATCTTTAATATAAAAAGATCACTTATAAATCAATAAGAAAAAGATGAATGATAACAGAATATGAACTGGTAATTCTCAAAAGGAGAAAAACAAATAACCAAGAGACATCCAAAAATATGCTCAATCTTATTAGAAATGAATAAAACAATAAATAAAGAGATATTTTTCTTCCTCAGATTAGGAAAAGATCCAGAAGATTGACAATTAGTGGTTTGGCCAGGTTGAAAGGAAATGAACAATACCATAAATTGTTGGTAAGCATATAAACTGGTATGATTTTTCTGGAGAGAAGTTCAGCAATATGCATCAAAATTTTTAAACCAAAAATTTTAATAAATAATGCCACACCTAGGAATTTTCTTACACTGCAGTATGGTTAAGTTAGCAAATATTATGAAGTAATTTAAATGTTCACACATAACCTTGAGTGGAAAATATAAGTCTATAGAATGCCATCTATGGTTTAAACACATGTTTACACAGAGATGTTCAGAAGACTACTCACCAAACTGTTAACACTAATCTAAGTGTTTAAACACTTTTAATAATTTCCCTTATTTTAAAACCCCAAATCTAAAATTCCATGCTAAGAGTTCTAATTCTTAGATGTCTATAAACTTCTCTTTACAATACAGAAACTTTAAAAGTAAAAATATGATCAATATGGAATATTTTTATAGTTCTAATCAAAACTGCTATTTAGCAAAATAAACATGTTTGAACAGTACATTGCTATTTTAAATAAACTTATGCACCCACTCTATCCCATTAAAATATCCTTGGTGTTTCCCACAAACAACAGTTACTTTGTGCAAAATTAGGAAAGCATTAAAACTATATAACCACAAGTATTATGCTTTGTGGAACTGTTCATTGCACAGAAAAACTAAAAAGCCACCAAGTGAAAGGGTATTCATTTTGTATTCACAATTACCTTTCTTGAGACAACTTATTAGTGCAGAAAAAATTATACATTTCTCTGAACTTGTAGGCTCAGCAGACAGATATATTTTGAAAAGGTTAAGCTATGTTTAGCAAGGTAATCCTCAAGAGATGGATGCCAGAGAATTAAATATTCAGTACTTAAATTAACTTCTTATTTGGTACTTAGGAACAAATTGCCAAGAATTATCATCATCAAATAGAACATTTATTGACTCTCTTGGAAAAAGAAAGTGAGACCTACTTGAAAAAAAATTTAGAATTGGAAAGAAATCAGTATTTTTAACACTTTGCATGAATAATAGAAGCTGTAAGCCAAGGATGCTTGGCTTGCAGAGTACTAATAGAAATGACTCAATATAGTAGTTTCATAACTACTGGATTATGTTTATGTCTTTATGTCCACTCTCAGCTTTAGGCTTTTCAAAGACATTCCAAAGAAGTCATATGGAACTTCTATAATCTACCAGAGATACTGGAGCAATTCTGAAATTTCTAAAATTCTTCACATATAATTTTATTCATAAAATTATGAATAACACATAAATCCCTTAAAAAATCTTTTTGCCTAACAGAAAATAAACATGAGACTGAACTTCTTTTGGGGATTCATACTGAATGGCATTGTGATTACTAAACACAGGGAAACCATGACTTTAAGCCTTAAAAGAATGCAGTAAGGGGCTTCCCTGGTGGCGCAGTGGTTGAGAGTCCGCCTGCCGATGCAGGGGACACAGGTTCATGGCCTGGTCCGGGAAGATCCCACATGCCGTGGAGCGGCTGGATCCGTAAGCCATGGCCGCTGAGCCTGCACGTCTGGAGGCTGTGCTCCACAACGGGAGAGGCCACAACAGTGAGAGGCCTGCGTACCGCAAAAAAAAAAGAATGCAGTAAGGTGTTACAATTTTTACTAAAAGTGAAGTTTGAGGAAATGGGATCAGAATATAGCATGAAAAGTGTGGGTCAGTTACTTACAATTTTTTGATAGTGTTAATTAAAAGTGATCTTTTAAAATATTATTCTTATATATCTAGAATAGTTCAAATATAACACTAAACATACATCTACTTAAATTTAACTTAACATTTAATATTTGAGTATTTTAAAAACCTGTTATATTGGGCCTCCCTGGTGGCGCAGTGGTTGAGAGTCCGCCTGCCGATGCAGGGGATACGGGTTCGTGCCCCGGTCTGGGAGGATCCCATATGCCGCGGAGCGGCTGGGCCCGTGAGCCATGGCTGCTGAGCCTGCGCGTCCGGAGCCTGTGCTCCGCAACGGGAGAGGCCACAACAGTGAGAGGCCCGCGTACCACAAAAAAAAAAAAAAAAAAAAAAAAAAAAAAAAAAAAAAAAAACCTGTTATAGATGATTTTTCAGGATTCTTACCAGCTCTTCTGAAAGACAAGGAACTTTAGAGCATGCATTCTCTATGTGCAGGTGATATCACCCCCAAGGGAGTGAAAATTAGTGGCTGGGGAGGGCAGGGGGTGAAAAAGCTTACTCTTTTTATGTGTAAGTAAGGCACAGATATACATACAGTACCATAAACAGATATACAGTATATCTAGAGCACTACAATATAATGGAGAGGGGAAGTTGGGTGGGGGAGTCTAAAAAGCCTTCTTACTGGGGTGATAATGAAAAAAAAGTTTGAGAAAAGTTAAGTTAAACAAATCCGGATTCTTGTTTTTTGTTTTTTTTTTTTGGTTGTGTCAGGTCTTAGTTGCGGCATGCGGGATCTTCGTTGAGACATGCAGGATCTTTCGTTGTAGCTCGCGGGCTTCTCTCTCGTGGCGTGTGGGTTTTCTCTCTCTAGTTGTGGCACACAGGCTCCAACACGCATGGGCTCTGTAGTTTGCGGCACACAGGCTCTCCAGTTGAGGTGCATGAGATCAGTAGTTGTGGCATGCGGGCTTAGTTGCCCTGCGGCATGTGGGATCTTAGTTCCCTGACCAGGGATCGAACCCGCGTCCCCTGCATTGGAAGGTGGATTCTCTACCACTAGACCACCAGGGAAGTCCCACAAATCTGGATTCTAATCACTATCTAGAGATAAAACTTGGGCAGGTTACCTGATATTATAAAGCCTAAGTTTCTCCATGAATAAAATGGAAATTATGACTTCTCCCTTATGATTGAAGATTTAAACAGGAAAGATGCAAAGCACACAGCACAGTGCAAGGAATACAGTTCCTGTTAAATAAATGTTAGCCCCCTTCCCTTTTCTCCTCTCATTTGAGGATGCTATAAATTATATACTCTCCATAAAAGAATACTCACATAACAAAGGAAAGTGAGACACAAGGAGAAATGGAGAAAGGTCCAGAGGAAATGACATTTGTACATGATCCCTGGACCCAAGCATGCCCAATGATGCTGAAATCTAAAAACTGGCTTCAGGGCTTCCCTGGTGGCGCAGTGGTTGAGAATCTGCCTGCCAATGCAGGGGACACGGGTTCGAGCCCTGGTCTGGGAAGATCCCACATGCCGCAGAGCAACTAGGCCCGTGAGCCACAACTACTGAGCCTGCGCGTCTGGAGCTTGTGCTCCGCAACGAGAGAGGCCGCAAGAGTGAGAGGCCCGCGCACCGCGATGAAGAGTGGTCCCCGCTTGCCACAACTAGGGGAAGCCCTCGCACAGAAACGAAGACCCAACACAGCAAAAAATAAATAAATTAATTAATAAAAACTTTTTAAAAAAAAATAAATAAATAAAAATAAAAATAAAAACTGGCTTCAACTCCCAAATCTGTGATGTTCTTAGTTGTATAAGCCTGGCAAAGTTGCTTGGTTCTTATAAGCTTCAATTTCCACATCTGTACTCCACAGAGTTGTTACAAAGAACAAATGAGATCATGTATGTGACACTCTTTGGGAACCATAAACCACTAAACTTACCTTATACGATAGGGCATGGTTCATGTCAATAATGGCAGGAAAGGAAGACACTGACCTAGACTGTGTATGTACCGGGAAGGAATGGAAAGGACCAAAACTGCTCCTTTCAGAAGCAACTCCTCAAAATCTAAGCCTCAAAGGCAGAAATTCTTTGGCCATTTAAATCTAGTTTAAAACAAAATTACCAGTGGAATTCTTACCTATCTCTTTGCTCTTCATCTGTATAGTGATCATCTAAGAAAGAGGTTCCACATACTCCAAGTACAGTACTGTGGCCTTTCTTGTCGGCTGTATGATACACTCGAGAAGCCAGGCGCAACTCAATGGGCAGCTCTTGGGCTGGGATAGTGGCGCACAGATCGTGAAGGGTCCGAGTGGAGTAGTCTCGTGGAATTCTGCCACAGAGATAAGAAAGCGGGCCTCTTTTCATCATTTTGTGCTCTTTAGATGCAAAATACATTCACATTGACAGTTTAGTTCAGGCTCTAAAAAAAGAGGTCTAAATGTAGGAGAGATCACATTTAAAACTAGTACAGTAGTTTCTAAAAAATGTAATATTACAATCTCAGGCCATTGACCAGATCTTCAGCCATATATACAATTGCCTGCTGAAGATCTCAACCTATATATCCTACAGATATCTCAGAATCGACAGGTCTAAAAGCAAACTCATTATCATCCCACCCCACCCAAATCTCTTCTCTCCGGAACTCTGTAACACAGTCAGTGACACCATAACCAGCAATCATACATTACTTCTTTGCTACTCTGCACAAATGCTCGTGTCCCTGAAGAAGCACAACAATACAGTACATTATCCATTAACTAGCATCAGTGGAAACCTGGGTCTCTCTAAGTTAACGTAGCACCTTCCTTCCCACCATGCTAGAACTTGACTCTTTCCTGCCTTTCCAAAATAGAGAAGAGGCCATGACGATCTGCTTTCTTAATCCCCACTGTCACACTTGTCATCCCCTCCAATCAACAAATACTTTTTGAGCATCTATTATGCACCAGACTTTGTGCTAGGCGATCCACACACATCTTCTCTAACTTCCACAATGAAACTACATGGGAGGTATTATTATCCTTATTTTGGAGCAGGCTTATTTTGCATAGGTCACAAAATCAGTGAGTGGCTACTAGGATCTACACACAATGCTGCTAACTGTAAGTCAAATTTCTTTCCAATTAACATCTGTTAATGACCCCTGAGGAGAAAGTGGCCCTTAGCCAGTACTACTCCATCCCCACCTCCCTACTAAAGCTATATTCTTACATTAACCAAATGACCTTTTCATCAAATCAAATCAAATGAACTTTAGATCTTTAGATCATGGTCTCTGTGACCTCCAAGCCACAGCTGGCAATACTGTTGACTCTTCTTGAAATTGCTCTTCCTCCATGAGCTTTTCTCAGCCTGCACTATCCCAGCTCTCCATCTACCTTTCAAGTTCATCATAATTTGACTTAGTCACTGGTTTTTCTTTCACCATCTTCTGAACTGGTATGGGGCTTCCAAGGTTGAGCTACTCTTTCCACATTAGAAGAATCATCTTCAGTGTTTCAGCTCTTTCCTCTGTGCTGAGGGCTCCCAAATCCCATGTCTGGTATCACTATCTCACCTAGATGCCTCATCTTCAAGATACAAAACATTGGGGTCATCTTTGTCTCCTCTGTCCTTCACCTGCTTATCCAATGAAAAACTGAGTTTCTCCCTTGGACAGAGCTGTTCAGGTGTGCTCCTTCTCCCCGCTCACTTCTACCACACTCCAGTTGGAGTCCTCATCACCTCAGCTTGCAGAGCAAAGGTCTTCCAGTCAGACTAAGCACTGCACCCTGTCTCTTCCCCCTTCCATACATCCTTCAAAATTCTATCACACCGATCTTCAAATACTCCTCTCCCCAGCACAATGTTTTTTTGTTGCTTGCTGCATGCATCTAACTTCCTCTTTCTAAGTTTCAAGGCTCTTAGTATCTGGCCCTACTTCTAGCATAGTGTTTAAGAATGTAGACTCTGCAGTCAGACTTCCTCTGTTCAAATCCTGTTTAAAGTTATCACTTGGCAATAAGCAAGTAATTAATTTCTTTATACCTCAGTAAGTTGAGAATAACAACGTTTGGTAAGCTGGGAACTACAACATTAGTGCATCCTGGGTAAAGTTGCTTTAAGATAGAAAGGAATGAATGCATTTACAACAGTGTCTCTCACATGGCAGGTGTTGTCTCCAGGACAATTCACAGGGCCAGAAAGACCTCTCAGTTCTTTAAGTTATGGATATGTTGCTTATCTTTTTGTCCATGTCTAAACACTCTCCAAACAATAACTCAAGGACAAACTTCTCTGCAAACTTTACTTTCTTACAAATCTCTTTTCATACATTCCCCTATTCTTGTCCCACCCATTCTGACCCTTTATCTAATGGGTTAATGCAGATCCATCCACTGACCACTCCACGTACCTGGATAGAAGCATAGTATAAATATGCTAGTATAAAACAAAGTATAAATATAGACTTTGCATAGTATAAATATAGACTTTGGAGTTAGCTGGGCCTGGATCAGAATTCTAATTCTAAAACTTGCAAACTCTATTACTGGTCTCTCTGAAGGTCTTCTGCAGAATGAGAACAAAAATTCTTAACCCTTGCCTTATAAAAATGGATAACAATAACAGTTCCTGGTCTCTGGAACTCTCAAGAAATGCTTGTTTATTTTTATTGCTGTTGTTATTTATTTGCACTGCATAGCATCTAACCCATTGCTAGGCACAACATGTATATCATTGAATCACTAATAGAGAGTGGTTTATGTCATTTCCGAAACAGCATAGGGCCCCCCAAAAAACAGGACATGAAATTTGAACATGTTTAAGTGGGGGAGGAAAAGAGAGGTAAATCTAAAACATTTGAAAATGTCTGAGACAAAGAGACATAACTTGGGGAGTGAAAATGGGTCTCCAGGAAGCCAAAGATCCCAGGCACTCAGGGTTCCTAAGAACAGACTGGGAAGAAAAAGAGGAGAGAAAAAGGTGAGTTCTGATGTCAAGCTCACCTACATCTTCATTCTATCTGGGACAGGTCCTGGCTAGTAGAATGTTCTTAAGATTACATTACAGATTTTCTTTTTTCCTTAAAAAAGCATCAGAACCAATCTGAATTCCTATGTTCCCATCATACTCTAATAATATAGATCTGCAAGTGAATCTCCCTTGGTTGAGCTAAATAACACTGTGTTTTTAAGGGATGGCTGAATTCCTAAGGAAACAACTTAATTTGGAAGCTAGTCACTGGTGAGAAAAGCTAGGTAAAAAATTGATTAAGAAAAAGGAGCAGTGAATAAAAGATTTTCCAAAATTCTCTTTTATCATATAAACTTTATAAATATCAGATTTTATTCCTCTGCACTTCATTCTTATTTCTTTATAATGGTGATTTCTGATTTCAGTTTTAATGAATTAACACAGTAAATGAATTAACACAGTACTATATATATCAAGAAGATCTACAAATATTTTTGGCATGCTTAAGAAAGGCTGTGTGTTTTTATAGCACACTCTCCTTAAACAGGACTATTTGTCATTCTTTGAAACACTAAGACATAAAAAAGAAAAGACTGTCTCTGTGTGTGGCCACACTACTTTGCCTAATGCACTAAATGCAAGGTTTTTTAGGAAAAAAATCAAGAAGTTTCTGCTTCATTGATAATCTGACAGTAACTATTTATTGAAGGTAAAATACTTGTTGTCTGCTGTCACTATTTGTTTTAATACATAATCTTGCTAACTAAATGAGCTTAAAGCAATTCAGATAAGCAATGGCATGTACAGGGTCACTTAAATGCCAATTTGACTCTTTCATAAACTTTGGAATTCTTTTCCCATGAGTCTACTCTCAGCTACTAAATTGTGAGTAATATCCATTTACAAAGTTTAGGCTGGCCATAAAAAGGTTGCCTTCCATGTCCTGCACACTTTTCAGTGCCCTAAGCAACAACAAAAGCTAATAATTAAAGCTTCTTTAAGCCCCCATAAAGAGTTAAATGAAGAAGAATCTAGAATAAACCAACCCATAAAAACCTAGTGGAAAAATAAGGAGAAAATAAGTTTCAACAAGATGACTGGCAAAAGATAGACCATAAACCTAAACTGCATTTACACAGTATTATTCAAAATTATGGTTGCACCCCTGTGTAATAAGAAACCCTATTGAAAATATGTGGGGGGATGGGAATGAAACATGAAATGATAGCAGAGAAAAATAAGGCCGTCTAAATTTCCAAATCAACTGGCCTATGGACATTTTGTGCTGGGTTGTCTTTTATTTTATCATAACAAAATTAACCAATATAATGAGCAGTTAATCCAAATCAGGCACTTCAGTGACCAAAAATATCAAATCTAACATGTTAATATTTTTATTCTAGCTATTGCTATGTCATTAAACTAAGTACATTGGTAAAAAAAAAAAAAAAAAGAGTAGAAAGAAGTGTGGAGGACTTCCCTGGGGGTCCAGTGGTTAAGACTCCACACTTCCAATGCAGGGGGCACGGGTTCCATCCCCGGTCAGGAAACTAAGATCCCACATGCCACGTGGCGTGGCCAGAAAAAAAAAAAAAAAACAGTGTGGAGTACAACATACATACCCCTAACTGTACTACCTGCCACCAACTCTTCCTGTGAGAAGGTTTAAGTTGGATCTCAGACATGAATTTCTGAAACATTTAGTTTTCCTTTAAAAACACACTTTCAGGTATCAATGCTACTGAATAACTTCTCTTCAGACACTTAAATTTGTAAAGTTAAGGAATTTACCTTTTTTTAGGTAGGTTTTGATCACACAGGGGTTTTGAAACCTTTCTTTGTCTCTGTTGTGTAATTCCTAATTTACTCTTCCGCCTTTGCTTAACTTCTTTTCCTTTGATTTGCAACAATTCTGATGATTTCACCTTGGAAAAAACATAAAATGAGCCATTAAGGAAAGCTGTAGCCAAGCGTTGATCTTTCTCTCTATTTAATGGTGCACGGTATTTTTAAACTCCTAATTTCTATGTGTATTTTATAACAGAATATAAATCCTAAAGGTGGAGTTGATATGTTCCTCTAAACTTTTTCCTAAATTCTACCTATACACCTTCATAGCAATAAGAATATTAGTACCATATTTATTTATAATATTCTATTTACTGCCTTAAAACTATTAAAGAAAAACATAAGATTTTTTTCCCTCCATAAATCTACTATTTTTGATTGGTATTTCTAATAGAACTTACCTTTAGCTACTTAAAGTTTGGCATGACTGCTGGTTGCAAGCACAAGCCAAAATGAACTTTAATGCTTTATAGAACTATTTTGAACAATGTTTACAAATTTATGCTTCTTACAGTTATACTGTTTTCTATTTCCACTGCTTGGAAAAAATCAAATGCATTTTTGTCTCTTAAATAATTGCCTTTTAATCATTATAGGTATTAGGAGTATTGTTTTCCTAGATTGTTTAGGAAATTTGCAGAATTCATGGCAATAGTTCATCTAAAGATATTTTTCTCTGTGGGTTGCTCTGTCCTTTTTTGAGACTAGATTTAAGGAAGAAAGCAGGGAGGTGTTCCTTGGGGAAAGCAGAGAATGACTGAGTAAATAGAAGGAGGCCAGATAAAGGGAGGTTCTTCTAAATTAGGTAGAGGGTTTGGGCTCGATGCAGTTGTAAGCAGAGAGCTATTGTAATGTCTTCGGTAAGGAAGTGATGATGAATAAGGAAAGCTCAGAGTACGGGTATTCCACCTCACCATCCAGTTCATGTTTGAATTTCCTCTATATTATCTCCACCAAAGGCCATCCATCCCGACTTGAACATGATCAGAAACAGAGGACCTGGATAAATCCAAAGGTAGCTACTTTCTCTTTGAAATCTTTCCAGTTGTTAGAATTTTTGTTTGTTTATTACTGAACCTAACAACTTTCATCCACCAGTCTCAATTCAAACATCAGGATCATACAGGAATGATCTGGTTCTCTTCCATGTGACAGACAAATATTCGAATACAGTTGATTCCCCTGGGCGTTCTTTTCCCCCACATAAGCATCTCCAGTCCCTTCAACTCTACCTTACATGACATGGTTTTGAAATACTCTTGTCATCCTGAGTGCTCTCTTCCAGTCTCCAATTTGTCAGTGTCTCTCCTGGGGTTGGACATCCAGATCTGAACACAATATTTGAGGTGTGATGTGATCAGATCCACCAGGAGAAGGATGATCCTCTTTTATGGTAATCATCAATCAATGCAAATTATGATTGCTCATATCTCCCTCTCACAAACCTAAATTATAACTTAAAACTGTGAAGTCTTGTCCACATTTGCTCTAAGTCATGCCATCCCATATCTGTGCACTTAGTTTGTGGAACCAAGGAAAGAACGATACATACATTTATCCCAATTAAATTTCATCTGAGGTCTGACCAAGCAAATCTTACCAGTCACATTTTGGACATTACCTGCAAATCCAATCAGTAAATCTTCCATATTCTCAACCAAATTATCAGAAAATAAGCTGAATTGGACACAGCCCTATAACAGTCCACTAGGGACTTTCATGACTAATTGTCCTTTGCATAACTAGTTATAAATCCTCCTGGCAGTTCACCCGATTGTAGTCTTGTCTACAAAATTGTCATCAGGAGGCTTTCATAAATGGATTGCTGAAATCCAAAAGATAATAACAATAATTAATATTTATTAAGTTTTCTGGTATGCCAGGCTCTTCCCCATGATACTCGTGTGTTGACCCCCAGGTCTGACACTCTTCTTATATTCGTTCTAGTAATTCTCAAAAAAGTAAATAAATAATAAGGTTGGTCTTCCATGGCTTGCCCTTAGGGAACCCATACTGGCTCCAGGTGATTACTCCTTCCTTTTATAAGGGTTCAAACACAATTATTTTAATGATTCATTTAATCATTCCAGAGTTTTGTCCAAGATCAGTGCACACATTACAGAAACCATAACTCTTACTCTTAAAAGAAAAAATAAAACTCAGATTTGCAGTTGCCGGTCTCCAGGCTCCTAGCACCTCTCCCATGGCAGCAGCTCCTCAAAGCCGCTGCTGACAGGGGCACAGCAGGCTTAAACCTATCTATCTGAGCCAACAGGATCAGATATCTAAGTTAACTCTTAAAATCTTTTACCAATCTCGGGCTTCAAGTTTCTTTTATCAATTCTTTTCTCTTCTTTCTAAACTAAGGATCATCCTCCTTGTCAGATTTAAGAGAAGCAAAGTACCATTTTATCAGCTTCCCTTTCTCTTTGTCATAGTTCTGTTTATTTAAAACCTCAACCTTTCTCCAAAAATAAATTAAGACCACTCTGTCATCTGTTGTCATCACACTATTCATCCATAATGACAGGGTTATCCTTCCTTTTTTCTCTCTTTGCTCCAAAACTAACACCAAAAAATACTTTCTTATTCTTAGCATTATTCACAGGCCTCAACCCATTTTGGATCTTAGCTCTCCTGATATAATTGTTATAGGCACATGCCACTTTTATGTTTATCTATGGATATGTGTTTCTTCTTTCATCTTCTGTATACTTTTTTTTTTTTTTTTTTTTTTTTTTTTTTTTTTTTTTTTGGCGGTACGCGGGCCTCTCACTGTCGTGGCCTCTCTCCCGTTGCGGAGCACAGGCTCTGGACGTGCAGGCTCAGCAGCCATGGCTCACGGGCCCAGCCGCTCCGCGGCATGTGGGATCCTCCCAGACTGGGGCACGAACCCGTGTCCCCTGCATCGGCAGACGGACTCTCAACCACTGCGCCACCAGGGAAGCCCCTTCTGTATACTTTTAAAACTCTGAATGCAATAGATCACTCAAAATTGTTTTGTGAAAATTTGTGGGGTGGGGGGAGGTTGGGGTATCCCACATCTCTGAAACTTCCTTCTACTTAGAATCTCAGGACATGTGTTAACTATATATATATATATATATATATATATATTTTTTTTTTTTTTTTTTTTTTTTTTTGCGGTACACAGGCCTCTCACTGTTGTGGCCTCTCCCGTTGCAGAGCACAGGCTCCGGACGTGCAGGCCCAGCGGCCATGGCTCACGGGCCCAGCCGCTCCACGGCATGTGGGATCTTCCCGGACTGGGGCACGAACCCGTGTCCCCTGCATCGGCAGGCAGACTCTCAACCACTGCACCACCAGGGAAGCCCCTATATATTTTTTTACAGACTTCTTCCCTCCTAAAATGCTCAACAATCCTCTCATGGGTTCTTCTGTCAGTCATTTCTTCACAGAGTCGCTATTATCTAATTTCTCCTTTTGTTGGTCATGACTTAGACCAGAGACCTAATAACCTTTATCATACTAATGAGCTTCTAAGGATAGAAATGGTCAATAAAGTAACAACTGATTAAATTCTCTACTTTTTTTGCTGAATGAGACTGTCTGGCATGTATCTGAGCTGTGAAAGTCCTGTATTTCTCCTTTATCACACCTCTGTGCCACTTCTCTGAGTGATGTCAGAAGAAGTTTTCTTGTCCCCCCAGTCTGGCCTGGCTTGCTGGAGTACACTGTTTCTCATTCCTGTGCCAGAGATGCTAGAGACTAACGTTATGGCCTCAAATGTCCAAACAGGGTAAAGCTCACGGATATTGACTGATCTTGAGATGTTACCACAAATAAAAGAAATCCAAGGTGAAGATTTGGTGGGATGAGTCAGAAAACTTCCAGCACTATTTTCTCTGGCATTTCTGATGTGTCCCACAATATCCCACAGCTATAAACCATAAAGTCTTATCAGACATTCTCTTCTCCTCCTTTTGAAACACTTCTGGTTTCAGTTTAGAATCCTCTTAATCTGTTCTCTCTCTCATCAAACCATTCCCCCTAGTTAAGTGAGGAACACTCCATCCATAGTCATTTTTGCCACTGTGAGTCTTGTACTTAACCAGATACCTGTTAATTGTTGTTATAAAAGGGCAGTGCTGCAAAGCGGCAAAGAGTGAAGGATCCAGAATTAGACCACCTCAGTTCAAGTCCTGACTCTACAACTTAGCCATATGGTTGTACCTGGGCAAATTATTTATCTTTTTCATGACTCATTTTTTTAACTATAAAATGAGAGTAATAATAGGGTTGTTATCAGGGGGGAAAAAAAGATAACATATGTAAAATACTTAGCAAAGTGGCTGAAATGTGGTAAGTACTCAATAAATTCTAGTTACCTTAGGAAATGACTGTTTTTAGCAAAAATAAATAATTTTGCATATTTCTTAATAATATTTAATATCAGCCACAGCAAACCAAAAGAATGAACATTATGGGACTTTTTCAATGAGGGATTCAAATTCCTGACAGGCCATTGTGGTTAAATCACTGTCCAGAAAATCCATTTCCTTCTTTGACACATTTAGTAGCTAACCATTTGCCCCTCATTTTATTTCCAAAGTCCCAATGTTCAGGTAGGAGAATAGATAAAAACACTACCTGTACCCACAAACCTAACACTCTTTCAAGATGCCATTGTTTTAAAAGATGCCTTCTAAGTTCTCCACACCTAGAAGGTGTCAGCCTAACACACAGGCTGCACCTGCAGTAGTTAGCAATGAGTGGGGCTACTCAGCCTTGGCAAGCTTCACTTCATACCCCAAATGTGAGCTTTAGGAAGACAGCATGACTTCTGATGGAGTCATTCACCAATCACAGCCTAAGTCCCTTCCCCCGACAGCAGTGGTGTCACCTGTTACTTGTGGATCTTCCTTATGATCTATTATTGCAGGAAGATCTGTATGCTAGTGTCATGCAGGATGAACCTAAGAAAGTAGGACTTGAGAAATGAATAAAAACCAGGAGGCAACTGTACTAATCCAGATATAAGGTCAACTGTAAAAAGAAGAAAAAAATTATAAGCAATAATATTAGGAGGAATCTAGGCCTGGGAGGCTGATTATTTTGTGAGAGGCAAGAAAACAATGAGGTCATGGATAAATCTAAGGTTTCAGAGTTGGGATTTTGGGGCAAAAGTTGAAGAACTGTTAATGGCTAGTTCGCTTGGGTGAAGCACAGTAGTAGGATCATGGTCATTGGTGGGGGAAGGGAAACCCAGGAGAGGGACTGACTAGAAAACTTGTTTACCCAAGAAGGGGTATCCATCTAAATCTGTCAGAATAGACTGCTGGAGATAATACCAAGATAGCAGGCTGTGGTTCAGGAAAAAGTGGCTTTTTAAAAAATCCTAATAATAATATATCTATTTTTAAATAAACGCATTTATTCAAGTCAAAAAGTGACTCAAATTAAAGAAATGTACTAAGTAAATAATAGTAAGGCAATATACAAATATGGTAAAATTATGAAAATTATGCATAAATAAAGTGGAATAAAATTATAAATAAAATAAAATTCTCACAGTAGGAAAAAACTCAGGGAGTAGGATAAACCTAAATGGGGCAAAGGCTACAAAGTTCACCCAGTCCAGGTCCCTGGGCTACAGGTTCCTGACTCTCTCAAGATGGTAACAGGAAGACTCTTGGTCAATTTCTGAAAGCCCTGAGGTTCCCTCACTCCTTAAGAATCTTTATTCTCTCCCCGGAGTTGCAATTAGGTTTGAGACTAAAATCTCTGAAAAAACAGAAGTCCCCTTTTCCCAAATGAGCAGTTTTCACATATAAGGCCCTTTTTTCAGGGTGAACGCTCCCACAGGCCTTGGCCCTTTCTGGGCCATATCTTCACACCTACACATCCTCATCTCTCATAACTCTGTTTCCAACATAAGTAGTGTTTTACCTTTAAAGACAGCCGCTTGGTTGTTTTTGAATCACCAATGGGCTGTTCACCTTCCAAAGGTTTACTTGATTCATCTGCTGACTGAACTTCCAAAGTTTCCTGAGGCTTAAATAATATGCTTTCTGCATCTGAGACTCCCCATTCCAATACGTCCTCTTGTTCAATCTGGAAAATACTTGATACAGCTTCAGGAAGCTTCTCAAGCACATTCTGTTGGGAAACATAAATGTACAAATATGCTCTTTTTATTGGTCCTTCCAAAGTTTTAAGTTATGCAATGTTTTCTCTCTGACAACAAATATCTATGAAAATGTGTGACAGAAATTAAGCAGAGGTAATAAGAGAAGATTTAGAAAAAGAAACTCAAATTGACTTAAGAAAAACATGAAGCGTGGCAAATTATTTTCCTTGGCCCTTGTCTCAGAAAATACTGCTATCCTCCTGTATTATGCAAGAACACTAAGGAAATAACAAGACTCCAGTCTTACCCTGATTCTCACCCACACTCACACAGAATCAAGGCCCACTGAAATGTATGACCTCTGCCCAACCTGAGGTTCTTTGGAGCTAAGCAATGAGATGCCTGCTAGCCAAATGCTCTTCCAGAAGCATGACTTCAGTCCCTCAGAGAAGAGCTGATACAGAGGCCCCAAGAAGACCACCCAGACACCCCAGCTCCATGCCAAGCCCTAATGAAAAATTCTCACAAAATATCACTCCTACACCTGTTTTGTGTTTCTTAAAAAGGTCTCACTGACTTAATGTGCATCTCACCAAGCCTTTAAGAAAGTATCTTTATAGACATATTTTGGGTATTACCCAATTTTAAACCAAGATTATTTGGGATTATGAGCACTGCCTCAAATTAACAGATGAGAAAACCAGTCTGATTTACATAGAATCTGAATCTTATAGAATGACTTGAAAATGCAATTGTATCACTTTGCTCTCTGGCACACTCATTTGCTAATAAGTAAAATAAAGGGTAAAGATGGCATATAGTAGTTCCAAATACTATTTAAGTTTCTTTATTATGTAGGAAAGAATGGCTAAACCAAGAAATATACTTTTGTAAAACATAACTTTAATCTAGAGCTTGTGTTTTTATAAAGCTACTCAATGGTGCTGGGGAAAGAGTAAGAGCTTTGTAACTGGACAGGACTTAATACAAATCCTGGATGTGTCTTACCAATAGATGTGTAATCTTGGTCAAGTTACTTAACCCTTTTTAGCCTCATTTTCCTCATTGGTAAAAAAGGGGTTTAAAAAAGTCCTTCCATAAAATGGCAGAATAGCTACACAAGGGAAACATGTGTTATGAGCCTATATTGTCTACCTATGACAAACTCATTCATTTTATGTTCCGTAGCATTTGGAACTGTTCATCACTCCCTTTCTTTTGACCCTGTCTGCTCCTGGCTTCCTCAACACACTCTACCAGGGTCTAGCTGGGGAGACTGAATAGATGAAGGTTCCACCCTTCAAAAGCTTGAGAGGGAAAGGGTAATCCTCCAGCTTCAACTGACCCTCTCAGAACTCTGCCAGCCTCGCCTACCCAGAAAGCCATTAGTGATCTTATCACTACCCTGTGGCCTGCTCTATTTTAGCGTATATCACACTATATTACATGCGTCTAAGTAATCATCACTATAATGGTCAACATATATGAGCATTTAATTTTAATCTTTAATTTTAATTTTAATCTTCACCACAACTCCATGAAGTAGAGGAACTCTTTGTAATCCCATTTTATGGATGAAGAAACTGAGGCTTAGCTAAGTTAAGTAACCTGCCCAAGGTCATACTGAGACTAAGTAGCAGGACAGTGTTTGAACCTAAACAACCTGAATCCAAATTGTACTCTCTTACCCTTTTTTTAGCCCACACAATAGACTACTGGTTCTCAAAATGTGCTCCACAGACTCCTGACAGTTTAGGCCCTTTCAGGGGATCTACAATGTCAGAACTATTTTCATAATAATATTAAGGCTTATTTTCCTTTTTCACTGTGTTGACATTTACATTGATGATGGAAAAGTACTGAGGAGTAAAACAGTGAGTCAATACTTTTCAAGTAATTAACACATGAGGTACAAAATCATGCAGGGGGTTAAAGGTCTGTTCAAGGAGCAAGGTAGATCAATTAATTTTAAAGTAATGATACACAATAATTTCATTTATCTGGTTTCAGATTCTCCACTGCAACTAATCTTTAAGAAACTATCACTTGTGGAGTTTTGGTGTATTAACAAAGACGACCATCCATAACTATGTAAAAAAAAGGTTATTAAAATGACTCCCTTCTAATCTAATCAGACTAGACTTACTTAATATACTTCAACCAAAAGAACACATACAACAGATTGAATGCAAAAGCAGATATGAGAATCTAGCTCTCTATTAAATGAGATATTAAAGACATTTGCAAAAAGTGTGAGACAATCCTACTCTTCTCACTGAATTGTTTTGTTTTGCACATTATTTTTTCCTAAAAATATGCTTTATGTTAATGCGTAACAGGCTGATTATTATTTTAAATGAATGAATAAATAATTTTTCTCAGTTTCAGTTTCTAGTATAGTAAATGTTGGTTGATTGAATCCACACAAACAAAAACTCTTTTGGGTCCTTAAAATATTTTTTAAGGGTTTAAAGCCATCCTGAGACCAAAAATTTTGAGTACTTCAAAACCTTCAAGTTTGAGAATTCCTTAAAAAAGAAATTGTGTCTCACCTGTTTTTTATACCTCAAGCACTTAGAACATTGTAGAACTTGTGCAATTATTTGTGAATGAATGAAAGGAAATTATATACATTTCTTCTCTACTATGTAATTAGTCTCTATTTAGAATATTTATTAAACAGTATTGTACTTTGTCTCTATATACTGCTCTACTCTATACAATGAGTTCCTCAAGCACAAGAGCTGTATTTTCTATCTTTGTATCAACCATGTCTAAAACAATGCTCACCACATCATAGGAAAAGGAATGAATTCCTTGATTTTTTGGTAAGTATGAGAGGAAATCATTCTCCATGATGATTCAAAAACAATTATATTTAAAATGGTGGGTACTTGGAAAGATATTGCATTAAGAATGTTCTTTTTTAAAAGAAAATAAATTACATCAAAGAACTAAGAGCACTCTGGCCTGTGGCACTGAGATGCTCACAACTGAGGCTGCCATGCTCTAATGGTAGGGTGCCTGGTACCACTTAGAAAGAGCAGGCCCTCTCCAGATGGGTGCTTGTTGGCCAGTGCTGCACAGACAAATCTCAGTCCAGGAAGCATCTACAAGTCTAAGGGATAGGTACAGTGAACAGATAGAGTTCTGTTCTCTGGCACAGAGCAGGTACCCAAAAAATGTGTTTGAAATTAAAGATACCACAGAGGAGCTTTTTTACCATGGCCAGGTATCAGCTTAAAAGGTATTATACATCTAAAGAAGTGGGAAGCTTCCTCTTAAAAAGCCAGTGACCAGAAGAGGTCCAGTAATTGCTTGTAAATGTCAAAGCTGAGGGTATGGTTCCTACAGAATTACAAAGCAATTAATATTTTTGCTTAAATGTTTATTCTAAATAATCAAGGTGATGTATAAGCTAGGTATCTGGTAATTGGCCTTTTTCATAGTTTCCTTCAAAATGGAATAATCTTTTCTTATACTTTATATGAATATTCAGTGAATGGTATTAAGTCAAGTTTATCCTACTAATGAAGATTTCTATTTTTCTGAACCTAACTGATCTTGTATTATCAGTTTACTATACCTATTAGAAACTTACAGGTCAGAGGTTTTGATATCTACCTGTAAATGGTGTCACCTAGAGGCAGCTACCCTAGGTATCAGTTTTAAGCCCATAGCATATGTGGTAAGGCTTCAAAATTGATTTATCCGCATATTGTGCCATATTTCCTGGGTCTTGAGACAGGTGATGAGAATACAGAGGAGAAAAATACATGATCTCAACCCAGAAGCATCTCAAACTCTAGTAGTCAACCATTTGTAGTAACTCTAACATTACAGGATCCATGATTTTTGTGAAAAGAAAAGATTCAATACATTTTCTAAACATGATATATTATCCTAAAACTGAACTGTGATCTGAATTTTTATGTTTGTGGAATCATATTTTCAGGAAATAAAGGAGCTTGTTATTTAATGATATCATTTTACAAATCCTTTGTAAAAGACGGATCATCATGCCATCATTTGTTTTATGTAAATGTGGATTTCTACACACAGGGAGGCACTTCCCATTCACAAGGAATGTTTCAGATTGCTTTGAATCCCTAAGTATTTTGCCAATGATGGATGAAAAGCAAGTTCTATTTCTGAAACAAACTTCTGTCACCAAGTGTCCATATTTCTCTACAAAATATGCCCCTTGTCAATGCTTTTCACAATTCTTCTAGGTAAATAAAGAATAAGGTGATGGATGCTTTCTTAGAAGCTAATAATTTTTAATTAATTCTCCAGCTACCTTCTAGATCTAAATGTCTTTAGATGAGAAGAATTGTTAAAATCTTTTCCCTCTGAAATGAGTTTTGGGCCTTAGCTCCGAAGGTCTATGATAGGCAGCAATGGAGAGCCAAAATAGCCAAGACTCTCAATGTGGTATTAGATTAGATGTGCTTACAGTTAAACACGCCTCTAAAATAAGTTAGAGGAGAATTTTTTTAACTCTCTAGATAAACATTCAAGCAACAGAAGCAGACTATTACTTCAATATAGGCAAGAAGGATTTTTTTATTAAAGACTTTACCATTTGAGGTTCCTTAATTCTTATCTGCAGTCCTTGCTGTGCTTGCACTTCCGGTGTTTTGGGCCAGTACACTTTTCCCAATAAAGAAATATCCTTGAAGGAGAAAAAGAAAACAATTAAAATAATGTCAGTTTAAAAAATCACTGAGATATTATTCAATGCAGTAAAATGCTAGTCAATATGATGCAGTAAATGAGAAATATAGAACAAAAGATACAATAAAAATACTTTGTCTATTGTTCCAATTTTAAGGCTTTTTAAATTACTGGGCTCTGTAGATATATCATCAGATTAAATAAGACAATTAGGTAATATTAAATCAGATACCATAAAACACTGCTTTTAAATGGCTGCGCAAGAAAGATAAAATCAAAAGTAAAATTTAATCTAACCAAGAGTGAGAAGGAATATAAATATACTTTAAATGTTAATGGAGGGGACTTCCCTGGTGGCCCAGTGGTTAAGACTCCGTGCTCCCAATGCAGGGGGTCCGGGTTCGATCCCTGGTCAGGGAACTAGATCCCACATGCCACAACTAAGAGCCTGCATGCCACAACAAAAGGAGCCTACATGCCACAACTAAAGATGCCACACGCCAAAACGAAGATCCTGAACGCGGCAAGAAACCACATGCCACAACTAGACTCAGCGCACCCAAATAAATAAATAAATAAATATTTTTTAAAAACGTTAATGGGTAGAACTGTTAGTGTCATTTTTATCAAAACTAATGCTAATTGCTATGATATATCCTCAACTCAGTTGAAGTGGTAAAAAGATAGTGCACTACAGTGTCCAACAATGAATAGGAATAAAGAGACCCAGCTCCTGCCCAAACTGTAAAGTCACAGACCAGACAGCAATAGGCAAGTTATCTTGCTTCCCTTTACCTCAGTTTTATCATCCTTAAAATGGATGCTCATGACTTTTTAAGGTCCCTTTCTCCTCTAGCCTTTTAGTAATGTCAGTAGAAAAATATGAGCATTCCTTGTACTTTAAAATACTGCTTTTCTAACTTTGCTTAATTAAAAAGATTCAACTGGGCTTCCCTGGTGGCGCAGTGGTTGACAGTCCGCCTGCCGATGCAGGGGATATGGGTTCGTGCCCCGGTCCGGGAAGATCCCACATGCCGCGGAGCAGCTGGGCCCGTGAGCCATGGCCGCTGAGCCTGCGCGTCCAGAGCCTGTGCTCCGCAATGGGAGAGGCCACAACAGTGAGAGGCCCGCGTACCAAAAAAAAAAAAAAAGATTCAACTGAGGTTACTAGCTTCTACTTCTGCTCGCTTGTCAAAAATAACTATAAAACTAGGCAAAATATAAGGACAACTCTTTTAGGGTTGGACAACAGGCAGTGCAAGACTATAATGACTAAGAGAATGGAAACAAAAAAGGCTAAGAGCTAAATCACCCCAGATTTCTGCCTTACACAATTTCCAGACCACAACACAAGGAGAGAGAAATCACACAGAGCACAGGTATCTCACTGAGTTAAAGAGACAGAAATTAGAGTAAGGAAAAGACAAAGAGGGTAGAATTTGTAGGGCACATTATGGGGAGGAGGGAGCTGCACAGAGAAAGAGCTCCAGAAATCTGCACAGAATCCTTGAGTCTTTGGCTGAACACCAATCTGCTTGTACAATGGTGAAACCCATGAGGCCAGACAAAGAAAAACTGCCAGGGGAAAAAAAGCAATTACCAAAGAGCTGAAGCCACAATTCCCAGAGCTCACACAATGCTAGGAGTCATTAGATCTCCCACCAGACATTCTTAATACATGGTATTGGGTTGGCCAAAAAGTGTGTTTGGGTTTTTCCATAAGATCTTATGGAAAAAACCGAATGAACTTTTTGGCCAACCCAATACACTCATTACAAACCTCAGACAGATCATACATTAGTCCTAGAGTAATAGCTTCTCTGACATTGACAATACTTTAAAATAATACTTTAAAAGATCAAGCTGATCTTTAAGTAGCTTAACTGCCTAACAGAACAAACTCTAACCCTTTGTAAAGGAAGACAACAAAATCCAGTACTCTACAATGTAAAATTCGCAATGTTCAGCACCTAATCAAAGTTACTAGTCATATGAAGAGGCATGAGTATGTAACACATAACCAGAAGAAAAAAACAGAAAAAGACCCAGAAATAGCAGACATTGGAATTAAGAGATAAAGATCTTGAAACTTCTAACATAAATATTATAAATTTCAAAGATGTAAACATAATAAGAAGCAAATGTAAGACAAAAAACAGAATCAAATGGAATGTCCAGATAAAATGTCCACTATCTGAAATGAAAATTTCACTGAGTGGCATAAATATCAGAGAAAATACTGCAGAGGAAAAGATCATTTAAAGACGTAGCAATAGAAACCATACAAAATAAATCACCTAGAGAAATAAAAATTGAAACAAAATTAACAGTCAAACTGACATATATTTAATTAGAGTCACAGAAAGGAGGGTGTGAAGAGAGCAGAAAACATTTGTACAAAAAATAGCCAACATTTTTCTAAATTTAATAACAACTATAAACCCCTGGTGCAAAAAGCTCCATGAACCACAAGCAGAAACACACAAAGAACACTGTGCCAAGCACATTATAATCAAAATGAAAAAAAAATAAAATAGTAATACAGGAAAAAATCTTAGAAGCATCCAGAGAAACAATAAGTACAAAGACATAAAGAATTACTGGCAACTAATTACCACAAATTAATACTGCAGGTTTCGTGTCAGAACAGTGCAAGACAGAAGACAATAAAGCAACATATTTAGAGTACCTGTACTGAAAGAAAACAACTGTCCACATAGAATACCATATCCAGCAAAAATATCTTTTAAAACTGAAGGTGAAATACTTTTGTAGCAAATACAAGGTGAAAAATTTATTGCCATCAAACTTGCCCTACAAAAAATGTTAAAGGAAATTCTTCAAGCGGAAGGAGTAAAACTTGAATGCACACAATGAAAATAAATGATAAAATGATTTAAAAAGTGGGTAAATAAAAAAGACTTTTTCCCTTTTTGAAGTTTTTAAAAATATAACAGACTGTTTAAATTAAAAATGATATATT
Source organism: Hyperoodon ampullatus (assembly GCF_949752795.1). NCBI lineage: Eukaryota > Metazoa > Chordata > Mammalia > Artiodactyla > Ziphiidae > Hyperoodon > Hyperoodon ampullatus. The sequence goes on along the minus strand of NC_136916.1, from coordinate 118,894,963 downwards.
TTGAGATTTATAACTTATATAGATATGAAGTATACACAAATGACAATCACAATAACAGAAGAAGGGAGAAAGAAGTATACGGCTATAAGTTTCTTATACTATATACGATTTACTGGGGTAAGTTAAATATGCATATTGTAAACCCCATAGCACTCACTAAAACAATAAAACAAGAAGGTAAATAAGCTAACAGTATGAAATAGCATGAAATGCTAAAAATTAATCAAAAGAAGGCAGGGAAAGAGGGAAAAGGGGGCAAAGAACAAATGTGACAAATAGAAAGCAAATAGCAAGATATAAATACAAACCCAACCATATCAATACTTGCATGTAAATGGTGCTAACCACTCCAATTAAAAGACAAAGATTGTCACACTGCAGAAAAAACAAGATCCTACTATATGATTGCTATGGGAAACCTACTTTAAGTATAAAGACACAAATAGGTTAAAAGTAAAAGGATGAAGGAAAATATAACATGCAAACACTAGCATAAGAAAACTGGCATGGCTATATTAACATCAGACAAGGCAGACTTCAAAACATGAAGTATTAGAAGGAAAAATCGGATCACTGCATAATAAAAAAAAAGAGTCAAGTGCCTCAGAAGACATATAGTATGCACTGATGACAAAGCTACAAAGGGCATAAAACAAAAACTAAAAGAACTGAAAACAGCAGAAAATTTCACTATTATAGTTAGATACTTCAAACAAAGACTATCTGGCTCCAGAGACTACACTTTTTACAAATATAATAACTAAACAGTTAATTTTAAATGTGAAATCCTACAAAAAATTCTTCACCACCTTTTAGCTTTATAAATACATCATTAAAGTATAAAAACATGACAACAATGAACACCAAATTCAGGATATTGTTCACATTTGAGGTGGAAGAGAATTACTGGAAAGAGATACAAAGGGGGCCTCTACTTTACTTCTAATTTTCTATTTATTTAAACAATCTGAAGTGAATATGGTAAAAAAATAAATAAATTTTGAAAAATCTGAGTGAAGAGTATGTGTTCTACAATTGAAATATATCCTGATTAAAAAAAGGTATTTCTCCACATATTAATGTAGGTAACATAAAAATGTCAAAAATGGATAAAAACATCTTAATAAAGAAACCTAGAGCTTACATGACTTGTAAACATAAATGCAAAAATCCCCAATTAAAATATTTGCAAATCTAACTAATCAGCATATTTAGAAACAACGCATCTTGACAAAGGAAACTTTTCGCCAAACTGGATGGATAATTCATTGCCAGTTTATGAGATTAACAGATTAACATGGAAATTCATATGATCCTTTCAATAACTGCTGACAAAAATCATCAATAAAATTCAACCTATTTCTGAGTGAAAAGTAACTAGAAATATATTAATTAGACCATATATTTGGTGGAAAAAAGAAAATCATTTGAAAAACTATCAGACCAGAGTAGAGGTAAAAGGCATGCCTAACAAATTCAACAAATGAAATTTCATACCAGCAATAACCAGTTAAGATGCCATTCTCAAAATAAAAGTTAGCTATTAATATAAGCAATGAAATGAATGAATCTCAAAACCATTGTGTTGAGCACAAAAGGCCAGGTTAAAAGGGCATCAAAATGTCCAAAAATAGCCTCTCCAAACTACCCAAAAAATAAGTATGAAGGCAAAAATATATGAAAATTTAAAGTATTTGTCTAGTAAGTCCAATGTCCTTCTTCAATGACAGTTTCTATTAATTTTTTTCTGTGTATGGACCATATTTTCTTGTTTATCTCTGTGCCTCATAATTTATTGTTGAAAGACTTATAGTAACCTAAGGAGCACATGTTCATCAAAGACTAATGAATCTCAGTAAGAACAATGAGGTTTTTTTTATTGTTGTAACTTTCTATTCCCTTACTCTTCTGTCCAGCTCAGCTGTAGCCTTGAAAAAGAAAGATAACAATAAAATAAATATTTTAGTGACTAGTCCATATAAATGTGTAGTTTGATTGTTCTGAGTCAGTCTCAGCCTATCAGTAGTGATGCTATCACCTAGAAATGCTTGTGAGCACTCAACTGGGCTCATACTATTTGTGGCAAGCTCCCACAGACATTTCTCTGACTGGAGGCACCATTATGACTGCAAGGTATACCTCAGCAAAGCCATCTGGGAACTTTGAAAAGACAGGCTTATTATTTATGAGTCCTGAAAGATACACAGCATACCTGGGGCCACACAGTGAGATCTCAGGCAGATAGAGAGGGGGGGTGGGGGGAGAATGGACCTGGGGTTCTGACTTTATTAGTATAAAGGGTGAGGTGGTCAGGGTTTTACAGGTTCACTTGCTATTGATGAATTTAAAACATAAGGGTGGTAATCAAAGTGTTCAGTCAAGCAGTCAGTTATCTAGATCAACCAGAGATTTCCAAAAGGGGGAATTTCATGGGTGAGGTGGTCTGGCTCTTAATCTAGTTGTGTAGCTGGCAATGTGTTTATTCAAGATGGATGTCTTTGAATTGGATGCCTCAGGAATCAAAAGTTTAATGTTAGGCAATTACATTAAAATCAAAAAAGCTAATTGTCAGGCACTTACACTGCACTGAAGTGCATACCAAGGGCTGTGCACATGCTCAGAAAAGACCTAGAAGCCCTAAATTTTCACATCTGACTGACCTTGAGGCTCTAGGCAAGCTGTAAGTGAGGGCTAGTGCAGAGTTCTAAACTGCCTACCTGGGCACTGAAGTGTGTCCCAACACACAGAAGAGCCCCTTAGCAAAAACTGAAAGACATTGGTTCCAGGCATTCAAGGAAGTCTATATTCAGTCATCACCTGATCACTAAGCTTAGCAAGCAGAGACTTCAGTGGCCATACATGACTACAAATACAGACTTTATAAAATTAGTTCAAGAAAGCCACTAAAATTTTTTAAATGATAACAATAAAAATAAGAACTACAACAGCAAAACAACAACAAACCCTGGGGGGGGGGGGAGGAGGACCTTATTTCCACAATTATCACATTGTATTATTTTAAATGACCGATTTATAACAAAAAATATGAGATATGCAAAGAACAAGGAAAGTATGGCTCAACACAGGAAACAAGACAATCAAAAGAACCATCCTTGGGGAAGCGCAGACGTTGGACAAAGACTTTAAATCACCATGTCTAAACAACTGAAGAAAGTATGACAATAATGTCTCATCAAACAGACAATATCAATAAAGAGATAGAAGTTATAAAAATGAACCAAATAGAAATTCTGAAAAGTTCATTAACTGAAATGAAAAATTCAATAGAGGTGCTCAGTAGAAATTTGAGCAGACTGAGAAGAAAAATTGGTGAACATGAAGATAGGTCAGTTGAGGTTATTCAGTCTGAGGAACACAAAGAAAAAGAAAAAATAATGAAGAAAACTGAACAGAGCCCTAGAGGCCTGTGGGACACCATCAAGCAAAATGGGAGTTCCAAAAGAAGAGGGGAAGGCAGAAAGAATATTGGAAGAAATAATGGCAGAAAATTTCCCTGGTGAAATCATCTACATATCAAAGAAGCTAAACACACCATAACCAAACCGTCAAACTATTCAAAAACAAAGAGAAAATCTTGAAAGCAGCAAGAGAAAAGCAACTCATCACCTACAAGGAATCCTCAGTAAGATCAACAACTGATTTCTCATCAGAAGCCATGGTGGTTAAAAGGCAGTGGGATGACATATTTAGAGTGCTAAAAGAAAAAAAATGTCAACCAAGAATTCTAAATCCAGCAAAACTATACTTCAAAAATGAAGGAGGAATGAAAATATTCCCAAATAAACAAAACTAAGGGAGTTTGTCACTAATATAATTTCCCTACAAGAAACACTAAAGTGAGTCTTCAGGCTGAAATGAAAAGACACTAGACAATAACTCAAATACACATGAAAAATAAAGAGCACTGGTAAAAGTAAATAGGTAAATATGTAAGACAATACAAATAAAATTTTTGTTTGTAACTTTTCTCTCCTATCTGATTTAAAAGAAAAATGAATAAAGCAATAATTATAAATATGTGTTGATGGACACATATTGCATTAAAAATGTAATTTACATGACAACAGCATCACAAAGAGTGGGGAACAGAGCTATACAGGAGCAAATTTTTTATATTATTGAAATTAAGTTGTATAAATCTGAACCAGATTATTATGTTAGGATGCTAATTATAATTTCAAAGGTAACCATTAAGAAAATAAGTTAAAAATATAAAGTAGGGGCTTCCCTGGTGGCGCAGTGGTTGAGAGTCCGCCTGCCGATGCAGGGGACACGGGTTCGTGCCTCGGTCCGGGAAGATCCCACATGCCATGGAGCGGCTGGGCCCGTGAGCCATGGCCGCTGAGCCTGCGCGTCCGGAGCCTGTGCTCCACAACGGGAGAGGCCACAACAGTGAGAGGCCCGCGTACTGCAAAAAAAAAAAAAATGTATATATATATATATATATATATATATATATATATATAAAGTAAAATAAATAGGGGATAAAAACGGTACAAAAAGAAACCTACAGCTTTTCATACTTTTTGTTAGTTCAACATTTTAGAAAACCATACCATGGGTACTGAAGAAGATTACACTACAGTGAAATAGAGACTCCATAGTGAAAGCTTACTAGAACCAGGAAGTGAGACTCAGAGCTTGGCAAGTCAACCTACTCAATACATAGGGCTCTGGAAAACAGTGCAGGGTAAAAGAAGCCCACAAATGCATTCAGTTCATAAACTTCTAGACTTTTTTTTTAAGGTCATATAATTTTAATGAGTTTTAAAATTTTTTTATTTTATATTAGAATAAACTTCTAGATTTAAAGAACATATTCATTTCATGAATAAAGAGAAAAAGGCAACTTAAGGTCTATGGAAAACCATTGCAGGATAAGGGAAAAGAGACAACACTCTGAAATACCAAAGGAATAAATATTTTTTAATTGTGTGATGTGCTCAAAAGATGCAAGAAGATATGAATTCTGCCAAAAAATATAGAAATCCATGCAGAGTAAAGATAATGAGTTGAAAACTGCAAGATAAAAATGAAACAAACTGAATCAACTAAGAAGGTTTGAAAAAAATTAAAATGCAATAATAGTATTAAAATATTTAAATACATCTTAAAAAGCAGATTTTAAAATATGTTAATGAAGAAAATCAAATCAGATGGTAGAGGACAAATTATAAGGTTTTCCAAAATATAGAGGAAAATGACTAAAGGGCAAGGGGGATGGAGGTGGAAGCAATGGGAAGATGGTAATAAAATCAGAGAAAATGAAGAGACAATGTGAGGATAAATGATTTTTTTAATATAAAAGTAAATTAAATAAAAGCAAAAGTGAGTAGCTGGATACAAAATAATTTAACTGATTTTTTTTAAAGGTGTAGGTAAGTTAAAAGGGTTTGTGTTGTCATGTTCCAGGGAAAAAAATCAGTGAAAATAAAAGCACACCTAAACATATGCTATAAAATATTTAATTAGAAACGTAGCAGATGTGCAAGTTTGTGCCCAGAAAAAGATATTCTGACAGATTCTGGAAGCAAATGCTGACCTGTCAGCAGAGTTCCCAATGGTCAATTTGGGCAGGAAATGCAGAGAGGGTTTCAGGCAGACAACAGTGGGAAGGTTGGATGATTCAGAAAACAGTGGAATCTGTCTCAGACACTGGTGCCTGGTCCTTAGAAGCTTCTACAGACAAAAGCCAAAGGAACACTTTTCAGAGGTGACTCCATGAAGCTAAGAGACACACAAAGAGAGAACAGGGACATCCTCTCCTTTTGGCTCAGAACTCTGCATGTCTCCTTTGCAGTGGGGATCACAGATATACTCAGCTCAGAAAACCCACCATACATGAAATAACCTTCTAGAAAAATTATTTGAAGATGCAATTAAGTGCTCCAAAATAAAAAGTTAAAGTATAAAAATAGATGAGTAAAAGTGGTATACAATGAAACTTTAAACATAAATAATAGCCTAAATAAGTTTTAAATGGCTAACAAAACTGAGTGTAAATGTCAAGAATTACATTTTAAAATACAAGCAAACTACTAAAACTGACAGAGAAAGTAGAAAATTTGATTAGACCTATAGCAAGAGATTGAATCAGTAATCAAAAAACTTCCAACAAATTAAAGTCCAGGACCAGATGGTTTTACTGGTGAATTCTACCAAACAATCTTTCTCAAACTTTTCAAAAAATAGAAGAGGAAACACTTCCTGACTCATTCTGTGAGGCCAGCATAACTCTGATACCAAAGCCAGATAGAGACATTACAAGAAAAGAAAACTATGGACAATTTTTGTTATGAATATAGATGCAAAAATCCTCAACAAATTACTGGCAAACTGAACCAGCAGCAAATTTTAATGATTATAAGACACGACCAAGTGGGGTATATCCCAAGTGTGCAACGATGGGTCAACATACAAAAAGCAATCAATGTAATACATTACATCTTCTTCATTAATAGAATGAAGGGGAAAAAAAAAACCATGATCACCTCAATTGTTACAGAAAAAGGATTTGACAAAATCCAAAACCCTTTTGTGGTTAAGACAAAAACAAAAAACACTAAAAAAACTGGGAATAGAATGGAACTTTCTCAGCTTGACAAAGGATATCTATGAAAAACCAAGAGCTAACATTATACTCAATGGTAAAAGACTGAAAGTTTTCCCCCTAATATCAGGAACAATGATGCCCAATTTCACCACTTCTATTCAACATAGCACTGGAAACTCTAGTTGAAGGAATTAGGCAAGAAAAAAAAATAAAAGGCATCCAAATTGCACAAGAAGAAGTAAAATTATCTTTATTCCCAGATGATATGATCTTATATATAGAAAACCATAAATAATACCAAAAAACTATCAGAGCTAATAAATAAATTCACTAAAGTTGCAGGTACAATATAAAAATATTTTAAAGTATTAAATTTCTATACACTAACAATGAACAATCTAAAAATGAAATTAAGAAAACCTTCCACTTACAATAACATCGATGAGAATAAAATAATTAGGAATAAGTTTAACCAAGTAGACACAAGACTTCTATAAAACATTGCTGAAAAAAATTAAAGAAGACCTAAATAAAAGAAAAGACATCACAGGTTCATGGATGGGAAGACTTAATATTGTTAAGATGGCAAGATTCCCCATAGCAATCTACAGATTCAATACAATCTGTATCAAAATCCTAAAAGCCTTTTTTTGCAGAAATAGAAAAGCTGATCCAAAAATTCAAATTGAATTGAAAAGGACCCTGAATTGGCAAAACAATCTTGAAAAAGAAAAATAAAGTCGGTGCACTCACACTTCCCTATTTCAAAACTTACTATCAAGCTATGGTAATTAAAAATTGTGGTGCTAGCACAAGGACAGACATCTAAATCAATGGAATAGGACTGAAAGTCCTGAAATAATCTCATCCAACTGTTAATGTTTACAAGGGTCCCAAGATCATTCAAAGGGGTATAAATCATCTCTTCAAATAGTGCCAGGACAACTGGATATCAACATGGCCCCCCATCTCACGTGTTATACAAAAATTAACTCAAAATAGATCAAACACCTAAGCGTAAGAACTGTAAAATTATTAGAAGAAAACGTAAGGGTAAATCTTCATGACCTTGGATTTAGTAATAGATTTTCAGAAATGACACCAAAAGCATAAGAAAAAAAATTTGGACTTCATCAAAATTAAAATTTTTCATGCATCAAAAAGTGAAAAGACAACCTATAGAATGGGAGAACAACCTATTTACAAATCATTTATCTGATAAGGGTATGTATCCAGAATATAAAAAGAACTCTTAGAACTCAACAAAAACAAAAAAAATCCCACTTTAAAAATGGGCAGGGCTTCCCTGGTGGCCCAGTGGTTGAGAGTCTGCTTGCCGATGCAGGGGACGCATGTTCGTGCCCCGGTCCGGGAAGATCCCACATGCCGCGAAGCGGCTGGGCCCGTGAGCCATGGCCACTGAGCCTGCACGTCCGGAGCCTGTGCTCCGCAACGGGAGAGGCCACAACAGTGAGAGGCCCGCGTACCGCAAAAAAAAAAAAAAAAAAAAATGGGCAAACGATCCCAGCTTTGAAGTTAATAATACTCTTTGGCAATAACACTAGTAATTTTGAAGTTGGGGAAAAGCAAAAGGAGGGAATCAATAGGAGCTGTCCTGATTATTTAGCTTAAGAATTTCCCTCCCTCCCTCTTACTACCTGTTGTAACTCTCCTGACCACCCCACTCTCTCTGACCTTAATCCTAATACTAATCATTCTTTAGTGTCAACGACTTCAGCATTTCTTACACAAGAATGCTTTTCCTCTCAGAATCACTTGTTCATCATTAATATTATAATATTACCATGCAACAGAAAACCGTCTAGTGTTCTTTCCTTTGGCACAATCTTGACACTAATATGCAATAAAAATATTCCGAGAGTGGAAGCACTAACTCTCTGCTTTAGAAAACCCTGTGATTTATTTAGTGAAAGTGAGAAGGAAATCACAGGAGAGAAAATAGCCAGTAAATTTTCATTTTTATACAGTCAAAAAAAATGTGCAAAGGACTTGAATAGACATTCCTCCAAAGAAGATATACAAATAGCCAACAAGCATATGAAAAGATATTCATTAGGGAAACACAAATCAAAATCACAATGAAATACAGGGACTTCCCTGGCAGGCCAGTGGTTAAGATTCTGCAGGGTGCGAGTCTGATCCCTGGTTGGGGGACTAAGATCCTGCATGCCATGCAGTGCAGCCAAAAAAAAAAAAAAAAAATCACAATGAAATAGCACTTCACACCAGATAGGATGCTATAATAGGAAGAAAAAACAGACAACAACAAAAGCTGGTGAGGATGTGGAGAAATTAGAACCCTTATACATTGCTGGTGGGAACGTAAAGGGTGCAGCCACAATAAAAAAGTTTGGTGGTTACTCAAAAACTTAAACATAGAATTACCATATGATCCAGCATTTCCACTTTTAGAAAAATGCCCAAAAGAATTGAAAGCCAGGTATTCAAACAGACATTTGTACATCAGTGTTCTTAGTAACACTATTCACAATTGCCAAAGGCTGGAAATAACCTGAATGCTTATCAACTGACAATGGAATATTATTCAGCAAAAAATAAAAGAAGTGAAGTACTAATACATGCTAAAACATAAATGAACCTCAAAATTATTACGTTAATTGAGACACCAGACACAAAAGGTCATATACTGCATGATTCCATTTATATGAAACATCCAGAAGCGGTAAATCCCTTGAGACAGAAAACCAACTTGTGGTTGCCAGGGGCTGGAGAAGGGCAGTAGATGGAGAGTGACTGCTTAACGCATGTGGGATATCCTTTGGGGATGATTAAATCGTTTTGGAACCAGATGGAGGTGATAGTTGCTCAACATCGTGAATGTACTAGATGCCACTAAATTGTGAACTTTAAGGTGGTTAATTTTATGTTATGTGAATTTCACCTCAATGTGAAAAGAAAAGTGATTGGGTTTGATGAGCACCTGAAAATATTCCTGCTCCTTCAACACTTCCTTATATAGCAATAAAATTTATACTTGATAATTCTAAGACATTGTCCCATAACAAAAGAACTTATTTTGCTTGTCTGTATTATAGTAAATTTATAGAAATAAAATTCACATTTGACATTTTTAAAAGACATGTAATGTAAAAAATAATGATTTATTGATAACAATTTAGTTAGTGTTAGATCGAAATTTTAACATAAATTTAGTAACATACATGAATGTGGAGGTAACAGGTAAGAGTTACTACCATGGTAGTCTCAAGTGAGAATCACATGGGAAGGCACTGTGATAAGATGATTGAGTACACTTGCTTTGTAGTCAAACTGCTTCAATTCAGATCTTAACTCAGTCACTTTAGGGCAGACTTGAACAAGTTACTTAATCTCTCTGGGCCTTGGTTTCATAAAATGGAGATAATAATAGTACATACCTCTTATGTTTATTGTGAGGAATAAATAATACATGAAAACAAAAAATCTTGTATGTAATAATAGCTATTACTGTTCACACTGAAATAAAAAACAAAATAAGGATGCCTATTTCACCATCATCATTTGTTATTATACTAGAAATTCTAGATATGAAATAAATAAAATATAAGATTATAAGAATGATTTAACCAAATTACTGTGATTTAAAGAGGCTATGACTATATGCCTAGAAACCCCAAAAGAATCTATTGCAAAAGTATTAGAAATAGTGTTATTTAGGCATAAAATCAATTCGTAAAAACCAAATTTAGAAAACGAGAAAAGGAACAAAAGTCACAAAAAGCAACAAAAAATATAAACTACCAAAACAGTGTCTTAACAAATGTGAGGAAAACTAAAAAACTTTACTGAGATATAAAAACTGCCTTGAATCAGAAGTCTTGGATTTAGGACTAAGAATAAAAGCAAAGATAATTCTTTAAAGAAACACAATTAGTATTTTGCCTAACATGTATTAATTCTATTTTGTCTCCCCAACTGAGTCAGAAACTATAATGAGTAGCATTGTTCTGCATCTTTCACAGGGTCTGGCACAGTGTTGAACAAATGTTTTAAAATTTGAAAATGTACACAGCCATCAGCAGTCCAGCTTCACAATCCTAGATACATTTTTCATGTGTTTCTCAGGGCAGTTTCAACCTGTGGCGTCTAACTTAGAATCCAAAATGTCAGAGCTGGAAGGAACTTGAAAGATTAGTAAAGTCTGAAGGAAGCCCAAATTTCACAGACATTGAAACCAGAGCTTTAAGCCCCAAAGCGTGCTGGGTAGTATTCAAAACAAACAGAGTCTGTGGTCTTTCCCCTAAACTGCTTCAAGCAGATGGACCAGCAACAGAAGCAGCAGTGTTCCGCTGGCCTGTTACGCAGGGCCAGTATTTTTTCAATCATCTTTTAAAAGTGACGGGGAGGGCTTCCCTGGTGGCGCAGTGGTTGAGAGTCCGCTGCCGATACAGGGGACACAGGTTCGTGCTCTGGTCCGGGAAGATCCCACATGCCGCGAAGTGGCTGGGCCCGTGAGCCATGGCCGCTGAGCCTGCGTGTCCGGAGCCTGTGCTCCGCAACGGGAGAGGCCACAACAAGTGAGAGGCCCGCGTACCGCAAAAAAAAAAAAGTGATGGGGAGAGCAACTTCCCCCTAACTCTTCCTCATGCAATCCAGTTCTCCCCAAATGACGCTTGCTGCTAAGATAGAGGCCAAAGTGTATTTCTACCACATACTCTTTTATGGTTTCGTCAGCACTTATTCAAGGTGCACGGCCTTTAAATGACTCACTATGAAGTTCAAGTTTCAGAAAGAAGGAAAGAAAAGACATTTTTATGGCCCTAAGCAAATACTTGTCCACACAGGTTATTTTCTTGAGAAACTGCCCTGATTTGCATTGACTTTCTCTTGCTTCCCGCAGGCAAAACCCTGCCGGCATTGGCCTGTAGAATCCTGCTTACAGGCACAAGAATGTGTCAGAGCTGCTTTGCATTCATTCTTAACCACATTTGACTTTTTTTTTAATTAAACATTTTATATGATTGTTCTGGATGGCTGGCCCCTGTATTCAGTAAACTGTCAGTTCTAAAAAATATGATTTTAAAAAACTGAACCGGAATGGCAGCCATATAAATGTAAACATCAAAATTGCTACAGACACTATCTATAACTAAATATGTATGGTAGCTTTTCCACAAAGCCCTAACAGAACAATGTCCATTACTTAAGCCTGTTCAAAAATATATATTTCCAGAATACAGTGTTTCAAGTGGATTTTCACTTCTTATATCACATTTCTGATAGGTGCTATATACTATAAAATTATATAGTGCTTTTAGAAAAAAATTATTGAAGTATTCATAAAAGGCTTGTTTAATCCAGGTCACCTAAAACAGAGGCAATCAATAAAATATCTTCAGAATATGATAAAGCCTACAGTCAAGTAACACACTATCCTTTACTCCCTGACATTCTTACTAGGGAAGACAATACAAAATCTGGGCTTTTCCTTTCAGAAGCCTATAAATAAATTTTAGTTAATATGCCTGCTTCTAACTTATAGTATCTGCTGTATCAGATATGACATTCCTTCGAATTAAGCACCAACTATTTAGTGAGTTATAGCCAGCTATGTGACAGCTCTATGCTACAGAGCATCAAGGCTAGGAATCCCTGAGAAATATGAGGCAAGATGCTTTTCTTCAAGAAGTTTACAATCTAGGGGCTTCCCTGGTGGCGCAGTGGTTAAGAATCCGCCTGCCAATGCAGGGGACATGGCTTCGAGCCCCAGTTCAGGAAGATCCCACATGCCGCAGAGCAACTAAGCCCGTGTGCCACAGTTGCTGAGCCTGCTCTCTAGAGCCCGCAAGCCACAACTACTGAGCCCACGAGCCACAACTACTGAGCTCATGTGCCACAACTACTGAAGCCTGTGCACCTAGAGCCTGTGCTCTGCAACAAAGAGAAGCCACCGCAATGAGAAGCCCGCGCACCACAACTGAAGAGTAGCCCCCGCTCCCCGCAACTAGAGAAAGCCCGCACACAGCAGTGAAGACACAACCCAGCCAAAAATTAATTAATTATTTTTTTTTAAAGTTTACAATCTAGTTAGAGAGCTGAAAATAACAGACTAGAAACAATGTTTTTTAAAATGCAAAGCAATGTATTCAATCAAGCATAATTATTATGCACAGGCTCCAAGTTCAATAGGGATTCAGTTTATATAGAGAGATGAGGATAAGTGTATAAATACAAGAAAATGCACCAGTTCCAATTATACCATTGGGAAATAAAATTGGGGAAGAGCTGGGTTCTTGGGTTGGAAGGGCAGAGGAAGAGGGAAGGGACAATGGCGGTTCTCATTTCATGTCTTAATATAAGACCGCCTGAAAATATGTGCTTGTGTTAATTCGTTTTGAAAGTTCCTATATCCCTCTTTTGTTTATTTAGTCAATAGGAATCTATAAAACTGGAACTTTCAAGACACAAACTGAAGAAGGATGAAAACATATTTGTTATGGTTTCTTTCAGTTTTCACTGTTCTAGATCAAATAATAAGTTCAATTAATTTTCTTAAATGTTTTCTATTGTAAAATCATTCAAAAATTTTTAACTAAAATAAAACTCAACAAGTTACTACACAGCTAACCTATCTCTAATATTCAGCAAAAACATTCGTAGTATCATTTGCAGATCTTATTACAAAAAGGCTCTGATAGCCAGGGTCCCAGATGGTCCCCAATGATTTCCATCTGGTGGTAATCATGCCCTTCAGTAGTCCCCTACTCAGTGAATACGGCGGACCTGTGTCATTAGTAAACTAGAGGGGAAATGACAGTGTGTAGCTTTATCATGTAAGATACTGCAGCTCCAACCTTGCTCTCTCTTAGAACACTAGCTCTAGGGGAAGCCAGCTGCCATGTCATGAGGACACTCAAGCAATCCAATGGAGAGGTCCACATGATAAGGAATTGAGATCTCCCAGCAACAGCCAGCACCAAACAGCTAGTCTTGTGATTGAGGTACCCTGAAAGTGGATCCTCCAGACCCAATCAAGTCTTCAAATAATGGCAGCCCCTAACAAGACCTTGAGCCAGAATCATCCAGCTAAGCTGCACCTGAAGTCCTGACCCACAGAAACTATGTGAAATAATACATATTCATTGTTTTAAGCTGCTAAGCTTTGGGGTGATTTGTTACAAAGAAATAAACAACTTAAAAAGGCACTAAAGGTAAAACTCTAGCTCTTCAGATATTTCATGGCATTTCCTAGAGAACCTAAGATCTCAAGATCTCAAAACAATTACAATTCTTTATTTAGGTAATTATGTGTTTTCTTCCTTATTACCTATAATTACATAATTTTTCTTAGCCCTTTTAAAAGATATATATTGTTTAAGAAAGTCCATTAAAAAGTTAAGTATTTTGTGCTAGATCTTTAAGCAATACAAAAAGTATGTGCATTAGCAATAAATACTGGGTGATATTTAACACGCCTTTCTTTGTCCCACATAATTATCCTGTACATCACGAAACATTATCATCTAACATTTCATTACATATGTCAGCAACTTTAAAAGACACATGCTATGCACCATTACTATAGTATTTGTGAAAACCACAGAATTAGAGAGAATTAAAGAGCTTACACACCAACACCAAGAACCCCAAGAACATGGTTCTTTGTCCTATTACTAGGTAAAGTCAATGAAGGAAATTCTGTAACTCCCCTGAGAAACACAAATCTATAAATAATATCCAACCTATGTTTATATTTTAGGCAATGTATACACCTTCCTTAGTTAAGATGAAGAATGACTAATATCATCCATAAAGGAGAATTAATAATCAGATTTCATTTATCTCTTCCCCATACTAAACTCCAGCTCCTGCAAACTTTTCTCATATGGATCTGGGAGTGGAAATGGTAAGTTTTCAGAAGAATCCATAAGAATATTCTTGAAGCCTCCTCATCTCACACATGATTTAATAACATAAACACTTCAATAATAAAATTCAGGTCTCCAAGAGTAAGCTTATTTTTATTTACAACATTCGACAAATATGTATTTATAGTGACTACTAACTACGAGGAATTATGTGGGGGTGATGTGAGGGATAAAAAGACAAAAGATAAACAATGCTGCCTCCAGGTCATTTACAGTCTTACAAGACAGATTTGGCGTTCATTTGATCCATCCTACTAAAAATAGAAAGACAAGTAAGACTCAATTCTGATCACTTGGGTATTCACAGCTAGACAAACACATATATTGGTGTGTATGTAAATAACAATAATACGTGTCATAAGAGAGGCAGAAAGTAAATTTGTACCACGGAGTTAGGGCAAGGAGGGGGCAAATTAAATATTTTTAGAATAGAAGGCAGTATTTCCCTAAAATGGGCTATGAGAGAAAGGTAGGATCTAAATGTGTCTGGGGCATACAAAAGGCATTTCATGTGGAGAAGGACTCTTTGGGCAAATTTTTAGGTCCTTTCTTTTCCTCGGGGGCAGGCACACACATCACTTACTGAAGATAAGCAGGGTGAGGATGGAAAAGATCTTCATATTGGCTCCCTCACTTCCCCCACATCTATTTCCAAGGGATGGTAATGAGTCTTTTGGCTGTGTGTGCTCACCTGATTCTCTTAAATGGCTTTTCTGACAAGCAGGTTCCAAGTCAAAAGGGAAATCACTCTATTCATCTGGTTTATATGAAGTTGTAAGAACATGTACCAGATTATCTATGTCCTTCATTTCCCTCCTCCTACTTTGCAAATTTCTGAAGCAAGAAAGTTCATCTCTTGGGGAAAGCAAGGAGCTTACTCAAGTCATCAAGTGATTCAGTCAACATTCTCAGTCGGGAGCATCAGAAACAGACTCTTGTCATACAGGAGGCATTGAAAGACTGGCAAGACTCACAGAATCAATGGGAGAAGGACCAAAGGAGTCACAAAATCAAGAAGAGAGAAGCATCATAATAGTGTTTCAGCAAGAATAGACCTGCCAGGCTTCCTCATGACACAATGGCTCTGAATGAAACCTTACCAATAGTGCCATTACTTGGCACAAGTAATGATGTGCCAATTCCAAGCCTAGGGTTCAAGGCGTCTTGCATGTTGCTCTCTTGAGCTTCTGCTGTCACCATGAGAAAGGCATGCTTGGTCAAACCAATGGCTCCAGGGTAAAAACATGCATGGATGTGCCTGCTCTAGATGTTGGTCCCAGAGGGGAGACACAGGGCAGAATTGCCCCAGCTAAAGTCTCCAGCTGACCCACTGATACATGAAAAAGCTGAATGACTCACAGACACATGTGCAAGTACGGCCTAGATCAACTGACTTGAGCCAATTCACAGATGTGAGAGCTATAATAATACTGTCTTAAGTCACTAGATTTGGGGAGCTGTTTGTTACACAGCATTAGCTGACTGATACATCTGGTGATTGACATTAGATTGAAAGAGAAAAGTATGAGGCTAGTAAGGTTAAATCATGAAGGATGCTCTATGCTATCTATGCTTTGGAGTTGGACTCTATTCTGTGGTCAGCAGGTATCCAGACAAATTTTTAGTCAGAAATAACATAATAACAAGTTTCTGGTAAATAAACTTAGTGGGGGATAAGAACTAGCAATTGGTACCGAAGATCTTGAAAGTATCCATGTGAAAGCTGATGAGGGTCTAACTTAAGACACAGTCAGTGGAAATAAGGAGAAGGTTTAAAAGAATATTCTCTTTAAATTCTCATTCTCCATTCCTTAAGGATATCCTTACAGATCAAAAGAAAAGATTAATAAAAAATAACCTTCAAGTTTTTGAAATATAGGGAGGCTCTCTTGAGTCTAAATGGAATTCAGATATGTTTGGACAGTCTGGCAAAGTCTAATGGGAAAGACTTCCCAAAATCTCATCTGCATGAATATGGAGTCACTTGTGGAAAAAAACCCAAAGAATAAAAAACCTAGCCATGATGAGCAGAACCACACAAGAAAGCCTTGATCTGAGAGAGGTGACAATTCTGTCTCTCAAATTTGTCTCCTCGTCCAGCCCATCAGGACTCATGTCTGATTCATAGTAGGTATGTGTTTGGGGGGATGAGTGTTATAAATAAACAATGAAACAGTTAATTAACTTAACGCATCTCGCTAAGGGATGAAGAAGAGCCCTTCTCTCCAACCCAATCCCCCTGCCCTAACCAGGGATAACTTGTTTAAAAGCAGGATCTTTTTTTTGTCAAATTCATGCTTGAAGGTCCAGCATGTAAAGTAGATCAAAAGGGAATCCTGGGACTTCCCTGGTGGTCCAGTGGTAAAGAATCCGCCTTCCAATGCAGGGGATGCGGGTTCGATCCCTGGTCAGGGGACTAAGATCCCACAAGCTGCGGGCAACTAAGCCGGCGCACCACGTCTACTGAGTTTGCGTGCCTCAACTGGAGAGCCTGCGTGCCACAAACTACAGAGCCCACACACCCTGGAGCCCACGCACCACAACTAGAGAAGAGAAAACTCGCACGCCACAACTAGGGAGAAGCCCACGAGCTGCAACGAAAGTCCCGCATGCCTCAACAAAGATCCTGCGTGCCGCAACTAAGACCCAACGCAGCCAAAAATAAATAAAATAAATAAATAATAAATAAATCTTTAAAAAAAATCTATCTATATAAAAGGGTATCCTGGGCTTCCCTGGTGGTGCAGTGGTTGAGAGTCCGCCTGCCGATGCAGGGGACACAGGTTCGTGCCCCGGTCCGGGAAGATCCCACCTGCCGCGGAGCAGTTAGGCCTGTGAGCCACGGCCACTGAGCCTGCACGTCCGGAGCCTGTGCTCCGCAATGGGACAGGCCACAACAGTGAGAGGCCCGTGTACCGCAAAAAAAAAAAAAAAGGGAAACCTGCACTTAGGTGAGGGCTGATGGAGAGTGCTGGGAGGGCCAGTGCCCTGTCCACTCATTCCTCCTGCCCACCTCCACAGGATCCCAGGACTCCCTGGGACACTAGAAATCACTGTTCTTACTAAGTTACAACATAATATAGATGGGTCGATCGAAGAACAAATTTACATTTAGAACTCATTTCGTTTGTAAATTACTTTATAATTACATATTCATTTGGCTCCAACATATTTAACTATATATGCTGGAGTAGGGTAAGAAAAAGAAGTAAGCTATTTAAATCAAGGCTCTTGCATGTGCGTGAGATGACAAGCTTGACTCGGCTGCTGCCTTAGTTCCTGGTGCAGCCTCAGAGTACGAACATCACACCTAAGGAGTATGATTCCGGTTTTAACGACATGTACAGCCCCAAAACATAACCAGCCAGATCATCTTGGACTCAGCCTAGCTCCCCTGAACTTACTTGGAGACTGTGTGGCTGTCTCATATGGCCCCTTTTCCTTCAAGATATTCAAGGGTAGTTAGGACTGTTCATCGTTTTCAACTTAAGTGTTGATTTGGGAACCTGACCGCCTCATAAGATAAAACTCCACATTGACTTTCATCATGGCAATTCTGTGATTTTTTCAAACAGTCAACAGTGGTACAAATGACACTGTTTTCTCAAAATTTTATCTATGTTAATACCATGAACATCACGTCTGAAGCAATTGGCAAGTTTCAATTTGATAACGTAAGAGAACTGATGATTTAGACTAACACTTGAAATCAACATGTAAATCTTGGTAATTAATCATCATATAATTTATATTCCAAAAGAAAAAATCATATACTTCAACGATTACAGTTTTGTGAGACCAAGATCTAAATTTTAGAGTGGAAGCATAGATATATTCCCCAAAATGTCATGAGTTTCCATAATCATTTCACTTCACATCCATTTCTAAAGTGAAGGTGAAAGACTTTTTCAGATATTTTACTTATCCAGGGCTTTTCTAAAAACAGAAAGCCAAGACTAGCCAAACCAAGAATAACCCCAACTGCAAGTTCCACCAGCTCACATGCACTTTTAAATAACAACGGCCAAGGGACTTCCCTGGTGGTCCAGTGGTAAAGCATCTGCCTTAACATGCAGGGGGCGCAGGTTTGATTCCTGGCCAAGAAACTAAGATCCCACATGCTGCAGGGCAACTAAGCCTGTGAGCCACAACTATTGAGCTCGCGTGCCTCAACGAGAGAGCCTGCATGCCTCAATGGTGACCCGATGCAGCCAAAAAAAAAAAAGAAAGAAAACAAATTAATTTAAAAAAAAACAATGGCCAAGGTCTTTGCAGTCTCTCTTTTGTTCAAAAGAGGAAAACTTGATCACATAAAATGACAGTCTTTCATAATACAATGTAAGTCAAAATTTGGCAAAGGATGGCCCACCTACCAAATCTGGCCAGCCACCTGTTTTTGTTTGGTCCATGAGCTAAGAATGTTTTTTACATTTTTAAGTGGCTTTTAAAAATCAAAAGAAAAATATTTCATGACGTGAAAATTATGTGAAATTCAATGGCCATTAATATCATTTTTAATTTCATCAATAAATATTTTTGGAAATTTGTATTCTCTCATTATATAAGTACCTACATACTATTCCTGATTTTGCCTCTTGGCGCACAAAGTTTAAACTATTTACTACCTAGTAATTTACAGAGACGTTTGGTGACCCCTGATGTAAATGACTGATAAGTAATAAGAAATCACCACTCTGTGGGAAAAATGCATCTCTAAAGAGGACCAAAGGAATGAATTTTTCACTCTGAAATTTCAGACAAAACAAATACTTTTAAGAGTTGGTACATATCAACAAAAGAAATCAAACTCTCTCCTTATGTAGTTACATGGGTTAAACTGATTTTATCACCTCACTACATATCGTATTGTCTGAAAAACAAGAGAAATTGGGATCTCCTCTCAGAATTAACTTTACTGGGAGTTTAAGTCAAAGAATTAAGCAACCACTCTACTTTTCCCTTCTGCTTTAAACTTGACAAGATTTTTATTAATCAAAATAATATTTTATAAAATTGATATCTGTGAAAAAATCTACTTAATGACAAGCAATGTATTAAATAATTTTCAATTCATGAAGCATACCAATACAGGTATGCCTTGTTTTATTGCACTTTGCTTTATTGCACTTTGTAGATAACGCATTTTTTACAAATTGAAGGCTTGTGGCAACCCTGAATCAAGCAAGTTTATCGGTGCCATTTTTCCAACAGCATTTGCTCACCTGGTGTCTCTGTGTCATATTTTGGTAATTCTTGCAATATTTCCAACTATTTTCATTATTATATTTCTTACAGTGATCTGTGATCAGTGATCTTTGATATTACTATTGCAAAAAAGATTACAACTCGCTGAAGGCTCAGATGACGGTTAGCATTTTTTAGCAATAAAATATTTTTTAATTAAGGTGTGTACATTTTTTAGACATAATGCTACTGCACACTTAATAGACTACATTATAGTGTAAACGTACCTTTTATACTCACTGGGAAACTCAAAAATTTGTGTGACTCACTTTATTGCAATGGTCTGGAACGAACCTGCAATATCTGTGAGGTATGACTGTAAACGTTTTATTTTTCTTTATAGTTCAAATTATTCATACTGGTATAGTTTCCCAAATACACTGGGTCCTTTCCTGGTTCAGTGCCCTTGCTTATGTTTGTCCCTCTGTCAGGAATTTTCTTTCTGAATACCCTCTTGCAGTGGTTCTTTCCATGTAGCATATGTAGATAAATAAGACATTTGGGAGGTTTGGGGGAGGAGGAGGTTTTCTTTTTTTTACTGGAAAGCTTCCAAACCTTCCAAAACTTTTGAAAACAGTTTTTTATTGAAATACCTCTCCTCCTTGAATGTTCACTCAGAATTCATTGTTCCCACAATGCATTACTTATACTTCTATTTTGCATTTATGCCATTCTATCTGATTAGAATGTGATTTTAGAATCATCCACCTCTACGTCTTTACAGGTTTCAAGAAGCTGGTTGTTTTCTGGTGTTCCTCATCTCCAGAGTGGCATCCCCAAAGTGCATATGCAGAAAGGAGGAGCTATCTTTGACATCTCTCCCCTCCCTCACCTCCCAAATTCAGTTCATCACCAAATCCTTAAATTGCTGCATAAATATTTCTGGAACCCTTACCATAGCGTCTTAACTGTTACAACCCACAACCAATCTAACCACCTCCTACCACAGCCATTCATTTCCCACACTACAGTCAGGATAATCCTCTTAAATCAAACTCTCATCCATATACACACACACTGACATCCCTGACTATTTCATCTACCCGTATCACAAGGGATCCTAGCACCATGTGGCTTGCAAAGTTGTGCTGGAGTTTGAAGCCTGTCTCTTCCACTAGATCATAAGGGTATGATATGTTTACAGTGGCCATTCAAAGACATTTCATGATTGGATTAATGCTCAGCAATACCTCATTCTTTGCATTCTCGAGGTTGCCAACTACTTTAAAGGAGTCCATTTTGGAAGTTCCATACTTAATTCTATAATTTTTGGAATATCTTTTGGAACTGCCTTCAAAGACAGTTTGCCATCCACAAAAGAAAAATTATCTTTGTTTTCATTGCTACACCTGAATTTTTGACCCAGAAAGGTTTTATTCCAAAGTGTTCACCCGTTTTATTTGAAACACATTGCTTTAAATGACATTTGCTTGTTTCCAAAATATCTAACCCACCTTCAAAAGCTAGATACTTGACAAGAGAAAGGCAAAAGAATGTGCCATGAACTAAGAAAGCTAAGAATTACTGAGCGCTTAGAGTGCTCCAGGCATCACTGAACACTTGACAAACATGTTCAACAAACCCAGGTGATAATGACAATTATCATTCCAACAGTTTTCATATTAAAAGAAAACAACAACAAACTGAAATTAAGAGCAGTGGTTAAGACTTTGTAGGAAAGTACTTTATGAATACCTGCAAATGAAATATTGGGTAATGGCAGGTATTGGGTAGTGGTAGTATCAGATTAATATTTATCTTTGCATTTCCTGGGAATATACAGCCTTATTTCA
This sequence comes from Hyperoodon ampullatus, assembly GCF_949752795.1. Taxonomy (NCBI): domain Eukaryota; kingdom Metazoa; phylum Chordata; class Mammalia; order Artiodactyla; family Ziphiidae; genus Hyperoodon; species Hyperoodon ampullatus. The sequence continues at coordinate 118,873,442 of NC_136916.1, read as the reverse complement.
TTATCATTTGTTGATCTCTGTTCAAAGTATTTTGGGTCCCTGCATGATACTGAGTCATGCTGAATAAGCCTGGGAGGAGCTGTTAGAAAAATAAAAATCTAGAACAGGGATATGATGTGCCTACATTATAGATACAGCAAAAAGTTGAAAGAAAAGGAAGGTTACTTCAAATTGACACAAAGGTAGAAGAAAAGAGTAATTCTGGTTGGCTGTTCATACTCTATAAATTCAAGATATCATAACTCATATTAATAGTGTGGTAGCAATATAGAAATTAAAACACAAGGTTTTATTTTTAAACTGCTGGAAATAGCTTAAAATGCAGAAGTTAAATGGAAAATAGAAGAATTAATGTGAGAAACTATCCACTTTATACATAAGAGTATTTTTTTCTTTTTTAGTCTTTGCTCTTCTGGGTACCATTCAGTTTCTCAATTTAGATAAACATATTTGTCATTTTAGGTTTTATCATAAATATTCATCTTTACAGTATCAAAATTCAAGGGTGGTATTTGGCCATGATTCTTATTTTTCCAGTCTTTATGTCAAAACCTCTAGGCCTGCTACACTAGACATGAAAGTGGTTTAAACAGCTAGGGTGTGAGGTGGGGGTGGGGGTGAAAGGTGTCAGTGGCACATCCTAAGAGCAGCCAAAACAACTCACTCACAGAGTTTCCAAACCCATCCACAGGGTAATGAAATCACACACTTAGTATGGATTTAGAAATTATTTAAGGAACAAGTTGATAAATGGAAAAGCATAATCTCCAGATTAGCATTAATAGATTATAATCAACTATAAAATCTAGCCTTATTCTCTATAAATTAGAAAACAAAAAATTTTCATGACTCAAATACCTGACTTACCCATATTTCTGAGAGTGCTAAAATACAACCATACATACATACAACCATACATACAACCAAAATCTATAGGATGCGGCAAAAGCTGTCCTAAGAAGGAAGTTCATAGTGATAAGGTCTTCCTCAAACAACACGAAAAATCTCAAATAACAACCTAACCTACCACCTAAAAGAATCAGAAGAAGAACAAACAAAACCTAAAGTCAGCAGAAGGAAGGAAATAATAAAGATCAGAGAGGAAATAAATAGAGATCAAAAAAAATCAATAAAACCAAGAGCTCATTTTTTGAAAGGGTAAACAAAATCAACAAACCTCTGGCCAGGCCACCAAGAAAAGAGAGATGATCTAAATAAACAAAATAAGAAATGAAAGAGGAGAAATAACATCTGATACTGCTGAAATACAAAAAAACATAAGAGAGTACTATGAACAATTATATGTCAACAAATTGGACAACCTAGAAGAAGTGAACAAGTTTCTAGAAACATATAGCCCACCAAAACTGAATCAAGAAGAAATAGATAATTTGAACAGAGCAATCACTAGAAGCGAAATAGGAAATGTAATTAAAAACAAACAGACAAATGAACAAACAAAAATCTCCTTGCAAACAACAGTCCAGGACTGGATGGCTTCACTGGGGAATTCTACCAAATATACAAGGAAGAACTTATACCAATTCTTCTCAAACTCCTCCAAAAGACTGAAGAGGAGGGAACACAACCAAAGTTATTCTATGAAGCCACCAACACCCTGATACTAAAATCAGACAAAGAAACTACCAAAAAAGAAAATTACAGGCCAATATTTTTGATGAATATACATGCAAAAATTCTCAACAAAATACTAGCAAACAGAATCCAACAACACGTAAAAAAGATAATACACCATGATCAAGTTGGATTCATCCCAAGGTCACAAGGATGGTTCAAGATATGCAGATCAATGTGATATAACACATCAACAAAAGAAAAGACAAAAACCACATGATTATTTCAATAGATGCAGAAAAAGCATTTGGTAAAATTCAACATCCATTCATGAAAAAAACTCTTAGCAAAGTGGGTATAGAGGGAACATATCAACATAACAAAAGCCATTTACGACAAACCCACAGCCAACATAATACTCAACGGTGAAAAGCTGAAAGCCTTCCCACTAAAATCTGGAAAAAGACAAAGATGCCCACTCTCACCTCTTCTATTCAACATAATATTGAAAGTCCTAGCCACAGCAATCAGACAAGAAAAAGAAATAAAAGGTATCCAAATTGGAAGGGACAAGGTCATTATACGCAGATGACACGATACTATAGAGAAAGAGAATCCTAAAGACTCCACACAAAAACTACTAGAACTGATAAATGAATTCAGCAAGGTAGCAGGATACAAGAATAACAGATAGATATCTGTTGCATTTCTAATAGAAAGGGAAAGTTTAAAAAATCCCTTTTAACATAGCATCAAAAAATAAAATACTTAGGAATAAATTTGACCAAGGAGGTGAAAGACTTATATGTTGAGAACTACTAAACATTGATAAAGGAAACTGAAGATGATTCAAAGAAATGGAAAGATATCCTATGCTCTTGGATTGGAATAATTAATATTTTTAAAAGCAATCTACAGATTTAATGCAATCCTTATCAAATTACCTGTGACATTTTTCACAGAACTAGAACAAATAATCCTAAAATTTATATGGAACCATAAAAGACCCAGAATTGCCAAAGCACTCCTGAGGATAAAGAACAAAGCGGGAGGCAGAACCCTCCCAGACTTCAGACAATACTATAAAGCTACAGCAATCAAAACAGCGTGGTAGGGGACTTCCTTGGTGGCGCAGTGATTAAGAATCTGCCTGCCAATGCAGGGGACGTGGGTTCGATCCCTGGTCCAGGGGGATCCCACATGCCACGGAGCAACTGAGCCCATGTACCACAACTACTGAGCCTGCACTCTAGAGCCCACATGCCTCAACTACTGAACCTCGTGTGCCTAGAGACCATGCTCTGCAACAAGAGAAGCCACCACAGTGAGAAGCACGTGCACCACAGCAAAGAGTAGCCTCCACTTGCTGCAACTAGAGAAAGCCCGTGTGCAGCAATGAAGACCCAATGCAGCCAAAAATAATCAATAAGTAAAATAAATACATTTATATTTTTTAAAAAAACGGCATGGTATTGGCACAAAAACAGACATGGGGATCAGTGGAACAGAATAGAGAGCCCAGAAATAAATCCACACGTCTATAGTCAATTAATCTTTAACAAAGGAGGCAAGAATACACAATGGAGAAAAGACAGGCTCTTCAGCAAGTGGTGCTGGGAAACTTGGACAGCCACATGTAAATCACTGAAGTTAGACCACACCCACACACCATATACAAAAATTAACTTAAAACCGCTTAAAGACTTAAATATAGGACCTGACACCATAAAACTCCTAAAAGAGAACATAGGCAAAACATTTTCTGACATAAATCCTAGCAATGTTTTCTTAAGTCAGTCTCCCAAGGCAATAGAAATAAAAGCAAAAATAAACAAATGGGACCTAATCAAACTTACAAGCTTTTGCACAGGTAAGGAAACCATAAACAAAATGGAAAAATAACCCACATAATGGGAGACAATATTTGCAAACAATGCTACCAACAAGGGATTAATTTCCAAAACATACAAACAGCTCATACAACTCAATAACAAAAAAACAAACAACCCAATCAACAAATGGGCAAAAAACATAAATAGACATTTCTCCAAAGAAGACATACAGGTGGCCAACAGGTACATGAAAAGATGCTCAACATAGCTAGTTGAGAAATGTAAATCAAAACCACAATGAGGGGCTTCCCTGGTGGCGCAGTGGTTGAGAATCTGCCTGCTAATGCAGGGGACATGGGTTCGAGCCCTGGTCTGGGAGGATCCCACATGCCGCGGAGCAACTAGGCCCGTGAGCCACAACTACTGAGCCTGCGCGTCTGGAGTCTGTGCTTCGCAACAAGAGAGGCCGCGACAGTAAGAGGCCCGCGTACCGCGATGAAGAGTGGCCCCCGCTTGCCACAACTAGAGAAAGCCCATGCACAGAAACGAAGACCCAACACAGCAAAAATAAATTAATTTAAAAAAAAAAAAAAAAAAAAAAACCACAATGAGGTATCACCTCACACCAGTCAGAATGGCCATCATTAAAAAGTCTACAAATAATAAATGCTGGAGAGGGTGTGGAGAAAAGGAAACCCTCCTACACTGTTGGTTGAAATGTAAATTGGTGCAGCCACTATGGAGAACAGTATGGAGGTTCCTTAAAAAACTAAAATTAGTGTTACCATATGATCCAGCAATCCCATTCCTGGGCATATATCCAGAGAAAACTCTAATTCGAAAAGATACATGTACCCCAGTGCTCATAAAAGCACTATTTACAATAGCAAAGACATGGAAGCAACCTAAATGTCCATTGACAGATAAATGGATAATGAAGATGCAGGGTGTGTGTGTGTGTGTGTGTGTGTGTGTGTGTGTATCACAATAGACTATTACTCAGCCATAAAAAAGAATGAAATAATGCCATCTGCAACAACATGGATGGACCTAGAGATTATCATACTAATTGAAGTAAGCCAGACAGAGAAAGACAAATATCACTTATATGTAGAATCTAAAAAAAAATGATACAATTGAACTTATATAAAAAACAGACATAGACCCACAGACATAGAAAACAAACTTATGGTTACCAAGGGGGAAAGGGGCGGAGGGATAAATTAGGAGTTTGGGATTAGCAGGTACAAACTACTATGTATAAAACAGATAGACAACATGGTCCTACTGTATAGCACAGGGAACTATATTCAATATCTTGTAATAAACTATAATGGAAAAGAATATGAAAAAGAATGTATATGTATAACAATCACTTTGCTGTACACCAGAAACTAACATAACATTGTAAATTAACCATACTTCAATTTTAAAATAAGAGTAAGTGACTTCCCTGGTGTTCCAGTGGTTAAGGCTCGGCTCTTACAATTCAGAGGGTCTGGGTTTGATCCCTGGTCAGGGAACTAGATCCCACGTGCTGAAACTAAAAGATCCCACATGCCACAATGAATCCCTCATGTGGCAACAAAGATCCCATGTGCTGCAACTAAGACCGGGTACAGCCAAATAAATAAATAAATAAATAAGAGTAAAAAACAATAAAACAATTATCTCAGATAAGCTTTAACTATAAGAAGACGTTGCTTTAAATAAACACTCTTCTAATTGGGAGCAAATATATTAAAGGAAGTTTACTTTGGACATGACTCAAAAGACAATAAGAACCTCAAAATGTATTCTGCAAGACTGTTATTTATTCTTGTGTCTTACTATTGTAATGCGTATAGTAAGTTGCAAATAAAGGCATATCTTAAAAACAACAATAAACATTAATAAGCTGACCTAAGAATATCTTGTAAATATTTTATTATTTTATCAAAAATGCTCTATGAAATGTAACCTCATTTTACAAAAATGAAAGCCCAGAAGCAAAAGAAGTCAAACTGCAGAACCTCAGAAAGATTTAGGAATTAGAGGCAACAATCTCCAAAAGTGAGGGTGCAAGTGAGGCTGAAGACAGCCTCCCTAGACACCCTTTCATACAGCCAAATAACTGTCTCTCCCACACCAGAGCAGAGGGCAGAAAGGGTTGAAAATAAAATACGCCAGCAAGAATGAATACATCAATACAAAAAAAGAAAAATTAAGAAAATTCTCCCAGAACAAAGAGGTGACAACAAGGAGGAAAATAGTAGGGAAATATATAAAAATAAAAGAATCACTCCAAATAATAGGAGAACCAACACCCAAATAATAGGAGTTCCAGAGAACCAACATTCAAATAATATGAGTTCCAAAGAGAATTGAGAAAACACAGATGAAGACTTTTCTAAATAATAAAAGGAAATTTCCCAGAACTGAAGGGGATGAGTTATTAGAATGAAAGGGCTATAGAGGGCCCTTAAATGATAAATGAATGATAAAGGATCCATAAATGAATGATAAAGGATCCACATCATGTCATTGTGAAATTGAAGAAAACTTGGGGTAAAAAGCTTTTGGAGAGGGGAGAAAAGATCACTAAAAAGGAATAGAAATGAGAACATCATTGAAGTTCTCACCTGCAACCACAGATGTTAGAAGAATATGGAACAACACTCCCAAAATTCTGAGTAAAACAACTTGCAACCTAGCATTCTTTGACCAAACCATTAAGTGAAGGTAGAATAATGATTTTCACAAGTGAGACCTTTTATAAAAAGTACCTCCCATGTATCCTTTCTTGGTAGTTAGTAAATCAAGAAAGGGGAAAATATGGGATTCAATCAACGGATGTTGAAGGCAAATGCCACAGCTAAGTAGCAGCCCAGAGAGCAATTAATCCTGATCTTACCAGGAAATCAGAGAACTCCAAAAGAAATGTCTCAAAGAAAGAACATGAGAGATTACATGACGTATCAAAGAGCTCAGGAATAAATTAGTGATGTTTACATAAAAAACTAAGAAATTTGGGAAAAAAAGAGAAGCTTTGCAATCGTCAATTCTAGGAAAAAGTAGTTACTCAATAAAGAAAATGTTAGTTGTGATATCTTCCTAAATAATATATTTCAAATACCAAAAATTATGATTAACTATATTGAGAAGATAGGAAAGTGTATGTGCCATGGGGTGGGGGTAAGTGGTAGTAAAAGCACTAAGTTGTCATATTCCATAAAGGAAATCAATAGATGCTGTCTAATATAAAAAAATCAGAAATAGCAGCATTAAAATATTAGTTAGAAATACAAAGATATATGTAAGATGAAATAGCCAAAAGGTTGAATAGTAATTTTCTATGGGGAGTAGAAATGGGAGGTATGGAACTGTTGTTATAAACCAAGTAGTACTATACGACTTTTTAAACTATATTTATGTATTATTTTGACCAAAATTAAAATTAAAATAAAACAAAAAATAAAGCAATAAAACAACAACATTAAATCCATTTCTTCTTATGTCTTCAATCTGTCTCTCTCCCCCCCCAGGTCTTTCCCCTTAGCATATAAACATCCTTTCAAAGAAAATCCTTATATAACCTCTTCCAGCCATAGTCCAGATTCTTTTCTTTCCATCACAGCCAATTTTCCTGCAAATTATCCTCTACTCTGCTGCAATAGATTAAGTTGAACCATGTGGAAAAGTGTTGATCTCATCATTTTTTAACCTATAAAAAGAGCATTTCACATGGTTCAACCTAATGGCTTACTCTCATTACCACCAAATTCTGAGCCCATCACCTGAATATGTCCTGCCGTCTGTTTCATTTGTACCCTGCTCTCCAGCCACACTGCCCGGCCTTAATTCAGACATTCTTCATTTCTTTCTGGATTAAGGCTTTAACCTCCTAACACTTGCTTCCCACCAGGCCATGTTGGCACTGCTGCCGGAATGGTCTTTCTAAACACTCACTGTATCATGTCACTCCCCTACTTAAAATGCATCACAATACCATCAGAATCAAACCTAAACTCTCTCCCACAGTGAAACGCTGACCACTGCCTACCTCTCTTGCTTATCTTCCTCCATTCTCTGTACCCATCCTAGACTGACCACAGCTTTGCATTCTATACTTGAGTCATACTAAACATTCACTGTTTTCTTAAATGATCCCAAAAGTAATCACGGATGAAAAATATATAAAAATTCAATTTCTTCTATGGGCCAAGTCAATACTGAAAAGGCTGATTATGTTTACTAAAATATTCAAACGCATAGTGACAGGGAACTAAGAACAAGTCATATTGAAAGAAGGAGAGAGAGAGAAGGAAAGAATGAGAGAAAGAAAAAGAGGAGTGGGAAAAGGCAGAGAGGAGAGGAGTCTGGAAGAAAACAGCTTCACCTCAATTTTACTGTGTAACAACTATGTGAAGAAAAGTTGCAAACATTACCACAAATCTGTGTTCAGGAAATTTTTATCCATTTTCCAAAAAATGATAAAACTAAGACCAACTTATGGTTAGCCTTAGGGAATATATGTACCAAGTATTAGTACTTCTATTTATCTTTTGGTGAAGAACTGCGTCATTAAATTTTAAAAGCCGTCCAACCAGTTCTCAAACTAGCACCTCATCCAACAAAAGTTTAATTGGGTTTGGAGTTTTGTTTAAACTGACAGCTGTGGTTCAAAAAGCCCCCAAGGTCAGCAGTATAGTTTACATCAAATGGCCCAAAGGTATCCTGTGGTTCTGTGGTGGTTATTTTTTTATTCTGATTTGCAACTATCTAGTTAATAGCTCTCTGCTAAGAATGTGGCATATTCAGATGCAAAATATTTTTACAGTATCTCTGAATCAATAAAAAAAAAAGAAAAGAAAAAAAAACAATTGTTCCTCACCTGTTCACTGTGCAGACATCCTGCACCCTCACAAATCTAGCCAAGACGAAGCAGGATGTAAGCAAAAAAGGCCTTTGAGCAGGTAGAGATGTCAGCAAAGGCTTGTGCAGAGGAAGCTCACAAACTTTCCCATAGGAAAGCTTGGGAGGCCCTCCCTCAGAGGCTATTTACTCTCACTTTACAAACAATATTACCAGGCTTATTTACCTAGTTTCAAAGCCTAAGGCAGAATAGAAATAAGATATTAGGAAGAGAGCTATGGGAGAGGAGCTACTTACAGCATACTGAAATACCGACTGCAAAACAGAGACAGTTGTCAGCCTAATGGGAAGGAGGAAACAAAAATTATAAAAAGAAAACAAGGGAACTCAAAGCACAGTTGGATATAGGGTGTGGGGGACAAACACCCCACTCACCCAATAAGACCATGGCATCACTTTATTACAGCATAGGATAAGGAACAACTTCCAAAATGGTGTCCTTTGTCCTCAAGAAGAAGATCAACTTAGCACCTCTGCTAGGGCATACCTGAGCTAGGTAATGGGAATGCAAGAGGGGACAAGTCCTGCCCACTTTTACAAAGGGGAAGAAGTATAACAGATTTTAGAATATGTTCCTACTGGAAGAGTAAACATTTTAAAAGGGCATATTTTTCTTGAATCCAAATTATTAAGAAAATTCAGCATCTACAATGGTTCATTTGCTAAGGGACCCTCATGATGACAGTTACAAAGTATTTGAAATCTAGGTGAAATATATATTGAGTTGTAGAATCTAAACTCCATACATGTTTCAAATAACTGTTAAGATAATATATAACATCAAAGAACACAAAAGTAGTAGTTAGAGGATCTGGAGTTTGCTCTCTCTGCTCCACCGCTAACTGTATATGACCTTGGCAAGTCAGCTGAGACTCTGTCTCCTCATCTGTCGAATGAGGTTCTGAAGAGATAGTTTTCAAGAATCCACTGACATTTCCCCCCATCCCACATACCCAATATTCTCCCTTTATTCAACTTGGCAATTCTGGGCCCATGGCCCTAAGCAAAAGGTGCTATTGCAGAACATAAAATGATAAAAGAAGAGTCCTTTTCTGGCTTTTGGGTGTCAAAATCTGGGGAGTCTTGTGGAAAAGAACATAGGACAATAACAATGGATTTGGGAGAAAACAAGATGAGTTTATCTGAGTAATATGTGCCTCCTTCACAGATAGAAAAGAATTGAATTCCTGGACCAGAAGAAGTTTGTGGGGAGGTGATGAAAACATAGGTGCCGGTGAATCCCTGGGATAAGGACGCATACCCAGCTCCCCAGGGCTAAGCCCAAAGGAAACAAGAGGGAGATGTGTTTGCAGGAATGGAGAGCAGAAAAGATCTGAGATCACGTCCCATGGAGAATCCAAGAAGCAGCAAGATCCCTGAGAAGACATGACCATGTGGGAGCATCAAGGCAGATGGAGCTTTGTATAATCTTACAGAGTTTACCAGGCCCCAGCGTGTCTTGAGAACAGCAAAATGACTTCTGTATACCCAAGAGTGGCAAACACAGATGGAAAATCTGGGGAAACTGAAGGAGCCTTAGAGATGGGAACAAGGGGCAACTCAGCAGGGACCTCTGTAGACTGATGATGGAGGGGAGATCTGTCAAGCAAGTGGCATCTGTTGCCCATCACCAGGAGTAGAAGTCCAAACACTTCTGCCCACTGCATCTTGGTACTGGAGGAAAGCACAACACAGTCAAGCGCTGGAGGGAGGGAACAATGTTACATAGAGAAGAGACAGAGTAAGATCAGCTTCACTAGTGGCCGGAGGTCTGCCATGGCCAGCAAGTCCCTCCCGACAGCCAATGCAGGACCATAGGCCTTCCTACACCTCTCTTGTGCTGTACAACAAAGGGCCCCGTCCCCTCCCTGCAGTGGGCAGATAAAGTAGTGGGGCTGGTCACGTGCCATATAATACACATGCTTAAGCAGAACAAAGACATACATTTTGAGTCTGAAACAGGAAAAGATATTCCCACACAAGGATACAAGTCCAACACAAGCTGTGAGGACTCTATCTTTTGGTAGGGAGTATTCCAAGCCCAAGGCCCATTCTTATGTGGCTGAGTTGGAGGGTCAAGGGACTTCATGTATGAGACTCCCTTTCTCAACATGACCTAAGTGGACCACCAGATGGAAGTATGTCCCAACAAAGATCAGAATGGGATGTAATCTTAAGGGACTCTGTAAATATCCCTATCCCAGAGATAGGGAATCCCCAAATTGCCTAAGACCAAATTTCTGTGGTCCTGATGGAATGAGAACTCCAAATAAAGACTAAATTGAGTTCTAGAGAATAAACATATTTCTTGCACATCTGTGTTTGGAGACTGAGATTCATACCCACTACATGCTGAGACAGACTCCACAACTATAAAATCAAAAGACTAAACCACAGAATAAGAAATAATCTATGAATAACTCCATGCCAATAAATGCAGCAAAACTTAATTTAAAAAATTATTGTCTAGAAATACATGTCACAAAATTGACCTGGGGGAGGGAGGGAATTGAAAGTCTGAATAAACTAATAATCATTAAAGAAACAAATAATTTTTTAAAATCTCTCTTTACCCAAGACACAAGCCACAGCATTACAAGTGAAAACCACCAAAGTTTCAAGGAACAAACAACCCCTCTCTCATACAAACTGTTTTGAAAAAACAGAAAAAGATAGAAAGCATCCAACTTATGTGGCTAGTACAACCTTAATATCAAAAATGGACAAGGACTGTACAAGAAAAAAAGTATACACCCATCTCACATATGAACATAAATGCAAACACCCCAATAGAAATTCTTGGTGTATAAAAACATACTGTAACATAAACAAGAACTTTCTCTCAGAATGCAAGAACAGTTCAGATGGACTACCACATAACAACAACAGAATAAAGAGGCAAAAAAAAAATTCAATAAAATTTAGCACCCGTTAATGATAAAAATTTTTAGCAAGCTGATAAAGGAAGAGAAAATAAAGAGCATCTATCAAAAAGCTATAGTAAACATCATACTTAGTGATGAAACTAAAAACCAAGCCTTTGTTTTAAAGTCAGATATAAAACAGGGAGGCTCACTATCACCACTTTTATTCAACACAAATTTTATTAAACAAGAAGTTCTACAGGCTAACTATTGGAACAAATAAGAGAGTTAAGAGAGGTTATGGGATACATGATCAACACATTAAAACCAATATGGTAATAAACAATTCAAAAATGTAAATAGAAAACAATCTCATTCACAAGAGCAATAAAATCTATAAGGTAGATATAGTTACATGTGTATAGCTAAATGTTATAGTTAAAACTTTATGGTTAAACCTTACAGCGCTCATCTAACTTGACCCAGGAGGATCTGACACAGTTATCACATCCTTCTGGAAATACTTCCTTCACTTGGTTTCTAAGACCCCATATACCTTCTCCTGGTTTTCCTCCCATACCTGGCTCTCCTTCTCAGTCTCTTTTGTTCATTCTACCTCTTCTCCAGCCTCTAAACATTGGTGGGTCCCCGGGCTCTTAGTCCTTAGATTTCTTCTCCTTTCCAACTATACTCTTCCCTTTGGTCATCTCTTCCAGTTTAATAAATTCAAATACCACCTAATCCCTGATGAGTCCCAATCTTTCTAGCCCTAACCTTTCCTCTGACCTCTAGAATTATAAGTAATTACCTATTCAACATCTCCACTTGGAATTACATTAGGCACCTCAAACTTAAATCAACCCCACAACCTAGCTCACCCTTGGTCTTCTCCATCTCAGAAAATGAAAACTATATTCTACCAGTTAGCTTCACCCACCAAAAACCATAAAGTCATCCTTTACTCTTCTCCCTCCACATATGCAACCCATAAGTGACCTTCAGAATGCATGCTTAGACCATTTCTCACCTCCTTTCCACCACTATCACCATAGTTGGACAAAGCCACCATCATCTCTCATGTGGATTACTGCAGCAGGCACCTAACTGGTCTTCCTCCACCACTCCTTCCCCTGTAATTTACTGTCCACACAGTAGTCAGTTGATCATTTTAAAACAAGGTCAGATCATGTCATGCCTCTGCTCAAAACTCTCCAAAGTCTTCCCACGTCACTCAGAGTGAAATCCAAAGTTCTTATGAAGACTACAGCACTCTACGCATCAGTGATTCTCAGCAGGGATGATACTGCTTCCTAGGGAACATTTATAAATTGCCTGAGGGTGGGGGCAGCATTTTTGGTTTTTACAACGGGAAAGTTCTACTGGCATTTAATGTACAAGGAAGGACTAGGGATGCACCAGACATCCTGCAGTTCACAGGACAGTCCCACAAAACAAAAAATGTCCCTCATCGTGTGTAAGTTTTTCAAATGTCTGGGAAGGCTTTCTTGTGGGTGAAAAGCATTTTATAAATATCTGAGACCAGACTCTAACCCCATTTTAAATATTAAAGCACAAAATATTCCCCTTATTTAACCCACACTATGTTTTCCAGGAATGCAACTACTATGTAAACCAAAGAAAGATTGTACCTTATTTTCTTGGGAACGTCAACAAGAGTTTCTTACCATTTTAGAATATCAGGTCAACCAAAGGCAACTCTGCTAATAGTTTGCTCACCAGAACAACACACCTGTTTCCTTATGCATCGTTAGCAGTTGCATACAAATATATACAGGAGGATAGATGAAGTTCATTTTGTAAACTTAGAACTGAACATAATTAATTTAGCAAAGACATGTGAAACACAGAAATAATATTTAATTAATAAAGGGACAAACTATATATCATTACCAATTTATGTAATTCTTAAATGTTTTTAGCAAAGGATAATAAATTTGTCATAAAAATTACATGCTGAAGTTATTTTTTTAATTTTGAATGGCCTGGTTTGGTTTTTTTGTTTGTTTGTTTGTTTTACTCTCAAACTGTCCACAATGGTCCATTTCTCCATGTCTTCTTGTATTACTCTTTTTTTTCCAGTCCATCCTGTAGTCTCATCATCTATCAAAAGATATATATTGCAAGCTCTAAGTTCCGGACCCTGAATGTGTCCTGACATCTGTTAAAATTTCAAGTTGGGAGATATGGGGCTTTTTTTTGATGCTTTTTCACTTTGTCCCATGTCACAAAAGAAATTTATTTTGACAGTACACTTATAAAGAGGCCTAGCTCATTTTCTCCATTTCAAAAGTCTTTAATTGTTCATAGCATACTTCCCCACTTAAGGTTATTTCCCATTTTCTCTTATCATACACACATTAAGTCTAGTCTGCTATTATTTATCTTAATGTGTATTCTAGTGCCACCTGTGCTGCTTTTTCATTTTTTGGTCTTTCTTATAAATTATGACCACTTATATTCCTACACAAAGCACATTCATTATCAGTAGATACAAGCAGCTAACAACTTTATTATGTCTTCCAGTGTAGTCATTTATAATTATAATTTAATTATTCATCACTCATTTTTTTCTTTATATTACAAATAGGGCATTATATTGATTTTTGACATTACATAGGTAGGTAGATGATAATTATCTATTAATTTCACTTCAGGTTAGTAAAAGGGGTAAAATTACATGCAAAGTACATGCAATAAGAAGGGAGTGCTAAGTCTGATAGTATTGAGAACAACTGCCTTGGCTGATCTGGCTCTTGGCTTCCTCTCTGACTTTTCTCCTATCACACCCCCCATTCAAAGCCCCCCACCTTGCTGTTCCTCAAACACCACAGAAATATTTCTGCCTTGAAGGTTTACAATGTTTCTTCCCTTTGCCTAGAATGATCTTCCCCCATACATGAAGTATATGGCCTGCTCCATTACTTCCTTCAGACCTCTGCTCAAACGCCATGTTCTCTTACAGTCCTTTCCTGACCGTCCAATTGAAACATCTCTCCATTATTCTTCTTTATGTCACTTATTGCCACCTGAGACATTACTGATTTGTTTACTCTCAGCCTCATGTCTCTAGAATGCAAAGTGGCCCAAGAAAGGGGCTTCATTTGTTCATTGCTGCTTCCCAGTGCCTAGTATGGTGCCAGATATAATAGGTACCCAATAAAACTGAATGGATAGGCGAATGTCTTAAAGGCCATAGAATGTGCTGGTAGGAGTCTGAACCTAGTAGGTTGGTTCCAGGTCCTTCATTGCCAACTGACACAATGCTGCCATGCTATTAAATGTTTGGGATATTGAACATTTGTTGAATGTTTCATCTGAAGAAAGGTTCCACAACTGAAAAGTATTGGAAAGCCATTGGCCTTTCAAGTTAGCAAAAATGCAAAAGCACAGTAATACACAATGCTGGTGAGAATGTAGAGAAACAGATTGGTATTCATTATTTGTGGTAATGTAGGTGGTTCAATGTTACTGGGAGGAAATATGTACTGAGAGCCTTTAAAAACTGCAGTATATTTAACGTGCTGTTTTATTTAAGATCATTTTACTCTCACAGTATTGTAAAATAAGCATTATTAACTCCACTGCACAGATGAGAAAACTGAGGCACCAATAAGTTTAAGTAACAAATAAATTACAAGTCAAGGATCTCTATCTAGGTCATCAAACTGGAATTCCAGGGCTTTCTCCACCAGTTTCCATTGTCTGTGAGTTCTCTTGTTAGGTTACCTAACTCCTTAAAGCTAAAAATTGTCACATACAAAATGTTTCAACACTTAGTACCTAGTACACAATGCTAAACATTGCAGGTGCTCAATAAACCTTTGCTGGAAGAGGGAATAACTCTTTCAACCACAAAAGTCTCCATAGACAGTGCAAGACCCATAGAGACAATAACAGAAACTGACCCAATATCTCTTCTACCCTCATACTAACAGAATGTGAACCCTGCCACACAGCTGCCCAGAATAGTGACTTCATTTTCATCAT
Organism: Hyperoodon ampullatus; assembly: GCF_949752795.1. Taxonomy (NCBI): domain Eukaryota; kingdom Metazoa; phylum Chordata; class Mammalia; order Artiodactyla; family Ziphiidae; genus Hyperoodon; species Hyperoodon ampullatus. The sequence continues at coordinate 118,858,249 of NC_136916.1, read as the reverse complement.
CTTTTGTAGGTAAATGTGGTCATGTAGGTAAGTTCTGGCTAATGAAATATAAGCAGAAGTGGTGGACAACTTCAAGTACATGCTCTTCTTGCTTAAAGGCTTCCTGCTGACTGGAATGCAGATGTGATGGCCAGAGCAGCTAGACTGGACCTTGAGATGACCTTGGTAATGAGGGGTATACTCAGAGAAGCAATAAGAAGGCAGGATCCCTGACTCTACAAAACACCGTATCAGTTCAACATTACCTTTCATATGACTTTTCTATAAGAGAGAAATAAACTTCCACCTTGTCTAAGTCACTATTATTTGGGGTTTCCTGATTATCTTGCACCCATTAGCTGCCCTGAACTAGTTCTATTACGACTGCCACTTACTCCCATTTCCTTGATACTTGATATCAGGCTAAACTGATTTGGCATTGTACTAGTGACAACCTATATGAATTATGCATTCCATTTAGCATTTTCAAAGATTCCATTGTAAATGGATATTTAATAAGCTTTTTCACTTAACCCTAAAGAGCAATAGAACAGAGTCATGCATAAAAAGCCATAATTCAGTGAACTGTTTAATAATCACTTTCCAGAGTAATAATTGATTGTCAAAGACTGTACATCTAGGCAGGTCTCAACAGCATAATGAAATCAGAACAATGAAAAGTGTCCCAGCTGTCTCAATCTTTCATTTCTTCAAAACCCTATTTCCAATGATTAAGAGATGAAGAGCTTGATACTAGAGATGTTCTTGAGGGGAAATCTGGCTGAAATGATGAGGTCTGGCTTTATTATAATCTTCTCCTGTGTGCCTAATAAATTTGTAGTAAGCCAAGCAAAGGACAGGAATTTTATTTACTGTATTATCTGTGAGATCTAAAAAGAAGATAGACTACCAATTTAAAAGGTGGGAAAGGGGTGGAGGATGCAGGGGATTTTACTCATTATCAAGACTGGCCAAATCTGATGACCAGAATGCCAATTAACAGTTAACCACGTGATCATGGCAATCCTGCAGTCGTACTTAGATAATATCCAAAGCGTTGACTCTTCCTCCTAGCTGTTGGGAATTCTTGGTAAAGCCACTGACACACTCCATTCTCTCAAGTCGAGGAGTCTCAACAAGACCCCAATCCATCACAGATAAGATTTCAACTATGTCAAAAGAAACTCTCCTTCCCCAGAAGAATGGGGACTCATAACCTATACCACTGGGCTAGAAAGAAAAAGTACATGCAGGCATTTCTTCACCTTGAGAATAGCTAAAGGATTTTAAAATAAAATAAAGCTAATAAGATGAAGCAGACATGGGTCAGACTTATTCTGCCATGAGAGATGGCAGGTAATGGCAATTTCATCTTTTATTCATATTAACAGCAACCTAAGTTGGCAGAATCAGTGGTACTTGGTTACCTATAACTGGTTAGTGATCATATAGTCAACTGTTAATGCCATCACTACCTATATTCATCCCACCTGTATTCTTTCCCTTTATGACACAATCTTAGCCCAAGTCCCATTCCACACACACCATCTCTACCACCACCACACTGCTCTGTGAGCAGCAAATCCTTGCTTCTTGCTGACCTTCCCAGGCCTAAGTGTGTTGGGTTTAGAAGTCACCAGCAAGAGGCTATGGGTGGCCATCTCAGGACAGGAGAGTGTGATGGGCCTCTCACTAAATGCAGAGTCATCACAGAGATCTGAGAGGGGAAAACTCATAATGAGAAGTAATTCTGGATACCTGGGGTCTGAGTCTTAAGACAGTAAGGAGGGAAAAAAGAAAGGAAGATGGAGCAAAAGAGGAAAAGGATGTAGTAAGAATAAAAACAATTCTGGTCTCGTTGTCAAAGGAACTAAATTGGTTCTGATCCCAACTATGCTAATTGGCTGTATGGCCTTGCAAAAGTCACTTTCTCCCACTGGGTCTCAGTTTTGTTATCTATTGTATAATACAAAGTTAATTAGGTTATCTTCCAGCTCCAGACTCTATTTTAATGAAAAATGAAGGTAAGAAAACACTATGGAAAAATTTATCACAGGACTCTGAAAGTCCTTTTCCATATAAGAACACAAAATAAAATACGTAAAAGAAAATTTATTAAATAAGAATGTATTATTTCTAGTTTCAATGCAATAGACTAAGAATTTAACCTTTTTCCTACTATGCCCAAAAAAACTCGTACAGATAATAAATATGGCTGATGTGTCAAGCCATCCTTCTCTATAGTGAGACCAAGATGCAGTGCAGCCCTCTGTGGGCTCCCGGATCCCGGGAGAACCCCTCCGCACTGGGGCCTGAGCCGAGCTCTCCTTTGCAGATGGCCACGGCCGGCTTCGTCCACTGTTCCACTGAGAACGAGCCCGACCTGGCTCAGTGTTTCTTCTGCTTCAAGAAGTTAGAAGGCTGGGAGCCAGATGACGACCCTATAGAATAACATAAAAAGCATTCATCTGGTTGTGCTTTCCTTTCTGTCAAGAAGCAGTTTGAAGAATTAACCCTCAGCAAATTTTTGAAACAGGATAAAGAGAGCAGAGAACAAAACTGCAAAGGGAGCCAACAATAAGCAGAAAGGATTTGAAGAAACTGCAAAGAAAGTCCACTGTGCCATTGAGCAGCTGGCTGCCTCGGAGCGACGCCACCCCACCGTCACTGCCCCACAGAGACACAGACACATCGTTTCCAACGCACAGCCCTCAAGGTTACCAGCTTTACTCTGGGGCCTCTTAACTGTGCCTTAGGGAAGGAGAACATCAACATTTTGAAATTAGAATATTTAAACAGTATTTTTGGTTTTATTCTTGAAGGTGGTGCCAGGAGCTATTTCTGTTGTACAGCTGGTGCTAAGTACAGTGAGGGATTCTCTTTTTCAAAAAAAAAAAAAAAAAAAAAGATGCAGTGCACTTTACAGTGGACTAAGGAAACCAGGTACTTGTGAAAGAATATTCTCCCCAAAATGACATACATATTCAGCACAACTGGATAATGTGCTGTACAGTCTATTAGATTACTTCCATTTGGGATGAAAGATGCTTAAACATGATTGTAGTTGGCTAATTCTCAAGATTTTGATTTTCCTGTCAAAACTATTTATCTACCCATCCTTAAAACCCACATGTTTACCTATTATGCTTTAAAACAAGCATTGTAAAGAATACAGCTGCCTAGCTTCAGGCTGTTTACAGCTACAGAATGACTGACTTAAATCACCACCAAATACTGTAGTTTTCAGTAATAAAAAATAAATGATTTACTGTGTACAATAAGTCAACATGTAACCTAACTGGGACATTTAGTTGGTTCAATCTGCTGTCAAGGTAGCCATATTATTCTAAGCCCTAATATAAACTTTACGTTTTTTAAAACTGCTTTGAATTGCATAAACTCTTTCCTCTCATTTTACACAGAATAGGTAAAAATCATGACTTGAAGGTATCACAAATGGACCCAAACTCTACAATGTTAAGGTGGCAATTAGTGCTATATTTTAAACATGCAGTTTATCAGCTGTACCTACCTCACCACCCACTGGAGGAGATTCTAAGCCCTTGGACTAGTCCTTAAAATTTTAAAGCATTAAAAAGGTCTATATTAGGAAATCAAAGTTAAAATTGAGTTGTGTATTGAAATAACAGTCCACAGAGGGGAAATGTCTTAATGCTAACTACCCAAATATCCAGTGAAAAAAAATTTTAATAAGATAAATAAAGAACTGTATCTGCAGATGGAGAGGGTAAACTGAAAGTTAATGAAAATATAACAATACTCAAGCCAGGGATTCTTAACTTGACGTTCTCCATGGATGAGTTTCTGGTTGTTAATGAAATTTTTAAATTAGAGCAAAAAAATGTGTGATCATATTTTATCTACCACATCTTTACACTAAAATTTTTATTGAGATATATTAAGATCAAGGGTTCTTAATCTTTTTTGTAGGCCTTATATCCTTATAAGGATTTAATTAAAGTTATTGATCCTCTCCCCAGGAAACTGTACATATATTTACTATTTACCAAATGCCACATGATTTTGTTACAACAGCACCCCACTTCCAGGTACCAATTTTTCTTTCAGTTAAATATCACCATATAAGAACTGTAACAAAATTTTTTAAGATTTATATGGAAACACAAAAGATCCTGAATAGCCAAAACAATCTTGCGAAAGAAGAATGGAGCTGGAGGAATCACGCTCCCTGATCTCAGACTATACTACAAAGCTAGAGTTATCAGAACAGTATGGTACTGGCACAAAAACAGAAATATAGATCAATGATACAGGATAGAATGCCCAGAGATAAACCCATGCACATATGGTCACCTAATTTACGACAAAGGAGGCAAGAACATACAATGGAGAAAAGACAGCCTCTTCAATAGATGGTGCTGGGAAAACTGGACAGCTACATGAAAAAGAATGAAATTAGAACACTCCCTAACACCATACACAAAAATAAACTCCAAATGGATTAAACACCTAAATGTAAGACCGGACACTACAAAACTCTTAGAGGAAAACATAGGAAAAACACTCTTTGACATAAACCACAGTAAGATCTTTTTTTGACCCACCTCCTAGAGTAATGGAAATAAAAACAAAAATAAACAAATGGGACTTAATTAAACTTAAAAGCCTTTGCACAGCAAAGGAAACCATAAACAAGATGAAAAGACAACCATCAGAATGGGAGAAAATATTTGCAAATGAAACAACAGACAAAGGATAATCTCCACAATATACAAACAGCTCATGGAGCTCAATATCAAAAAAACAAACAATCCAAGTAAAAAATGGGCAGAAAACCTAAATAGACATTTCACCAAGGAAGACATACAGATGGCCAAGAGGCACATGAAAAAATGCTCAACATCTAACTATTAGAGAAATGAAAATCAAAATGCAATGAGGTATCACCTCACACCAGTCAGAATGGCCATCACCAAAAATCTACAAATAATAAATGCTGGAAAGGGTGTGGTGAAAAGGGAACCCTCTTGCACTGTTGGTGGGAATGTAAGTTGAAACAACCACTATGGAAAACAGTATGGAGGTTCCTTAAAAAACTAAAAATGGAACTACCATATGACACAGCAGTCCCACTACTGGTCACATATGCTGAGAAAACCATAATTCAAAAAGAGACATGTACCACAATGTTCATTGCAGCACTATTTACAATAGCCAGGACATGGAACAAACCTAAATGTCCACCGACAGAAGAATGGATAAAGAAGGTGCAGCACATATATACAATGGAATATTACTCAGCCATAAAAAAACGAAATTGAGTTATGTGCAGTGAGGTGGATGGACCCAGATTCTGTCATAAAGAGTGAAGTAAGTCAGAAAAAGAAAACAAATACTGTATGCTAATGCATATATATGGAATCTAAAAAAAAAATGGTACTGATGAACCTAGTTGCAGGGCAGGAATAAAGATGTACACATAGAGAATGGACTTGAGGACACGAGGTGGGAGGGGGATGCTGGGGCGAAGTGAGAGTAGCATCGACATGTATACACTACCGAAAGTAAAATAGTTAGCTAGTGGGAAGCAGCAGCATAGCACAAGGAGGTCAGCTTGGTGCTTTGTGATGACCTAGAGGGGTGGGATTGGGAGGATGGGAGGGAGGCTCAAGAGGGAGGGGATATGGGGGCATATGTATGCATATGGCTGATCCACTTTGGTGTACAACAGAAACTAACAGAGTACTGTGGAGCAATTATACTCCAATAAAGATCTATTTTTAAAAAAGTCTACATTAGGAAATCAAAGTTAAAACTGAGTTATGTATTGAAATAACAATCCATAGAGGGGAAATGTCTTTATCCTAACTATACAAATAACTGTACCCGAAGTAACCAGAAAAAAGCAATTATTTCACTAACATTTAAAAATTCTTGGGAATTCCCTGGCGGCCCAGTGGTTAGGACTTGGTGCTCTCACTGCCAGGGGCCGAGGTTCAATCCCTGGTCGAGGAACTAAGATCCTGCAATTTATGTGGTGCAGCCAAACAAATAAAAATAAAAAACCTCACATGTACTCAAACCGTGGCATATGTGAAAATGGATTACTTTCAAGATTCAAATTCATTTGTCCTTTATAGTCTAAATGAAGAGACTTTATTACGCAAACAGGCAAAAGAAAAAAATCATTGTTGGGCAGTATCTGTACTAACAATCAGGGAAAAAGTACACCTGAATTCTATAATAAATTAGCATTTCATTTTTCAAGTAACTCTGTATTTCAATCTTGAAAAAAAATCCTCATGGAAAATAAAATGTGCTTGTATCCAACCAAGAATAAGTTTATTTTAAAGAAGCAACTCCTAGCTTGGTTCAAAATTATTATTACAACCAAACCAGCTAAAGGAATAGGAATTTTCTCTCAAGAACTAATAAAAATAATATTTTCCACCTTTTAAAAATGAATGAAATTAAACACATAAGCATTTTGTATTTATGGAAGGCATCTAAATGTTATCTGAAAGACTTTAAAACTCCACAGGGAAAAAAAACTGTAAATCAAGAAACTTCTTAATCATTACATCATTTGTACTAATTTAAGCTGTTAACATCTATGAAAACAAAAAAGTACTGCACAAAGGGAATGTGTAAAAGAAAAGTGTAATAAATGCATCTGTCACTCTGAAGAGAAAAGATTTGTCCAAACTAGTCCCTCCCAACTGCACTGGTGACATTCAAACAATAGACTGCTTTTCTTTGCCCAGATCCTGGTAGGTTCCCTGATTTATACCTCCAATGAGCAAAACTTTGTTCCTAGGATAGGGAAACATAAAATTTGAAAAGCAAAGAGCCAAGGAAATGTTTAAATACTATTTTAAATGTTTAAATACTATGCAGCTATTTAAAAGAATAAATTAAAAATCAATCTCCATTGATATGTGTCAAAAAATAAGCTGCAGAATAATGTGTACCATATGTTCTTATTTTTATAAGAAAAAATCCTATATATGTACGTATGTGTACACATTTGTACTAAAGACTTAAGATAAATAGAAGGATAAACAACTAGTATTGGTTACTGCTGGTGAGTTAAAGGGGATTTAGAAGAGAATTTATTACTGTTTCCTTATGTTTCTTCTTAAAACTTGTAAAAATAAATTTTATAAAGAATCTGGTAACATTTTAATTAAAGTTTCTGTTTTGAAGTAATTGTAGATTCATATTCAGTTGTAACAAATAATACAGATATATCCCATGTACCCTTTATCAGCTTTCCCCAATGGGAATATCATGCAAAACTATAATACAAAATCACAGGCAGGATACTGACACTGACACAATCAAGATACAAAACATCTCCATCACCATGAGGCTTTCCCATGTTGCCTTTCTAAAGCTATACATACTTCCCTCTCACCCTCCCCTACTCCAAGCTTGTTCTCAACCCCTGGCAGCCACAAATCTGTTCTCCATTCCTATAATTTAGTCATTTTAAGAATGTTGTATAAATGAAATTTTTCAGTATGTAACATTTTGAGATTGGATTTTTTGCTTCAGCATAATTTTCTGGGGATTCATCCAAATTGTTGCAGCTATCAATACTTTATTTCTTTTTATTACTGAGTAATATATGACCATTTACCCCTTGAAGGATATCTGGGTTATTTCTAGTTGTTGGTTATTAAGTACTACAAGCGTCTATGAACATTCATCTCAGGTTTTTGTTTGAATATAAATTTTCATTTCTCTAGGATAAATGCACTGCTTTACCTATGTCCCATAAATATTGATATTTTGTACTTTTATTTTAATTTAGTTCAATTTTTTAAAATTCTCTGAGGCTTCCCCATTGACCCATAGATTATTTAGAACTCTAATGTTTAGTTCCCAAGTGTTTGGAGATTTTCTTGTTAACAGTCTGTTATTAATTTCTAGTTTGATTCCATTATGAGCAAAGAACACACTCTATATGAGTCAATTCTTTTTTTTAACATCTTTATTGGAGTACAATTGCTTTGCAATGGTGTGTTAGTTTCAGCTGTATAACAAAGTGAGTCAGCTTTACATATACATATATCCCCATATCTCCTCCCTCTTGCATCTCCCTCCCACCTTTCCTATCCCACCCCTCTAGGTGGTCACAAAGCACTGAGCTGATCTCCCTGTGCTATGTAGCTGCTTCCCGCTAGCTATTTTACATTTGGTAATGTACATATGTCCATGCCAATCTCTCACTTCGTCACAGCTTCCCCTTCCCCCTCCCCATGTCCTCATGTCCATTCTCTACGTCTGTGTCTTTATTCATGTCCTGCCCCTAGGTTCTTCAGAACCATTTTTTTTAATTCCATATATATCTGTTAGCATATGGTATGTGTTTTTCTCCTTCTGACTTACGTCACTCTGTATGACAGACTCTAGGGCCATCCACTTCACTACAAATAACTCAATTTCGTTTCTTTTTATGGCTGAGTAATATTCCATTCTATATACGTGCCACATCTTATTGATCCATTCATCTGTCAGTGGACAGTTAGGTTGCTTCCATGTCCTGGCTATTGTAAATAGAGCTGCAATGAACATTGTGGTACATGACTCTCTTTGAATTACGGTTTTCTCAGGGTATATGCCCAGTAGTGGATTTCTGGGTCATATTATAGTTCTATTTTTAGTTTTCTAATGGAACTCCATACTGTTCTCCATAGTGGCTGTACCAATTTCCATTCCAACCAACAGTGCAAGAGGGTTCCCTTTTCTCCACACCCTCTCCAGCATTTATTCTTTGTAGATATTTTCATGATGGCCATTCTGACTGGTGTGAGGTGACACCTCACTGTAGTTTTGATTTGCATTTCTCTAATGATTAATGATGTTGAGCATTCTTTCATGTGTTTGTTGGCAGTCTGTATATCTTCTTTGGAGAAATGTCTATTTAGGTCTTCTGCCCATTTTTGGATTAGGTTGTTTTTTTGATATTGAGCTGCTTGTAAATTTTGGAGATTAATCCTTTGTCAGTTATTTCATTTGCAAATATTTTCTCCCATTCTGAGGGTTGTCTTTTCGTCTTGTTTATGGTTTCCTTTGCTGTGCAAAAGCTTTTAAGTTTAATTAAGTCCCATTTGTTTATTTTTGTTTTTATCTCCATTTCTCTAGGAGGTGGGTCAAAAAGGATCTTACTGTGATTTATGTCATAGAGTGTTCTGCCTATGTTTTCCTCTAAGAGTTTGGTAGTGTCTGGCCTTACATTTAGATCTTTAATCCATTTTGAGCTTATTTTTGTGTATGGTGTTAGGGAGTGATCTAATCTCATACTTTTGCATGTACCTGTCCAGTTTTCCCAGAACCACTTATTGAAGAGGCTGTGTTTTCTCCATTGTATATTCTTGCTTATTTTATCAAAGATAAGGTGACCATATGTGCATGGGTTTATCTCTGGGCTTTCTATCCTGTTCCATTGATCTATATTTCTGTTTTTGTGCCCCCTACCATACTGTCTTGATTACTGTAGCTTTGTAGTATAGTCTAAAGTCCAGGAGTCTCATTCCTCCTGCTCCGTTTTTTCTCAAGATTGCTTTGGCTATTCAGGGTCTTTTATGTTTCCATAAAACTTGTGAAATTTTTTGTTCTAGTTCTGTGAAAAATGCCATTGGTAGTTTGATAGGGATTGCATTGAATCTGTAGATTGCTTTGGGTAGTATAGTCATTTTCACAATGTTGATTATTCCAATCCAAGAACATGGTATATCTCTCCATCTGTTTTTATCATCTTTAATTTTTTTCATCAGTGTCATAGTTTTCTGCACACAGGTCTTTTGTCTCCTTAGGTAGGTTTATATCTAGGTATTTTATTCTTATTGTTGCAATGGTAAATGGGAGTGTTTCCTTAATTTCTCTTTCAGATTTTTCATCATTACTGTACAGGAATGCAAGAGATTTCTGTGCATTAACTTTGTATCCTCCTACTTAACCAAATTCATCGATTGCCTCTAGTAGTTGTCTGGTAGCATCTTTAGGATTCTCCATGAAGAGTATCATGTCTTCTGCAAACAGTGACATCTTTACTTCTTCTTTTCCAATTTCGATTCCTTATATTACTTTTTCTCTGATTGCTATGGCTAAAACTTCCAAAACTATGTTGAATAGTAGTGGTGAGAGTGGACAACCTTGTCTTGTTCTTGATCTTAGAGGAAATGGTTTCAGTTTTTCACCACTGAGAACAATGTTGGCTGTGGGTTTGTCATATATTGCCTTTATTATGTTGAGGTAAGTTCCCTCTGTGCCTACCTTCTGGAAGATTTTTATCATAAATGGGTGTTGAATTTTGTCAAAAGCTTTTTCTGCATCTATTGAGATGATCATATGGTTTTTCTCCTTTAGTTTGCTAATATGGTTTATCACATTGATTGATTTGCATATACTGAAGAATCCTTGCATTCCTGGGATAAACCCCACTTGATCATGGTGTATGATCCTTTTAATGTGCTGTTGGATTCTGTTTGCTAGTATTTTGTTGAGGATTTTTGCATCTATGTTCATCGGTGATATTGGCCTGTAGTTTTCTTTCTTTGTGACACCTTTGTCTGGTATTGGTATCAGGGTGATGGTGGCCTCGTAGAATGAGCTTGGGAGTGTTCTTCCCTCTGCTGTATTTTGGAAGAGCTTGAGCAGGATAGGTATTAGCTCTTCTCTAAATGTTTGATAGAATTTGCCCATGAAGCCATCTGGTCCTGGGCTTTTGTTTGTTGGAAGATTTTTAATCACAGCTGCAATTTCAGTGCTTGTGATTGGTCTGTTTATATTTTCTATTTCTTCCTGGTTCAGTCTTGGAAGGTTGTGTTTTTCTAAGAATTCGTCCATTTCTTCCAGGTTGTCTATTTTATTGGCATAGAGTTGCTTGTAGTAATCTCTCATGATCCTTTGTATTTCTGCAGTGTCAGTTGTTACTTCTCCTTTTTCATTTCTAATTCTATTGATTTGAGTCTTCTCCCTTTTTTTCTTGTGTGTCTGGCTAATGGTTTATCAATTTTGTTTATCTTCTCAAAGAAGCAGCTTTTAGTTTTACTGGTCTTTGCTATTGTTTCCTTCATTTCTTTTTCCTTTACTTCTGATCTGATCTTTATGATTTCTTTCCTTCTGCTAAATTTGGGGGGTTTTTGATCTTATTTCTCTACCTGCTTTAGGTGTAACATTAGGTTGTTTATTTGAGATGTTTCCTATTTCTTGAGGTAGGATTGTATTGCTATAAGCTTCCCTCTTAGAACTGCTTTTGCGGCATCCCATAGGTTTTGGGTCATCGTGTTTTCATTGTCATTTGTTTCTAGGTATTTTTTGATTTACTCTTTGATTTCTTCAGTGATCTCTTGGTTATTTAATAGTGTATTGTTTAGCTCCCCTCTGTTTGTATTTCTTACAGATTTTTTCCTGTAATTGATATCTAGTCTCATAGTGTTTTTGTCGGAAAAGATAAGCTGATACAATTTCAATTTTCTTTTATCTACCAAGGTTTGATTTGTGACTCAAAATATGATCTATCCTGGAGAATGTTCCATGAGCACTTGAGAAGAAAGTGTATTCTGTTGTTTTTGGATGGAATGTCCTATAAATATCAATTAAGTCCATCTTGTTTAATGTATCATTTAGAGCTTGTGTTTCCTTATTTATTTTCATTTTGGTTGATCTGTCCATTGGTGAATGTGGGATGTTAAAGTCCCCTACTATTATTGTGTTACTGTTGATTTCCCCTTTTATGGATGTTAGCATTTGCATTATGTATTGAGGTGCTCCTATGTTGGGTGCATAAATATTTACAACTGTTATATCTTCTTCTTGGATTGATCCCTTGAGCATTATGTAGTGTCCTTCTTTGTCTCTTGTAATAGTCTGTATTTTAAAGTCTATTTTGTCTGATATGGGAATTGCTACTCCAGCTTTCTTTTGATTTATATTTGCATGAAATATCTCTTTCCATCCCTTCACTTTCAGTCTGTATGTGTCCCTAGGTCTGAAGTGGGTTTCTTATACACAGGATATACACAGGTCTTGGTTTTGTATCCATTCAGCCAGTCTGTGTCTTTTGGTTGGAGCATTTAATCCATTTACATTTACGGTAGTTACCAATATGTATGTGCCTATTTGCATTTTCTTAATTGTTTTGGGTTTGTTATTGGAGGTCTTTTCCTTGTCTTGTGCTTCCTGCCTAGAGAAGTTCCTTTAGCATTTGTTGTAAAACTGGTTTGGTGGTGCTGAATTCTCTTAGTTTTTGCTTGTCTTAAAGGTTTTGATTTCTCTGTCGAATCTGAATGAGATCCTTGCTGGGTAGAGTAATCTTGGTTGTAGGTTTTTCCCTTTCATCACTTAAAATAAATATGTCCTGCCAATCCCTTCTGGCTTGGAGAGCTTCTGCTGAAAGATCAGCTGTTAACCTTATGGGGATTCCCTTGTATGTTATTTGTTGTTTTTCCCTTGCTGTTTTTTTTTTTTTTTTTTGCTGTACATGGGCTTCTCACTGTTGTGGCCTCTCCCGTTGTGGAGCACAGGCTCCGGACATGCAGGCTCAGCGGCCATGGCTCACAGGCCCAGCCGCTCCATGGCATGTGGGATCGTCCCAGACCGGGGCATGAACCCGTGTCCCCTGCATCAGCAGGCTGACTCTCAACCACTGCGCCACCAGGGAAGCCCCTCCCTTGCTGTTTTTAATATTTTTCTTTGTATTTAATTTTTGATAGTTTGATTAATATGTGTCTTGGCGTGTTTCTCGTTGGATTTATCCTGTATCGGACTCTCTGCGTTTCCTGGACTTGATTGACTATTTCCTTTCCCATATTAGGGAAGTTTTCTACTATAATCTCTTCAAATATTTTCTCAGTCCCTTTCTTTTTCTCTTCTTCTTTTGAGACCCCTATGATTTGAATGTTGGGGCATTTAATGTTGTCCCAGAGGTCTCTGAGACTGTCTTCAATTCTTTTCATTCTTTTTTCTTTAATCTGCTCTGAGGTAGTTATTTCCACTATTTTATCTTCCAGGTCACTTATCTGTTCTTCTGCCTCAGTTTTTCTGCTATTGATTCCTTCTAGAGAATCTTTCATTTCATTTATTGTGTTGTTCATCGTTTTTTGTTTGCTCTTTAGTTCTTCTAGGTCCTTGTTAAACATTTCTTGTATTTTCTCCATTGTATTTCTAAGATTTTGGATCATCTTTACCTATCATTACTCTGAATTCTTTTTCAGGTAGATTGCCTATTTCCTCTTCATTTGTTTGGTCTGGTGGGATTTTACCTTGCTCCTTCATCTGCTGTGTGTTTCTCTGTCTTCTCATTTTGCTTAACTTACTGTGTTTGGGGTCTCCTTTTTGCAGGCTGCAGGTTCGTAGTTCCCTTTGTTTTTGGTGTCTGCCCCCAGTGGCTAAGGTTGGTTCAGTGGGTTGTGTAGGCTTCGTGGTGAAGGGGACTGGTGGCTGTGTTCTGGTGGATGAGGCTGGATCTTGTCTTTCTGGTGGGCAGGACCACATCCAGTAGTGTAATTTGGGGCATCTGTGAGCTTATTATGATTTTAGGCAGCCTCTCTGCTAATGGGTGGGGTTGTGTTCCTGTCTTGCTAGTTGTTTGGCCTAGGATTTCCAGCACTCTAGCTTGCTGGTCTTTGAGTGGAGGTGGGTCTTAGTGTTGAGATGGAGATCTCTGGGAGAGCTTTCGCCGTTTGATATTACGTGGAGCCAGGCGGTCTCTGGTGGACCAATGTCCTGAACTCGGCTCTCCCACCTCAGAGGCACAGGCCTGATACCTGGCTGGAGCACCAAGACCCTGTCAGCCACACGGGTTTTGGGAAGTCTGAGCAACCAAACCATAAAACAAATCCACCAATGACAACAAGCGCTAGAAATCATACTAAAAAAAAAAAAAAATGGACTGACAGAACCCTAGGACAAATGGTAAAAGCAAAGCTATACAGACAAAATCACACAGAAAAGCACAGACATAACACTCACAAAAAGGAGAAAAAGGAAATATAAATATATATATACACATTATATATATATATAAAAGAAAGAGCATAACCAAATCAATAAACAAATCCACCAATGGTAATAAGCTCTAAGTACTAAACTAAGATAAACATAAAACCAAAAACGAATTAGACGCAGAAAGCAAACCCCAAGTCTACAGTTGCTCCCAAAGTCCACTGCCTCAATTTTGGGATGATTCGTTGTCTATTCAGGTATTCCACAGATGCAGGGTACGTCATTTCTTGTGGAGGTTTAATCTGCTGCTCCTGAGGCTGCACAGAGAAATTTCTCTTTCTCTTCTTTGTTCGCACAGCTCCTGAGGTTCAGCTTTGGATTTGGGCCCCCTCTGTTTGTAGGTCGCCTGAGGGCATCTGTTCCCCACCCAGACAGGATGGTGTTAAAGTAGCAGCTGATTAGGGGGCTCTGGCTCACTCAGGCTGGGGGGAGGGAGGGGTATGGATGCGGGGCGAGTCTGCGGCGGCAGAGGCCAATGTGACGTTGCACCAGCCTGAGGTGTGCCGTGTGTTGTCACGGGTAAGTTGTCCCTGGATCATGGGACCCTGGCAGTGGCGGGCTGCACAGGCTCCCGGGAGGGGAGGTATGGATAGTGACCTGTGCTTGCACACAGGATTCTTGGTGGCTGCAGCAGCAGTGTTAGCATTTCGTGCCTGTCTCTGGTGTTTGTGCTGATAGGTCCTTCTTCTAGGTCCTTGTTAAACATTTCTTGTATTTTCTCCATTGTATTTCTGAGATTTTGGATCATCTTTACCTATCATTACTCTGAATTCTTTTTCAAGTAGATTGCCTATTTCCTCTTCATTTGTTTGGTCTGGTGGGTTTTTACCTTTCATGTCTGTCTCTGGAGCTTGTTTAGGTGGTGCTCTGAATCCCCTCTCCTCACGCACCCCAAGACAATGGTCTCTTGCCCCTTAGGCAGTTTCAGACTTTTTCTGGAACTCCCTCCCGGCTAGCTGTGGTGCACTAGCCCCCTTCAGGCTGTGTGCACGCAGCCAGCCCCAGTCCTCTCCCTGGGATCTGACCTCCAAAGCCAGAGCCTCAGCTCCCAACCCCCATCCGTCCCAGCAGGCGAGCAGAGAAGCCTCTCAGGCTGGTGAGTGCTGGTTGGCACCAATCCTTTGTGTGGGAATCTCTCTGCTTTGCCCTACGCACTCCTGTTGCTGCACTCTCCTCCATGGCTCCAAAGCTTCCCTCCCCCACCACCCCCCATCTCCGCCCTTGAAGGGGTTTCCTAGTGTGTGGAAACTTTTCCTCCTTCACAGCTCCCTCCCAGAGGTGCAGGCCCCATCCCTATTCTTTTGTCTCTGTTTTTTCTTTTTTGCCCTACCCAGGTACGTGGGGAGTTTCTTGCCTTTTGGGAAGTCTGAGGTCTTCTGCCAGCATTCAGTAGGTGTTCTGTAAGAGTTGTTCCACATGTAGATGTATTTCTGATGTGTTTGTGGGGAGGAAGGTGATCTCCACGTCTTACTCCTCTGCCATCTTGAAGGTCTCCCCCAATGTCAATGCTTTTAAACTTACTGACGTTCATTTTTATGGACCAGATATGGTCTTAGTATACGTCACATGGACAGTGACAAAAATGTGCCTTCTGCTGCTGTTAGATGCAGTGTTCTAAAAATGTAGATTCGATCCTGATGTTTGATGGTGTTGTTGAGTTCTATATTCTTGGGAAATTTCTGTCTACTTTTCTATCGATTGTTGAAAGAATGGTGTTGACATCTTCAACTATGACTGTAGATTCATCTATTTCAGTTTTTACTTCACATATTTTTTCAGCTCTGTTGTTTGGTTCATACAAATTTAGGATTGCTTTGTCTTCTTAATGGATTGAAACTTTTATCATATTATAACGCCCACTGTGTCTCTAGTAATTTTCTTTGTTCTGAAGTCTACTTTAACTGAAGTTAATATAGCCCCTCCTATTTTCTTTTGAATAAGGTGTGCCTGATGTTTTTTTCATGCTTTATTTTAAACCTGCCTATATCATTATACTGGAAGTATGTTTCTTGTAAACAATATATAGTTGGGTTATATATAGAATCCACTTGCCAGTCTCTGCTTTCAATCAGTATATGTAGACCATTTACCTTTAATGTAGCTATCGATATATTTGAGTTTGAAACTGCTACTTTATTTCTTGTTTTCTTTTTATTCTCTGCTTTTTGCTTATGTTTATTTTACCTGCCTTCCTGTGGGTTACTTAAAATTTTTAAATTCTATTTTGATTTATCTATAATGTTTTTTGAGTGAATCTCTTTATATAGCTTTTTTGGTCACTGCTCCAGATTGTACATTATATATACATAACTTATTACACTCTACTGGAATTGTTATTTTCCAATTAGAGTGAACTATAGAAACCATATTCCCTTTATATCTA
The DNA here is from genome assembly GCF_949752795.1 of Hyperoodon ampullatus. Taxonomy (NCBI): domain Eukaryota; kingdom Metazoa; phylum Chordata; class Mammalia; order Artiodactyla; family Ziphiidae; genus Hyperoodon; species Hyperoodon ampullatus. The sequence goes on along the minus strand of NC_136916.1, from coordinate 118,841,892 downwards.
TTTACCTTCCCCTATTTATAATTGTCTTAAATATTTCCTCTACATACATTTAGAATCACATCAAACAGCATTATAATTTTAGCATCAACCATCAAATACATTTGAAAAGCTCAGGAGGAGAAGGAATGTCTATTGTATTTAGCCATAGTTTTTGCTTATTATATTCTTTCTTTCTTCCTGGTGTTTGTTCCAAGTCCTTTCTTCTAATCATTCCTTTCTGTTTAGAGAACTTCCTTTAGTCATCCTTTTAGGGTAAGACTGCAAGTGACAAATTCTCTTAGCTTTCCTTCATCTGAGAATGTCTTGATTTTCCCTACATTCTTGAAGGATAATTTCCCTAGATACGAATTTTGGGTGGACAGTGCTTTTCTTTCAGCATTTGAAAATGCTGTGCCAATCCTTCTGGCCTCCATGGTTTCCAATGAGAAATCCCGTCATTCAAGTTGTTTTTCCCTATACATAACACATTGCTTCTCTCTCATTGCTTTCAAAGACTTTTTCTTTTTCTTTAGTTTTCAAAAGTTTGACTATTACATGTTTTGGTGTGGATTCCTTTGGGTTTCTTTGGTTTGGGCTTTTGTCATTTTCCAGGACTTTGATGGCATGAAGGTTAGATCTTCTGTTATAGTCCCACAAGTCCCTGAAGCTCTATTTTTTTTCCCCAGTCTATTGTCTCTCTGTTGTTCAGGTTGAGAAAACTGTATTGTTCCATCCTTGTGTTCACTGATTCTTTCCACTGTCTCCCCTCCGTTCAGTTTTTGAGCCATCCATTGAGTTTTATTTCAATTACTGTATTTTTTAGTTCTAAAATTTTTCTTTGATTCTCTTTATATGTTCTCTTTCTTTACTGAGACTTTCTATTTCTCTGCTAAGACTTTCTCTTTTTCTCATTGTTCCAACTGTGCTCATTATTATTGCTCATTGGGGCTTTTTTTTTTTTTTGAGGGCCTCTTTAAAATCTTTGTCAGATAATTCTAACATCTCAGTCATCTCAATGTTGGTATTAATTGTCTTTTTTTCTTCCAAGTCTAAATGTTCTCAGTTCTTGGTATGACAAGTGATTTTCTATTGAAACCTGGACATTTGGGGTATTATGAGAGTCTGGATCTTATTTAAACATTCCTCTGAAACTGCTCTAGTAGGGGCAGTAGGAGGAGGGCCAAGGCTGCCTCATTACTGCCAGGTAGGGATAGTGGTCCATATTCCCAGCTTGGTCTCCACTGGCACCAGAGGTAAGGGGCTCCCTGCTATTGCTGGGCAGGAGTAGGAGTTCTGGCCCCCACTAGGCCTCTACTGATACCATCCTGGTGGGGAGGGACAGAAGTCTCTCATTACCGTTCCCTACAAGGCGTCCAGTGACACTACGGGTGTGGGGTGGGTGGGGGGTGGGTAGGGTAGCCTCTTTACTGCCGGGCAGTGTTGAAAGTCTTGACTCTCCACTAACACCACATCATTAGGGAAGGAGTTGGGGTACCTTGTTTCAGCCTGGTAAGAGTGAAAGTTTAGGCTCCCCCCTCAGCCCCGGCTGGCAGGGGTGGGGATAGGGCCATAGGTTTTTCTGTGGTGTTTGACTAAAGTAGCACAGTTATTGTCTAAAAGTTTCATCTTGCTAGGCTGCCCCTTTCTTGATCCTTAGCTAAAGAGAGCAGGCTTTTGCTGGGGCTTTTTCTGTCTGCACCCATTGGCATTCTTCGGTTGCCAGCTTCTTTAGCTCCAAATCTGGCAGACATGAGACCAAAAGAAAACCTGAGAACTCATCAGGTTATGTGATTCCTTGGATCCCAAAGTCCCTAGCCAGTTTGCTTCTCTCCACCTTTTGGAGTCTTCTCATGTTTGTTTTATAAATAACATCTAAGGTTTGTACTTAGTTGTACTTAGCAGGAAGAAGAGGGAAAAGTACATCTGTTTCATCTTCCCTAGAGTTAAAGGCAGGCATAAGTTTTATGATAAAACATCTGCTTGTGAGCTATACATTATTTGTTTATAAAAGACCTTGGGACATGAATTCCCTCTTACCTGGGTCATGTTAAGCCATTTTTCTTTTGAGCTATATGGCCAAAAACAACTACACATGACAGAAGCCAGGATGGGCTGATTCCTTCATCCTCAATTAATATCTGGAAGGTAGTCTCTGAACTTCAGTCTCATATAATTAGAATGTATTTTGTGAGTGATAGTATTGAACTCCTCAGTAAAACAAACATAGGCCCTTATAACATTTCTATCCCTCCTGCTATAGTGTATGCAAACTGTTTAAGACAGTAGTTCCTAACTAGATGGGAGGTTAAAAGGGGAGCGATTTTGCCCTTCTCCCCAGAGTCTCATTCAGCAACATCTAGAGATATTCCAATTGTTATGACTTGGTGGTGGGGAGGGTGACGAGAGGATCAAACTACTGGCATCTACTGGGTAGAGGCCAGGGATAATTCTAAACATCCTACAATTACAGGACAGCCACCCACAACGAAGGATTATTCAAACAAAAAGTTAAGTGCCAAGGTTGAGAAACCCTGGTTTAGATGTTTGACCTACATTTGACAGCTGAGTTTAATCTTTAGATATTCTGTGCACCTTTTGGCCTATGTAATTGTTTGTGGAACTCTGAATGCTAGGTCTGAAAGGGCTCTGCCCAAACTCTAAACAGAGACAGCACACCCTGCCAGGACTGTCTTATCCTTTGGCTTTCCCTCCAGGGACTGGCTCCAAATTAAGATGTCTAAAGTAAAGAACCATATTCCTTGCTTATCATGGGGAGAACATTGTTTATATAAACTCCAAATGTTTAAAACAAGTGTCCTTATTGTAATCTTAAGAATTTTTAAAATCATAATTTAGATACCACTTTTACACTTGCATTCTCATTGCTTTCTCTTACCTACCCAGCCACAGCCATTTCGACAAATTCCCCATTGTTCTCTTCTCACCCTAATAAAACTTCTGAAACCAAAATAATGCACAGCTCCATCTTCTGGAATTGTTGGGTGGGGGGCAGGCAGAGGCAAAGTTTTAAAAGCAAGAACAAAATCTAGCTACACAAAAAAATCAATACAATGGAAGGCAGGATGGGACTGAGGCATTTGAAACTGGCCAAGTCTTACAATGCGGGGCTAGTTAGTGACCCTGGCTTCTGACCCTAATCCTTCAGGCCACTCTCCTACATAAAACAATTCAGGTAGCTGAAGCACCAGAAGAGGATACACAAGAGAAATGGAATACCAGAAAGAACAGAATTCACTGTCCCAGGGCCCATTCGTCACTGATACACTCCCTTCTTATATTCTATTCTATTTGAACCCTTCAAAATGTACTTTCTCTATGGGGCCTTGCTCTAAAAGTGTAACTTTCCCCAACTGTACAGGACCTCGAGCCAGCTTCTAATATAGGCCCCTCTTCATGTCACATGCCTTGACTATGTCACAGAGTTCTTCTCACAGGGGCAGGCAATGAGGCTTTGTTCTCTCCATTGAGGCTCTCCAGTGTGCATCCCTAATTCATTTTCTGTTAGGCCCACAGAAAACTTAATTAGAAATACCCATTTTGAAACGGCCTGAGCAGTCACACTGATCTTGTTCAGTAACCGTATCGAGATATGGGTCTTAACTGAAAACATTTGTCCCATTCTGCCGACAAACATTAGGTCAAAGACGACACTGGGGACTCTTGTCCTTACACGTTTTTGTTTCCCTAATGGGCTTTAGGATCACATTCCTTAAATCACAGCCAAGAGTATATTCTGGGCTGAAACTATTTTAAAGACATAATGTGGCAGCAGTATTCTGTGTACTAACAAGAGGTTTGGAGCTGCAGCCAAGAACAGTAATAGAATCTTCTTCCCCCCTAAGTGCCATTCTCATTACCATTCTCAAAAAAAAAAAAAGTTCTCTCTCTCTCTCTCTCTCTCTGTCCTTTCCTCCTTCCCTTCTTCCCTCCGTCTCTCCCTCTCTCTCTTTCTGTGTGGGACTCAGATTCCCCTGCTATTATTTTTACTTTGAAGGTCCCTGTCAAGGCAAAGTCTATATAATGAACAAAATATCTTAAACTATGACCCTATCTAGCTTTGCTCCCTGCTGGGGGCACATCACAATCAACAAATAGCCAGCCCTGGCATGGTTCCAGTCTACTCTCTGGGGTGTGACCAGCTGGGATGGAATCCCAGCTCTGCTCTGCCTTAGTTGCAGGACTGTGAGCCAATCCTCTTAACCTCACTAAAGCCAGGAAGCCTCTTATGTAAAATGGGGCTCTTGTGGGTACCCACCTGATGGGGTTGTCATTGGGACAAATAATCACTTATAGTCTCTATAATTGGGAAGACCTAGAAAGTAAATTTTTAAAAGATATTTTAAGAGAACGGTTTTCACTGAAAATAGTACAGAATTCTTATAAATTCAACTTATTAGTAATATACTGACCTTCTTAAGATATAGATTCACTGTTAATAATAATAAACTGTACAGAAAAAGACTCTTTCATATAAAACATCTGCTAAATCAATACTAAATAATCACAAAGACTGAAAGGAAAGGTTACCAGTGATGCATTAATCAGGTCAAAAAACTAATGTTCTTTGTACCAGTTTTTGAAATATACTCTCAATTATTTTCACTTTTTAAAGAGGATATACTCCCTCGATGGAAAATTCAAAATTCAAAGAACCTGAATAACGCCCCAGCGTTTTGTCTAGCTTATAACACACCACATGCACTGATTTTATGTTTGTATCCTTAAGTTACATTTACCCAGGTGAAATACTACTCTTCTTTTGGGTCACCTACTTCCATTTTAATGTCGTAGTTCTGGCTGAGGACGCTCTGGATGAGCTCTTTGATGCTCTGGTCGGAGGCCAGCTGGGTGTCGGACTGAAGCGAGGCGATGATCTCGATGGATGTCGGGACCGCTCGCATGGGCTGCGGGGCCTGCGGGGCGGCCTCCCGCGCGTCGCTCTGCGGATTTCTCTCGCGGTCGGTTTTGAAAACCGACACGGGGGCTTCCCGCGACTCGTCGCGCGAGCCCTCGCGCAGGAGGCGGGTGTGAATCCTCACTTTCCTCCGCCGGCCGGCCGCCTCCGAGTCTCCCTCGTCTCCGGACAGGGAGCCTCCCTTCCTCTCTCTGGCCTTGCGGGCCTCCGCGAGCCGAGCCGGTTCCTGGCTCGCGTCGCGGCCCCCGGCCGGGTCGAGGACCGGCTTGGCGCCCGCGGGCCGTGGGTTCCTGGCGCCCTGGTGCGCCCGGGCCTTCCCCCTGGGCGCAGGTGGCGGCATCAGGACCACGGGTCTGGACGTGCCCGCCCTGGAGGCGATGACCGGCGGCTTCTTCTGGGGCCGGTGCCAGAGGAACGCGGAGCTCCGCAAGTAGAAGTCCTGGGGGCAGAAGGGCCGGGTCTTCCCGGGAGCGGCCGCCTCGCTCGGGCCCGGGGGCCGCGCTGCGCCTCGGGGCGCTGGCTGCGGGAGGGCCGCAGCGAGGGGCGCATGGCCTTTGGCCCGAGGGGAGCCTGATGGCTTTTGGGGTCTGGCACGGGAAACGCTCCACTTCCCCCCATGCCGGGCCGGGCCGGGGACCCGGAGGCCGAAAACAGGGACCTCACCCACAGCCGGCTTGGAGGCCAACTTCTCCTTGAATTGGAGAAATTCCTTTTTAGTCTCCTTGCGAACCTTCTCAAGCTCTTTAAAGATGTACGATTCTTCTTTGTATTTCAGTCCAAAGTGCTTGGAAATCGTGGACATCTGGACTAATTTGTCCTGTGAAATAAAAATAAATATTATACACATATACATGAAAACTACTGATAAACAAAATTCCAGCTCAAAAAAGCTTCTCATGGTAGAGCGCTCACTGTGCTTGCTGAAGCACGATGGGTAGTATTCGTTTATATCATTGTAAGTCCAACTATTGGCCTTTTCACAGGAATAATGAAAAACCTTTAAATCAGTAACATTTTCACAGTGAGAGTTTCCGAAACCCCTACTGGGTTTACTTTAATGTTTCTTTAGACTATAATGTAGCGCCCCAATTCCAGGCAAGAGAGACCACACTCCACATAGGCACAGAAAATCTAAAGTAATACTGCCAAGAAGAGAGAACAGAGGTCAAATGTCTCCTGGATCCTGCCTGCAAACATGTTTTTCAATTGCTCAGGGTTTTTCAAAAATATTAATTCATAGCCAACAATTTTAAATTGAGAGATTTTCATATAAAAATGCAGATTTGCAGTTTCTCTGGGAAAAAAAAAATGAAGGCCCTGGCAATTCAAGAGCCAAATCCCTAGTCTTGTGGCAGGGTAGCAATTTCCCTTTACTTCTCCAGCTGGCCCCGGGTGTCTCCATTTCTTACCCAGCCCACTTGCCTCAATGTTTGACAAGAAATAAAGCAGAGTGTATGAAGGGAGAGAGGTGATCAGCCACAAGGTAGGCTGCAGTGAGATCAGGAGGCCCTGAATGCCAAGTGTTTGTACTTTTTCTGTGGGCTACTGGAAACCATTCAAAATCTTTTAACAGAAAAGTGGCTTGATAGGTTCTGGGGCTTGGGGGATACTAATGTTAAGTAGGAGAAAGAATAGAGAGAGGGCAAGTATGAGTCTGCAAGGCCTAAGGCCTGGGGTTTGGTAACAGAGCCGAGTGAAAATACTATATAAGGTAAAACTGATAGGATCTGGCCAATGACTAGGAATAAATAAAATAGCAACTTTGAATCGCTTTGATGAAGTCTTGGTCATAACCAAGTACATAAGAAAGCTGTTGCTAGTCACTGAACTTTACGCTTAAAACTGTTAAGATGGTAAATTTTATGTTTATGTGTATTATCACAATATAAAAGAAAAACTTAGGCTATTCAGCAGAGCCAGCTATCTATGATTACAAGTGAATTTTGAGATCTTGAAAGCTCTGGGATCAATACCAAAAGCCAGGATAACAAGAAATACAAATAGAGAATGGCTAATGACAGAGTCTTCCGACACTCACAGGTGGGAGGTGGGAGGAGCTAGAGCAATCAGAGTTGGGAAAATGAGCAGAGAGTTCCATAGAACCCAAGGAGAGAAGAGTGTCAAGAAATAAGGGTAAAACAATGAAAATAAAAGCGAAAGTAATGAATTAGAAAAACTGATTTACTTATTTCTTAGAAAACCCAAGGCCAAGGTTCTTTGAAAATAAAATAAAATAATAAAGCAGAAATACCTCTGGAATATCATCATTATTTGCAAATGTGATTATCTACCTAGAAAACATAAGCACTAAAAGAACTGTTTAGAATTATAATAGAGGTCTGCAAGGCATTTAAGTTTTTTAAATTAATACAAAAAAACCCCCAATAACTTCCTTTACACCAAAAGCATAATGGTAAAATTCCATGTATAATTTTTTTAAAGGAGTAAATATCTAGGAGTAAACATAACAAGAAATGTGCTGAAACTGCATGAATAAATTTTTTAATTTTACTGAAGGACATAGAAGAAAGACTCTACTAAATAGGCAGTTAATGTTCCTTGGTAAGAAGACCAAATATTTTAATTTTATCAGGTCTTCCCAAAATACTGTACTGGTTTAATGCCATCATAATCAAAACTGAAAAATGATATTTTGAAATTTGAAAAGTAATTCTGGATTCATTTGAAATAATAAACAGGGTAGATTAGCCAAAATTTTGAAAAAGAGAAATGAGGGAGCCCTTGTCCAGCAAGATAATTAAAACTCATATGGATATAAGAATTAAAATTGAAACACTGCCGATAGAATCCACATGTAAACTGAATGAGCAAAAGAATTAAGAATAATATGGGTTATATTATAATAACAGCATTAAATTGGTGATAAAAGAAGAATTAATCAATAGATTGTGCTGAGGCAATTGGTTGACTATGATGGGGGTAGGGGTGGGTGGTGAGGGGGATTACTGCACTTTATGCCAAAATACAATGGGTTAAAACAAATATGGAAAGAAATATTTTCTTATGTTCCTTTGCATTTCTTTGCTTATCACCTGCCCACATTTCTTGGTTGAATTTCTTTTATATCACCTCATAAGAGTTATTTTTACAATTAGATTTCTTCGTTTATCATGTAGTGAGAGCAATATGAAGAAAACATCCTATTTAGCCTCTAAATAAAGTCATATTGCTTTTAATCACTAAAATAGCCATTTTTGGTTCTCCAATTCAAGACCCTGCTATATGACAGAGCTCTCATCTGGGAATCAATAGGCTTTCTTTCTCCACCCAGCTCCACCAGTGACTAGACCTTGGACAATTTAATACTATCCATAACAAGATTTCTTATTAAAAAGTGAAAATAATCATCTGTTGCCTCTTTTCCAAGCCGTAGAATATGAACATTAGAAATGACTTCTAGGGCTTCCCTGGTGGCGCAGTGGTTAAAAATCCGCCTGCCAATGCAGGGGACATGGCTTCAAGCCGTGGTCTGGGAAGATCCCACATGCCGCAGAGCAACTAAGCCCGTGAGCCACAACTACTGAGCCTGCGCTCTAGAGCCCGCGAGCCACAACTACTGAGCCCGCATGCCGCAACTACTGAAGCCTGTGCGCCTAGAGCCCGTGCTCCGCAACGAGAGAAGCCACCGCAATGAGAAGCCCGCGCACCACAATGAAGAGTAGCCCCCGCTCACTGAAGTGAGAGAAAGCCTGCACGCAGCGACAAAGACCCAATGAAGCCAAAAATAAATACATAAAAAAAAAAAAAAAACGAAATGACTTCTAAAGCCCTTAAGGAAGTTTCCTTATTTAAAAAATGTTGTAAAATCCACCTCATAGTGTTTTGGCTGTTTATTGTTTGCACAGGTGGTAATATGCTCATACTGACACCATCTGCATTTCTTCCTACAAAAGACTGAAAGGTAGTAACTGGAACAGAGTACAGACCAGAAACACATTAGTACCTGATGGGAATCTGATTTGACTCTCTCAACTGCACTTCCCTTTTGTTTCTTACTTCTGCTTTGTATTCCTTTCCAACTTCTCTCAGGCCCTTGGTTTGCTATTGAAGTTTAACAAGTAGGTCATTGTTTAACATTTCTCAGTACGCTCCCTTGAGTTCTTCATAGGAAAGTTGTTCTTTATATGTAAAGATGAACCAATAGGAAATGGAACTTCTATTGTGTTTTCAAGGTAGGTGGTATCCCATTGTTAAACGGGCCAATCCATCAAAGCCAGTGCCTTTATCACCCCCAACCACACCTTAACACTACAAAATGTATAAAATGATTTTTAAACATCCAATCTCATGGGAAAATAACATGCTGTCTTTTTTTGCTAGCAATTTATTAAAAGAAAGAGACTAGTTCTGGTTTGGAGATACTCAAGGAAAAATAACGTAGCTGTCCCAAAAGGAGGAAGTACTAATCTACATACTAATCTACATACATACATGTGCTAATCTACATCTACATACAGTACTAATCTACATCCAGGGTCACACCTGCTGCTCACTATCTAGGTTGACTGTTTACCCTGCACTTTGAAATGGGACAGAATGTGCTTGAAATCTTTGCAACCTGAGCAGTAATTTCACTCTCCTCTTCCTTCCCAACTATTGGAACTCTCTACCTTTTCCTTCCTCCTCCACCAGAGGTTCAATGCCTGAGCAGTGAGGTAGTCAGAAAGGCCAAGAGCCAGCCTTCTCTCCTCTCCCGCCAAGTCTGGTCAGACATAAAAAGGAAGCTCTCAGCCCAAAACAGCTAAAGGTCCAGGGAGGGCTACCTGTGTGAATTCTCTAGACTCTGAGACAGGTTGCTCTCTGGTTCTTGCAGGTGTGATTGTTCCTCCTGTTAGAACAGAAGATCCAGAACTCTGCTCTAGACTCTAACTAAAGGAGAAATAAATAAAGCAGACTACCAGATGACTTGGTTCCAAGTCACATGAACACCTCACACAGGGCCTAGCCCATCAGAGTATTGCATTGGGAACTGAGCCAAAGCCCCAGCTGGTTATACGAATTAGTTGTCCTTGACCTCTTCCTATATATAGTCACCTATATACAGGCACTTTGGTGGGAAGAGTGACCCATTAAGGACAAGATTTAGGTTTTCTTGAGTCCATAGCCAGATATCTCAATTCACTTCCTAAATTTCACACCAACATCAACTCCCAACACACAGCACCAAAGTTCCAGAAGAAATGTCCAAAGACAGCCTATCTCATCTAGTAAAATCTTCAGCATTGCAAGGAAGATAAAAATATTCTGAAAACCATATTTTTTTTTGTAACATCAATGGTAGAAATGAGATCTGTTTGCACACTGATTATAATTTATGAAAAAGTCTAAAAGGAAATATACAAATATTTTAATGATTTTGCTAAGACACAGGATAACAGCAATTTTTTCTATTATCCCACACTTTCTATAATACGTGTTTTGCTGTCTTTAATCCTAATAATATCAATAATAGTAATTAACACATATTGTGCTGGTTTAAAAGTGATATAGAAAATAGAGAGAACCTGGGCTTCCCTGGTGGCACAGTGGTTAAGAATTCGCCTGCCAATGCAGGGGACACGAGTTCAAGCCATGGTCCAGGAAGATCCCACATGCCACAGAGCAACTAAGTTGGTGCGCCACAACTACTGAGCCTGTGCTCTAGAGCCTGCGAGCCACAACTACTGAGCCCATGTGCCACAACTACTGAAGCCCATGTGCCTAGAGCCCGTGCTCCACAACAAAAGAAGCCACCGCAATGAGAAGCCCGCGCAGCTCAACGAAGAGTAGTCCCCGCTCTCCACAACTAGAGAAAAGCCCACGCACTGCAACAAAGACCCAAAGCAGCCAAAAATAAAAATAAACAAATAAATAAATTTTAAAAACAAACGAAAAAATAAAATAAAATAGAGAAAAGATGTTTTTAAGCTCAGAAAAGATTTTTTTCTTAACTATTCAGAAGCCCACAGAAATTTCAATGACTATAAAAACATAACTTAACTCTTTATAACCAGTAACTAGAGTATGTCCATACCCTGTGAATACATATAGATACATACAAAATACATGCATACATAAATATCTAATAGGTAATAGAACAGCAAAATGCTCTCCCTGCCTTTTTCTTCTCCCCACGTTTTATCTTTCCTTCTTGGACTTCCTTCATCTAATTGCTTAAATAGCCAAAACAGGAAGATGAAAGGAGAGGTTTTTTTCTTAATTATTATCATCATGCTTTTGACATGAAAAATGTTGCATGTTCTCAATTTCAAAAGCACTTTGTTGGAGTTTCACATCTACATCTTACAGACCAATCCCACATTAACAATAATTTATAAACTCCAGACAAAATATAAAGAACAACTACCTGAGGATTCTTAGAAGTAAACAAAAGCAGGCAGGTTGTGGAGAACAGTTAAAACTTATAGAAACACTGACCTGAAGGTGAGTTTCCAGGCTTATTGTGGCTTTTCCCTAAATGCTTTCCATACTGAAGGATGGCATAATGCAGGTGGCAAAGACTTTGATAGAAAGCTCTTCCTCATTCTGGCCAGAAGAATTAGAGAAAAGAGCCCAGGCAACAACCACCACTGAGGAGTGAGAGAGAAATCCCAAAGGAGAGAGAACCAGAGAAGTTAATCCCCCAATTCTGTGCTTAAACCCCACACAAGTCTAGACTGACCTCTGAACATTACACTTATGGGACAAACTCAAAGCTCAATAATAGTACCTAACACTTATATTGTGCTGGTTAAAAATGATATAGAAAATAGAGGCAAAGTCTTAAAGAGCTGAACTGAGATTTAGCTGAACTTAACCTCCAACCACAGGGAACGAGATGGAGCTTACAGCGAGTCTAACCTGGTGAACTGCCTGCTAAATGAAAAAAGTAAACATTCTTCAGAGGGATATAACAGAACCCAGAGTTTACACAGTCAAACATTCACAATGTCCAGGGTATAATAAAAAAATACTTGGCATAAAGAGATTCAGGAAAATATGACCCAATGTCAAGAGCAAAGATTAACAGATGCCAGTCCAAAGATGACCCAGATGTTGAAATTATTAAACAAGGGCTTTAAGGCAGCTCATAGCTTAACTATGCTCAATGAAGTAAAGGAAAATATGTTAAAGAAGAATAAAAAGAAAAAATCTTAGCAGAGAAATAAATAGAAATTTTATATCTGAAAAAATATAATATTGTCAATAAAAATTTTACTAATGGAGTGGAGGTGTCAGAGAAAAGAGTCAGTAAACTGGAAGATAAATTAACAGAAAGTATCCAATATTTAAAAGAGAGAAAAAAAAGTTTTAAGGAAAAAAAAAGTCCTCAGAGCCTTGTGAAAAAATATCAAAAGCTCTAACATATGGATTATCAGTATTCCAAAAGGAGAGGGCAGAATGGAGTGGAAAGAATATTTGAAGAAATGATGTCTGAGAATATTCCAAATTTGGAGAAATACATAAATTTATAGATTCAAGAAGCTTGGAATAAAGAAGATTTTATTCCAAGCTGGATAAAGAAAATCCATGTAAGCTGCTGGAAACCAAAAACAAAGATAAAATACTGAAGGAAACAGAAAAACAACACATTAATTACAGGGAAATAATTCAAATGACCATGGACTTCCCACAAAACATCCCTGAGACCAAAGGACAGTGAAACAAGGTTTGTAACATGCTAAAAGACAAAAAAACTGCCAACCCAGAATTAGATATCTAGCAAGCATATTATTTAAAAAATGAAAGCAGGGGCTTCCCTGGTGGCGCAGTGGTTAAGAATCCGCCTGCCAATGCAGGGGACACGGGTTCGAGCCCTGGCCCGGGCAGATCCCACATGCCACGGAGCAACTAAGCCACAACTACTGAAGCCCGCGCGCTGTGCTCTGCAATAAGAGAAGCCACTGCAATGAGAAGCCCGCGCACTGCAACGAAGACCCAATGCAGCCAAAAATAAATTTATTTTTTAAAAAAATGAAAGCAAAATGAAGACACATTCAGATACAGGAAAACTAAGAGAATTACTCACCAGCAGACTAAAACTACAAGAAATGTTAAAGAAAGTTTTTCAGGCTGAAGGGAAATTAAAGGAGTGGAAAATCAAATTTTTCAGGAATGAATGAAGAAGATCAGAAATGGCAAATATCTGGGTACATTTAAAAAACCATCTTTTATCATGTTTTTTAAAATTGTATGAACATTGTCTCATGGGGTGTTTGCATACATATGACAACATTGTCTCATGTGATGTTTGTATACATAGATGTAATGCATATGACAACTAAAGAGACTGGGAGGGGGTGGGTAAGGGAACTATGGTTGTTAATATTTCTGCATTTTATGTGAACTAGATCAATATTAACTCTAGACCATGGAATGTTAAGGATATATATTGTAATTCCTAGAGAAAAAATTTTCTTGTGGCTTGTGGGATCTTAGTTCCCTGACCAGGGACTGAACCCAGGCCACCGCAGTGAAAGCACTGGGTCCTAACCACTGGACTGCCAGGGAATTCCCCGAGAAACAAATTTTTAAAGTAATACAAAAAGGTGTAATAAAAAAGTTAATAGATAATAAAAATGGAATACAAAAAATTATTGAATCTTAAAAAATATTTTAGACTTAATAATAGTAAAAATACGATATATCAGAATGTGTGGGGTACAGCTAAAGCACTGGTTAGAAGGAAAAGTACAGCTTAAATGCTTAAATCAGAAAGAAAAAATGGTCTAAAATCAGTAACCTAAGTTTCCACCTTAAGAATCTAGAAAAAGAGGAGTAAAGTATACCCAAAGTAAATAGAAGGATATAAGTATAAGGACATATATCAATCAATTAGAAAACAGAAAAAAAATTGAGAAAATTAACAAAGCCAAGAGCTAGTTCTTTAAAATGAATCAATAAAATTTTTATAACCCCTAGCTAGACTGTTCAAAAATAAAAGAGAACAAAAATCACCAATATCAGCAATGAAAAAAGGATTTCACAACAGATCCTAAAGATAGTAAAGGATAATAAGAGAATATGATAACTTTATGCTAACAAATCCAATAATTTAGGTGAAATGGGCAAACCTCTGAAAACTTCAACTTACCAAAATTAAAATAAGAAACAAACAAAAAAAATAAGAAACTGAAAATCTTAATAGTTCTATACTAATCAATGTAGTCATCGCCAAAAATCTTACCACAAAGAAATCTCCAGGACCAGATAGTTCTCTCAAACACTCAAGAAACAAATAACATCAATCTTACACAAATATTTTCAGAAAATAGAAGAGGGAGGAACTCATTTTTTGAGATTTGCATAACCCTAATACCAAACCTGACAAAGACATTCTTTTAAAAAAGGAAAATTATGTACCAATATCCCTCATAAACATAGATGCAAAAACTTTTAATAAAATATCAAATAAATCTGAAAATATATTTTTGAAAAGAATAATATATCCTGATCATACAGAGTTTATCCCAGAGTTTAAAAATTGATCTAACATTTAAAAATCAATATAATTCACAACATTAACAAAGTGTAGGAGAAAAAAAATATGATCATTTCAATAGGTAGTGGAAAATCACATGAAAAAATCCAACACCCTCTGTGATAAAAATAAATAAGTAACTCTGGGAAAACTATGAATCATAGGGAATATCCTCAATCTGATTAAGAGAATTTACAAAAAGCTTGCAGCTAACATTTTATTTTTGCTTTCCCCCTAAAACTGAAAACTAGCAAAAATGCCTCGACTCTTAACACATCTATTCAACATTGTACTAGAGGTCCTAGCCATTGCAACATGACAGGGAAAAGAAATAAAAGGAATTAAGACTGAAAAGGAAAGAGTAAAACTGTCCCTATTTGCAGGTGACATGATTTTCAGGTTAAAAATCTCAAGGAATCTACAAAACAATTACTAGTGCTAATGAGTGAATTATCTAAGTCTTACAATACAAGGTTAACATACAAAACCAATTGTATTTTTATATACTAGCATCAAAAAATTGGAAAATAATGCCCCCCCGAAACATAAAGTACTTAAGAATTAATCTAATAAAGATGTCTAAAATCTCTACACTGAAAAGCACAAAACACTGCTAAAAGAAATTAAAGATCTACATAAATTTAGGAACCATGTTCATAAACTGGAAGACTCAATATTGTTAAAATGGCAATTCTCCCCAAAAAGACCTATAGATTCCATGCATTCCCAATCAAAATTACAGCACAGCAGGCTTTTTTCTAGAAATTATAAGCTGATTATAAACTGTATACACAAATTCAAAGGTCTTAAAACAGCTAAAGTGATTTTTAAAAAGAAAAAGTAGAAGACTTACACTACCCAATTTCGAAACTCAGTTTATTCAGTAATCAAGGCAAAGGTCCTGGCAAATCATTATGCTGCATAAAGGAACCCAGACACAAAAGAGTATATATTGGATGCTTCCATTTATATAAACTGACAGAAAATGCAACCAATTCTATGGTGTTACACAACAGATCTGTAGTTGGTTGGGGGCAGTAGGAGAGGGTGAGAGCAGGGGTGGACAGCAGAAGCAGTAGAAGCAGTAGAAGCAGTAGAAGAATGAAAAAGGTTCTGTTATTTTTATTGCAGTAATTGTTTCAAAAGTGTACACATCTGCCAAAACTCATCAAATTGTACACCTGATCATACAAACCATAGATTTTGTACAGCTTATTGAATACAAATTATACCTCTATAAAGTTGTAAATGGGGGGAAAACGTTAAACTTTTATATTTGAATGTTAAAAATAAAAAAGAATTATTGAACTTCTTTAGATGCCTGCAGTGGTAGTCCCCAATAGATTGACTGTGGATCTGTGGCCTTCGATACCAAATAATTATTGAATTAAGCCTAGAGTGTCCCACTGCCTACCGAAGAGTTTTAGGACCACACTCAGGAAACAGCTCCCTATTCCGAAGTTAGACACACTGACCTCAGTGGGGGAGGTCACCTAACGGTGTTTAAGGTTTGTCCAAAACAACCAGCCCCCTGTCAAGGGATAGCAGAAAAGGCCAGGGAGTTGGATAATTAAATTCCCTCCACTGTGACCTTTCGCCCTCCCCACCGCCCCTCCGATTCCTCCTCCTGTTTTGCCTTTCTTACTCATTCTTTTCCCTACAGCCCAGTCGTCACAATCTACCCATTATTCCCTCCCACCAGATTTTCACACCTCTCAGCTCCTCCTCAACCCTTGCTCCCAGCCCCAATCCCTTCTCCAACCTCAGCCCTGTTTTCCGCCCTGATTTTCGTGGAGATTAGAGGGGCGGAACTGAGGAGACAACTTCTCCGCCCCAGTATCGCAGCCACTCCTTCCCACAGCCTCCCAGACGAAGTTACCTGCGCCCCAGTGCGCGTCCTCCTCTCACCCGCCTCCCGGGGCGCCTCTGCTCCCATTCAGGGGGCGGGGAGGTTGTCAGGACCACCGCCCGGCCCAGTATCCAAGCGGCCTTTCCCGGGCTGAGCTGCCGGGTGAGCTCGCACCACCTCTCTGGGAAGGAAGAATGCGCGCCGTCGCCCAGCAACAAGCCGCGCGCGCACCTCCGCCCCGGCCTGCGCACCTCCGCCCCTGGTCTTGCCCCTCGCGTATTCATCCGCGCTATGGGCTACCACTCGTGCGTTTCTGCCTCGCAGAACCAGCTCCAGGACCGTCTTGGAGTCTGAGCCCAAACAGTTGAGAGACCTCACCTCGCCGGGCGGTGTAGACGCTGGTTCCAGAGTCTCCTGGAGTAGTCTCCTAGATCGCTGCTTTTGCCCAGCTTAACCCAGCTGATTTCTTGGCACTCCTGTGGTTCTTTCTACGTTTAAATGAATACTGGACTACAAGAATAGAAGTATTCTTTTTTTTTTTTTTTTTTTTTTTTTTGCGGTACGGGGGCCTCTCACTGTTGTGGCCTCTCCCGTTGCGGAGCACAGGCTCCGGACGCGCAGGCTCAGCGGCCATGGCTCACAGGCCCAGCCGCTCCGCGGAATGTGGGATCTTCCCGGACCGGGGCACGAACCCGTGTCTCCTGCATCGGCAGGCGGACTCTCGACCACTGCGCCACCACGGAAGCCAAAGAATAGAAGTACTCATTTCTTTTCTTTTTTCTTATTATTTTTTAAAATATTTTTAAGCTATATGTCTACACTACATGCCAGTTAAGGGTACATCTGGGGGGCAGGGGTTCCCATGCTCTCCACCTAGAGCCCAACTCTTAAACATAATCCTAAAATCAAAGGCATGATATTCAGACTTCTGGAGAGTTCCTATTAAAATACCGGGTTCAACCATATTCAGTTTTTGATGTCCAAGATAAGAAAGGTTATAAGGAGCAAAAACTGGCATTATCTATTAAAGTTGAATATCCACAAACTCTATGACCCAGCAATTTCACTCCCAATAGAAATGCATGCACATGTGTACCAAGAAATATGTACACCAATATTCATAGCAGTTTCATTCATAATAGCTAAAAACTGGTAAAAACCCAAATATCCATCAAAAGTAGGATGCGTAAATTAATTGTGGTATATTCTTAAATGCAATACTATACTTGAAGGAGATGAAGAAACTTTCTCTGTGGGGAACAACAAAGATGAATCTCTAAAAAATGTTATGTTGAACTAAGAAGCCATACCCAAAGGAGTACTTACTGTACCATTCCATTCAAATGAAGCTTAAAACCCAAGCCAGCAAAAACTATAGTGCTTATGGATGCATGCTCAGCTGATGGAGTACCAATAAACACAAAAAAGTAATAACTGTAAGACTCAAGATAGTAGTCATCTCAGGAGGGGAGAAGGTGATGGTGAGTGGGTGGGCAGTATAGGCAGAGTCTTGAGCTGCTAGCACTGTTCTAGTTTTTAACGTTGGTGATGGCCGTTTGAGATTTTTCTTTAGATAAAGCATTCTCTGTCTTGCTCATTTTCCTGTGTTATATCTCATCATTGTTTAAAAAGGCAAAAAGAAAAAGAAAAACCACTAGATGAAATCATATAAATGATAGTGCTTTGCTCAGTGCCTGGCACTTAGCAGGCCCTCAAATGTTTATTTTATATTCCTCTACTCTCTACTAACCTGTCTTTCTCCAAATACCCAAGCAACTAATAAACGAGATCAAGAAAGTGGCAAATAAAACCTTCTGGAAGTCCTCCACAGGACTCCAGATGCTGGAAGGGGGGCAATATGCTTCCCAGAAGTTCAAGATAAAAGAATCCTGTGTACAATTCCCTGGTGCTGGGACTCAGAGCAGCCCACCTGTGGAGGTGGATGCACTCAGACATCCTTAGGCCTCCCTGAGGGAAGCTCCTGCTCTATACGCATACAAAGCTAGGTAGGGATGCCCAGCTTTGCCACTTGGGCAAGTGCTTCCCTCTCTGGGTTTCTGTAACCTCATCTGTAAAATGAAGATAATACTCTTACCTCGAAGGTTTGTTGCTTTACCCCCTCACATAATGCGTTCAAAAACTGTTGCTGAATGCCCACAAAATGAGAAGCATCCTACAGAGAAGGCCCTGCCTCCCACATCACATCTCACGCCCTGTGGGTGTTCCATGAGGGCAGCTTCATTCTAAGCATGGGAGTAACCCCTTCAGACAATAAGAAAATTACTTTTCTGTGCCAATTAAAATAATAAGCAAATAACCAAGTGCTTAGGAAGTGACTAATTGTTCTTGGTACCATCCTGGATGCTGCAAAAAAATAACATATAGGCCATGTTCCTAAACTAGAAAAATTCAAAAATTAATGTAACCTTGAAATATGTATAGCATATGATCAGGAAACAATCTAAATGGTAAATAAATATTGTTCATTAGTACTTTTAATAATCAACAACAGTGCTTAAGCGTTCAGATATCTATATCATAGGATAATACAATCCATAAGCTAGATACTATTAGCTTCATTTTATAGATAAGGTACTAATGTTCAAAGAGATTAAGGATTCACCTTGGGTCCCCTAGCTAGTAATCAATCCTGTACTAGGAACTCTATTCTAGGTCTGCTTTCACCAAAAAAAGAAAAGAAAGAAAAGAAAGAAAGAAAGAAAGGAAGAAAGGAAGGAAGGAAGGGGGAGAGAGTGAGAAAGAAAGGAGGGAGGGAGGGAGGAAGGAAGGAAGGAAAGGAAGGAAGGAGGAAAGGAGGAAGGGAGGAGGGGAGGGAGGGAGGAAGAAAGAGGGAAAGGAAGGAAGGAGGGAGGAATGGAGGCAGGGAAGGAAGGAAGGGAAAAGGAAGGAAAGGGAAGAGGGGCAAGAGAGAGAAAGGAGGAATAGCAGTTAGTTATTAATCTAGAAGCATTTCAGATTCATTGTTGACATTGTAATGCCTTCGTATGAAAATGTTAATACTTATGGTGCCATCATAAAGAGAGAGAATTTAAACTCAAAGAGCAACATAAAATTACTCATCAGTCACTGAAACACTGATTTCATCTAGTTCTTGTCACTCTCAAACTGCCACCTACCCATCCTCTTGTCATCTAGTTTTGGAGCCCCCTATTGGTTCACTACATAGCAAGTAAAGGAAGGTCCAATGTAACATTCAGCTTCTGTACCTCCAACGTATCCTCACAGAACAAATTCCAAACAAAGTTTTCCAAAGAGAATTCAAGGCCCCTCACAATTAGGACCTGCCCCAAGGTCTAACTTTTTGGAAAATAAATGATTAAGGTTATACCTTCACTTCATATAATAATTTCCAACTGCAAAAAAGATTTTGTTATATACAAGAGTAGCAGGTGTAGAAAAGACTTGTAAGCATTGAACTACAAAAGGCAGAAACTATAAATAAAAATATTGATGGATGTGTTCTTCAAAATCCATGCATTTAAGAATAAGCAAAATTATAGTGTAAATGAAAACCTGGTGAAAAACTCACAGTATTTATGGCAGACATGGGATTAATATTCTTTAAATGATAAATAGATAAGCACTCAAAACTTTAAATTGGCTAAAGAAGGTGTGAACAGAGTTCCCAAAAGAAGAAATATATAGGACCAATAGAAATATAAAAATATTCAACTTCAGTAGTAATCTCTGAAATGCAAATTAAAACAATTGTATGTAATTTTTGCCACACTACAAAGTTACGGGGTACATGCATAGGAGTGAGGATTTCTGTTGCTGTTTTACTAGATGTTGTGTAGCAAAATGTCTCAGAA
This sequence comes from Hyperoodon ampullatus, assembly GCF_949752795.1. Classification (NCBI taxonomy): domain Eukaryota; kingdom Metazoa; phylum Chordata; class Mammalia; order Artiodactyla; family Ziphiidae; genus Hyperoodon; species Hyperoodon ampullatus. Next base: position 118,821,814 of record NC_136916.1, on the reverse strand, counting down.
GTCTTAAACACTTACGTCTTTTGATCCAGAAAGTTCACTTTTATTAGCTTTTCCTAATAATAGAGATATGCAAAAGTTAACAATAATGATACTGAAGAATCGTTTCAATCATTAGAAGGCAAAACTCTCATCTTAAATGGAGTCTCTTTAGTGTCTATCACAGAGCCTGGGACATGGAGAGTGCTCATTGATAGACACACCTAAATAATATCACTGATTTAGCATTAGTCAAGACCAAGTTGTTGCCAGAGCACAGGTACAGGGAGAACTGAGCTAAAAAACAAAAAACAAAAAACAAAAACAAAAACAAAACAAAACAAAACGTTGGATGCTATCAATATTTGGTTTTAACATCAATTACTTTCACAATGATATCAAACGCAAATTAGCAAATTAACACGGCGAATATAAAACAAATATACTCAGAGTTTGCTCCCCTGCTAGACCCAAAGGCAGCCTTGCCTGCAGAAAGCAACCACCACAGAAACCCTGGAGCCTTCACAACTGCACCCCACCATGGTGACAAGGAAAGAGTAGAGCCTTTTGATGAGTTATATGAAGATCACAATGGAAAGGGTTAAAGACATCGTGTTTGACTTCCATTCCTCTCCTCATCAGTTAGATCCCCACAGGGGACAGATGACATGCTCAAAAGGCAGGGGGTTGGGGGGATACACACAGAGAATGGAAAGAACTGTTTACAGGCTATAGGCGGGGTTAAAGGGAACTAACATTCAAGGTCTAGCAACAGCAGGAAGGTATTACGACCCTTGATCTGAAGGGGAAAGGGAGTAAAAAAAAAAAGAGGTGCTAGCAGAGCCCGGTGAGAGCTGAAACTGGGAAGAGGAGCTGCCTGACAGGAGCTATAGACACAGAGGCAGTTAAGGACAAAGCCACACTGATGCAGGGAGAAAGCAGGAGTAAGTACTCCTACTGTTCTGGCCTCCTGCTCTCTCCATGCCTGCATCATTATCCCCACATTGGCCAAATCCAAGTGGAAATCCCATGGCAAGGAAAACTGGGTAATGTGCCCCCATAGAGACTGGCCTCTGGGGCAGAGGACAGAACAGAGGAGGAAGCTCAGAAGAATAACAGAGAATAACTAGCAAAGTCTACTACCCAAAGTTGCCTGTACTGCTTTAATCCACAGAAACTAATGAACTGAGACAGCTTCCCCACCTTAGGGTCCTCCCTGGCATTGCTCACCCCAGCCTGTTCACCTACTTTCCCTGTAGTGACCTAATTAACATATGCCAGGCTCCCCTCCTGACCCTGAACTCTGATTTGACTCTAACACCTGAGCTTACAGAGTTCAGGAATGGACCCCTGGGAAGCTAGCCATCACCCTTCCCCGGGGTGCCTCAGAAGTCTGGCGCCAGGCCTGATCTCAGGGTTTTTAAGGTAAGATAAAAATAGCAAGCACAGAGCAGAAAGAAAAGTCTGTGAGTAAGACTATCCACCTGAAAAGAAAAGATACAAATAACACTAATAAGCCTGGTCCAAAGCAGGTGTACCTGGCTGAGAACTAAGGATTTATTTTTCTTGGAGGTAGTGGATGGTATTTGACATTCCAGTTACACTTTACACTTCCAAAGGGCTTTGCTTAGGTGTTCTCCAAGTATGGTAATGCACTAGAGATTTTGCTGAGTTTGGGGTCAGACCATTTTTTTCTAAAGGTAAGCATGTAAGACTGTTGGATATGCTTTGTAGCCTAAACACTGAGCTTAGAGAACCAATGCTTGGTTTATGCTTAGAAAAACTAACAACTCTCCCTAAGTAAGCTGTAAAAACAGAAGCTGCATTTAGCTAGGGATCCCTTGCTGCCTGAGGCTTCTGTGTACCAGCCCACTTCCCCTGAATGCACCTCCCCCAATACCAATCTAAGGAAAATTAATAAGCTTTGAAGATGTGTTGTTTTTCTGTCCTCCAGGGAAGGAAATATTTTATTTTATCTGCCTGGCTCCTATTACTAAGTGAAGCAGAATTCAAAAACTTACTAGAACCTTGTACACAGGACCTTCTTAGCCCATCCAAGCTCTGTCTGAAATATGTGGGCTGTTATTCATATGAGCTCCAGGGATTCACCCCAAAACTTTAGCTCTTCCAAGCCTCCTCAGTAGGAAGGGTTAATCAACTCGTGAATTTTCACCTCATCAGATGAATCTATACGTATCTGGCAAAATCCTTTTGTGGCTTGGTCTTTTCATATACTATAATTATTTGTCTTGATTACACCTCCGTGCCCCACTAAGCTTTCTTGCACATGCAAAGTACTGTTTAGGGTCTTTAATATTTGAAAGGTCAGACATAAGTCCAGCATGCTTGCTTCATTTCAGATGGACTTGGACTACCAGAAAGCAACATTTTTATAAGGGAATCTATATCAAATAATTATAAAAGACAGGAACTAAAGTTCCCTTGCAGTAGTATTGTCTCAGGTTTTGAGGACTTTAGAAAATGTCTTAAGTGATACTTCTCCAAATGAGTCCTAAGTGGTTTCTTCTAACTCTGTCCATGACAGGGACAGGGGAAGTGGAGAGGGTGATCCCAAAAAGAAAGAAAAAAGTCTTTGGGCGAATCAAGGGTCCTGCTTTCTCACCTCAGTGCTCCCCAAGTTCAGGTGCTGAGGGTGAAATAGCTGGAATAGCCTCCCAGAAGCCCAGACTCACTCCCTTCACCTCTCCCACAGGGATGCTTCCTGGATCCAGGCCCCAGGTCTTGCCTGAGGCCACCGGAGCCAGGGCGATGGTTTAGGTCCACCTAGTGTGCCTGTGCCCCGTCGACGGTGGGGAGGGGGAGAAGCAACGAAGGGCTTCTGGAGCTGGACCTCCCTCCTCTCACCGGAGGGTGGGGGGAAAGACAATTTGTCTGGCTGCCCTGGGCAGGCTTTGCGTGTCCTAGGGGTCCGGAGGCACGGGATCTCTCATCTCTTCGCCCCTTGAGCCTCCTCCCACCAGAAAGTCCTTAAGGTGTGCCTGATGCAGCCTCCGAACCTTCATCTGCCATTGCCAGCTCCCCAGAGGGCGGCCCCGCCGCCCGGGGAGATTGGGAGGAGATTCTAGTCAGGGTCGCGATGGACGCCCGAGATGTGGCTGGGCTTGTGGCCCTGTGCTCAATAGCCACGCGGGTGCTTCCTCCTCCCTGCCAGCTGTATCCGGGAGAGACCATGATTTCCGGGAGCCTGGCTTGTGACCACCTGGAAAAGACCGGTAAAAAGGGAGGGCCGAAGGCGCCTAGAATGCAGGTTCACTTTACCTGCCACTACATGTTCCAGCATCCAGCACCACACAGGTTCCTAGAGTTCTGCGAAGGCTCTTTACTTTTGTTACCATTTATTGTACTTACACTCTGCACTCAACTGGTGCGATGCAGGTACTAATGTGCCCATTTTATAGTTGAAAAAACGGAGGCTCAGAGAGAGCAAGTCTCCTGCAGAGTGCAGATTGGAATCCAGATCTGATTCCAAATCTGTGATCTTAAACATAAACCCTATTGTCCTTGTCAATTGCATGAAGAAGCCAGGTTGGGGCTTGTGTAATGAGAGACTAAGACTCAGAGATCCTCAGCCTCAGAGGTGCCAGCCCTGCACAAGGGAGTGTGCAGAGCGCTGCAGCTGCTTCCTAGCTGAGGAGGCTTTGCCTGGTCTGAGAAACTGAAACACAGCCTCTACTTTTGCTGCTGCTGCTTGCTGTCTTTGGAGATGTTGGGAAATGGAAAAGGAAAAAGCTTTTGCCCAAAATTAATGGAGAAACATAGACCACAAAACTAGAGCAAACAGGAGGAAAATCTTCTGCTACCTGTTATCCCAGAGTCTTCGCCCCTCACAGAGAGATGCTTCACCACTCCAGAAGATGAGTCACACCTCCTCACCCTCCATCACCAGAATGGTTTCCTTCCTCGGTTCACACAGGTCCTGGTTCCCCTGGGTGGGGTCTTCAGGCCTGACTGTTGCACCAGCCACTCCAGGCTTCGTTCCTACAAGTGACAGCTGCTGGAAGCCAGGCATCAAGTCCAGGCTCCTCATTTGTAAAAGGAGGGAACTGAGGCCCGAAGTATCTGTCTGGGTTCCCCAGCAAATTCAAGGTCGGTTGGAGGGTAGCCAAACTCCTGACCACGCCCTTCCACCCCTTTCAACATCCTGCCTGTATCTCCTCCTATCCTCTCTAGTCCAGGCTTCCTCCCTCTCCCATCTCTTGGGACAATGCCTTGGTTTATTCCCATTCCAGCACCCGAAGGAGTTTTAGAAGCTTCCGCCCCAGTGTAAACCTTCAACCCGAGCACTGTGCTTTATTTATTGAAACCACTTCTCTTGGGGGGGCGTGAGGGGAGGGTCATGAGGAGGTCAGAGGAGAGTAGCCATTCACAATGGAAGGTATTTTGGCAGAAGGAGGCCAGTGGGGTGAGGAGAGTGGGATCCACCCCGCCGACTGCATCATCGAAAGCGTTTGAAAGAAAACAAACCAACAGCAGATCTCTTAGAAGCCCAAGCCTCCAAGGTGGGTCGCGCTCCATCCAAGTGCCAAGCCCCTCTCCCGGGCCGCGGGACCGGGGTCCCCGTGAGTAGCTGCCCCGGGAAGAAAGCGTGGTCTGAAAGCAGGGAGTTTGCCGCTCAGCTTCCCGGGCGGCATCCGAGCCTTGGCTGAGCTCACAACGCCGGTGCGGGTGGGGTGTAGGGGAACTTCACATCAAGGACACCAGATGCGGCTGGGGGGTATCGCGCTGCCAGGTGGCTTCCCGAGCGACAGCAGTCCAGAAGAGGAGGCAGACATGCATCCTCTCTCAAGGACTCCCACGCATGGTTTCCTGTTAAATAAAACTTCAGGAGGAGAAGTTGACACGACGGGTCTCCAGTTAATACCTTGTAACAACATGGCAGGTTCTGAGAGGTTCAGTGATCCTTTAAGAAAATCATTACATCGCACTGGGAAGGTGTGTGGACTAAAATGCTTTAGATCCTAAAAACAGGAAGACAATTAAGGTAAAAGCCTGATAAATTTCGAGCGCGCTGCCACCTCCGTGGCGCGCTGAGCGTCTGGCATCCGGGAGGATCACATCTGTGACTCGCCCTGCGCAACCCGGCCCTGTTCGCGCCCCGCCCCGCAGGCGCCCCCCAGAGCCAGGGCGGGAACTCAGCGAGCCTCCCGCTGGAAGCCCGAGAGCCCAACCCCGGACTAGCAGATCTGCTGAAAGGCTATTTCTTCTCACTGCGTGGGATCGGCTTCATTTCTTGGACAATTTTAACACATTATTTAAACACGGAGGTTTCCTTTACAGCTCCGAGTGAAACATTTTGCCTGATGGAAAGTTGATGGGGTTCTTTAACTTTTAATCGATATATTTATTGAAAGGTGCGCTGCTGCCTTTTCACAGCGGGGAAAGTAAAATATTTGCCTTGGGTCACACGTTGACGGTCCTAGATGGAAAAGCACGGCCACTGATTCTGCCAAAAGACAGGTACAGGCGAGGTGGGGGCATCTCCCATTTGATCATGTCACCACGATGATTTTGGTTAAAATTAAGCATCGCTGCCACGGGGAAGAGCCATGCCCAGAGGGCCTGGAAGCCCCAGGATTCCAGGGCTCTGAGACCCTGGCCATTCTGCCAGAAATATCTGTCCATCCATTTGTTCATTCTACTGTCCATTAGTCCATTCATTTCACAGGCCCACCAGACTGAGACGCGTCCCTGGGGTGCTCTCACTTGGAGACTTTGGAGTCAGTGGATACAGTTTCTAGGCTCTAGCATCCTTTCCCATCTGACATCAACCTGGCTAGTCTCTGGATTGGGGCAGTTAGTTCAGTGATTGAGTCAACAAATCATCATAGAAGTCTACTATGCTCCAGGCTCTGCTCTGGCCGTGCAGACAGCTGTGGTCCCCACCCTCAGAGAGCTTCTAATCCAGTGTGGGAGAGAAAAGAATGAAAAGACACAAACGGAATTTGCTGTCGAGGAGTGATAAGAGCCCGGCAGGAATTTAGAGCAGGGTGTGGACCTAAGGAGGGTAGACCTCAGTTGGTTGGGGAGGTCTGCAAAGTCCTCACCACAGACCCAGGGAGGCTGCACTGGACTTGCCACAGGTAATGCCCAGTGTTGACAGCTGCGTTTCCTTACTTTGATCCATTTACAGTAGGCAACCAGGATGGCAGCATTCAGAAAGTGGTGAGAGTTCCTACAAATTTTGCTAGTATCCTAGCAAAAGGGAATGCTGCCAAGGAGGCCTCTTCCTAGTGTTTCTCTTTAGAAGCAAATTCACTGCAATGTGAGCTAAGTACTGGTTTTGCTCTGTGACCCTTAGGACAAGGAAAATCAAGCGGCTTCAAGCAGATGCACTATTTTTAAAACAAAACTTTCCTCTGATCTTAGCTCTGGAATAGCTTGCTGGAAGTCCCAAAACAGCCACTCAATAGTGTCGTCCAATCGAATTTTAATTTTAAATAATGAATGTAACCTCCCTCTAGTCATGCCATGCCAATCCAAAAGCACACTTTTAAAATTAGGAGAGAGATCAGGAAGCCAATACAATGCGGAAAGCCTGGCTATAATGCATTTTTACCCTTTTCCCCGCATGTGTAGGATATGATTTATGTAATTGTTACAAAAGCATGTGTTAAATAGAACTATGTAAATTTGAGGGTATTCACATTTGAATAGCCCAAGTTAAACCACCAGAGCAGACTGAAGGGCCGTGGGAAAGCTCTCTATGTGTGGTGGGGCGCGGGGGAGACGGGTGGATGGGGAAGGGGGCGGTTCAGGGACTGAGATGTTAAACATTCGTCGACTGTTAGGGAAGGATTGAGGTTTAAGCTAACAGCCTCGACCCTCGGTTTCTATCACTGCTCCCCACTAGCGTGAGCTTCTGCGCATTTGGAGGTTCTGAAACACCAATGCCCAGGCTTCCAGCCTCTTAGCTCTTGCACAGCCGGAGCAGCATACGGGGAAAACGTCGGGATCTCAAAGTCCCCCACCCACCCTCCCCGTCGGTGGCACACAGTAGGGACTCGTCCACTCTAGTCCTTTTCTGCTCTCAGACCTAAAAGCTTATCACGTTTCCCTCTAAGTTTTCAACTCTGAAGCGCGCATTTCCAGTTTCTCCCCCCAACACCCCCTCCCTAGAGGTTTTCAAGGAGCCAGAGGAAAAGTATGGGCACCACTAAGCAGAGATAGCACTCCAGGGGCGTGCAGGAGTGAGGGGAGACTAGTTGGGACTGGGGCACTTGGTGCTGACCGATGTGAATAAAGCAGTCGTCGGTAACTCGGAGAAACAGCTGCCTGAAGACGCGCGACGGCCGTGGGGACCAGGCCTGGCCGGGGGGCGCTTTGTGCGCTACCCTCCAGGGAGAGAGGCTCCTGCTCTCTGCGAGGACCGACCGGACACTTCTACCTCCCAAGGCTAGTGATTGCTCAGGAGGGCAAGTCGCCCTTCCCAACATTTCTCGTTTGAATACATGAAAATGAGAGTTGCTTTTGGCAAGGAGATGCTCGCTCTCACGGCCAGAGAGACGGTTGTGTCGCCCGCGGGCGAGGCCGGGTGGAAAGTAGCTCCGGCTCTGGCATCCGGCTGCGGGCGAGCCAGGCCCGCGCCTCGGATCGCTCAGAAACCCGGCAGCGGCTCCAGGAGCAGTAGGGGAAGGGACACACCCAGTGGTAAAGAATTGGGATTCAAATGTTACATTAAAATTTTTTCAGTAAAGTGAAAGCCCTTAGATGTGCACATGTGTTGATCCACACACACAGAAACACCGGCCAGGGCTGCGGCCGGAAAACTTAGACTTCCCCGCACGTAACAGACAAGACAGGTTAAGGCGGTCCCGTGGCCCCTACCTACTGAGGGTCGGACGTCTTGTGAATTGTGAATTAATGTCTTAATTAATGACTTAATGATAGAAGGAAGGGCAGAGGAAGGACGGAAAGAAACAAAAGTAAAGGAGAAGAAAAGAGAGGCAGCCACGTAACAGGACCTCGGTGCTTCTCTTCTGCCCTTCTGCGCCTCGCACTGGTCCGGGCAGCGGCCGGACTCGAAGGCCGCGCCTCGGGCCGTTGTGGGCGCGAGGCTGACCGCAGGCGCGGGGGTCCGCCCTCTCGCGGCGCCCCGGCCCTTTCCCAGCTCCGGCACACACCTCTGTACTCGAAGGCCAGGCACAAGCAAGAGCAAACAGTTGCTTGCAGCGTCCCAGGCCTTCCTCAGTCCTAAACCGACCCCGGTCCCGGACCCGGGCGACTTTGAACCGCGTGAAAGACGACAGGTCTTAGTTTCTTTGCGTCTGATTCTCCCCGGGAGGTGGAGGATTTAAGCTTCTTATCCGGGTGGCGGGTGGGAGCCTGCAGAGGGGCAGGAACCACTCTGCAGCGAACGTGGCTGGGCCCACGGCCGCGGCCGAGATCTGGCTGAGACTCGTCGGGGGGAGGGTTGGAGGGGAAAGGGGACAGACTTTTTGACCCCGCAGGCCCGGCCCTGCTCTCTGCCCACCCGGCTAAACGGCCCCGCTGTACAGGTAGGACCTAGTGCCGCCAAAGGCAGCCAGCTGGGCCCGAGGCGCGAGCCCCCGGCCTTTGCTTCCTTCTCTCGCAGTCGTCACCCTCTGCTTCTCCCTGCCCCGGTGAAGATCTGCGGAAGGGGCTCCCAGCCACGTTATGCTGGGAAAGCGAAGCAGAGATGGTCGAGCTTGGCGGGTGGACCACGTGCCGTCGGCTCCCTTGGCCTTACTGCGCGGGGAGCGGAACCCAAGGGCTTAGGAGGCGCAGCTTCCGCGAAGGGCGGGGCCCCTTCCTCCTTCCTCAGTCACCTGGAGTACCCGCGCACCTCACCGTCTTGACTGCCCGGACTCCCTCCATCTAAGGAGCCTGTCCTCCCCGCTACCTGGGCCAGTCCAGGCTCGCGCTATTCTCCCTGGTCCAAGAGAGTTTGGCCCGGGACGCCCCAGGAGCCGCCATGTGGCTGCCCTCGGGGCTCCCTTGCCTCGGGTCCCGCCCCCCGCAGCCTTCCCGATGCTGAAGTAAGGTCTGGTTCCCCGGAAAGCGCAGCAGTCTTCTGCAACGAGTAAAGACAGGGCCTATTTGGGAGAAAAGGTTGGAAATGGCTGCAGCAGCCAGGCACGTCACCTGGCTGTGTACTGGTCAGCAACCCAGAGACAGCAGCTTTGTCTTATTTATTTATTTGTTTGTTGTTTATTTTCCAAATCAAAGACCCAGCATGGCTCTGATGCTTCTTTTCTAAACCTCGGGAAAATGACTGACAGACATCTGGGTACACTAGAACTTCACCTTCTAAACTTGTTAGGTGTCTTGGAATACCGCCACTGAGATGGAGAGAGGCTAGGAGCTCACCGAGCTGCCACCTTTCCTTCTTCTTGGCCTCGGGCAGTCAGCTCTATGAACCAAAACTCTCTGGCTGAGGGAGGCGTGCGGGATTCCAATCTCTCCTGCGGGCGCTCCGTGGGGGGCGCCTTCGGGAGGATTCAGCGTTCCCTTCCCACGACAGGAGGCGCTGTGATCGCGGGCATTCCTCGGGCCGCGGACCCGGGAACCCCCAAGCTGGATCAAGGCTCTAAAGCTGGCAGAGGCCACTCTTCACCACCGATCTTGGGCTTTGTTTTTTGTGGGTTTTTTTGTTTGTTTTTTGCGGTATGCGGGCCTCTCACTGCTGTGGCCTCTCCCACCGCGGAGCACAGGCTCCGGACGCGCAGGCCCAGCGGCCCTGGCTCACGGGCCCAGCCACTCCGCGGCACGTAGGGATCCTCCCAGACCGGGGCACGAACCCGCGTCCGCTGCATCGGCAGGCGGACTCCCAACCACTGCGCCACCAGGGAAGCCCCGATCTTGGGCTTTGAAGAAGCCCTAGAGAAACTTCGCTTTGGCCATCCCCTATGAAAAGTGGGCGCTTGTTCCCCCTTAAGCTGATTTTTTGTATTTAAGATGAGGCCTAGTAGGTTTGAGATGTGGGCTGAAAGGAAGAATATTTGATTTTCTAATTGACCCCCTTTACGGTTACAGTGTTTTGTTTGGTTTGTTTTTCCCTTAAAGCACCGGCTTTTTGTGCACCATAAAAGCTATTACTAAGTTGTTATTACCCATAGAAAATACCCTAGTCATGCTCGATGTGGTTGAAGAGCCAAGAGGGCGTTGGAGAATCACTGCGGGGAGGAACAAGGAAGCTCATTAGCACTGAAAGTCCCCCCATCCCCCCATCAGGCTGAGGAGCCTAAGCATCCGTGTACTTTACAAATGAGACTAAGGTCCTGCTGCTGGTGGGAACTTTGCACAAAAGAATTAGTTTCTGACTGTAGCCCTGAGAAATATGTGCAGACCCACACATGTGCAGATACATTTACACAAACTGATAGGACTGACTTGCAGTCACAGGGACAGGCTGCAGTTGGGGAGGGCGCCTGCTCTACTGAGTTCCAGGTGGATTTAATTTCACTCTCATTTCTTTTCTTACAATGTGACGTTTCTCCCCCCTCCTTTTTTTGTTTAAAAAAAAAAGGAATTGAATCCAACGCTTTTATCTTTTTTATTTCCTTAACTGCACATCTTCACCCTCTCGTGCTCCCCTGCTGATTTAAGAGATTTGTTTGGTTCAAGGATTTAACGTGATTCTCTTGCCAGATTTCAAGGAAGAAAGATTTAAAAGAACAAAGCTGGGGGGGGGGGAAGGTATCTGTTTGGAAGACAAGTTAAAACACATTTCTTAAAATGAGATTAATAACAGTTTAAAACTTTGCCAAACAAGAATATTTTGTGGATTCTTAGTCCTTTTAGAAAGACTTTATTGCTACTTAAAGAAACCTAGTGGTTCTCGGAAAGTACAACACATACATGGTCACACACACACACACACACTCAGAAACTCACACAGGCACCAAGGTGCAACCTCTCACCAACTCAGTGCTTATCACCCAGTCACTTTAGTTGGGCCTCCCCAGGACTTGTGGGCAATCCACTACCCAGAGCCTCATAGGAGCCAAGAGGCTTTGCTTGGAGGAGCACTTCCCACCGATGTCCAGGACTGACTAGAAACCAAGAGAACACCGGGGGTCCCAGCCTGGCCACTCCAGATCAGAGATGGGACCAAGCACCGCCGTCACCACCGCTGGCTTCGGCCTGGCACCTCTCTAGCCGAGCAGATGCATTCCCGTGCCCAGGCTCTCCCAGTGCGTATTTAGGGAGATGTCCCCTCCCCCTGACCTTTCCCTATCAGAAACCAGACTGTCGCCTCCAGCTCAGTCCCCGAGGCTGCGGAAGGGGGGCGGGAGGAGGAGCTGGGCAGAGGGAGGACGGCCCGACTCGGGTCCGCCTGCCCTATCACACAGACATCTGTTCTCAGTTTCTTCCTCTTTATGATCGCTACAGATGACAAGGGGGAGTAGAGCGGACGGAGGCGGAAAAAAAAAAGTTATGTCATAAAGATATAAAACGGTGCTGTGACTCACCTGCTGTTAGCCGCAGGTACGGGTTTCGTGGCAGTGTCTCCACTCTGCTAGCCAGGAGCCCGGATCGGCCTAACGTCACTCAGCTCGGCTCAGATGGCCGAGTTTCTAGTGACGGGGCAAAAGTGGGGCTTTTTCCTTTATCATGCCTGAAGACCGGGGCGGGGGCGGGGGAGTGGGAGTGGTGGAGGGAGTCTGTATTTTCCAGTCTCCCGCGGTTGAACTTTAGGTCAGGAATCAGAAGGGCGGGGGCTGGAAGCTGGCAGAAGAGTAGGAGGCAGGAGGGGCGCGGGACGGGGCCGCCGGAAGGGCCTCCGGAGGGTCGTGGGTCCCCCTGGGGAGACCCTGGGGTCATGTAGCCGCACTTCCCCGCGAGCCCGGCCTCCAACGCCACCGCCCCTATCCCTTCTCCGGCTGCGACGTTCTCATCCAGAACCCTCGCTAGACGGCCCGGCCCCGCCTATTTTTCTTTTTTCCTCTTCCAAAGGGGGTCACACACACCCCCCCACACCCACCACCCATTTCCTTCTTCCCCCCAGCCTGTCGGCTTAAACCAATTACGCCGCTTGGCAAACAAAGTGAGTCGGGTTTGGGGGAGGGGGCTCGGCGGGAGGGGGCGCAGGGGGCGCGCGCCGCGGCGGCGTGGCTGGGCGGGAGGCGCGGCGGCTGGACTGGCGGGCGGCCGCCTCGCAGGTGCACCTCGGGCTTTGTAGGTGCGAGCGTCTTTGTGCGGCGGACAAATGGGGAGAGGACGAGGAGGTGGGCACTCGAGCGACGTAAGATCCACATCAGCTCAACTGCACTCATCTCGCAGAGGCCGCCCGCTCACTTCCCGCGGAGGCGCTCCCGGGCGCCGCGCTCCGCGGCCGCCGCCTGCCCCCTCCCGCCCTGTTGCCGCCGCCGCCGCCGCGCACGCCGCGCCCCGCAGCGCCTGGCTTCCTCCTCGCTAGGGTGGCTTTGGGCCGGCGCGGGCGCTCAGTTTACCGCAGCTACTCCGCTCCCCGCCCCCCGCCCCGCGCGGCTGCCAGTCGCTTCGCACAGGGCTGGATGGTTGCATCGAGCAGGGTGGCTCCAGGATGTTAGGGGCTGTGAAGATGGAAGGGCACGAGAGCAGCGACTGGAACAGCTACTACGCCGACACACAGGAGGTGAGAGGCGGGCAGCAGGCGGGGGGTTCCTGGAGCCCGTACTGGGGGAGGCCGGGCGAGGCGGGCCCCCGGCAGGGCGGGGGTGCTGGCGGACTGGGGGCGCCGCCTCTGTGCTTACCCACCGGGTTTAGCCCAGGCCGGGCCTGGGCCGGGCCTGGGAGCCGGATCCGCAGCCCCGCCGGGAAACTGGATCCCAGCGATCGGCGCTCAGAGAGGGCGAGACGGTTTTAGGAAACTCTGGCTTTGAAAACACGCGCTCTGAGACGCACTTGCCTCTTCCCCGCCGAGAGCGGGAGCCAGAGCCCGGACCCGGGTCCCGAGCGCGGGTTGGCGGGCGGGCGCCGGCACGAGTTTGAGGCAACTTTGAAAAAGCCAGAATTCGCCCGCAGGGCGACCCCTTCCTTCTGCAGTTGGATTCTCAGATGTCTTCTGATGAAAGCGCGCAGCCGCTAAGTTGAGCGTCTTAATAATGAAATGATTCCGAAATTTTTGTAAAACTTCAAAAGCCGTTTGGGCAGAAGTGTGCTCCTTCCTCTCTAGAACCGCTGGGTGGCGCTAGTGCGAGCTGACTTTTCCTCCAGCACTCCGGGCGGGCGGAGAACCTGTTTCTCTTCATTGTCCCCTTGGTGGCACGTTCATGTGGTTTATTTTACAATGTGCACAAAGGGATTGCGAGGAAAACCAGGTACAGGCAGGACCACCACCTACTAAAAGTATTTGTCTGGAAATAGCTGGCGATTACCCTTCAATAGTTTACCATTATTGAAAACGTTTACTGAAACTGCCTTGCATAATCTTGGGAAGAGGAAAAGAAAAGTAAAAAATACTTTAAGACATGCACAGAAAAATATAAAATCAGGAAATGTTTTCGTGGTAATTAATTTATTTAGATTTGTATATGTATATGTTCACAAACTTACCTCGAGTTTATTTACATACTACAGCAGAACGTGTGCCTAGTTAAATCTGTTTGTTCACCTTTTATGTTTTCAAATAAAGTCATATTTTCTGATGAAAATATATTTAAGGATGTCATTATTTTTATTAGATAACAGAGAAATAGTTTTTATATTTCTGTACTCTATATTTTTAACATATCTAGTGCATTCTCAGATTGCTATTGATAAGGGTTTTCTCCTACTGATGATTTAAGAAAGAGCTCAGAACTCTTCCTCAGGTTTAATTCAAATACAGTCATCTCCAGTCACTAGTCAATTAAATTCTCTATGAAAAGAGCTTCTTTACAGGTTAAAACTGGGAATTAGGAAGTAGAATAGCATTAAGAGAAAATAAGCGGACTTTGATTTTGGAATTGTAAAGTATTTGAAACTATTCGTATATAGTTTGAAAAGCCAGGTTTTGAGATTATCAGCAGCAAAATATCAGAGTGTGGAAAAAGTATGATTATTTCTACAAATTGTGTCACCAAAATTTTCAAGCCTTTAGGGGCCTGAAAATAGGTAATGAAATGAGTGCAAGTTTATGAATGGCTGTAAAGTCATGTTAAAGTTAAATGTATGTAGTGCCTTGATATTATTATGCACCCTTCCCTACCCCTTCTCCTATTATAGATCTATTTTTAATTTTTTTCCAAAAGTTAACTTCTGAGTTTTTTTTTCCCTTTTAAAATTACAATCGCTACAAGTAGATGGAAAACACCGTTTCTAAATATAATAAACAACAAAAAGTCACCATTTGGTGAAAACTGCTAAGACGGTAAAGCCAGTTGTTTGGAAATGTTTGGTCATATGGCCATGGATGATTTGCTCTATCAGGGAGAGTTTAATTAACGGCCACCCCGCGCAGCCCAGGCCGCTACGTGGTCAAGCCGGGCCTGGCAGGCTTAGGTGAGATGTGTGCCGAGCTGGCGCTGTGGCCCTACTGGGGGCGGGGGCGGGGCTGCACCGCCATACACACCACCGTACTCTTAAGGTGGAGTGAATAAGCAAAGGATCCGAGATTAATTCTGTTTTCGGAGTTTTAACTCCTTTTAACCAAAAGGGCGCTTTGCCGAGGCTGGTCTGGGGTGGAAACTGGGATACCGCGTGGCATGGATAGAGGCGACGTAGGGGCCCTAGAAGCCAGCCCCCGAGCCTGGCGTGTAAGGCGATTACACATCTTCCTGGGGACATATTTTCTGTGAGCTCTTGTCTTTCATGCCTGCGGAGATAGGATTTTTCCCCTGCCGTGCAAGACAACTCTTTGCGGGTTCTGGGGAGGGCGCCCGAAGGTTTGCCCCTGGTGGGGAGTCCTATGCTTTGCAGAAATGCTCTTCTCTTGTTTTCGGATTTGCCCCGGCCGGTAGGCTGCCTGCGCCCACTACTAACTGCGCCCTTCGGGGCCTCTTCACGCTGTCTCCGCTCCAGGCCTACAACTCGGTCCCGGTCAGCAACATGAACTCGGGCCTGGGCACCATGAATTCCATGAACACGTACATGACCATGAACACCATGACCACGAGCGGCAACATGACCCCGGCTTCGTTCAACATGTCCTACGCAAACCCGGGCCTTGGCGCCGGCCTGAGCCCCGGGGCGGTTGCTGGCATGCCGGGCGGCTCTGCGGGCGCCATGAATACCATGACGGCGGGCGTGACGGCCATGGGGACGACGCTGAGCCCGGGCGGCATGGGGGCCATGGGCACGCAGCCCGCTGCCTCCATGAACGGCCTGGGCCCCTACGCCGCTGCCATGAACCCGTGCATGAGCCCCATGGCGTACGCGCCGTCCAATTTGGGCCGCAGCCGGGCTGCTGGCGGCGGAGACGCCAAAACTTTCAAGCGCAGCTACCCACACGCCAAGCCGCCCTACTCGTACATTTCCCTCATCACCATGGCTATCCAGCAGGCGCCCAGCAAGATGCTCACACTGAGCGAGATCTATCAGTGGATCATGGACCTCTTCCCCTATTACCGGCAGAACCAGCAGCGCTGGCAGAACTCCATCCGCCACTCGCTCTCCTTCAACGACTGCTTCGTCAAAGTGGCCCGCTCCCCGGACAAGCCGGGCAAGGGTTCCTACTGGACGCTGCACCCGGACTCCGGCAACATGTTCGAGAACGGCTGTTACTTGCGCCGCCAGAAGCGCTTCAAGTGCGAGAAGCAGCCAGGCACCGGGGGCGGGAGCGGCGGCGGCGCCAAGGGCGGCCCTGAGAGCCGTAAGGACCCCTCGAGCGCTGCCAACCCCAGCGCCGACTCGCCCCTTCGTCGGGGCGTGCACAGTAAGGCCGGCCAGCTAGAGGGCGCGCCGGCCCCCGGGCCCGCTGCCAGCCCCCAGACTCTGGACCACAGCGGGGCGGCGGCGACAGGGGGCGCCTCGGAGTTGAAGACTCCGGCCTCCTCGGCTGCACCTCCGATCAGCTCCGGGCCTGGGGCGCTGGTATCTGTGCCCCCCTCCCACCCGGCGCATGGCCTGGCACCCCACGAGTCCCAGCTGCACCTGAAAGGGGACCCTCACTACTCCTTCAACCACCCTTTCTCTATCAACAACCTCATGTCCTCCTCGGAGCAGCAGCACAAGCTGGACTTCAAGTCATACGAGCAGGCACTACAGTACTCGCCCTATGGCACCGCATTGCCCGCCAGCCTACCCCTCGGCAGCGCCTCGGTGGCCACGAGGAGCCCCATTGAGCCCTCAGCCCTGGAGCCGGCCTACTACCAAGGTGTGTATTCCAGACCCGTTCTAAACACTTCTTAGCTCCCTGGGACTGGGGGTTTGTCTGGCATGGCCTTGCTGGTAGCAGGAGAGAGAGAGAAAGAGAGAAATCAACAGCAAACAAAACCACACATACCAAGCCGACAGAAGCATAGTAAAATCCCAACTATTTTTATTTTATTTTTTTGTGCACAATCTTACCCCCAGTACAAAAGACTGTTACTTTGTTACTGTTCCGAACGCTTTGTGTATATTATTACAAAAAAAAAAACCCAAACCAACAAAAATTTTTCCTGCAAAGTTTAATGATCCACAAATGTATATATATAAAATCCTCCTACTTCCCTGTCCCTCTCCCTTTCTTTCCTCTTCCACCTGCAGACGTGTTCTAGTCTGTGCAGGATTTATTTAAAAAAAAGAAAGATGGTCAAGCTTGTAAAATATTTGTTTGTGCTTTTTTTCCCCTCCTCACCTAACCCCCATCCCCACATACACACACACAGGAGTTTACAGGTCTGTGGCAATACTCTTAACCATAAGAACTGAAAGGGTGGAAAACAAGTAGACACTAGGGCTGTTAAAAGTATTGAAGGACAAGGCTGCCACTATGCAGCAAATCATAAACAGATTATAAACATCAGAGCCACTTGTTTTTCAGCTTACATTTCAGATACATTCAGATAGCAGATGTCTTAAAATGAAATACATATATATCATATATGAACTTATTTATGCACATGCTCAGCTATGTACATCTTCCATATATTTACATAACATACAGAGGTGATAGGTAGGAGATATACACGCTCTTGAAAGAGTTGCCTGACCAAGAAGTTACAAAGACACCCTCCTCCCCTCCTCTCCACCCATATATAGCCCTGGGAATCAATTCCTCAAGAATTGCCCTCCTGAATAACTCTGTTCCTTGCTTTGCAGAGGGCCATGGTCTTATCATTCTGAGGTCACATAACATGTAAAATTAGCTTCGATGTATCCATACCATTTAAAGGATATTTTCTCCAGAAAAAAAATACGGAATATTACAATGTTAGAGGAGAGATAAGTTATAGGGAGATGTATTTCAAAATTTGGTCCAAGATTCTAAAATCCAGTTGATTGTGGTCATTTTAATTATTGCCATCGTGTGCTTGTTTCATTCAGTGTTAATGCACTTTTCACAGTTGGACATGGTGTTAGTATAGCCAGACGGGTTTCATTATTATTCCTCTACGCTTTCTCAATGTTAATTTATTGCATGGTTTATTCTTTTTTTCTTTACAGCTGAAATTGCTTTAAATGACGGTTAAAATTACAAATTAAAATGTTAATTTTTATCAGTGTGATTGTAATTAAAATATTTTGATTTAAATAATGAAAATGATAAATTTTAAGCCGTGGAATATGTTCTTGATCATTTGCAGTTAAGGACTTTAAATAAACCAAATGTTAACAAAATGAGGATTTCTGTTATTTTCCTTAATTAAATCCAAAATGGATATTCTGAATATGATATTTTTCAAAGTCCGGGCACTGAATATAAATGACAAAAAGGAAAATAATCTTAAAATTTTGTTTTGTTTATGTTTATTATATGAACATCTAGCTAGTAAAAAGCAATTAAGGAGATTCAATAAAAGTTGATAAATAAAAAGGTAGATAAACTGATTTAATGTCCTTGAATTGAGATTTTTTAAGATTCTTTATTCCCAGTAATGTTTACTTCAATTTTTGACAAGGTCTTAAGCCTTCTGTGCTTCCTTTGCGCCTTTCCACAATAAACTCAAATATTATTATTTTAACTACCTTCCCCCCTTCCCCAATGTATCATTTTCCTTTATCTGAAAAGTATTCGAGAATTCTTAAGAATAAAATATCAGATGTAGCTGATAAAATTAAGTTGTCTACCACAGAGGATCCAGAACCCTCTTTTTATTAAAAGAGCAGCAAAATTTAACCATCATGGTAGCTTTAGAGGGGGCCCGGGGAGGCATGAGTTAATTCATTCCTGCAGGGGAAGCTTTGTGCCCCCAGGACATTTCAGGGTTGCTGCTATTTTGTATTTTGTGAAGATATTTTTTTAAAATATTGTTTCTAATTTTTTTCCTGAGAGCTTAAAACTGATGATTTGTTTGCCTTCTAAGAAGCTTTTAAATGCAGCTTCACACCCCTACAGTTGGTTGAGATCACAAAATCATTAATCTCCTTTGATAGTAGGCTCACTTTCCAGTCCACCTATTTCTTTGTAAGCCTCAGTTCGGATTGACATCAACAATAACAACACCAGCCCAAGCAGAGGCTGGCCTGCCTGAGCCCTTGTGTATGAACTCCATCCTCGCCAGGGCTTGAACTTGGACAGCCTTTACTTTGATCGCCCCACTCCTTACCGCGGACAAGATAAAAAGAGCTGTGTGAGTCCCTTAATTATCGCGTAATTGCCTCCCCAGATGAGAGAAGGGGTGCCATGTAGCACTTGAGAAAAATCCAGAGATCCAACCCCCGCTCTCACTTCAGCTAATGAAAGGAGGAGATGGAAATTACTGGTTTGAGTAATTTCACAATCTAATTTAGAGGCCTCTCGGAAGGACGTTAAAGTCTCAAAGAGAGGAAAAAGCTTTCAATCCCAATAGTTATTTATATTTATACAACGGGCAAACGTTGGCAAATTCGAATTCCAAAAGTAATATAAAGGCGTGAGCTTGGGCCTCGGAATTTTACCCGGCCCCACCGAACCTAAATCGTCTAACTTTGTTCCCTTCCCTCTCTTTAACATGTTAATAATATCAGTGTCTCGCATTCACCCACCAGGCTAAAGTCGGCCTATTAGCTCTTGCTCTTACTTGGCGGAAACTTTTTCAGGGTTTGCGGCGGCCGAGGCGCCGCGGGTTTACGGCCGTGGCCACTTTGGAGACCTGCCTGGGGAGCTAGCCCTGTGGGTGGCGGGGAGCGGGGCTCGCCTCGTGGGCTTCTCACGCGATTTTCTGACCGCTCCCTCAAGCCACCTCTGGGCGATGCCATCTGCGCCCTGTGCGTTAGGGAGCGCGCGGGCTGGGGTCGGGGCGGCCGGTTGCCGGGTAAGGAGGGCAGAGAGAAGGAAGGACCGCAAGCATCTCGAGGTGACAAGTGCAGTTAGTTCTTCATTGTTGGGGCATTTTCCCCTCCTAGCGAATAAATCTTCTGTTGAGCCCGAGACCTAAAAGTCAACAAAGAAGGCCAGGCGCCTCGTTACCGCTCCTGCGGCTCCAACGTCCGCGCTGCCGCGGCTGCTCCCGCTGCGTAATCCCTTCCTCGGAAACCCGGACACACAAACGCCGGAACGCCCGGGGCCAGGGCGCCGCGCCCCAGAGCCAGGAGGAAAACATCTGTGGTTTCGAGGGAGTGCTGGGACCCTCCCGGAGCGCGCCGCCTTCCCGCGACCCCTTCCCACCTCCCTTTTCGTCGTGGAGCATCTATATTTCTTCACCTCGGAGGCTCCTACAGAAGAGGGCCGGAAAGGGGATGCTGATCCCTCAGCTGCGGTCCACCGGACTCGCTTTATTTAGGAATTTCGCCCGAGGTGGGGGAGGGGTCTCCAGAGGGGAGGAGGGAGGGAGAAGGGAAAACCTTCTTTTAGACCCAAGTGCAAAGCTCCGGAGGCCCTCCGATCCACTGACTACGCCACCGAGCAAACATTTTTAGAAAACAAGAAAAATGTTTTGAGAGTGAGTATAGTGCTGGGGAGGAGAACTTCAGATGTTACCTTCACCTTGTCCCAGCCTGAAACATTTTTTTTAATTGATAAAAAAAGACAACTAAATTTAGGGAAGAAGAAAAGCTCACCAGTTCTGCTCAGAAACTACACAACTTAGAAGTGTTCCCAAGTAGAAAGCAGCTCAGTGTTTCTTACACGAGAGCTAATACAGTGTTTAAACCAAAGATAAAATTTAATTTCCATTGTCCCTTGGTGATCCCCTCATTGTAGAATAAACTGGTGAGAATTATTATGGGAGGAGGGATTAAACAAACAAAATCCTATTAAAGTTCTCAACTTCTGTTTTCATTTTCTGAAAGCTAGATACCCGACTGATTTCACTGAAAGTATAAAAAACAATATTTTACTCAGGAGTCTAAGAGATTTGAATAAGCCATAGCAGAAAAGAATTCCTGGAGTGATAACATTTTAAAACTTTGTTGTTTTGTCACTTTAAAAAATTGATCTCAATTCCACGAAAATGCTTATTACATTTCTTTCCAGAAAACTTCTGTGATCGATACAAATTCCTTTCAGTGGAGGCCAATGTAGGAGACCTGTAGCCCAAATTAATTAACCTTTCCTCAAGATCAATTGGTCTTCTGTTGATTTAGCAGCAATATTGTAGAACATTTAGCTATAATGTATTTTAATGTGATACCTCAATATGTCAAGAGGAAAAGCTCATTGAAGAGATAAAATTGCTTAAATTATGTAATGGATGTTTAATAAATTTGTAAAAATGTTTTACTTTCAAAAATTAAATGTTAATTGCTTATTTGAATTGTAGTAAAATGTGTTTGCAACTAAATGGAGTTAAGATAATGTCTAATTACTTCAAGGTAATTACGTGCAAAAAGGTGATTATTTTTAAGCTACCTTGGGCTAAATAGGAAATTAAATTATGCTGAAATTTAGAAATAAGATGTTCCTGAACCGAAAGAATCATTGGCATCTGCAGAAACTCATGAGAGTAAAAATGTAATTAAATGAAGTAACTTGGAAGGTTTTACAATCTTACTAATTAAAAATACAATCCATTTGGGAAGATATAAGGTTTTTTAAAAGAAGCCATTTATTCAAGTTTTATTTTCTACCAATGATCCAATCTACTGTATCCAAATAACATTTAATAACAGATTACTTTAAATATTCTGACTTTTTGAGGCCATAATGTTTCCATTGGTGTTTCTCTTTTTAGCTCCTAGTCTAGCTCGGTTCATTGAACTTTGGTCAGCTCAGACTGAAGCCCTCACCTTTTTTTTTTCTTCTCCAGCCATCATACTAGTAAGCAATTTGGGGCTGGAAAATACCCATTCAGTTCAACTTTAACTTGTAAAATGCATGCATTTTCCTACTTATAAATATACTTTTTAATCTAAGAAAGGGGAAATCCTTACTTGCTACCTTTCTTTTTCTAACTTCCTCATTTCTCCAATTGTTAGCTGTGACTGCGCAGTGTAAGAGCAGAGCTCGTGAGGAGCGTGAGCTCCCCTCTGCAGCCCTGGAAAGTGAGGAGCATCCCTCCTTCTAGATGCCACTTCCTGATATTTTGGGGTTCTCTACGTCCTAGTCAACTTAGAGTATAAAAGCAGAATATTCTCTCTCAAAATCCGGGAAGGAAAGGGCTTGAATGGAATAAATGCTTGAAGACTTCAGAATTCAAGGGGGATGCTAATCAAGTCACATCCAGATCAAGTTCAGACCTGGGCCAGCCAGCGCCACTCAGTGTGAGGTTGCCTTGGGTTGACTTTCCACTTATTTCCTCAACTCCTCTTCAAGATTACACATCAGGGGCTTTTTCTTTTCTTTCTTTTTTAATTCCTGAAACTAAGAAAAACAACCTGGAAATACTCCTCCCCCAAAGCATTGCCTGGAATTAGGGAACAATGTTTTCAACTGGAAACCTTAGTTTCTTTCCTCTCTCTCCCATAAAATTTCAGTTACTCTTATGCTTGTCTAATTATGTCCCAGGTCAGTTCCCTCTCCCTCTCCCTCTCTCCCTCTCTCTCCCTCTCTCTCTCTCTCTCTCTCTCACACACACACACACACACACACACACACACACGGAGTTATTTTAAAACAAGCAATTTAATGAGAAGAATGTAAGGGGCTTTTTGGGGGGTTGTTTCGTTTATCTATTTAATTTTAAGGACCCATTTTGCACGAGGGAGTTAGTAGTCTCCCGCCTAGTGCTGCACTCCTGGAGAACTGATTTTCTTTGCGCGATTCCGGTGACCGGGGTGTTTCTGGAACGTTCCCGTAGTTCTGGGTCCCATCTGGGAGCCTAGTGCTTCAGTCCCATAGCCCAGCTACAAACGCCTAACTCAACTCTGAGGGCCACCTCCTGCCGCGTTCTCCACCGCTTTTTTCCTAGGTGGAGGCTGATTCACAAGCTTAGACTGCAATGAGCCGTATTGCAGCGCAGGGCACTGGCCAGGTTTCCTCGCCTCTTCCTGGAATCACACTGCCTTCTGCTGACACGCTCTTCCTTTGTGTTATGCCTGGCTAACATACTAACGGGGCGGATAACCCAGATCCTTTGAGGAGGGGTGGTGGGGGTTGGAGACACGGAAGGGAGAGAAGGGAACCGAACGGCTCTAGCTGCTGACCCTTGGGCCAACGTGCTCAGAGGCGGGCAGGCGGGAGGGCTGGTGGGCAGGAGGGGGAGGGGTGCGCGGGTTGCGAATCCAGGTGGGGAAAGTTCACGTTGAGGGCGCTGTAAGCAAACTTAAATGCCTGCACCAAGTATTTAGAAAGGGTGATCTGATGCTAATGTGCTGTCTTGCGTTCGGAACTGCGAGGCCCGGACGCCACGGATGCTAGAGAACCTGCCCCGCTGGCCGAGCGGCCGTGCGCCTGCTGCCGAGGGTCCGCTTCCCCACCCCGTCTTCCGCCCCACCCCCTGCCCTGAGCCGGGTCGCGCTGCGCGATGTCCTCGAGCCACAGGTGAAAAATTCTAACTGCGTGTCGCACGGATGCCCCTCTCCGAGGTGTACACCTTCGCAGACTCATCAAGCTCTAGATAGGCCAGCCACCTTAGATGCTCGGTTCCAGCGACAAAAGACTTCCAACCTCCCCGGCCCGCTGCGCTCAACGAGAGCCCTGCCTTCCCCGGCCTCACCTCTAAAGGGCTGTCTGGTCTCCCACTCGGAGCCTTAACTGATTAACCACGGCTGGAACTCCTGCGCTACGCCACAAAGTGGGCACGAGGAACCGCGACCCCGGGGCCGGAGGCCTGGGGCCCCAGAGGACGCTACCTCTTTGGTGCGGGCCTGGTCTCGGGTCCCAGCCTCACAGCTCGCACGGCCGAGCCCCCTCTCCGCCAGGCCTGCGGCCCCGCCCGCCAGACGGTGCCCGGGCGCCCCGAGACATATGCTGTCCGCAGGCCGCGCGGCCCGACGTGGTGCTCATTGCAAAGGCGGTTCTCAGCCCATCAAAAGCCCAGGCTTTCTTCAGCCGTATGGGCCGCGAGGTGAACAACAATGCCCGGGCCCCTTCACTTCAAAAGCGGCGATCAGGGGAAAGGCTCCCCTAGAGAATTTTTTTTTTTCCTCCTCAGCCTTTCATTCCTGGTTTTAAAAAAAAGGCATCAGCAACTCCAGGGCCCGGGCGAGCCTAATGCCCTTTGATGGGGATTGAATTCATTATCTCCAATAACACAATTGTGCTTGGCCAACGAAAAGAGCAAAGCAGAGCTCTATCCCGCCCGAGGGGCCCGGTCGGGCGGGGCGGGCAGGCGAGGAGCGCTCCTGGGACCCGCTCGTAGGCGCAGTCGCGGCGGGCCCGGCGGAGATGCTACACCCCCTAAGCGCGGGGGTGCGGGCCCGCCGGGAGGCTGCAGGACCTGTGGCGCCGCCCGCGGAGGCAGCGCGGGGAGGGGGCGGGGCGCCTCTCTGGCTTGATTTATTTTTCGTGTCTCCCTTGCAACCATTCCCCGAGGGCGGCCCCTCCGGCTGGGTGTTTACTCTCTTCCCTCCCGGCCTCCAGCTGTGAAGCAGTCCCTGGCGCCCGGGCGCGCCGGCCAGAAAGGACGCCCCTGGCTGAGCGCGAAGGGCTTCCAACATCCTGGCCGCGCCGCCCAACCCCGGCGCCCTCGGCTGGGAGCCAGCTTTACTCGCAACCCAGCACTAACAAACCGGGCTTTAAATCGCCCCTGCCCTGGAGCCCCCTCCGCTCAGGCTCTCCCCACTGGCTTTCACACCAGCCACCCGCACTGATGGCGGAACAGCGCCGGGAGCCTGAGCCCGGGCGGCGGGACCCCACGTCCGGTACCTAGACACTGCGTCCGAGACCCGGGCATGAGGCGCCGTTCCTTCGCTTCCGGCCTGGTGGACACCGTCCCGGACCCCGACATCCACGCGAGCGTCTCCTCCCGAGCTCCACTGTCATCCTTGCCCTTTCAGCCTCCTCCAGCCCCTGCTGTCCTGAGTGTACGCAGGTGAAAACACGGGCCAAAACGGGCACTATTAGGTGCCTTGATTTCAGGTGTGTGTGTGAGAGAAATTCCCTAAGAATCATGAAGACTTCTCTATGGTTTACTGTCTAAAATTCGACTTTAAGTCATTTCATTACTAGGCATACTTCCTACACAATCCTATTTCCCCCCTCACTCATTACTGAGGACAGTATGTATTGCAGTTTTATTTCAGTCAGATAAAGTATAATAATAAACAGAATTTAAAGTACGTTTGTTTATTTTTGCAAGAATACATAAAATGCTCTATGGTAGTAACTGTGAGTTAGGATTAGTCATCCCTTGCCAATTAGTCATGACTATCCCAATCTTGAAGCAACTGACTCTTCACCTTTCTCTTCAGGGAATTAGGGCCAGCCCACATACACTGTAGGAGATAATATAGATAGGTAGATAGCTATATATGCCAGCATACATATATGTGTATGCACACACACAATTAGATACGCTGATTTAGAGGAGCATATACCTAAGATCTTTCTGTCCTTATGACTATCCCCAAGCATGAAAGCAATAAATTAAGTGATCTGTTGACTTGGGGCAAACCATGAAAAGCGTTTCAGATTTAAGACTTTCAGCTAGGCTGAAAGTCAAGAGATATAGGAATTTAGTTATTTAATCCTCTTCAGCATTAAGTGGTGAAAACTTTACAAATTTAGCCCATGGAACTCTGACCACTCCCTCCAATTTTTAGGCCTAGGTACCTGGGGGAGGTGGAGGAGAAAAGTCCATTGTGATAGGAAATGCTGAGGAGAAGACTTCAGTTCTTTTTCCTTCCCTTTTCTTTTTTTTCTCTTCTTTTTGTCTTATAGAACAGCATCCTGAATATAACTTACATTAAAACACGTATTCAGGGTGCTTCCCTGGTGGCGCAGTGGTTGAGGGTCCGCCTGCCGATGCAGGGGACATGGGTTCGTGCCCCGGTCCGGGAAGATCCCACATGCCATGGAGCGGCTGGGCCCGTGAGCCATGGCCGCTGAGCCTGCGCGTCCGGAGCCTGTGCTCCGCAACGGGAGAGGCCACAACAGTGAGAGGCCCGCGTACCACAAAAAAAAAAAAACAAAAAAACAAAAAAAAAAACATGTATTTACTTTTGTGAAGACTTTATGGTTTTCATTTACATCAAAAAGTATATAAAACATTTACTTGCAGATACTCTGAGTCTCTAATAAAGAGGTCTAGGGGTAATGCTAATCTTTAGATGAGTTATCAAACTCCAAATATGTATTACAGATTGTCAAGGAATGAGTGACTTCTCTCCTTCACCCTTACCCCACATTTTTTTAACTTATTAAAGAATAGGTCTGAATCTTGGTGACCTATACCTTTACAGTGTGGTGTTACTTAAGTCACCTTTTATAAAATCTCTTTTGTAATATCAAGTGGAGGTTTAATCTTTGTCCTCAATATGACATACTATTCCACACCTGGTGGACTGCTGTGTTTCCTTTGTCTATTCATTATCACATGTTTAGAAATACTGGGAAGAGAAATGCATTTATACAGGGTAAAGATGTCAGTGACTTGGATTTTACAGATTAACAATTTGAATAAGAGTTTAACATAACGTGTACGACCAGACTAAATTATATATAGGTATAGCTATTTGGGGATTAATTTTTCCAACATTTTGAGGACTTCAGAGTAACCACATTCTGGACTCAGTGTAAGAACCATCCTGTGAGTAACAATATGTTCAAAACAACCACCAAAAAAGCTTTAATTCTGACATATATCTGTCAGACCACAGAAGCTACAGGACAGTCCTGTGGCTTATCACATAAACAATTTGTCTAGTGCCAGAGCACACATAAAGGATTATGTGACTTCAGGTGAGCAGGGTACCATAGGATGGAGGAGTTACTAAACAAAAGATACCATGATTTTCATGTAGATGTCTTCAACTATGAAACAAAATTAGGAGGGAAGGAAATGTAAAGCATTTCAGTAGAAATGAGAATTTAATGTTATCTAAAGTGCAACCCCAAAGCATATTTTAGCCTTGAGATTCACTGCCTGGGACTATAGAATATGGTAATGGAAAAGACCGATTTATTATGTTTTCTACTCCACTTACCTGTGAGATTCCTCCCCTCAGAGTTTTCACAAGTCAGGTCCAGAATAGATTTAAATGTCAAGAATATAAGGACTCCCACTTCTTGAGTTTATCAATGTAATGGAGAAGCTCTATATTCACAGTGCAAGACATCTTGCCAATAGAATATTTTCTCTTATATTTAGGTAAAATCGACTTAAATTTTAAATATGCTTCTTTGAGGATCCTTTTTATTCAGTCTTAAACCTGTTTCAGATACCTGGATGCCTGTATCTCTAACTATTTATTTAACCAATCTATACACATTTACTTTCTTTAGTTCTCACCTAAGATTGATCCAAATAAAGTGTCCCAGGTGGGAAAACACCTTTAACAAGTATAAGCATTTGACTTTCTATTCTTAATGCTGAAAGGGGAAAAAATAAAGTTAAACTTCAACAATTCCTTTGAATGATAACAGCATTATAAACAGGAGACTTGGTCCACTTGTGAGATGCCACCTAAATGCTACATCATACAGCTTAGCTTCTTCACCTTTTAAGTATGACTATTGTAAGAAGTCAAAGAACTTCAGCTTATCAAAACGTGTTGAGTTTCTAATTTATAAGAACAGAGTCAAGAAACCATCTGGAGTTTGGTTCATTTAGAAGAAATACTGTTTCTCAGGCTAAAGGGGGTTTAGGGTATTTGTTAATTTGTGGCCCACAGATTTACATGTGACCTATCAGGAATATATTATGTCAGAGTTTTATATAGTAAAAGAGACTGAGGAAGTTCATTATTAAACTTCTAAAGAGAAGTTAAAGCTTTAAATTTCACTTTCAGAGATGCAGAAGCCTGGACCTTCAAAGCTGCATTATGATTTGGAGTCTCAGACTCGAAACTGGACTCTGGGTTTCCAAGGCTCTGAAGGATTCACCCACTTTTTGTACAGTGACCACTAGGCCATGCTTTGCCAAGGATTAACACTCCAGGCTATACTCGTCTCTTAAGTTACAACATCTCTTCTGAGTCAGGCAATTAGAAAGGAAATGCCTATTGAATTTGACAAATAATTCGCTTTGGAAGTATAATCACAGTAAGAACAGATTGAGAGTTAAGTATGGAGAAAAAAATGAGAAATGAGAAGTGATTTCCACTGCATTCCACTCACCTATCTCATCTTATAAAATAGAATAGGTGAAAGGGAAAGTTGGAATTTTAATAAAAATGAAAGGTTGTAAGGCCTGTGATGACTCAAAGAGTAACAGTAAGAAGTTGTGTAATAATATTATTATCTATATAAATGCATTGAATGCAAGGTTGCAAAGATATCAGCTTCTCCCAAGTTGGCTGTTGGGTTCTGAGATGCACAAGTTCTACCCAATTCCTGTTTCATGTGGTGTAACAAGTTACAGTGTTGGGTTTTATTTGTCTCTGTATTTGGTATAACCTTAAAAATATTCAAAGAGCCTTCTTAAATAAAGTGAGGTCTGCATTTTTTCAGGATATATGTAAAGTCTCACATTAACTTACAGTTGTTACCAGATGATGTGGTTTGTGAAATAACCTGAGATTTTAATAATAAACACAAATTAACAGAGTAAAACATAGCCCTTTTTCTTTTAGCCTTATCTTCAGCAACAGAAAGCATCATATAGTAGCCAGTGTTCAACCTGAAAAATAAAAGATGTAGAACATAGTGAAAGATCTTTCTTAACTACACTTAAGACTCCTGAAAATGGATTTATCATGAGGGGTAATAAACAATGATTAACATGCTTTGACCAAAGCAAAAAATTTTTTTGTTCTTAGTGTTTTCAACTCAGGAGATAAACTTGTTTTCAAGAGAAACAAGAAAATAGAGATTATCGGGGAAATGTAAAGGATGAAAAGATGAGGGAAAGGGAGGCAGGGACAAGTACCATAGCAGAAAAAGCAATGTATTGGGTCTTATATAGACTCACAGACCAAGAGACTGAGGGACTGAGAGATGGGATGGAGGCAAATTAATGGCTGGAGAGAGCTAGAGAGAGAGTGTGATGAGGAAGGGCCAGGCGTGAAAAGATTTTGTGTCGTCATAGCAACGGGCTCAGCCCTGCTCCCCCTGAAGCCCATTCAGCTCTGAGCTGCCGGAACACGTTTTTAATTAAAGCGTATAAAAGTTGTTTTGTAAGGACTTCTCCTCATCCGATAGATTTCAAAATGGTTAATCAGGCTTCATCTCCTTTTGATGCTCACAAGAGCATGGGCTCCTGTGAGCACAGAAAATGCTGCTGCTGCCACTGCCCCTGAGTAAGTCATCTCTCAATCACACCTAATACTGGGGATGAGCAAAGCATCTAGTTATTTAGACACACATAAACAGAGAATTCAAGTGGGAGTGGGGGGGTCCATTTTTATGAGTGTAAGTGAAAATGTTGATTTTCTTTGCTCTAGATACTATGGAATTCATCCTTCTGGATGACTATTGTCTCTGGTTGACGTTCTACTTAGCTTTTGAAAACAGCAAGATTTTTTCCTGCCTTGGGAGATACAGTCCAAAAGCCAAAAATAAAAGTTACAAATTATTCGTATCGAATAATATTTAATCTTGTATGGGTATCCCAAGAAAGAGGTTTGCTGAACCACTCTTGTATAAAAAGGTGCCAACCCATCCTTTTTTTTTTTTTTTTTAGGTAATAAAAGGGCTTTCACTTCTAAATCCTCTATAAATTCATAATACACAGCAACAGTTGCATTTTCTTTAGTAAAATGGATGACAATAGAAAACAGCATCCTTTGTTGATGCACTAAACAATGTCTTAGCAGATGACTCAAACCTTCTCCAAGCTTTTTCATCTCCCTTTCTCCTAAAGCCTGGCAGATGATCTTATTTCTAATTTCACTGAAAAAGAAGAAAACTCCAACCTTCACTATAGTTCCCCAAGGCTAGTATGTTAGCCTGAGAAAGAAAAACAGCCCCTCACATTTGGAAACTGGCTTGACACTTCCAGCTAGGCTAGGCTATCCTTACGATTTGGTCCAGCATTCACAGTTAGGCCCAGGTGTTCTCCTGTCAAACATAAACAACTCTAGGGGCTTCCCTGGTGGTGCAGTGGTTAAGAATCCGCCTGCCAGTGAGGGAAACACGGGTTCGAGCACTGGTTCAGGAGGATCGCACATGCCGCGGAGCAACTAAGCACGTGCGCCACAACTACTGAAGCTCCCGCGCCTAGAGCCCGTGCTCCGCAACATGAGAAGCCACCAGGATGAGAGGCCCGTGCACGGCAGCGAAGAGTGGGAGCCGCTCGCCGTGACTAGAGAAAGCCTGCGCAGCAACGAGGACCCAACGCAGTCAAAAATAAATAAATAAATAAATTAATTAAAAAACATAAACAACTTTATTGAACACCAATAGGAGACAAAGCCACTTTATAACTATAGAACAGTGAGACAAAAAGAAGACTACTTTGTAATTTTTTCTAAGCACAGATATAAAAAAGGCACTGCAAACCACAAAAATAGCGAACACTCCCCCCATCTGAGCTAGGATTAGTAACTGCTGCTTTTTTATAAAGTACAGCTTTGGCTTTTACTCTTAACTCCTTCTAGATAAGATTTCTTAAGATACTCAAGCATAGTATTATCCCCACATCCTGACAGCATCCAATTAGAAGTCCCACTTTCTTGAGCCCTCCCTCAAACCAAATAGCACAAGCCCCCATACTATAAGTCCTTTCTAACACCCTCTTACTGAAATGCCACACAGTCCCTTATGATGTGTGGTCTCCCTTATTTGCAACAAGCAATAAACCCAACTTGTTCAACTATAATTATATCCTTGTACCACGCTAAAAGTCCATCTCTGTCCCCAACAAAATCTCCCATCTTATTTCTACACCTGTCTACGAGGTATTTCCATGAATATTTAATAAATTTAAATGACAGCAACACATTTCTCTCAGTAACAAGGCATGCCTTCTGATGTCCTTATTTCTCTCATTCTCTTTGTCACTCAGGTTTGAGAAGTCATAGTCTTTGATGCATCCCTCTTATGGCCTATACATCTGTAATTAATTAATATGCTCTATCAATACCCCCCCCATTCCGCCAACCTTTTATTCCTTAACATCCTAAAGGTCACAATTTTATTTCCTACTACTGTCCACTACCTGCTGAAATAGCCTTCAGAATCTCTTGGTCAGTTTTTGTCTGTATACCATTTCTAGCTTAATATTCCTGAGCAATAGCTTTCAGTGAACACAAATAAGTCCTACCTCTTGAGGCTAGAGTTTTCAGAGGTAAAATCAGGAATTACATATGAATAAATAGCATGATTCCCCCTGACACACACCTTACAAAAGATAAATGCCATTGGTGCACACATGGAATAGGGAGGGCAAGAATGCCCTGGTCACCGCAGGATCATTCTAGATCTATTCCAGATCTATTCTTTGAGAAATATTTAAAAAGTGAGGTGCATTTAAAAGATTTTGGATTAGATGAGAACTGGACCAGCCTTGTGAAGGATGGTTTAGATTGAGCCTGTTTGGCCACAGAATAAAACATTTCTGTTACATTGGAGGATAATTTAGTTATTTCAAGCATGTGTGAAAGAAATTAGAATATTTATTGCATATGATTCTAGAGGGCAAAATTAGGGCCAGAAGGTAGAAATTTGAGAGAATTACAGATTATAACTCAATATAAAGACATTTGTAGCATGGCTATAGACTAGGCAACCTCAGGAAATAGTGAGCATCTCAATATTGAACATTCAAGGGTAGACTAGATGACCACATGGGTAAACATGTTTCTCAATCTGTGCTTTATTTATTTAGCTATGATCATTAGACTTTCAGTTACAATAGATTTGTTTCTTTTGAACAAAATAAACTTTTATTACATGTGTTCTATTTTTTCTTAAATAGTTAGCATTCATTTATTTTCTCACACATTTACCCTTCCAGGTGCTCTCATTCTTTCCAATATTACTGTGATTCCATCTGTGATCACTTTCTGTTTGCCTAATCAACTCCCTTTAGGATTTCTTTTATTGGAGTTCTGCTTGTGATGTTCTCTGATTTTATTGCCAAGTTTTTAATTCTAGGCTATAGGGTTTTTTGTTTGTTTTTTTACTTTCAGCACTTTAAAGATACTACTTCATTTTATTTTGGATTCTGTTTATCTGAGAAATCCTCTTTCTTATTATTACCATTTTGAAATTAATATATGTTTATTCTTATTTTTCCTCTTTTTTAAATCTCTGATAATTTCAACAACTGGGTCATCACTGGGTCTGGTTCTACTGACTATTTTATTTGTTCACACGGCTCTTCTTTCTTTTTAGTGTGTCTTGTATTTTTTAAAAATTAAATGTCAGATATTGTGTATAAAAGAACAGTAGAAACTTAGATAAATGCCCCAGATGGGAATACCCCATTTACTAATGGGGATTTGAGTGACTTTAATTAGCATTTGAGGTGAGTTGGGTCGTGTGGCTGCTATAGTTACCTTTAACATACCACAGATTTGAAATTCCTCCAGTGGTGAGCTGGACTTCCACCATGTTGTGTTTGGTATGAGGCCTGGAGAACTGTAGGGTTTTGTTTCTGTTTCCCTGCTCCACCTTCAGACTACAGCAGGTTAACTATGCCTGCAACATAGAGGGAGTCTACTTCCATGTTTCTGTTCCCCCCACCAGTACATGGCTATTGCCAGTTACTAGATGCAAGGCTCATGGTGGGGCAGGGCAGGGGTTTCTATGCACCTCTTCCAGTAGCAGACAGTCTCTGCCTATTCAGTGCAGGGTCTAGAGCAGCGGTCCCCAACCTTTATGGCACCAGGGGCCGGTTTCATGGAAGACAATTTTTCTATGGACGGGGGAGGGGGCATGGTTCAGTCGGTAAATGCAAGCGATGGGGGGTGGCAGATGAAGCTTTGCTCGCTTGCCCACTGCTCACTGCCTGCTATGTGACCCAGTTCCTAACAGGCCATGGACTGGTAGTGGTCTGCGGCCCGGGAGTTGGGGATTCCTGGCCTAGAGCACAGGCAAGTTCCTCTTCCTCCAAATTCCACTTTGTGTTGGTGGGGGCATCTTAGGTGTGAGTTAGTTTGGGAAGATCACCTTGATATAGTTGAAGCTGGTCTATTTACAATCTATCCTTACTCCTATGGCATAGCTTTCCCAGGATCTAAGTCAAAAGCTGAGTCTCTCCTCTTTGGTGAGGCTTGCACTCCAGTTTTTGTCTCCTCGGCATCATGGGACTAATTCTCTTCTTAGCTTTTTATCTTCTTAGTAAGTGTTTTTTACTTGGTTTCTCTGTGTCTTGTCCTGAATTTAGCCTCTTAAAAATCAGAAAATGCCTTAAGGGAAAAATTGTACATAGCATGTTGGTCTCAACTGTCTGTAGTTCTTGTCTCCTGATCTTGGCCCCTCATAGCATAACTGCTTAATTAGTTCTAAACTCCATTTTTGATTCTCCAGCCCAGCCAAACTGCCACAAACTCAAGAATGCTGCTTTTGTTATACTTCTATGTCCCAAACCTTGCATAGGCAAAGGCCTCAAGGGAAAAACACAGCTGGGAATGCAGGACTCACCTCAGCGTATTTTCCTTCTCTCCAGGATCCTGGCCCCTCAGGTCCTGGCCGCACTGGTTGTTCTCCAGTGCCTTCGGATTTTGTTTTGTTTTACTTTGCATTTTGTCCAAGTTTTATAGTTATTCTCAGTGAGTGAATTAATCTCATTCTATCAACTCTGTTACAGCCAGAAGCAGAACACGTTTCCTTATTCTAAACCCTGGTACTTAACAAACAATCAAGAGTTGGTGATTCTTATGAGATCCTCTTAATTACCTTGTGTTCAAGCCTCAAATTCATTCTCTTACTCGTAATTAATGGATTGATGTATATTTGAGGTCACATTATGGTAGCATTTATTTTTCTGTAAATTTTGGTTGATTAGTCAATAAAGATCATGTCGTTATATATTATAATTCTAGAAGAGTTGAATATCTTGGTACTATTTAATCTAGTATGTTTGTTTTACCTAAAGGGCAGAAAACCACAGATTCACATAATCATGAAGAGCAAACATTCACACGTAAAATTCAGATCAGTGTACAGGGTTCATATTGGAGTTTACACTGTTTGAATTAGATAAATACATAACTGATTCAAAGTAATATAGTAGTTGAACAATATATAGAAAATAAGTACAGTGATACATGAATCTAGGTTAATCCAAAAATTCCCTTGAAAACGAATTTTAAGCTGGGTTTCAGATAGCTGGATAGTAAACTTTGCTGATGGAAGCAAAGAGGTAGAATGTTCCGGAGGTGAAGGACATTTTAAGCTAAAGATTGTTGGCAAATAGCAAGAAGATGGAAGATTAGGGAAGAAATGGAAGTGTGTTAGTATTAAACAGTTTTATAATGTCTACAGAAAGAAAAAAGGAAAGATATGAAAAGGCATATGATCTGAGTTTACATTCAAAGCTAAGTCATGTAGGGTGGATTGAAAGAAGGAAGTGACTGATGTTGAGTGATCCTTTTAAGAAGGAAGCTGTAGTATGGTCACCAGCTAAATGAGGTAGTGATGGAGGTAAGTGGAAGGATTTGATTAATACTATAACTTGTGGACTCTTTCAGTGGAATGGATGGAGATGAAGACAAGGAAGAGTGTAAGAGAATAAGTACAAGGAAATCAAATACCGTTTTTAAAAAATGCTATTTTAAGGTGGTTAACCTGAGGAGGTGACAAATTGTGTTCTTTCAGATAATAGGATGGAATTTCATGGCAGGGAGGATAAAAGATTTGGGTGCTATCTTTGTCTAATTGAATTTCAGGGAATGAATCTCCATTTGAGATTAATTTATTCATTAATATGGTCAATATATTTTTGTAGAACAATTACTATGTGTAAAACATTGTAATAGATAGTTATAGAGCTATATCAGATGATTTTTGACCTCAAAGAATGTATAGTCTGATAGGAGTGATGAGATAAAAGTTATTCAACCATGGGAAAAAATGTAGAAAATGGCAGTTTCAGTTCCTGGCACATAGTAGGTGCTCAGTAAAGGTTTGTTGAATGAATGAATGAATGAATGAAAGGAACAGAGAGGCACATATAAATACTAAGAGTTGAGAAGAAAATCTATATGTGGGAAAATTAAGAAAGGCTTTTATAGGGAATATGACAACTAAGACCTAAGTGTCAGATAGGATTTAGATATAAGATTTCAGGGAGATGGTAGTTCCAGGAGGAAGTAACAGTGTCAGGAAATGGAAGCCAGAAAGATCAGAGTGCACAGAGGGGAAGGTGAAGTTGAAGCCTGAAAGAGGAAGCTACAGGAAAATAAACCTGAGAAAGTAGACTGGAACAAAAGTTTGCAGGGCTTTGAATTCTCTAAAAACTTTGGAGTTTATTCAGTAGGTAATATTTAGCATTAGAAAGATAATGCATGGACAATAAAATATTTGAATCACTTGAGGATATGTGGTTAGAGGTACAAAGAGAAATTATAAGAAAGTTGGAAGAGAGGAAAGAAATAGAAAGTTTCATCAGGTTATACTTTGCAATTGAGACTGTGACATTTCTGAATAGAAAAAGGAACAGAATTAGGGATCAAAGGCATTCATAATGCAAGGGTGTAGATATGACCCTCTTTCAGTGCTAAGGCTCTTGCTGGAAGGACTTATGCTCTTGAGCTTGTACAAGTGTAATGCAAATTATTTACTAACACAGAAAAAGAAATCTATTACTATCATTGCACTTAATTGTGCTATGCAATGTGAAATTCCTTATTAAATCTTTTCAGAGGCAGCAAATAAGAAGAGTTAGAAGGTAATTTCCAGGCAAAAGTAGTCTATATTCACTGTGTCTATTTCTACATTTTTCATTCACCTTAGTTCACTGCAATTTGGATTTTGTCTCTCATTACAGTAGAAATTGCTCTCATTAAAGTCATCATGGCCTCCTTAATTGCCAATCCCAATGGCACTTAGCTCCAACACCATCTCCTCTGGGAAGCCTTCCTTAATCTCATAGACAGGGCAAGATACACTTTCTTCGGTTCTGCCAAAGCATTCTGAGCCTACCTCTATTATGGTACCTATGACACTACATTATTTTCAGTTCTGTCATTCCCTCTGGACTGTGATTTCCATGAGGATAGAAATTGTGTCTTATCCAACTTTGTATCCCCAGCACTTGGGATGGTGTTGTCTGAATTACTGATAAAAACAAATACCCCCTCTATTATCTCTTTCAATCCTCTCATCAAGATATACTTTTAGAGAAATACTGAAGACTTCCAAAATATAATCAGAATGGAAACTGTCCTGAGGACTTCCAAATATAACCAGAATAGAAAAATATCCCCTGAAAACACTACTTTCACTTTCACTTGTACTGTAAATTATTTGTATGACCTTAAATGACTAATATATTAATAGGGCTTAGATGGTTTACAATTGATTCTCTTGTCCCCTAGCCCTTACCCATTGCCACAGTACATCATCCATAATTCTTGTGACTCCATCGTGATTTCATTGGTAAGGACAATTTTAATTTAAGCTAAATGTTTTTAAGTGTCTCCTATGGTCAGTATGTTCTAGTTGGTGCTGGAGATTCACAGATAAAATAAGAATTAATACAATAATACATTTCATGAACAAACTCATTATTTATTATTTCTAATTTCACCTGACACGTATTTGTCTAGTAATAGAGCTCATGGTCAGTAAAGATGCTCAGTATTGTATTATTTTGTTTTGCCACATCCTGACATCTTTAAAATTTAATATGTGAAGACCAGTCTTGTCTACATTGTTATAGACACACACACACACACACACACACACACACAACCTCTTTTATCCAGTTTTGCAAATATTTTGGGATTCACCAAAATTCATACATGTGGCAGTTTGGAATTATCTTTGGTTCTTTCTCTCCCTTTTGCTCCTTTATTTATTTATTTAATTTATTTCTTTTTGGCTGCGTTGGATCTTTGTTGCTGCGTGCGGGCTTTCTCTAGTTGCGGCAAGCAGGGGCGTTTTGGTGCGTGGGCTTCTCATTGCGGTGGCTTCTCTTGTTGTGGAGCCTGGGCTCTAGGTGTGTGGGCTTCAGTAGTTGTGGCACATGGGCTCAGTAGTTGCGGCTTGCGGGCTCTAGAGCGCAGGCTCAGTAGTTGTGGCGCACGGGCTTAATTCCTCCGGGGCATGTGGGATCTTCCCGGAGCAGGGGTCGAACCCGTGTGCCCTGCACTGGCAGGCGGATTCTTAACCACTGCGCCACCAGAGAAGTCCTGCTCCTTTATTTTGTTTTTGCCAAAGTGCTTCTCACCATCATCTACGAGGTCCACACTTTTCATTCTTTTCTTTGTTTCTGGTTAACATCTGCCTTTTCAGTCTTATACTTATTACCACTTCTCCCATTACCTTGTTCATCTATCATTTTGACAATTTTACTCCTGTGAAAGATCTTCTTACAGTTATCTTATAGTAGGACCATGAATAAATGATATGCTATACAGGCATCTATATATGCCATGGATATAGTCATCCAAAGCCATTCTTGGAAAAATCTGGGGGCAACAGATGTATAGGGCTGTTATCTTTTAAGAAAGTTTGTATCAAACCAGTGTCTAATGCAGTGCAAATTCCAAGAGAAACAAGGATTTGAGTCTAAGAGGTAAATTAAAGTGTTCCATTTGTCAACTCATTATTATTGTGAGTTTATAATTTCCATGAAAAATAATACATATTATGAATTTAAATAACAACATAGTATATAATCAAGTGCTAACATGTGGTAGAAACTAAGCTTCAATAAATGTCATATGAGGGTTGATTCGGGTGGAACCAATAAATGTAGGCAGGGCTGAATTGGAGAACAATGATGCCCTGATTTGATATTTCTTGTGATAAATGTCCTAATGTCCTAAATGTATTATGCATGTATTCCACAGTTTTTAAAAAAAAACTTTATCAAACTAATTTTAATAGTTTAAATAAAATATACTATGTAATAAGGAAATATGTGACTGTAGGAATCTATAAATATTTTGCTATGAATTTTTTATTTTGCTAAGAAATTTTCAATTTAACAATGCTGAAGATAGTTATTTTGAGTAGAACTGAGTACTTGTCAAGTTAAATATCATGTTCATATTTTTAAAATTAATATCTAAGCTTATACTCAAATTTTTTTCTTAATAAAAGATAATGAAGGAAAATCATTTGAATAATTACGTTTGTTGGTAGATGCTATTAAAGAAACTTCAAGTACTATATATACTAACAAATGTAAAATAGATAGCTAGTGGGAAGCAGCCACATAGCACGGAGAGATCAGCTCCGTGCTTTGTGACCACCTAGAGCGGTGGGATAGGGAAGGTGGGAGGGAGATGTAAGAGGGAGGAGATGTGGGGATATATGTATATGTATAGCTGATTCACTTTGTTATAAAGCAGAAACTAACACACCATTGTAAAGCAATTATACTCCAATAAAGATGTTAAAAAATAAAAATTAAAAAAAAGAAACTTCAAGTATTCATAAAAGCAGAATTTAAAAAAATGTAAACTTAAAAGTTTTTTGGAAAATACTCTCTGCTGCTTATAAACAACTGGTCTGTTATGAGGGCAGGAAGCAGCCATGGAAATTTTGCTTTTACTTTTAAAAAGAAGCCTTGGAACGTCTATGGATTTAGATACATTGAAAGCACTGCAAGATTATGCAAACAGACTGAAGGAAAACAGAGGTCAAAATTAGTCTTTCAAATACATCTCCTCATCATTCCTAATGTAAACTTTTCTTCTAATGATTCTTTACTTCTAATAAGGCATAAACTATGCATACATGACAATGTTTGCTAGTAAATGAATCTTAGAAAAGATTTTCAGGAAATAAAATATTCTTTACAATGTACCATTTGTTAAAACAAGGTAATGAACAATAAGATATATAAGTATAAACTGGCTATATATTTCTTTAATTTTAAAGATATCAGAATTAAACCTTAAAAGCAAGGCATAGTTATTTGCCACAATTATTTTGATATACTTCTAAGATTATTTTAAACTCAGGAAAGCAAGATTTGGAATGGGAAGAGTTAAAAAACACGAAGCAACAGTAACCCCATTTAGATAAGGGAATAGAGGGGTGGAGCAAGGGAACAATACACTAAAGTGCTTTTCTTTCACAGATCTTGGTTCAAATTAAGGTTAAATTCCACAGGAGGATGTGTTTTCCCCATATGGAGTCTTAAAGGACATGCCTTTGTTTCCAACTTCCCAGAGAAGATATATGTTAACACAAACAAAGCATTTCATAATAAATTTAACTTTTATAGAGTGACTAATGCCCTGTGGAGATAAGGTAGACTCTCAGTCACCTGTGTTTAATCCAGGCTGAAGAAATTATGCCAAGAGCACACTGACAAAACTTTATTCCTTCTGAGAGAATGGCAGTTAACTTGGTAGGGAGCAGAAAGGGTCCTGGTTTTAAAAGTCTCATTAGAATGACTCTCCCTTCCTCACTGTGAACACAGTTTAGCATTTATGTACTTTGGAAGGACAAAGAGGTGAGGTAAGCCTGCCAAAATTTGGACCTGGGTTTCTGGGAACCTGTTAGTAGGTCAACTGTTACAAATGTAAGAGAAGCTGCAAAGGAGCGTTAAACACTAGAAATTTGGAAGTTGGACTACGACTTTATTAAAGCCTGCATACTTTTTCTTCTTCTAGATCTCAAGTGAGGTGACATAATGTTAAAAATGCCACAGAGGACCACTATTATTCAATCAAACCAGCCTTTGATGAAGAATAGGGGAGGAGGTGGAACAGCACAGAGACAACTCTTTCTGCTAGAAATATTTACAGTTAACAGATAGAAAAATAAGTCTTTAAAGATTACTTGGGGTCTTATTAACAATAATTTATTAATCTATTTCTTCCTTCTAAGAAAGACAAATTACTTTTGTAAATAGTGCTTTTCTTTCCTCTTCCCCTTTCTTTTATCTGCACATTATTCTTTATTAACTAGATGCCTAATTCTTATGTCCTTATTCTTGCGAAATGTCTCCAAATTTGTGTCTAGGTAATTCACTCATTGACTATATCCTCCTTTTTCCATGTGACTTCAATACTGACTTCAGTTGAAGATTGAAGATGTAAAAATTAGTCCTGCGGCATGTGAAAGAATTCCTTTTTTCAGAGAGAGACAAAAACCTATTTGTGTCAAACGTACCAAAATATCTGATCATATAGTATACAACATTTAATTTATTTTGTATATTTATGAATTCATCCTTGATGAGAGGTTTAGGAAATCTATTTAAAATTTAAATAAAATAGAGTAACATTTTCCTCTCCCACTCACTAAAAAAGGAGACATTGACATAGAAAAAATTTGATTTTAAATTGCTTTATGAGAATCTTGGAAACATCTCTTTAGTTTATTAATCTGCAGGTCACTAATATCGATTCTAGACAAAATTCTTATCATTTATTCCAAGCTACTAATTTCTTTATAGTGTTCAATGTCCTCTTGTGCTCTAAATTAAATTAAAAATATAAACTCCTTTCATCTTTTTATGTTAGCCAGTGACTAACAGAAGAAAAATTTTCTCGTCTTAGTCTGCTAGACAAGAGTAAAGAGGTTTATCTTTTCAGGCTATGTAATACCAAATCCAAATTTCAGAAATCAATAAACTATTCAGAGAGGAATACCACAAGGGGGCAGGTGAATCCAGGCTAGGTTCTAGGTGAGAGGGTCTCAGTATTGGGAATTCTGGCCAAAGGAGGGGGAAAGGTGAATTGAAAATCAGAAACAACTCTAAAGAGAATATTTCTCCATGAACTTAAGCATTATGTCTGGATTGTCCAAGTGAAATTTTATTTAAAATATATCCAAAGACATTTTTTACAATATACCAAGAAAATGAAAAAAAGAAACCAAACCAATGCAGTCACACATTGAAAGTGCCTGCTATATTTACGAAGGCCAATAGTATAGTTTTATCAAGAAGAGAAGGCTATACACAAACTGAGAAGCAATCCAAAATTTACTACAGAGCAATTAGGGTATACTTTGAAAATAAATTACAACCAGATGAAAAAGTATCAAATAATTAAAAAGATATATGAAAAGATACCTTTGCTTCAAAGTGATCTTAATAAGCAACACTTTCATAACAGAAGCATAAACTTTGAATAATAGAGCTATACCAGTTTTTTTCCCCAGAGAAAAATTGAGAAATTAATTTCAGACATTTTAGGAAAGATAAAAGGTGCTGCTTAAAAGAATCTGCTTTGATTTTCATTAGAAATTAAACAGCTTACCAATAGGAGGCAAAAATTGATAAAAAATTACTTCTCCTAAATAAATACTCAAAACTGACACTAGACATCACCCGTGAGAATGTCAATGACAATATCATCAGTCATATATATATATATATATATATATATATACCTACCTTCTGTGCAAAGTAACCAGGATTAATTCTATTTGGTAAAACTGCAAACTGTTGACAGCCTCCCTTTTATACTTCACTAAGGAAACACATTTAATTATTTGATGTGGGTAGATAGTGTATTATTTTATCTTTTACAGATTAGTAAAATGAAATGCATAGACCATTGTAGACCATTGTAGCATAAAATATAGTATAATATATAGTATATATAGTATAAAAGAGTACAGTATAATATATAATGTAGTATAATAAAGTATACAAGTTTTGTCTCTTACTGATGGATTTATTTAGCTTCTAATAAAAATTAGAATCTTTAAAATGTGCTTTTAAGTACCTGCTCTTATTTATGATAAAATTAACTACTTATTTAGGCTTCTATCATAATTTTTTATAGTAACATTGTAGAAGTCACTTCTTCTATGATAAATCTGTTGATTGATGAAGACATCTCTTAACAGACTTTAGGGAAAGCTAGGTTTTAGAATCTGGGGGCCAAGTTGAGTAATCTGTTATACTATGATATATTTGGTTTTTTAGTACCACAGAACTTACTTAACACTGGCCAAAATATTAAGACTATTTTTTAAAAATTTTATTTATTTATTTATTTTATACAGCAGGTTCTTATTAGTTATCTATTTTATACATATTACTGTATATATGTCAATCCCAATCTCCCAATTCATCCCACCCCATCCCCCTCCCTTGGTATCCATACGTTTGTTCTCTACATCTGTATCTCTATTTCTGCCTTGCAAATCGGTTCATCTGTACCATTTTTCTAGATTCCATATATATGCGTTAATATACGATATTTGTTTTTCTCTGACTTACTTCACTCTGTATGACAGTCTCCAGGCCCATCCACGTCTCTACAAATGACCCAATTTCGTTCCTTTTTAAGACATTAAGCCATTTTTAAAGCAAAGCTCTGGACTCAAATATAAATGTCAATTCTTATGTCACCTTAACAAAGATAATTTTTTTCAAATTCACTCATTCTTCTCTTTGTGTGTATATGTGTATATAAATATACACACATATATAATATATGCTCATACACATAAGCTCACACACACACACACACATATATGATGCAATCTGCTGGTGATATTTTAGGTTATTCTTTCTTCTTTTTTCAGTTGTGAATTAGCTTTCTCTTCCTTGTCTTTCTTTATCCTAAGTAACTGCAGGGTCTTCAGAGGCTTTGTCACCTAAAGGACATGGAAGCAGCTTCTGCAGTACTTGAAAATAATAATGCTTTGATTTGTCAATGTGAAAAGTTGGATGGCTTTTTAAAAGCTGACCAGTCCAGGGCTATTTGCACATAGTAGACATTCAATAAATATTTGTTGATTTGATTTATTCAAGGGTAAAGACTGGGTTACAACTCTTTTTTTTTTCTTCACTGATGTGCTATGATTTAGCCTGTGTCCAAATGCATTTATGAGTAACTATTAA
Organism: Hyperoodon ampullatus; assembly: GCF_949752795.1. Classification (NCBI taxonomy): domain Eukaryota; kingdom Metazoa; phylum Chordata; class Mammalia; order Artiodactyla; family Ziphiidae; genus Hyperoodon; species Hyperoodon ampullatus. Next base: position 118,779,419 of record NC_136916.1, on the reverse strand, counting down.
TGGTCATGGTCATTGAAGATGTTTTAGAGAGAAAAAATATCTAGATCTGCAGGCTGTTAGGAATAGCAATGATTGGGAGTTAAAGTTTAATAAAATACTCTAAGTAGTTATAGATGACAGACACCATAAGACAGGGTCTAACTGAAGTGCATTCTGATAAATTATTTGGAAACAAAGTAGCTACTTCATAGTTTTTGAATCAATCACATGTTGAGGGCTTAAATTTTTGACTCCATATAATAAGGCAAAGGACATTTTCATTTTAAAAAATTAGGTATTAAATTTTGGTGATGAAATTTAGTGAGCATATTAAAGCCACATGATTTCCTTTGATATATTCTCCCTTGTGAGAGTCACAAAAGTGTTTATGTATGTTTATGTGTTATGTATGTTTGACAGTTGAGAGGTTGTGGACATAAAAAATGAGAATTTCTCTCAAATTTCAAGTCCCGTGTAATTTTAGACTTAAACTCTCTACTCCTATCATTCAAAAGAGCATAATTGATTTATTTCCGTTTCTCGTGACTAACAGCAAAAACTGTTTCTGAGCTTACAACATGTTAAATTTTGGCTCAAGGCAAATTTACAACAGCAAGGTTTATGATAAAATCTGTCAAAACATTAACCATGGTGGCACAAGTTTCAGCTCTTAACAGAAACGGGGAAGCAGGAGCTTAGGAATGGACGCACATTTGTACTTTGAGCTCTGAAAATGTCTGCTTATGTTGTATATGAAAGTTACTCAATTCCTTTTTTTCTCATTTTACCCTAATGTGAAAGTTCTATAAGGTGATTATCTATTTTAATTAACTGGTTTCAAAGAGATGGGAGACCCTAGGATTAAAGATATATATCTAAGTAAAAAATTACTAGCTAAGAGAACTTCAGATGTTCAAGACGAAAGCTAAGAATCTATAGCATTTTCACTTATTGTCTGATGAATTTAAAGAAAATCAAGTCTTAACATAGGTAGTGTCTTACACTTTTTGCTACTTTAAGACAAAGATTATTCATTTGGCCATGTGCCAGCATTTGAGCACTATTCATTAAGATAATTTTAATCTTTCGACATGGGAAACAATGTTGGTAGTTTGGGTTTACTATTTCTTGATGAGGAAAGATGTATGTCCTAGAAAATCACTAACAAAATACTGTTATCAAAAGTGAGTCTTTCTGCTGGCAGTCAATTATAATCAAGATAGTTAACTTTGTGTGTGAGGCACATACTAGAAGTAATTTCAGAAAAGGACATACTATCTTGAAAAACATAATTTGATTAGACACAGCTAGGAAAGATGTATAAGAAGAAAGTCTTCTTTGGGGAACTTAAAGGTTTTCAGTGTGTTAATGTCATGGTCACACAAGTAAAGTGCAGTGAATATTCTATGCTTAAGTGTTTCAAAAAGCCTTTGATACTACTGACCTATTTATTGAAGAATGGTAGTCATTTTTAAGCTGTAGAATCTTCCTTCAGCAAGGTGTATGATGAAAATTGGTGGAGACTAAAATAGAGATAAAATAAAATTAGTAACTAAATATTAATTTTTGAAGCTGTAGCTTGGTGGGTAATGTTCATACACAATTTATTTTTGCTCTCAAATATCTTAGAATAGGGCTTAGGTATTGAAAGAATAATAAAGAACCAGAAAATAAAATCTCAAGAAAGCTTATCAAAATAATCGGAATTCAGAAGACTTTAGTTACTTTTAGGAAATAAGGAATTACTGAATTTGAAATCATGATTTAAAGTGGATTGTAGCATTATCAGAAAGCATCCAAACATGCCCACTGGTTTATACATTGCTTGCCTTCTCCCTTTCTTTGAATTTTGACATACTTGGTTCCAGAAAGCAATTTAGTTATTACTGTTGTTCAATAAAGATTTAAATGACCTCTCTTGTGGTCTGGAAATTTTGGGTAAACTTTCCAAGACAACAAAACCGCATCTTCACTTCATCATGGAGTGAAATTTCAAACTATGGACTGTATGGGACAAAAATTTAACAGAAACACAAGAAATTCTGATTAAAATAACAAACCGAATCAAATCAAACATATTACCCCCTCCCCCAACCCCAAAACTCTTCACTTTAAATTGATTACAATTAAAAGTTAAAGTCTTCAGGTAAACTCAATGTTTCACCTGGTAATGTGCCAGGTGCTAGATAATTTGACATAATAGTATATTTTAATACCACTATTTTAAAAAAGGATACTCAAATCTTAATCTTTCAGTGTCATATATTTTTTAGAAAGACAGATTACACAGAAGAATATAGTTTGAAAATTTAGGTTTCATCATTAATAAGAATGATTATTCATTAAGTATCTACCTGTGCAAAGAAATATGAACAAGACTGAATTTCTGACCTCCAGAAGCTGCATGTTAATGGGAGATAGTACAGGAATAATGAAACAACAGGGAACTTAATAACTGCCCTAATAGAGATGAAGGAAGGGCTATAAATCTTACAGAGCAGAGATTAATTTCTACTTGGTGGTGGGGTGGAGGTGGGGAATTAGGGAAAGCTTCATGTTAGGAGGTGGTATAAAAGTGTTCTTGAAGGATGAATTGGATTTAAACTCATGAAGGTGAATATGACAGAGGATTAAAAATGGCAAATGAATTAAACAATAAAAGTATAGACTAGGAACTGAAATGGGGAGTAGCATAGGGTCTAAGGTATTAGTACGAATGAATCACTTTTATTAATATTCTTGCCATCCACAGAAAAACAAACTAACATATCAGAACCTCGATGTATGATTTGGGCAATTGGTTCTTTTAGAAAATTCCAAAATGGGCCCAGAAAACTTGCACACAGGAATTCTTCATTCTTTGATTCTAGAAATGATAAAGCCACTGTTTGTCTTATTGCAACTTAAAGACAATAATATCTGCAATATTTAAACTTACAGCCCACAAGGTAGCTATAATTTTTGAAAAAGTTGTTGCAATTTTTATAAAAGAAGAAATAAAGTGATTATAAGACATGATTGAGGTCTTAAATGAAAGGAAACTGATTTCAAGTTTTTCTTATTTGACAAACGAGATTACATATTCACGTTCCTCTATGTCACCTAAATAAAAGTATACAATTACTCTTCATAGTATGACCATAATTTAAGAAAATAAGATGCAAAAAGCAAATCTAATTTTGTAAAGTGGTAAGAATATGATGTAAGACATTAGTAATCAGTGTACACATTCAAGTAAAGAGTAATTCTTCACAGCAATAACACTGAGACATTTTATGTCAAATTAGTATATCACTGTTCAAACTATATTTGAATTTTCTCCTCCAGAATTATCTTCAGGACTTGTTTATAAGTTGGGGAGAAAAATTCAGTCTCCTCTCTTTTAGTCACCTGGTTTTTGTTTCAAAACAGTATGTTCAGAAGCAAAACGAAGCTTAGAGATTTAAAATCAAATTTGTCTTTAAAAAGCCATTGTGTACATAATCTATATGGGTTTGAGAAACATTCTTTGTGACATTACTAGGAGGATCTCCCTAAGCAACAAAAACTGTTGGCATGGAAGAAAAGTCCACGTGAGACAAAGTATATTTGACTGGTGCATTTGGCAGCTCTTACCTTTTCAAATATTACGTAATTTTGGTTTCTCTATTTTATGCAAAGCTCCTAAGTTTTAAAACAAGTATACATTTTGAAGTTTCTGTTACAGTAGGTGTGATTTTTTGAAATAAAAGCCACTTCTTAATTTAAGCTTTCTTAGGTGCTACCTTGGTTTATTTCTTTATTTTTCATACATGTTATGAACGCTACTATTGAGGGGATCAGTTGGAATAGACAGGCAGGAGCATCTTACTTTCCGAAAGACATAATGGTTTTATTTATAAAGCCAGAAATTGTTGATTGCTGCTGTTTTCTAAGTCTTACCTTACATGGAACCAGTGTTAAAAGTTCGTTAGCTAGAGCTTAACAACACAATGGCTGAAGGAATGGAGTTACCATACAAGTGTTTAAATTCCATGCTGGATCCCTAGCTACAACAGAGAAGAAAGTTCAAACAACACAAACAGAGTTGCAAAGTCTGAACTTGTGTGTCACGGATACTTCTTACTCATCACCAGGCAGCTCTTATTCAGGGCAACCAGTCCCTCCCAAGCAACATGGTTAATTGAATAAGGATTCTGAACCTTTTGGCTGCAGATAAACCAAAGTGGCACATGGCTCATAACTCAAACATTTCATTTTAGGCAGCTGTTAGTTTTCTTGCCCAGGCTAATTTGGATTATTCAATCATTTTCTTTTCTCTAATGAAAAACTGCTTGTAGTTCCTGGTGGGGACAAAGAGCTGCAATTATGGATCTTGGAAGGTAAATTTATTACCTACTCATTTTAATCATGTATACAAGTGATACTAAATTCAGAACATTTTATTAGTAGTATAATTATACCTCTGTGTGTGTGTGTAAATTTAATAACATTCAGCCCTGACTAGAGTTTCCTACTATGATGGACCTGGAACCTCCCACAGTGAGCAACTAAAAATGTTGGACAGAAAATTATAAACATCTCCTCAAATGCATCATTATGTTGGCAAGTTGCTAACGAATACTGAGAGGCCAAAACCTGAGTTAAACTGGGAACCCTTAACGGTATGTGAAGCATGAAGGGCGGTTTTTACCTTGAGAGCATTTGACTTATGATAGAGGTGAAGTTGAGCTTTGGTTTTCATGGCCTCCTAATGGAGTAGGGGCTAGGGGACAAAGTCCAGGGCCCACCCACGAAGAGAAATCTTAGACTATGAATGGAGGATAGAAAAAAAAATTCCCCTTATGAATTTTATAAACACAAGCTAGCCCTCATGTGGATTTTCATCCCAGATTATTACTTAAGTGGCCCAATAAAATTCAAATTAGGATTTTAAAGTGTGCTAAGGCCTGTACATGTTCCCAGGCAGAAGCAAATGCAAAGCCTCTATGAAGGAACCCACCTTCAACTCAGGACTGAAAAGACCCACAGAGACTAATCCTAAGACATATAAGCTCACATTCATGAATCAGTAAACATCTAAAGAAACAAGGCAAGATAAATGTAGCTAGAAATAATCTCAAAACTGGAGCAGTAAATACTTGAGATTTTAAAATAATCAGAAGTATAGAATAAGCATATTTAAAACGTATAAGAAAATTAAAAAGGGGTTGAAAATATGAGATAGAAATGAGACAACAAAAATGATCAAATGGATTTGGGAATGAATAAAATGTAACTTCCTGAAATGAAAAATATAATAACAGAAATTAAAAACTCACTGGAATTCTGCTCCCAGACAGAACAGAGTCGTTCATGGCAGACCAACGCTCCTGCCAAGGAACAACTAGTAAAGCTGGACAAAATACATACCATATTTGTTTAAAAGTATCAGAGAGGGGCTGAAACAAAGAAAACTAGAGGAACTAAGATTCCAGAGAAGAGAGAACTGAGAGGTAAACTGATGGTCTGCAGCCGCTCTTCCCCTGAAGGCATTTGCTGGCTCTGGGTTCGTCCTGGCAGAAGACTGCTGCTAGGGACAGGGAAACCAGCAGAGCTTTTGGCAATCTTTCAGGGCTGGAGCAACAGACCAGGAGAACCAAAGGGGCCCGAAAAACATGCCTAGTTTCCCCTGCAAAGTATCTGGCAAATTTTGGGCTGTCCTAAGTGGGAGGTTAAAAAAGCTCAGATGAGAATATCTAAAAGGACTGGAGTGAAGATATTACCTTCACTGTTGAAAGCCTAGTGAGCTACCCCATAGGAAAAGAGGCAAACCAGAGAAAACAGCCTCACTCAAACTGCAACCCAGCTTCAACTCAGCATACCTGACTGGATTAAGGTGATTAGCTTCCAGTCAATCTTTCCAATAGAGGAAAGGCTAAGCCCTCTCTGGTGGAAAACAAAATCACCTGGAGGATCAGAATGTCTTACAGTAAATCAACAATTGATAGGCATGCCAAGAGACAGGACCATGCATCTAGACACCTAGAAACAAAACAGACAATAGAGCAAGACCCATGGGTGATTCAGATATTGGAGTTGGCAGACATGGATTTTTAAGTACTATTTTATAGTAACTAAGTTACTATAGTTTCTTATAGTTATAAGCAAAAGGGAGACAATATATTTAGAAAGATGAGTATTTCACCAGAGAATTGAAATGTACCAAAAACATCAAGAGGAGACTGTAGAATTAAAAAATACAGAAACTGAAATTAAGAATTGAATAGTTGGCTTTAACAGCAGAAGACAGGATTAGTGAAATAAAAGGTAACTTTGAAAATTCAAAACTAATGCACATAGAGAAAAAAAAGGAAAATACAGAAGAGATATATGGGAACACAGTGAAAAAAAATATAAAAAATATATAATTGGAGTCACAGAAGGAGGGGGAGAAAGATACTGAGCAAAGATTTCCTAAAACTGACAAACGATATGAAGTCAGAGATTTAACAGGTCTATGAACTCAAGCAAAGAACTTCACATCTAGGCACAAAATAAAACTGCCAAACAAAACGAAACAAAACAAAACAACCCCCAAAACCCAACAACAAAAAAGATCTAAAAAGCAATCAGAGAAAACAGAGATTTTACTTTCAGGAAAAGAACATTAAGACTGACAGCTGATTTCTCAACAGGGGAGAAGGAAGCTAGACATTAAGAAGATGACATTTTAAAAGAGTTATAGGAGAAGTTATACTTTTGGCCATGATGGAATAACAGGGACCACATTTACCCTCCCCACCTTAAAAAACCAACCAACCAAACAAACAAACAAAAAACAAAAACAAAACCCCAAAACAAAAGACCCACCAAAACCAAAGCAACAACAACAAAAACAACAGTGGGAATACATGAATCAATGTTTTTGTACTTTGGACAACAGGCAGCACAGGATAGTGTTCCCAGAGAGAAGGGAAAGAAATGGAGTCCTAAGATTACCCCAGTTTATCATATGGCAAGTTTACAGAGTATAGGAGGGGGAACAAAACAGAGCTGGCAGCTTCCCTGAGTCGAGAACATAAGAGTTGAGAATTTGGGGAGGCCAAGGTGGTTAGAATTTGCAGTCAGAGTACTGGAGAGGGGAATTCTGGAACAAAAATTGCTGCACAGAAAGAGAGTGAGAGAGCGAGTGAGCTCTGGAGAGCTACAGAGCATTCCTTGAGTCTTCCTCTGAGTATGGACAAGCATACGTGTGTAAGTAAACTACCAAGGCTAAGGTAAGAACCACCAGAAAGGTGCAGGCAGAACAATAACCAAAACTCACACATGGTTATGACCAGTCAGAGCAGAGAAAACTCCTACTGCACAGGGCATCAGGTATTCAGAGGGCGATTGCCTGAGCTGTGGGGTGAATCAGCCCTAGACTAAAGGCGCTCTGGTCCCACCTACTGAACCTCTCTCTCTCTCGTCTCTCTCTCTGTGCCTTTCTCTCTGTGTCTCTCCCTCTCTCTGCATCTCTCTGTCTCTGTGTCTCTCTCTGTGTCTCAAAACTGTTTCCAAATAATGTAACTGTATCCCTGAAGAAAGTTTGAAAGTTTTCAATGAGAAACAAAAATATCTAACACCCAACAAGTTAAAATTCACAATGACTGGCATCCAAAAAAAGTTACCAGGCATACAAAGCAGAAAAATACAAGTCATGATTGCACAGCACAGGGAAACAGTCATTATTTTGTAATAACTTTAAATGGAGTATGATCTATAAAATATTGAACCACTATGTTGTACACCTGAAACTAATATAATATTATAAATCAACTATACTTCAACTAAAAAAATATAATTCATGATAAAGAAATCAACAGAAACAGACTTGGAAATAGAATAGATAATAGAATTAACAGACAAGGACATTAAAACAGTTCTTATGACTATATTTTTTATATTCCAGAAGATAAGGTAAAGCATGAAAAAGTTAAGGAGAGAGATGAAAGACATTAAAAAGCCCCAATTTTCACTTTTAGAGATGAAAAATATGTCTGTGAAGAAAAAGGCTCTGGATGGGATTAAGAAGAGCACATTAGACACTGCAAAAGAAAAGTCTGGTAAATTTAAAGACAAAACAATAGAAACTATCCAAAATAAAACACCCAGAGGAAAAAGAGACCCTCCCCAAAATGAACAAAGAGTGAATAAGCTGTAGGACAATCTCAAGGGGCCTAATATATATTAAATAGCAGTTCCAGAAGAGAGGAAAGAGTTTGAGGACAAAAAATATTGAAAAAAATAATAGCCAAAATTTAAAAAAATTGATAAAGATTATAAACCCACAGTACAGGAAGTTCAACAAATCATAAGCACAGAAGCATGCAGAAATTTATAACACATCACAATCAAATTGGCTAAAAAAGTGATGAAGGGAAAACCCTTAAAGCAGCCAGAGGATGTATGTATAGAGAACGAAAATAAAAATGACAGCAGGAACAAAGCAAGCCAGAAACAGTAGAGCAACATCTGAAAATATTTTTCAAAAAGTTAACCTAGAATTCTATAGCCAGCAAAAAACTTTTCTTTTTCACAAAATGAAGGCACCAAAAAAAAAAAAAAAAAGAGAGAGAGAGAGATAGAGATTTTCAAACATACAAAAGCTGAAAGAATTCATTACTTACGGCCCTGCATTGTATAAAAGATAAATACTTCAGGAAGAAAGAAAATGGTAACAGGTGGAAACTTGGATCTACATAAAGAAGAGCACCAGAAATGGTAAATACGTGGGTAAATATAAAATAAGGTTGCTCTTACTTTTTAAATCACCTTTAAAAAATAGTTGATTGTTTAAAGCAAAAACAATAACAAAATAATTACTGTATACCTATGTAGAAGTAAAATGTATGACAATATCCTAAAGGCCATACATGGTGAGACAACTTTTTTACACAGTAATATGACAGTTTAGATATTACCAGTTTATAGAAACTTTACCCCAACAATTCCTACTGCCCACCCCACCCTGGTCCTCTTTTTTATTTTTATTTTTTTTTTAATTTTTTTGCTGTATGTGGGCCTCGCGCTGCCGTGGCCTCCCCCGCCGCGGAGCGCAGGCTCAACGGCCATGGCTCCCGGCCGCTCCGCGGCATGTGGGATCCTCCCGGACCGGGGCACGAACCCGTGTCCCCCGCATCGGCAGGCAGGCTCCCAACCACTGCGCCACCAGGGAAGCCCCCTGGTCCTCTTTTAGCCATGTACCTTAAGCTTTAAATTCTAAGTTCACTACAGGTGATAGAGTGTTACATAGTCTGTTTATATTTACCTCATCTTGATTGAATAATCAAACACAACAGAAGCAATGTTTTTAGATTTCAGCTATTGGTTACTGCAAAATTCCACAAACAAATTCCAAAATTAGTAGAGGTGCTTTGTAGTAGATTTGAATCAGTCTACTATTTTTTAATTAAGAGAATTTGATTTCCCTTCTTAGGTTCTTTTAAACCATGTTTACCAAAAATACTATTTCTCTTTAATATTCTACTACTGCAAGTAGTAAGGTACCTAATAAATTTGTTCATAATGAATTTTATCTTCATTAAACTTGTCAAGAAAGTCAGACACAGTTTGACAGTGAACTTAATCTGTTTCCTTACTGCAGTATATTTTATAGGCATATTTAGTACAGTGTCTTCAGGACTGAACACTTATAAGTTTGATCAAATGTATAATAATTGCATTGAAATGTGTAGGATTTGCAGTAGAGAGTTTATATGACTAAAAAGTAAATATATATTTCAGATACCTGAGTTTGTGCATTAAAATGCCCCTTCGTTAATAATCTGATAGTCAAGAAACTGGTGGCTTCCAAAGTACAAGCATTCTCCAAAACTATATTTAGAAAACAATATACATTAGAAAACAATACACAATAAACATTAAAAATAAGTATATTAAGTATATTAAGATTTCTGCAAAGAAATATCAATAGGACACAATATTTTAATATTTCTTAAAAATATATATTTATCATTGTCCAATTCTATTTATGAAATCCTACATTAAAAATAACTTCAACCTTTATAAATTTAAAGTACATAATAAAAAAGAAAAGAAAACCTTTTCAAAAAAAGTTATTCTAGTAAAAGGATTACAAAAAATTTGGTAACTTGAGATGCTATTCTGGAACGTATGCTACTAGTTCAAATGTGCAAGCTCCAACTTAACAAATGTTTAAAATATTTGAGTTTTTAAAACACTGCCAAAATAAACCACATCTTTTCTAGAGGTGACATATTTAGCTAAGCATGAGCAATATAAATCTTTCAACCATTTCATGTATTTATTTAAAAGCCTCAGAAACCACATGCATTTGTAAAAAAGATGAACAAAATGCTGAAACCACTGAAGCCTAACAATTGACTTATAAATCAATTTTTTAGAAAGACAAATGTATTAGTGTGTATATGTGTCTGTGTATTTATATATCTCTATATATCTCAATACGAATAGATAGACAGGTTAGCTGAAAATAGTAGTTATCAACAACACAATAATGTCTTGTGAAAAATTGGGGGTCTATACAAACCTTATGCCAGAAGACAATTGTATAGGCCATGGCTATTTTATCATTATAATGCCTCACTAATCATGAGTATTTAAAGACAGACACTTCAATAATTATCTTAAAAAATATACTATCTACAAAATGGTTTTTTATGCAACTTTATTCAATATTAAAACTATAAATTTTTAATATTCTAACTTTTTTTGTGCAATAAACTAATTCTATTGGTAAGTGACCAGATAAGATTTATCAGTTTATTTGAATACTGAAATATACAAAGGATCAACTTTCTCACTGAAAAAAGAAAAATATTTTAAATAATTTTAACATAATGGCTTATTTATAAAAGTAGAATGAAAATGTCTCACATATTAATAATTAACTAATAACTTCGCTATAACTGCTTAGGCTTTGCTTATAAGCAACTCAGGCTATTTTTTATCAACAATGAATTGTCACAATATTCCTAATTAGTGAAGGCTAAGGCTAAGGCTGCCACTATTAACACTATAGAGAGGTAGTAATAATGGGATGCTATTTGCATATGCAGCTCATATTATAGTACTTCATTGAAAGAAATGTGTAGAAAATTCACACATATATGTATAAAAGAAATGGTACAATAATAAAATAAATTGCAGGAGTTAAAATCTTTGATTTTTAATTTTTTTTTTAATGAAAGGTCTGGAGACCTACGGTTGCATGGAGTTTAGTCTTAAGACCTCAGCTGTAAGTCCTAGTCAGTCCTTGGCAAATTCCTAGCCCCGCTGAGAGTGTTTCCTTGCTTGCAAAATGTACTACTACTACTACTTCTAGAATTACTATCATCATTATCATTATTACGTGGTTGATATATATATTATTATTATATGATTGTTGATAGGATCAAATAAAAATACAGATGGGAAAGGACTTTGTAAATCATCGAGTGATACACGTTTATATGATCTTTTCTGCTTTTCCTCTGAACTACTTATTTTTTACAAGGGAAAGTAAATTCTCATGTTACTACAGGAATTAGATTTGATGTTTTTTTTTTAATTTTTTTTTCTTATTTATTTAGATTTGATGTTTAAAGTAAACTCAAAGCAACCTCTCTGGGCAGTGGTGGAATACTTCAGATGTTGCATTATAATTGAATATGTAAAGAACTGATCTTCAGCGGGTAAGCTTATTCCTCCATACAACCCTCCCCGCCCCCCCCAAAAAAAGACTACTTGAAGCATTTGTAATTTTGTAGACAACTCATTTTCAAGGGGAAGTGGTAATTGGGGGAGATTACCTACACTGAGCAATAGTAGATGTCAGAATTGTTTTGTAAATTTAACGTTATAATATCAAATTCTATAACAGTTCTGGATATTGATTATAGGAACTAGTTGTGCTAATCTGATTGTATAGTTATAGAAAGAGATGTTTGGAAATTATAAAATGACTTTATTCTACACTTTGTGTTTTATAAAACCTCAAGCAAAATAACTCAATAAAGGTTTGTCTGTTCTTCAGGAATAATATGAAAATTCAAGTTTACTTGTGGTTTATTTGAAGAAGATTCAGGAATGGACTATTTTGTGACAAGAACTGTTTCTTTTTACTTACCCGCATGACTTGAAAGGTGCTCTTCCTTCACATAGGGAGCTGTTACATGTTTCAGTTAGAGCTCAGAGAGAAGACTATACGCATGACCAAATTATTCCAAATTTGTATAGTTATATAGTCACTGGTTTGTGAGAGGCTATAATTCTCTTTAGGACTGTAGAGTAAATCCAGTTAGTTTATTTTTAACCCCTATAGTTCCTTATTTTCTAATTCTCATAGTTAAAAAAAATTTTTAAGTAGGCAACATGAGTAAATTCTAAATTTGAACTCAGTGGGATGATTCTATCAGTTAATTCAATGGATTTAATAAGAAAGAAACAGAGCTTGTTTGCATCATGATTCTTTTGTTACCCTATGATAAAGCACCTTTATCATAGAGTAAAAAAAGTTCAAAGGCATTCAAAGGCATAATCTCCAATGGTGTATGTAATAAATTATTCTGTACTTGTCCTGAAAATAGGCAAAGGTAGATTTAGTTCAATCTTAAAGATAAATTAAAAAATTTTATGGACTTAGAAAATTTTTCACTTACCTACAAAATTTTCACTAATTCCATCTCTACTTGTCAATTTCATCCTGCTCCGCTCATTATTTTCTATCAGCTTCTCATCTATTCAATCTAAAAAAAAATTTTTTTTCCTATAGCCAAATACATGAATCTTAGTTTTATTCATAATTTCATATGATTAGAAGTGACTGCCATGATGTAATTATTTTAAATTATCCCTTAAATTAAAAAAAAGTAGGTATCCTGAACCAAATTGCAGGTTTACTTTTTTCCCCAAGGCTTTATATTTTTAATTATAATTTTTTTGTATATTATATATTAGATTCCCCTCCTCCATTACAAAAATTCAAATGATAATCTAAATAAAGATAATAAAAAAGAATACTTAATATGTTTGATGGCCTCTTGCCTTTTAGCATCATTCTGGCATATGCTAATTTTCAAGCCAAAAGTATCCCAGCCTATTAAACAGACTTGGCAATTTCTACAGCTTAAATAGAGTTTAGATCATTATTCAGACCCAACATTAAGAAAATATTGACACCATGAATTTATAAGTACACATTAACAATACCCTCTTTTTATTGAAAATAGTATGCATTATTTGTAGTGAAAGAAAAATCATGCCTTGATTAATGTAATTTTAATATACCAAACTCTTATTAAGGCAAATTATACATTTGATTCTTGGTATCTATACTTAATATTCTTTAAAACTAACAAAGATTACATGCATGCATTGAAGGAAGACTATACACTCTTATGTATGTGCTTCTCTCATTGGTTAAGAAATAAACTCTACATTGAAAAATGTATGTATTTGAAGTTTTGACCTAACACAGTGGATTAAGGTTTAGGCAATATTTACTTTGCTGTATTTTGATTCAGAAAGGGCCATATGTGAAGATATGATCCTGACCAACTTTACTATGTTTCTATAATGGTCTTTCAGCAAAAATATTTATATTAAATACAGTGAGATATAAAATAGTTACAAAATAAGCTGCAACTTTATAGCTACCCATTGGTAAAAGTCTGTAGTTAATACATTTGGATAAATAACTCAAGTCAGCAGCAAAGTGGTTAAACATTTGTGATTTGATTTTATCTCAGCTTGGAATGTGGTTGGAGTGTCCCACTTCTAACAACTGTTTGCTAAGTTAAGGCTTTAGTGTTTACACAGTGTTGAATGAAGCAGCCTGGTCACCAGATGTGATTGCTTCCCCAGACTGTCGTTTTTTTCTCAGTCAGATCACTGTCCTCATGGTCCCTGTTCCAACCTTCTTCCTCAGGACGTCCACCAGCCTTTCCAACCTAAGTTGGGGGCAGGGGGGGCAGGAGGGAAAAAATGATTATAAAAAGTGCAATTATTGTCAGGAATGTTTTGGCTGAAAAAGGACAGTATTTGCCTGTGACCAAGCACTCTCGGTAGTCATGTTAAGAAACAAAGCATTACTGTAAGTGAGAGACACGGGTACAGAGTGCCAAGTATTTGAGGTTAAAAAGACAGCAAAAACACAAACTTTAATCCAGATCTTCAGATTATGTCAGCATTAGAGGCTACATGAAAAATCTAAGATACTAATTTTAATACATTTACCTACTTGCATTACGGTTATGAATGAAATCATTACTATGCAATGACAAGATAGCATATTAAACGTAGAGCAGTTTCAAACTGATTTTCACCAAGAGTACATATTTCAATACATAAATACTATCAGCCTTAGATCTGTTACCTAGCTAAATAAGTAACATATTGGTATACTGTACAACTGTTATGCATGAAATTTCTTCTGTTTAAAGCCAGGTATTAGGTGGCTAGGTTGGAAAAACTTGATATCTCAATGGTATGAATATAACTTAAATGTATAAAAATGATTTGATGCTAATAAAACCAGACTTTCTGTACTACATTTTAAAAGTTTCTATTCCTGAGTAATATAAATAGGCTAGCAATGACTATATATGCTTCTGAGTCAAAGGTAAGTGATTTTTCAGTTGATTAAAAACTCACCAATTATACTGAAAATAGAGTAAAATATTCAGAAGTCATTGTGTAGGTTCTTAGACTACTCTATGGGAGGGAAATCACATTCACTGAATGAGTGAGAGTTTTGCTTGACAAAAGATGATGGAATCAGATCATTAATTGATTTTTTTCCTTATTATTTTCTTTACCGTAAGCATAAAACCTCAACAAAAAATCCTGCTTGGTGTTACAAACACAGAAATCTTCTTTATAAGTGAAAATCACACCCAGCAGTTTTCATATACACAAAGCTCCCTCCTCAAAGACTGGTGAGTGACACAGTCTAGTCTGCTCCAGCTTGCCTCATTTATATGGACCCATGCATGAGGGTCCTTTGCAAATAAACACAGCACAGAGCTAGACACTAAAGGAATGAGGGTATTCTTAGCGTCATACACAC
Organism: Hyperoodon ampullatus; assembly: GCF_949752795.1. Classification (NCBI taxonomy): domain Eukaryota; kingdom Metazoa; phylum Chordata; class Mammalia; order Artiodactyla; family Ziphiidae; genus Hyperoodon; species Hyperoodon ampullatus. Next base: position 118,764,388 of record NC_136916.1, on the reverse strand, counting down.
TGGTTTAGATGGACTAATTATATGCATGCAACACTGAAAACAGCTCAAGTTTATTGGATGATTCTGCATATATCAAGACTTCTGTTAATAGAAAACAGGAATATGAAACAAATAATTCAGTGCATAAAAATATCTTTGCCTTGAGAAATGTAGTAATGATCTTAGAGTAAAAAGGCAAATCTTGCTTAAATTTATTACTACAAATTTCTCAAATGTAAATTTTACACAAGTAATATACAACCACTAAACCAGCTTTAAGCTAGTGATGCAAATACTTGAACTAGAAGATTTACTGGACAATTCACTGTATTCACAGATAAGTCTGTATTAGTTGGACTTTCCCTAGTGATAAAAACTAGTGCTATTTTATACACTCTGAATATTATGATTCATAGGATTACATAGATCCTTTAGGACAAAGTTTCACTAAGTTGAATTGTGGAGGGGGGGAAGAAAAATGTCATTATGAAATTTTAACTGTACTGTAAAATATGATAATAATTTGAATTAACTGTTAACAAATGACTCCCAGTAGAAACCTTGATATGCCACTAATAGAATTTCTCAGGATGTACTGTAAAAAGTTAGAAAATATTACTTTCAAGTTGGTTAAATATATCCCTCCCCTACAATATCATTTGCACTATTAAAAAAACTTCCTCATAATGTAAAAGTAAGCTCTACTCTGCACAGTTATTATCACTATGAATTCTGAATCAACAGAATGCCAAATTACTGAGATGAACCTGTTTTGTGCTTCTTTTGCCTTCTCCTTTATAGATGGACTCACTTTAGTTTCTTTTTCATACAGTAGGATATCTTTCCATTTAGAACTCTTAATACATCTTGCTAAGGTAAGAGGTTAGGAGGAAATACTTAAATATCACATTTTGCAATGCATTTACTATATTTCAAAAATTACTAGATCAACCACATTCTCAGTTTATTCAGGTTGAATGATTTATGAAAATTTGATCTCAGAAATGAGAAAAATGTCAATTACTTAGTTTTGTAAAAGCTTACTGACTTTGGAAACACAATGAAGCACCTATTCTTTCCTGTAAGGAATGGACTACACCTGCCAAACATGGACTGTGCTGACAGGAAGGTAGGTATGTCTGTCTGTCGAACCACCTTGCAGGATCTGCCTGCAGGTTATTCCTTATTGTACAAATCAGCAACATCCTTTAAAAAATTACATACTTTAATAAAATAGGGCCAAATGGCTTTACATGTTACTCAGCAATAGCTTCCCACAAACTTCATGAATAGGAAAAGGGTTAGATCTAAGATTACAATTTCTCTATTTTAAATGACGAACTGAAGCACAGACAAGGAAACCCTCATACAACGTCCTAAGATAAGACAGTAAGAAATATGGCCTGGTTTCCCTGTTCTTATTGCAAAGCTACTTCCACTAGAGTTTTGGCTACTAGAAAGTTTCAGATTTCAGATTATAGGTTAATGTATTATTTGTCTTAATAGCTTCATTAAACTGTTTCCTCAAGTTACTACTTAAGTCAAATTGGGTATTGTTTTTTAACACCTTTATTACAGTATAATTGCTTTAAAATGGTGTGTTACTTTCTGCTTTAGAACAAAGTGAATGAGCTATACATAAACATATATCCCCATATCTCCTCCCTGTTACTCTCCCTACCACCCTCCCTATCCCACACCCCCAGGTGGTCACAAAGCACCGAACTGATCTCTCTGTGCTATGTGGCTGCTACCCACTAGCCATCTATTTTACATTTAGCAGTGTATATATGTCCATGCCACTCTCTCATTTTGTCCCAGCTTACCCTTCCCCCTCCCTGTGTCCTGAAGTCCACTCCCTACATCTGAGTCTTTACTCCTGTCCTGCCCGTAGGTTCTTCAGAACCATTTTTTTCCTTTAGATTCCACATATATGTGTTAGTATAAGGTATTTGTTTTTCTCTTTCTAACTTACTTCACTCTGTATGACAGACTCTAGGTCCATCCACCTCACTACAAATAACTCAATTTCATTTCTTTTTATGGCTGAGTAATATTCCATTGTGTATATGTGCCACATCTTCTTTATCCATTCATCTGTCGATGGACACTTAGGTTGCTTCCATGTCTTGGCTACTGTAAATAGAGCTGCAATGAACATTGTGGTACATGACTCTTTTTGCATTATGGTTTTCTCAGGGTATATGCCCAATAGTGGGATTGCTGGGTCATATGGTAGGTCTATTTTTAGTTTTTTAAGGAATCTCCACACTGTTCTCCGTAGGGGCTGTATCAATTTACATTCCCAACAACAGTACAAGAGGGTTCCCTTTTCTCCACATCCTCTTCAGCATTTATTGTTTGTAGATTTTTTGATGATGGCCATTCTGACCAGTGTGAGATGATACCTCATTGTAGTTTTGATTTGCATTTCTTTAATGATTAGTGATGTTGAACATCCTTTCATGTGTTTGTTGGCAATCTGTATGTCTTCATTGGAGAAATGTCTGTTTAGGTCTTCTGCCCATTTTTGGATTGGGTTGTTTTTTTGATATTGAGCTGCATGAGCTGCTTGTAAATTTTGGAAATTAATCCTTTGTCAGTTGCTTCATTTTCAAGTATTTTCTCCCATTCTGAGGGTTGTCTTTTCGTCTTGTTTATGGTTTCCTTTGCTGTGCAAAAGCTTTGAAGTTTCATTAGGTCCCATTTGTTTATTTTTGTTTTTATTTCCATTTCTCTAGGAGGTGGGTCAAAAAGGATCTTACTGTGATTTATGTCATAGAGTGTTCTGCCTATGTTTTCCTCTAAGAGTTTGATAGTGTCTGGCCTTACATTTAGATCTTTAATAAATTTTGAGCTTATTTTTGTGTATGGTGTTAGGGAGTGATCTAATCTCATACTTTTGCATGTACCTGTCCAGTTTTCCCAGCACCACTTATTCAAGAGGCTGTTTTTTTCTCCACTGTATATTCTTGCCTCTTTTATCAAAGATAAGGTGACCATATGTATGTGGGTTTCTCTCTGGGCTTTCTATCCTGTTCCATTGATCTATACTTCTGTTTTTGTGCCAGTGCCATACTGTCTTGATTACTGTAGCTTTGTAGTATAGTCTGAAGTCAGGAAGCCTGATTGCTCCAGCTCCATTTTTCTTTCTCCAGATTGCTTTGGCTATTCGGGGTCTTTTGTGTTTCCATAGAAATTGTGAAATTTTTTTGTTCTAGTTCTGTGAAAAATGCCATTGGTAGTTTGATAGGGATTGCATTGAATCTGTAGATTGCTTTGGGTACTATAGTCATTTTCACAATGTTGATTCTTCCAATCCAAGAACATGGTATATCTCTCCATCTGTTTGTATCATCTTTAATTTCTTTCATCAGTTTATAGTTTTCTGCATACAGGTCTCTTGTCTCCTTAGGTAAGTTTATTCCTAGGTATTTTATTCTTTTTGTTGCAGTGGTAAATGGGAGTGTTTCCTTCATTTCTCTTTCAGATATTTCATCATTAGTGTATAGGAATGCAAGAGATTTTTGTGTTAATTTTGTATCCTGCTACTTTACCAAATTCATTAATTAGCTCTCGTAGTTTTCTGGTAGCATCTTTAGGATTCTCCATGAAGAGTACCATGTCATCTGCAAACACTGACAGTTTTACTTCTTCTTTTCTGATTTGGATTCCTCTTATTTGTTTTTCTTCTCTGATTGCTGTGGCTAAAACTTCCAAAACTATTTTGAATAATAGTGATAAGAGTGGACAATCCTGTCTTGTAATGGTTTCAGTTTTTCAGCATTGAGACCGATGTTGGCTGTGGGTTTGTCATATATGGCCTTTATTATGTTGAGGTAAGTTCCCTCTATGCTTACTTTCTGGAGGGTTTTTGTCATAAATGGGTGTTGAATTCTGTTGAAAGGTTTTTCTGCATCTATTGAGAATATCATATGTTTTTTCTCCTTCAATTTGTCAATATGGTTTATCACATTGATTGATTTGTGTATACTGAAGAATCCTTGCTTTCCTAGGATAAACCCCACTTGATCATGGTGTATGATCCTTTTAATGTGCTTCTGGATTCTGTTTGCTAGTATTTTGTTGAGGATTTTTGCATCTAGGTTCATCATTGATATTGGCCTGAAGTTTTCTTTCTTTGTGATATCTTTGTCTGGTTTTGGTATCAGGGTGATGGTGGCCTCGTAGAATGAATTTGGGAGTGTTCCACTATCTGCTATATTTTGGAAGAGTTTGAGAAGGATAGGTGTTAGCTCTTCTCTAAATGTTTGATAGAATTTGCCTGTGAAGCCATCTGGTCCTGGGCTTTTGTGTGTTGGAAGATTTTTAATCACAGTCTCAATTTCAGGTCTTGTGATTGGTCTGTTTAAATTTTCTATTTCTTCCTGGTTCAGCCTCTGAAGGTTGTGTTTTTCTAAGAATTTGTCCATTTCTTCCAGGTTGTCCAGTTTATTGGCATATAGCTGCTTGTAGTCATCTCTAATGATCCTTTGTATTTCTGCAGTGTCAGTTGTTACTTCTCCTTTTTCATTTCTAATTCTATTGATTTGAGTCTTCTCCCTTTTTGTTCCTGTTGAGTCTGGCTAATGGTTTATCAATTTTTTTTATCTTCTCAAAGAACCAGCTTTTAGTTTTATTGATCTTTGCTATTGTTTCCTTCATTTCTTTTCAGTTATTTCTGATCTGATCTGTATGATTTCTTTCCTTCTGCTAACTTTGGGGTTTTTTTTGTTCTTCTCTAATTGCTTTAGGTGTAAGGTTAGGTTGTTTATGTGAGATGTTTCTTGTTTCTTGAGGTAGGATTGTATTGCTATAAACTTCCCTCTTCGAACTGCTTTTGCTGCATCCCATAGGTTTTGGGTTGTCGTGTTGTCATTGTCATTGTTTCTAGGTATTTTTTAATTTTCTCTTGGATTTCTTTAGTGATCTCATGTTTACTTAGTAGTGTATTGTTTAGCCTCCATGGGTTTGTATTTTTTACAGATTTTTTCCTGTAATTGAGATCTAGTCTCATAGTGTTGGGGTTGGAAAAGATATTTGATATGATTTCAATTTTCTTAAATTTACCAAGGCAGTTGTGACCCAAGATATGATCTATCCTGGAGAATGTTTCATGAGCACTTGAGAAGAAAGTGTATTCTGCTGTTTTTGGATGGAATGTCCTATAAATATCAATTAAGTCCATCTTGTTTAATGTATCATTTAAATTTTGTATTCCTTATTTATTTTCATTTTGGATGATCTGTCCATTGATGAAAGTGGGGTGTTAAAGTTCCCTACTATGATTGTGCTACTGTTGATAATGTTCTTTTATGGCTGTTAGCATTTGCCTTATGTATTGAGGTGCTCCTATGTTGGGTGCATAAATATTTACAATTGTTATATCTTCTTCTTGGATTGATCCCTTGATCAATATGTAGTGTCCTTCTTTGTCTCTTGTAATAGTCTTTATTTTATTTTATTTTATTATTATTATTTTTTTTTGCGGTATGCAGGCCTCTCACTGCTGTGGCCTCTCCCATTGTGGAGCACAGGTTCCGGACACACAGGCTCAGCGGCCATGGCTCGCTGGCCCAGCCGCTCTGCGGCATGTGGGATCTTCCCGGACCAGGGCACGAACCCGCGTCCCCTGCATCTGCAGGCGGACTCTCAATCACTGCGCCACCAGGGGAGCCCAATATAGTCTTTATTTTAAAGTCTATTTTCTCTGATATGAGACTTGCTACTCCAGCTTTCTTTTGATTTCCATTTGCATGGAATATCGTTTTCCTTCCCCTCACTTTCAGTCTGTATGTGTCCCTAGGTCTGAAGTGGGTCTCTTGTAGACAGCATATATATGGGTCTTGTTTTTGTATCCATTCAGCCAGTCTATGTCTTTTGTTTGGAGCATTTAATCCATTTACATTTAAGGTAGTTATCAATATGTATGTTCCTATTCCCATTTTCTTAATTGTTTTGGGTTTCTTATTGTAGGTCTTTTCCTTCTCTTGTGTTTCCCGCCTAGAGAAGTTCCTTTAGCATTTGTTGTAAAGCTAGTTTGGTGGTGCTGAATTCTCTTAGCTTTTGCTCATCTGTAAAGGTTTTGATTTCTCTGTCAAATCTGAATGAGATCCTTGCTGGGTAGAGTAATCTTGGTTGTAGGTTTTTCCCTTTCATCACTTTAAATATGTCTTGCCACTGCCTTCTGGCTTGCAGAGTTTCTTCTGAAAGATCAACTGTTAACCTTATGGGGATTCCCTTGTATGTTATTTGTTGATTTTCCCTTGTTGCTTTTAATATTTTTTCTTTGCATTTAATTTTTGATAGCTTGATTAATATGTGTCTTGGCATGTTTCTGCTTGGATTTATCCTGTATGGGACTGTCTGCACTTCCTGGACTTGATTAACTATTTCCTTTCCCATATTAGGGAAGTTTTCAACTATAATCTTTTCAAGTATTTTCTCAGTCCCTTTTTCTCTACTTCTGGGACCCCTATAATTCAAATGTTGGTGCGTTTAATGTTGTCTCAGAGGTCTCTCACACTGTTCTCAATTCTTTTCATTCTTTTTTTCTGTATTCTGCTCTGTGGTAGTTATATCCAATATTTTATCTTCCAGGTCACTTATCTGTTCTTCTGCCTCAGTTATTCTGCTATTGATTCCTTCTAGAGAATATTTAATTTCATTTATTGTGTTGTTCATCATTGTTTGTTTGTTCTTTAGTTCTTCTAGGTCCTTGTTAAATGTTTCTTGTATTTTCTCCATTCTATTTCCAAGATTTTGGATCATCTTTACTACCATTACTCTGAATTCTTTTTCAGGTAGATTGCCTATTTCCTCTTCATTTGTTTGGTCTGGTGGGTTTTTACCTTGCTCCTTCATCTGCTGTGTGTTTCTCTGTCTTCTCATTTTGCTTAACTTACTGTGTTTGGGGTCTCCTTTTCGCAGGCTGCAGGTTAATAGTTCCCTGTGTTTTTGGTGTTTGCCCCCAGTGGCTAAGGTTGGTTCAGTGGGTTGTGTAGGCTTCCTGGTGGACGGGACTGGTGCCTGTGTTCTGGTGGATGAGGCTGGATCTTGTCTTTCTGGTGGGCAGGTCCACGTCTGGTGGTGTGTTTTTGGGTGTCTGTGAACTTATTATGATTTTAGGCAGCCTCTCTGCTAATGGGTGGGGTTGTGTTCCTGTCTTGCTAATTGTTTGGTGTAGGGTGTTCAGCACTGTAGCTTGCTGGTAGTTGAGTGGAGCTGCGTCTTCTCGTTGAGATGGAGATCTCTGGGAGAGCTTTTGCTGTTTGATATTATGTGGAGTGGGGGGTCTCTGGTGGACCAATGTCCTCAACTTGGCTCTCCCATATCATTGGCACATCCTGACACCTGGCCAGAGCACCAAGACACTGTCAGCCACACAGCTTAGAAGAAGAGGGAGAAAAAAAGAAAGAAGGACAGAAAAAAAAATAAAACAAAACAGTTATTAAAATAAAAAATAAAAAAATTATTAAAAATTAAAAAAAATGAAAAGCAATAAAAAGAAGAAAGAAAGAAGAGAGCAACTAAACCAAGGAACAAGTCCACCAATGATAACAAGTGCTAAAAAACTATACCAAGAAAACCCCACAAAAAATCCAAAAATGTAAAGACAGAACCCTAGGACAAATGGTAAAAGCAAAACTATACAGACAAAAATCACACAAAGTCCACCGCGTCAATTTTGCGATGATTCGTTGTCTATTCAGGTATTCCAGAGATGCAGGGTACATCAAGTTGATTGTGGAGATTTAATCCGCTGCTCCTGAGGCTGCTGGGAGAAATTTCCCTTACTCTTCTTTGTTCGCACAGCTCCTGGGGCTCAGTTTTGGATTTGGACCTGCCTCTGCATGTAGGTCACCAGAGGGTGTCTGTTCTTCGCTCAGACAGGACGGGGTTAAAGGAGTCGCTGATACGGGGGCTCTGGCTCACTCAGGTAGAGGGGAGGGAAGGGTACGGAAGCGGGGTGAGCCTGCGGTGGCGGAGGCCGGTGTGACGTTGCACCAGCCTGAGGTGCGCCGTGTGTTGTCACGCTTAAGTTGTCGCTGGATCACGGGACCCTGGCAGTGGCGGGCTGCAGTCTCCTGGGAGGGGAGGTGTGGATAGTGACCTGTGCTTGCACACAGGCTTCTTGGTGGATGCAGCAGCTGCCTTCATGTCTCATGCCCGTCTCTGGGGTCTGCGCTGGTAGCTGTGGCTCCTGCCTGTCTCTCAAGCTTGTTTAGGCGGTGCTCTGAATCCACTCTCCTCGTGCACCCTGAAACAATTGTCTCTTGCCTCTTAGGTAGTTCCAGACTTTTTCCCGGACTCCCTCCCAGCTAGCTGTGGCATAGTAGCCCCCTTCACGCTGCGTTCACAAAGCCAACCCAAATTGGGTAAGTATTTACTGGTGTATTTCATCTGCTAGTTTAGTAACAAATTATAAGAAAGTAAATTGATGACATTGTACATAAGTAGGAAATAATAGTTACAATCTATTATTTTCTATACCATAAATTTTTTTGTAAACTTAAAAAATACATTTGCAGCTACACTTTAGAGAGAAATCCTAGTTTTTTCAGTCAACATCACTTTTATACTTTCTTTGTGTCTATGTAAGATGTATGTACTACAATGAAATACATAGTTTTCCATCAAGTAGATGAACCATAAGTTATTTACCAATTTTCTGAATTGGTTTACTTTCATTTTTCAATCTTAATGAATACTGAGATACATTTTGAAAGGCAAGTAATACGTAATGAATACTGACTATGTGCTAGGAACTATAAGAAGTAATTTATGCACATATTTAATTTTCATTACAACTCCATGGAGCAAATGTTATCATCAGATGACAAACCAAAGCATATAGAAGGTAATTTGATCACAGCCATACTGCTACTGAGTTTTGGAGTTGGAATACATTGCAAGGTGTAATTACCACAACCCTGATCTCTCTGATTGCTGCATTGCTTCCAAAAGTACTGTGACTTTTAAGGTTTATTTTTGATTTTTTTATGGGGTTGGACTACTCTTACTGACTAGATATTTTTTTCAAAGTGAGAGAAAGAAGTGAAAACAGGACAAATTCCTTATCCTCAATTGAAAAATGTCTCTATAGATTCCATTTTTGAGAGCAATTTTTTTTATCTGTCAATGTGAGAGGAGAATTCTTGTTGGCTGGACAATTTCCTCCATAGAAAAAAACATTCCATTTCTACTATTTAGGCAATGAGATTGCCTGATCAAACATATTTGGCTTCTGAATTTCGTTCTTCTAGGAGAAAGAACCAGGGAAATCCAAGAGACATGGATAAAAATCATCCTTCCAGTAGAGGAGACAGAAAAGCTGCTAGAAACACTGTCCTTTGGGTTGGCCATTAGTATCAAAGATCTTGCCCTCTTTTAATCATGGCAGCAGGGTGCAAAAAAGATTTAAATGTAGTTTCTTCTTTTACTATTATGGCTGTTCTTCCTCTGCTGGTCTCTTAGATGTTGTTTTGTCACCTTTTCATAACACTTTTCATACTTTCCTCAAAAGTTGTTATTTGTTCCCTTGATTCCAGTTAAATGCTTATGGCTCCCAAATACAGACCATTAACCCAAAACTCTCCTCTGAGTTTCAGACTCAAATATCCAACTGCCTTCAAGATATCTCCTCTTGCTTATTCCACAGGATATGATAATGACCATATCTAAAATGAAGCTTATTTTACCCTCCATGCATATTTCAGTATTTCTTATTTTGATTAATGTTGCCATTCATTAACTACCCAAACTTTAAGTTGAAAAAATTTAGAAAACCTTGGTCCATTGATTTTTTTTCTCTCACTGCAGCTTGGACCTGTGAAAACTTTGTGATGAAACCACTAATGTAGACAGTGGGAAGCAATAAAAGGGTTTTAACTCATCTAGTAACATCATTTACCTTTTAGAAGGATCACACGGCAAGAATGTAGGGATGGGATGGAGGCAAGTTGGCCTATAGGTATGGAATCCAGATAGCTTCTAGTGAGCACAAAAATGTGAATGTACTTAAGGTCACAACACTGCATACTTAAAAAGGTTTATGATATAGATTTAAGTTCAATCAATAAGCATTTGTTCAGTAATTCTTATAAATGAGGTACTGTTCTAGGCATTGATTATTCAAAGACTAGAACATGATTCTTGGTCATAAGGAGCAGTAAGGTGGGGAAGCAGATCTTTATATGGTAACTGCAATAAGTTACTGGTAAATGCTGTACTAAAAAGATAAGCATGGGTACTATACAGAACCTAGCTTGGGCAGGGAAAAAGAACAAGGGCCTGTAAAGGCTTTCTGATGATGCCTGAGTTAAGTTTTGAAGGATAAGAAGGAAACAGTCACCTCAAGAAGGGTGGGAACACAGACGGGCCAGGATGGGCATTTCAGATAAAGGAAATAATATATGTACAGGCACTGAGGTATGAAAAGCATGATGTGTGTCAAGTCCTACCAGTTGTACGGTTTCTCAGGATCATGAAGTAGGGGGTGGAGGATGATGGGAAATGAGGCTGGAGAGGTTGGTCATGACTAGGTCTTGCTCTAGTTTGTAACTGAAGACATGGGAGTAGATGGAAATGCCTAGAGAGGGACATAGGAAAGGAGAAGGGAGGTGAGAAGAGGATAGAACCAAGATGAAAACAAATACTTAAAGTAGAGACTGACAACAGAATCTGAGAAAACAGGGAAGCAAAAGGTAAATCAAGGGTAGGTGCTGTTGGGCTTCCCTGGTGGCACAGTGGTTGGGAGTCTGCCTGCCGATGCAGGGGATGCGGGTTTGTGCCCCGGTCCGGGAGGATCCCACATGCCGTGGAGCAGCTGGGCCTGTGAGCCATGGCCGCTGAGCCTGCGCATCCAGAGCCTGTGCTCTGCAACGGGAGAGGCCACAACAGTGAGAGGCCCGTGTACCGCAAAAGAAGAAAAAAAAAAAGAGTAGGTGCTGTCACAGAATTCAGAGTCAAGAATTTCAAGAAAGGAGTGATCAACAGGGTTAAATACTTAAACAAGATCAAGGTGAAAATGACCATAAGATTTGGCAATTAGGAAATGACAACCTTTTCCATGCAGCTTTAATGGCACAACAGAAGTGTGATGAAGCCTGATGGAATGTGAAAAAGTGAAGACTAAGTATCAGTTTGGTTAGAAAGTATAAAAGCTTGGATAGAAAGTAAAGAGGATTATAGTTAGTGGAATATATGGCTGAGGAAGTTTTTAAAGAAATGGATGGCATGTGAATATGTTTATGGACTATGGAAGAGAAGATTGTAGGAAGAAGCTAAAGTAAAAGGGAGGAAGATGATACCTTTTTTTTTTTTTTTGTGGTACGCGGGCCCCTCACCGCCGCGGCCCCTCCCGTCACGGACCATAGGCTCCGGACGCGCAGGTCTATCGGCCACGGCTCACGGGCTCAGCAGCTCCGCGGGACACGGGATCCTCCCAGACTGGGGCACGAACCCATGCCCCCCGCATCGGCAGGCGGACCCCCAACCACTGCGCCACCAGGGAAGCCCAGATGATACCTTTTAAGCAGGGTCTCAGAGGATGGAATCATAAGCAGAACTTGCAGCAATATCATGCAAAATATGACTGGACTTTTCCTTGGAGATTAAAGGGAAAGACGTGGGAGGAATACAGCTGTGGATAACTTTGTAGGTGTGGAGGAATTTAACTGACAGAACTCACCATTGCTAGATTCAATTTTCCCCAAGGAGTTAAGAGGCAGATTTCTCCGCTGAAAGCACAGGGTAAAGAAAAAGGCTGGAAAGTAGCAGGATACAAAATTAATGCACAGAAATCTCTGGCATTCCTGTACACTAATGATGAAAAATCTGAAAATGAAATCAAGAAAACACTCCCATTTACCATTGCAACAAAAAGAATAAAATATCTAGGAATAAACTTACCTAAGGAGACAAAAGACCTGTATGCAGAAAATTATAAGACACTGATGAAAGAAATTAAAGATGATACAAATAGATGGAGAGATATACCATGCTCCTGGATTGGAAGAATCAATAGTGTGAAAATGACTCTACTACCCAAAGCAATATACAGATTCAATGCAATCCCTATCAAACTACCACTGGCATTTTTCACAGAACTAGAACAAAAAATTTCAAAATCTCTTTGGAAAAACAAAAGACCCCGAATAGCCAAAGCAATCTTGAGAACGAAAAACGGAGCTGGAGGAATCAGGCTCCCTGACTTCAGACTATACTACAAAGCTACAGTAATCAAGACAGTGTGGTACTGGCATAAAAACAGAAAGATAGATCAAAGGAACAGGATAGAAAGCCCAGAGATAAACCCACGCACATATGGTCAACTTATCTTTGATAAAGGAGGCAGGAATGTACAGTGGAGAAAGGACAGCCTCTTCAATAAGTGGTGCTGGGAAAACTGGACAGGGACATGTAAAAGTATGAGATTAGATCATTCCCTAACACCATACACAAAAATAAGCTCAAAATGGATTAAAGACCTAAATGTAAGGCCAGAAACTATCAAACTCTTGGAGGAAAACATAGGTAGAACACTCTATGACATAAATCACAGCAAGATCCTTTTGGACCCACCTCCTAGAGAAATGGAACTAAAAACAAAGATAAACAAATGGGACCTAATGAAATTTCAAAGCTTTTGCACAGCAAAGGAAACCATAAACAAGACCAAAAGACAACCCTCAGAATGGGAGAAAATATTTGCAAATGAAGCAACTGACAAAGGATTAATCTCCAAAATTTATAAACAGCTCATGCAGCTCAATAGCAAAAAAACAAACAACCCAATCCAAAAATGGGCAGAAGACTTAAATAGGCATTTCTCCAAAGAAGATATACAGACTGCCAACAAACACATGAAAGAATGCTCAACAGCATTAATCATTAGAGAAATGCAAATCAAAACTACAATGAGATATCATCTCACACCAGTCAGAATGGCCATCATCAAGAAATCTAGAAACAATAAATGCTGGAGAGGGTGTGGAGAAAAGGGAACACTCTTGCACTGATGGTGGGAATGTGAATTGGTACAGCCACTATGGAGAACAGTATGGAGGTTCCTTAAAAAACTAAAAATAGAACTACCATATGACCCAGCAATCCCACTACTAGGCATATACCCTGAGAAAACCATAATTCAAAAAGAGACATGTACCAAAATGTTCATTGCAGCTCTATTCACAATAGCCCGGAGCTGGAAACAACCTAAATGTCCATCATCGGATGAATGGATAAAGAAGATGTGGCACATATATACAATGGAATATTACTCAGCCATAAAAAGAAACGAAACTGAGCTATTTGTAATGAGGTGGATAGACCTAGAGTCTGTCATACAGAGTGAAGTAAGTCAGAAAGAGAAAGACAAATACCGTATGCTGACACATATATATGGAATTAAAAAAAAATGTCATGAAGAACCTAGGGGTAAAACGGGAATAAAGACACAGACCTACTTGAGAATGGACTTGAGGATATGGGGAGGGGGAAGTGTAAGCTGTGACAAAGCGAAAGAGAGGCATGGACATGTATACACTACCAAACGTGAGGTAGATAGATAGTGGGAAGCAGCCGCAGAGCACGGGGAGATCAGCTCGGTGCTTTGTGACCGCCTGGAGGGGTGGGATGGGGAGGGTGGGAGGGAGGGAGATGCATGAGGGAAGGGATGTGGGAACGGATGTATATGTATGACTGATTCACTTTGTTATAAAGCAGAAACTAATAAAAAAAAAATTAAAAAAAAAAAAAAGAAAAAGGCTGGAGGAGAATGGTAAAGGTTTAATGGGACAAGAAAGGGAGGTGATCTGGGACATGTAAAAGGAATGTTAGTGGGATTGATGGGCCATTGACGTTGAAGTTTCTTAGCATGAACACAGAAGTTGGGGTAGAGAGGAAGACACTGAATCAGGTGCCTGAAACTCACATTAAAGGAATGGCACTGATCAGGAGACCAGTAGATATCACTGAAGAGGGGAGAGAGAGAGTGATAATAAAGCTGGGTGGTACAAACCTCAGAGAAGGGAGGATTTTTACGTGGATGCAGAAGGTATGAAAGTAGCAAAGGGGAAACAAAGAACTCTCCTTCCTAGTATATAGTGTATGGGGAAAAGACCAGGGTCTAGTGGGCTGCTAGGAAAGAAATGCCCTTGGTAAATTCAAGTTTCAGGTAGAATGTATGTGTGAAATATTCAGTGCAGAAGGTGTGGAAAGACGCAAGGTAGTAACAATGGAAAGAAGGTTCCAGAGGCAAAATGAAAAGAACCGAGATCAGAGGATTATAGAGAAGGAAGAAAAGATGGGGAAGGGGACTTCCCTTGTGGTCCAGTGGTAAAGAATCTGCCTTATAATGCAGAGGACATGGGTTCGATCCCCGGTCAGGGAACTAAGATCCCACATGCCACGGGGCAACTAAGCCCGCATGCCACAACTACTGAGCTGTGCGCCTCAATTAGAGTCAGCGTGCCACAAACTACAGAGCCCATGCACTCTGGAACCCGTGCACCACAACTACAGAGCCCATGCACCCTGGAGCCTGCACACCACAACTAGAGAGGAGCCCGCACGCCGCAGTGAAAGATCCTGCATGCCTCAACGAAGATCCCGCGTGCCGCAACTAAGACCCCAACGCAGCCCAAAAAAAAAAAAAAAAAAAAATCTTAGAAAAAAATGAAAGAAAAGATGGGGAAGGAGGAAGCACATAGCTGCAAGAAAGAGGATAAATAATCAATAGAGTGTACCCACTCTTCCATGCATAAACTGTAACCAATGAAATAAAAAGTTCCTTTTCAGTTTTAGGCACACTATGTAACTGAAAGATACAGACTAAGATACACACAGATGCATAAAAAATGTACATATAGGGCTTCCCTGGTGGTGCAGTGGTTGAGAGTCCGCCTGCTGATGCAGGGGACATGGGTTCGTACCCCGGTCTGGGAAGATCCCACATGCCGCGGAGAGGCTGGGCCCGTGAGCCATGGCCGCTGAGCCTGCGCGTCCGGAGCCTGTGCTCCGCAAAGGGAGAGGCCACAACAGTGAGAGGCCCGCGTACCGCAAAAAAAAAAAAAAAAAAAAAAAAAGTACATATATACACATATTTATAAATATGTAAAGACACAACCACATAAATATGAACATATATGTGCACAAAAGTACGGGTAAGAAATAAGGGAATATCAATAGAAGAATAAAATGGAGAAGAAAAAGAAGATAGATTATTCACATTTGAAAGAGAATGGAGAAAGAATTTGTAAGTGAAAAGGTGAATGTAGAAGTAGATGGGAGAGTGGGTTGTAAAGTCATGGTGAAGAAAGTGGAAACAATAATTGGTAGAAAGTGGTTAGAATGGTGAACTGAATAATAATGTGGTCAACATTTTTCTTATATTAATAGGAACTTGGCCTCCTTGGATCTTCTACTTACTGCCTAGACCTACCCTTTAAATCATTACCTTATTTGATTCCCTGTATGAGGTGTTGTCAAAATGTTAAGAGAACTGTCATGTCCTTACTGTGTTATTTTTTTCAAGGTTAATACTTCCAGCTGTCAACGGTTTTTCACATTAAAGTTAATAGACTGCTCACCATATTGATTATTCTTTGTGCAGGTTCTCCAGCATGTCTAGTGTTTTTAAAAATATTAAGTCTGATCTAATAATAATCCAGTCTAATCATTAGAAAGGAAAGTGGAACTGATATCTCTCTTGATCTGGACTTTTACTTCTATTTTGATGCTGCCATGTTTCACTACTGGCTTACACTGAGCTTTGGTGCAAATGAATTTACCCACTGGCCTGCTTTGCCTACCAAGCTAAGCCAAGTCTCTCCTATTTTGGACATATACAATTAACATTTCTGTATCAGTTATTTATTGCTGTGTAATAAACCACCCAAAACTTGGTGGCTGAAAACAACAGCTATTTTATTTAATCATGTTAATTTGGGCTTGGTGCAGCTGTGCAGTTCTGCTGGCCTTGCCTTGAAGCACTCATGCAGCTGCAGGCAACTGGAGCTGGGTGTTCACATGCCTGACAGTTGGTGTTGACTTCTGGCTAGGACTCTCTCTTCTTATGGATCTCATTCCCAAGTAGACTAGCCCAGACTTATTTACATGGTGAGCATGAGTTAGCAAGAGGGGAACACGAGCAATACTCTTGAGGCCTTGTTCAGAAGTTGTACAACATCACTTGGTTTATTTTATTGGTCAAAGAGAGTCACAGGCCACCCCAGATTCAAAGGGTGGAGGAATAGATTTTACCATTTGACAGGAACAGCCACAAAAAAATTGTGGCTATATTGATTCTAAATGTTATGTAACTGAAAAAAAAAAAGGCTACCAAGTATACCTGCATTTTACTATAAAACAAAGCTTTAACCCAAATCTGTGAATCTCTGATGGAGGAATTTCAGGTATCAATTGAAAAGTGTTAAAAAAGGTACATTTTGGAATTTGCATTATCTCTTAAACAACACCTAGGATGTGACTATCATCTCTGTCAACATGTAAAACTGTCCCTATTTGTTGTCAACTGGCTGCTTTTTGCTGGATCTACATTTATTTTGCAAAAAGAAAGAAAAAAAATTTGGTACATGCAATCAATATTTAGTTTTAAAGCACTGTTACTAAACATTTACTAATTAGTTTGTTGATTTCTACCATAATTTTCAATTTAATCAAACCTAATTCAATCCTTTCCCCAAAATCTTTTGGCTATATAAAACATATTTTGTTATTAGAATAAAAAATATAAGGAAATCATATGGATAGATTAATTTAGCTCTTCAGATATGCTGTTATATCAAGTACTATCATTCATTCATTCAGAAATATTTCTTGAGTACTTATTTTGTGAATGGCACCTTTTAAACAGTTGTGTTCTAAAATGTTTTTAATGTGTCTACTGTAGATATATGTTATATGAAGTCTTTTTATAAATACAAAATTCTCTGTAACGATTTGCCATGAAAGGAATTTTCAGCTATAGCAAGTTATGATATAGTGAGCTCAGGTTATACCTTTGCAAATAGTCCTAAGGTTTTATATATTGTGGACAAGAGGGTGTATTCACAGGAAGATAATGAGAAAGTGGGAATAAGTTGTCCTCACACATCACAATTTTGGGTCATTTAATTTACTATACTTTGTTTAGCTTCACTTTTAGATTTATATTAACACTAAGAAATTGCTTCCCACCTTGAAATTAAGCAATAAACTTGGATTTATCTTTGAGATTAAATAGAATATAGAAAAAACTTAATACATGTATATTCAACTGTGCTTAGATTAATTAGATATATGACATTCCTTATTCAATGTCACTAATATCTAAGGCAGACAAGGCAATGAAAAGTTACCTATATTTTAAACATAGACTAACATTTGCTATCTTCTAAGTAACCTTGAAAAATTAGTCTCACCAATCATAGTATCAATTAGTATCAATTTAGATGACTAGTAAACATAAAAGTTAGAAATAGAACAATCAAAACATGTAAAACTTGGCATTCTTTACTTTTATTTCACCCTGCTTAAAAATTAGAACATGGAGAAGAATTAAAGCTGTATTTCCTTCTTTATAGGATCTCTAAAGTAATTCTACTTCAAGTTTTGGATTTTAATTTAATAACTTTGGTATAATTTTATCCAGGGCTTAATTAAGACTTTATTAGTAAATTAGATGTCCAGATAGTCCGCTGGATTCCAATTGTCTATGGCAGTACTAGTGCAGTGGGTGATACTACTAGGAAAGTACTTACAGAAGATAATGGAGTTATTTTGCTTAAGCCCCTAACTTAACATCATAAAGTGATTGAGATAATAGGATGAATTAAGATCAAGTGACAATTTTATTGGGCTCTTTAACTTTGTCTATCAGAGGATATTTAAGCCATTTGTAAGATTCCCAAGAAAACTCAACATCAGTAACAAGTTCATGAAGCTCCATGAGGGCAGGGACAATATATATTTCGTTCATAACTGTATTCTTGTAAGTAGCAAAATAGGCTCTCAAAAATCAATAGGATATTGTTCATTTGTTTGTGAATAAATATTACACACACATGCACATGTCAAGGGTCTCTGCAGAATCACATTAAATGATAAAACAGTTATTTGAAAAGAACAGATTTCTCCCACTTTAAATGCAGGGAGTTTGGGGGCTTGGTGGGAAAGATGTTAAATGAAATTTCATTCTTAGTGAGAACTAAGTTAAGGTTATCCTTTTTGTATCAGGAGGAATTTGTCAATGTGATAACAATAAGTTACTAATTCTGACAACTAGCATCTTCAGCCCTTCTTGTTGATTTTGTATCTTATCAGGAGAAAAAAATATGGGAACATATGTATATGTATAACTGATTCACTTTGTTATAAAGCAGAAACTAACACACCATTATAAAGCAATTATACTCCAATAAAGATGTAAAAAAAAATGAAGCATACAAAGGAATAAAATTGCCATGGATGCACCTATGCAACTTATGCATCTTCTATGTGAGAAGCCTCAGAGTCAAAAACAAGCAGGCACATGGCAATGTAGGAAAAACAAATTGAAAATAAAGTAAACCATTTTAACTATTCCATTAAAAACTCTTGATTTCTAAGAATTGAAACAGTGGTATGTTAGCGGTATTTTTTAAAAAGGACACAGATTTGGGAAAGTTCCTTTTTCCTTTTTTTTAAAAAAATATTTATTTATTTGGCTGCACAGGGTCGTAGTTGCAGCTCACAGGATCCTTGTTGTGGCATGCGGGATCTAGTTGCGGCATGCGCACCTTTAGTTGTGGGGTGTGGGATCTAGTTCCCTCACTAGGGATTGAACACGGGCCCCCTGCATTGGGAGTGTGGAGTCTTAGCCACTGGACCACCAGGGAAGTCCCAAGTTCTCTTTTTCTTATTCTGGTTTTTGTGTTTTGCCCCTGCTCTGCAGCTTCTAGGATAGTCGTATGAACTACAATTTGCATAAATTATATCTTAAGGCACATAGAAGACCTTTATTTCTTTCAGACTGAAAGACTATTATATCACTCTTCTACTTAAAATGTCACAGTTTCACTATTTTTAGAGTGTATTTTGTTAAAAATTAAGGGTGATAAGTCATTTTCTTCTTAAATATTGTTTCAAGAACTGTTCAATTACATTCTCCTAAAAGTTCCTTTTTCCGATGAAGAAACTGATCCATGGTTTCAAGATAAGGATACAGTAAACAAAAGTTTGAAGTTTAATCTCATTCATGATATCATTAGATGGCTAGGCAGTCACTGCTTCTTTCTGTCAGTTTAAAATTGTATGTTATTGATCTTAGATACTTCATATATAGTCAAATTTTTAATATGAACAAGAGAAATTAATCATTCTAAAATATCAAAATTTAGCTAAGTAATATAACCATGAAAAGGCAGATTTCTCTGAAAAGTTTACGATGCATACTGGTCATAAAACATACATTATTTAATTAGAATTGCCATCAGAACATATTAAAGGAAAATATTTATAAAGATCTATACTGTATATGTAAAAGAATGCAAGAGGTTTATATTTTCATCTATCTCAAAAGAGCATCTATTCCAAACATACACACATTTTTTGGGTAATTTATTGATACAGAATTATGGATGCCTTCAAGGAAAGCATTTCTGACTGTTTCATTTCCTCCTGATTTCTTATTTTTATATGCCCTTGTAAATGTAATTTCCATTCTTTAATATCAATTCACTTCACAGTTAATAGTTTTCAAGCACCACAGAAGACTTGAAATTAAATCACATGTATCTTTCTTTAAGTGTTAGTATTAAGGATGAAATGGGCTTTATTCTTGGTATCTAGATTATTCACTGGTGGTAAGTGAGTGACGTAGGGACATTAACTTTTTTGAGCTGACAGGACAGTAGTAAATTGCAACAGGGACTGAGCTACAAAGATCTGAAACGTGAATTGTACTTATGTTCAAATTTACTTACAGTGAGTAACTTATTCACTGAGATGGATTTTTTACATGATTTCCTTTAGACTTACAGTATTTGTAGTGTTAACAACACATATAGGTTTTATATTCTAGAAACTACCTTAAATTTGCCACAAGTAATAATAAATAAGGCCTCATATATTTATAATGATTATGATTTACAGAGTATTAGAGGGAAATTTGTAAGGCCAATAAAACCTATTCTCTTATCTTAATTGGTAGAGCTATTTTCATCTGGATGTGAAGAGCTGAGCCTCAAACCTGCCTTCTGATAAAATTGATAAAATCCTAAAGGTTTTTCTCATATTCTATAAGGCATCATACATGAAAATTATAATTTGTTATTTTTCCTTAGACTAGGTTTGGGTAATACGGTAGTGTTTACATCTCCTGGTATGTGTTTTGTTACCTAAATTTGGTAGAACTTTTTCTTTTGAGTAAATAATCTAGGTGGTATTAATGAATAATTGCTATAAATCTTTGCTAGTAGCCTGTCATCATCATGTGTCTTTTTAAACAAAATAATTATAAAAATTTTATAATTTTAAAATTTAATAATTTTATAATTATTAAAGTAATTATAAAAATATATGCAGCAGAAAGCAGCATATATCTGGACTTTTAAATAACCCACCAGCCTCGTTCAGACAATTCTTCCCAATGCTATCGCCTCAGGAACTGATCTGCTGCTTGCCCACTAGAGGAGTTACATATTGCCTTTTGAAGAATGACACCTCAAACCATAGCCTTGACATTTGGCCTATCTTGGAATGGTTTCAGATACAGCTCTTAAGAACAATCTTTATCATCCAGAATAACTTTGGACATTCTTTTATCACTGAACTCCACAGAAAGAGTTTAATTATGTGGAAAAAAGGGTTATATAATCTAAACTGCTATCATTCTAAAGACATTCTCATGGGTATTTCTATTATTCCCAGAGAAGAATCCTTAGAAGCCCTTCCCTTCTTTTGCTCTTCAGTTTCTGGAAGCCAATTTTGATGAGTTTTATATCTGCCATCTGAGAGTATTGTTCTCAAACTCAACTTAATATTTTTTCTCATAAGTTTATAAGTTAGAGTTACACAAAAAGAAAATGAAATTAGTTCTTAGCACTGAACTAAAGACATTCTATTAATGGCACTGTGTTGTTCCTATCTCTTAGGCAGAAAATCTTAAAATACCGACTACTTCTTTACCCTTCACATCTCTTTAGTCACCAAATTATATTGTTTTTCTCTATAGTGTTTCTGCTATGAATTCCTTCCTCCCATTCTCACTGCTACCAGCCTATACCAGCACACCAGTTCTCTATATTACTAGACTATATTATTGATTTCTTCTTAGCTGGTATTCTTATCTCTAACACCAACCTGCTTCAATTAATCTTCCACAATACTAAGTGGGACTGATGTTCCTAAAATGCTATTTCCATCATGTAACCTTTGCTACTTTCAAAACTCTACAATGGCTTCTTATTTCCTATCACATGAAATCTAAATGCCTTTGCATACTTTTGAAGGCTCTCAGTAATTCAGCCTAGCCTCGCCTACCTGATGTCATCCCACAGGAACCCCTGCTCCTGCCAGGCCGACCTCTGTACAGTCTCCTCTCATATATTATACTCATACCTGTACCTCTGCTTCATTTATGCTCTTTCTCTCTTCTTTTATCCTTTCTTCTTTCCTCTGTGCTAATTTGTATCCCACCCACCCTACAGGGCCAAGGTCAGTGTCAGTTTCCTTGAGGCCTTCCTTTTCTCTGTATTACCTGCACTGAACAATTAACAAGCTATTCAGTACCATTCTGTTAAATAATTAAAAAGGGCAATACATATATAAATATGTTACCAGCACTACATACAGATGCAAGATGGCAGACACTCTAACAATCCCACTTCTAGGAATCTGTGCCCTCTCTAAACATTTAGCTACAAGTATGTTCACTGCAGCAGTATTTGGAAACAACTAAATACCAATTATCTAAATGTCTTGTGAGCAAGAGCTGTATAGCATACTTTTCACTTATTCCACCAATTTGAGTGCTACATACTTAAAACAATTTTTTGGTGAGGTGTCTTTCTCTGTACCTTGTAATAACAGTAACATAGATGAAAATAAAATCCAAATTCATTGATTCCTCCCCATTACTGGTCCATATTTCTCACTAAAATCCCATATCTTTCCAAGAGATAAAATATTTTAAATTCCATATAGTAGTCAGACTAACAAGAAACACAAGAAACTTTTTGCATTAATGCCTACAATGAAACAGCTAGGAGAAAAGGTATTGCCAGCTGTAAAGGAACAAGTTGCAAGAATTAATCATACTCATAATCGTTACCTTTTTGTCAAAAAGTTTCCACAGGCAGCGTGCTTCTAATGCTATGTACATACACTCAACAACTTAAATCATTCATATGAACCTGTCAAAAGAGCTGGTCCACTATTTTGACATGCTTACTGAGAACAAAGGATAACTTACTATCGTCAAAGCAAGCTATTAACTCCTGTCTAAACTTTCTGTCTCAATCTGAATTACTGTAGGATGGCTCTTTGATGGGAATCACACTCCGCCTTTTTCAGCTTCACATCATTCTGCTCTATTACATGCCAGTGGCTTTGAAGGCTGCAAAAAAGCCATATTAACAAAGCATAGACATTTTGAATAAAAAGATTCTCAGTCCTTGTACCATAAGAAGTACATCTAAAATTCTAGCTATCACTATATATCCTTATATAGTGATATAACTTTTTAACAATTTAGGTCATTATTATAATAGTATTTATGATAATGTGTTCTATAATTACAGGGCAAGATGAAGTATTATCTATCTACTATTAAAAAACCCAGCACCATATTTCTCCTTTCCATATGGCTGAAGAGATTTAAGTCTGCTGTTCTTCAATGGCATCTCTACAAATGGCCTAACTGTATTCCTAATTAACAGAAACCTTTTCTAACAATTCTAAATACTTTTTAACTCAACGATTCCAATTCTAGGAATTTGTGTCCCCTGCAGTAATTGCAGATATGTGCAAATATTTAGATGCAAGAATGTTCATTGCAGCAGTACTTTAAAACAACTAGTAACAATAAATGAATTAGTTATATTATGGTATATCATACAATAGATTTAAAGCCATTTATTTAGTAAAACATTATGTATAATGATATAGAAAGTTATTCATAACATATCAAGTGAAGCAGGTTATAAAACTGTATGTACTATATGAAAACATTTTTTTTAAATGTCAAGTTGCTTAGCAATATTTTAAAAATTTTCTAAAATTAGTCTATATTGCTTTAGTAATTTGCATATATATATATATAGTGGTTAAAAAGCATTTTAAAAATGTTTGGCCTATCAAAACAATATTATTTAATATTTCTCTTGATAAAGATGAACACATGTACTTAACTACTAAAGTGAACAAGAAGTCATTTAAAAGAAAAAAAAATGCAACCTCTTTCTATTCCCATTCTCACTTATTTTTTGTTGAACTCTCCACAGGTTTGGGGATCCAATAAGGCTGACAGAGAGCATGAGGCTTAAAAGTTACCCGTGGCTATAAAGTATTTTTATTCAGTGTGTATATTTTGCAGGTTTAAAAATTTTACTTCTTGCTAGCTAGAAATCTCCCAGAAAAATAAATGAAGGGGTCATAAGGGGTCATAAGGTACACAAAGATGGAAGAACTACTTATTTCACTGTTTTTTTAACATCATAAATCAAGGCCATACGATTTTCCAGTTAAGTTTTTACAATATTTAAAAACATTATTTGAACTGAAAGAGACTTCTTATATAGTTAAGGCTACCTCAGGTACTTTCCTTTAATCTCCCACACCCAAATGAGGCCAATCCAGCTACTAAGAGCTCAAACCTCTCATTGTGTTTTGATCCTGTTTGTTTTATCCTTCTTGCAGGATATTTGCTTTGGAAGAGGAGATTTATAGCTGAAGAACTATGACTAAATAGCTTATTTGCTAAGATAAACCAACCTGCATTAGTATTAAGGTAAAAAAACTATTACCTACTGGACTACTGATAAAAACAACCCTTTCTTTAAAAGAAAAAAGGTACACAAAAATCAAGTTTATAAATAGTTCTAATGCTTTTTCTAGACAGATAATCATGAGTACCAATAAAAAAACCCTCAACTAAGCAACTTAACAAATAAACCTGACACTGTAACGGAAAAAGTCTCTGTTGAAAAAAAAAAGTTTTAAACAAAAAAAATGTTCATTGTACATATAATAAAAAGCTAATTTATTTACTATCCAAAGAGTTCTTTCAAATCAACAAAAATTGATTAACAGTCCAATACGAAAATGGGAAAAGGTCATGAACAGGCAGTTCACATAAAAAGAAAAATATACTGCAATAAATATTAAAAATTGCTTAACTTTATTCATAATTAAGGGGATACATATTAAAATGAGATATAATTTTTCATCTTTCAGATTGGAAGGTTAAAAACTTTGATAATACTAAATAGTGGTGAACCTTAGGGAATAAGCATTCTTGCAGATTGTTGGTTGATACAACTTTTTTTTTTTTTTTAATCTTCCCGTTTAGCAAGCCTTATTTATTTATTTATTCATTCATTTTGCGGTATGCGGGCCTCTCACTGCTGCGGCCTCTCCCGTTGCGGAGCACAGGCTCCGGACGCGCAGGCTCAGCGGCCATGGCTCACGGGCCCAGCCGCTCCGCGGCACGTGGGATCCTCCCGGACCGGGGCACGAACGCGCGTCCCCTGCATCGGCGGGCGGACTCTCAATCACTGCGCCACCAGGGAAGCCCCGATACAACTTTTTAACAGAACAATTTGGCAATACTTAGAATTAAAGACACATACTTTTTTTAACCTTAAATTTTTCATTTCCAGAAATTTATCCTATAGATCTAGTGAAAGGACTACACAAAAATATGCTTAAGGAAGGCTGTTCACTTGTAGCATAGTTTGTAACAGCAAATTAAAAAAACCCAAATAAACAAACTCAAATTCTTTTCTCACAGAACTTGCACTCTAGTCTACAAAAGATATATGTATACAGTAATATGTTTTAATTTTCAAAGTATTATTTCACAATGTTTTGTATTGGCTGGGAATTAGCAATTAATGCTTATATTTTTGAAAATCTGTAAGGAAGTTGATAATATTTTAGAGACTGAAATTTCAAAGTTAATTTTTTTTAGCACTATTAAGATACACACATTCGCCTTTATCTTTCTTGGACACATCAGTATACATTCTTATTCATGGGTCGGCAAAATGCTTTGCTTAAAACAGGGATCATATTCACAGAACTGTGAGAAGAGGTTTTTAGGGAGAAGGTCAAAACAACTTAAATATGGGCTCTAATGAGAACTTGATGCTCTAAAGTAATCTGAATTGTTTCTAGTTTCTCCTCTCTTTTAGTGGCCCATCCCTCAAAAGCTAGCTGGAGCCTGTAATAAAAGGACATCTTTTCCAGAGAAAACCACAGATCCCTCTTTCAAAAAAAATCCTTTAGGTGTGGCACTTGACTTCTTTTTACTTAACACAACTAATAGGTGGTTATGCATCTCAGTAAACATAAAACTTAACTGACTTGTAAAATTCCAGAAAAAAAAATAACAACAATGGAATAAAGTTTTGGGAAAATGTTGAAATAAAAAAAGTTTCCACTGTGACAAATCCCTTTCAATAAATTCAGCCTAGTCCATTAAGTTACTACATTATCTGATACTATAAAGCAGCATATATACAACTACCCTGACCAGAGGCCTGACATAAATATTAGCCTGGAGAAGCTAAAATTTAATAAAGTTATTAAAATTTCTATTTAAAAATATTTATCACAGGGGCTTCCCTGATGGCGCAGTGGTTGAGAGTCTGCCTGCCGATGCAGGGGACATGGGTTCGTGCCCCGGTCCGGGAAGATCCCACATGCCACAGAGCAGCTGGACCCGTGAGCCATGGCCTCTGAGCCTGCACGTCCAGAGCCTGTGCTCAGCAACGGGAGAGGCCACAACAGTGAAAGGGCCGCATACCGCAAAAAAAAAAAAAAAAAATTATCACACTTTTGTGATTCTTATATCCTTAAAACTTAAACAACTTTTGCTATTCCATAATCTCTTAGAAATACTAGTGGTAAAGAAGTCATTAGGAATACTCTCTACTTTTTCCCACTGATTCTCCCAATCATTGAGAGATAGTCAATATACCATCATAGAGGAATGAGTGAGATCTTTCCTTTAAATTTCAATGATTGATATTATAGGCACAAAAATAATGCAAAGTCTTCATTGGATATCCTTTTGTTAATTTATCAGGTTCCAATTACCTTTTTATGGAAAAGGAGGCTCTACTCATAATCCTTTAATGTACAATTTCAAAACTGAAAAAGCTCTGAAAAACCAAAAGTATTTTTATAAGTTTGTTGCAAACTCATGTAACAGCAAAACCTGATCTAGGGTGGTAATTCATATATGTCACTGTGCTTCTCCACAACAAATGAAGATGTTAACTAATAAAGAGAATATACATCATATTACCTTTACAAAATTTGAAAAATTCTGAATTCTGAAACACTTATAGTCCTTAGGGCTTTAAATGAAGGATGTAGATCTGATTAGATTCTGTGTTGTTATTTCTTTAGTAGGTGAATATTGTACATATGCTATAGCATATGCAATATTTTAAAAATCAAAATTTGGGAGGGCTTGAATCTCAGACCTTTTTTCTATGGCAAGGTAACCAAGACTACTAGCAACATAATCCATAGAATTAATGAAACATATATGCTTTTCACAACTATGAAACCTCCCCTGACTGATCCAAGTCTGATACAGGTATCCTCTTTAAGTGTTCCCATAGTAACATACACTTCCTCTTTATAATTGCTGTTTACTTGACAGTATCCTTTGTTAGACCGTAAGCTCAGTGATGGCAAATGCTGCTGTCTTTAATTTTATCTACCAGTGATCTCCCGTGCCTACTTCAATGCTTGGTGAATAATACATACTTGGTTAAGATAATAATTGAATTGAAGAGCAGAAGAAACAAGTTTCAAAGAATTTTCTAAGTACCTTCACATAGTTCAAGGTATTTGGATATGGGCAGGCACTACTCTCATTCAACTTTTATCTTATCATTATTTAAAGCTCTTTTTCATCTTATTTTACAAAATTTTTTTTTTTTTTTTTTTTTTTTTTTGCAGTACGTGGGCCTCTCACTGTTGTGGCCTCTCCCGTTGAGGAGCACAGGCTCCGGACACGCAGGCTCAGCAGCCATGGCTCACGGGCCCAGCCGCTCCGCGGCATGTGGGATCCTCCCGGACTGGGGCACGAACCCGTGTCCCCTGAATCGGCAGGCGGACTCTCAACCACTGCGCCACCAGGGAAGCCCAACAAAAATATTTTAACAGCTGTCCATTCACTGACATTTCTATTGTAACAATAATCATGTTTATTATTATTTCAACTTATTTTTTGGTAATCTTTCATGTTAATGATTATAATTATTTGTTCTTTTAAAGTAAGCTTCAGTGTTTAAATACTTATATTTGGTAACAAATTTTTGCTGAATATCCATTGCTACTGATTTTTTAAAAACTGCATATAATCATTAATAGCATCAATATCAACAATGAACAGATCTGAAATACCAATAACACTGCTAAACTTCAGCATATATTCAAATAATACTGACTGGTTTCCTACATTCACCACAGATGAGCACTCCCCCATCCCCGTTATTTTATTTTTCTCATTTTTACTAGTAGGACTGGCCTAAATCTTGACTCAGATTCTCTGCATTCTTTTTTATTTGAAAGAGGCAAAATTCTAACCCCTCCCTCCTTGTTTCTTACACTAGCTAGTGGCACTTTGAATTTTAAAATTGAAATTTATAGGTAGGAACTGACAGCACCAGAGACAGATTCTGCTAGCTACCCTGTTTGTGATCTACTAGTTTCTGAATATGCATGATTCCTGGTATTGGATTGGCCAAAAAGTTCCTTCGGTTTTAAAGTAAAAATAAAAGACACATTTTTCATGTTCACCAAGAACTTTATTGAACAACATATTCACCCTTTTGCTCCACTACCTTCTGTCATTTTTCAGGCAACTTCATAATTCCATCTTCCCAAAACTTTTTATCTTTTTGAGAAAAGAACTGTTCCAGGTGCATTTCACAGTCTTCCAGGGAATTGAAATTTTTTCCATTAAGAGAATTTTGTAAAGACAGAAATTAATGGAAATCCAAAGGTGTAATGTCCGGTGAATACGGCGGATGAATCAGAACTTCCCAACCAAGCTGTAACAGTTTTTGCCTGGTCATCACAAAAACATGCAGTCTTGGGGTAATGTGACGAAAGATTATGCTATTTCTGTTGACTGCTTCCGGACGCTTTTCGTCGAGGGCTGCTTTCAGTTGGTCTAATTGGAAGCAGTACTTGCTGGAATTAACCGTTTGGTTTTCTGGAAGGAGCTCATAATAGAGGACTCCCTTCCAATCTCACCACAGACACAACATCACCTTCTTTGGATGAACACCGGCTTTTGGTGTGGTTGTTGGTGGTTCATTTCTCTCGCCCCACGATCTCTTCCTTCCACATTATTGTACAGTATCCACTTTTCATCACACGTCAAAATTTGTTTTATTTTTTCTATTAAAAATTTTTTTATTGGAGTATAATTGCTTTACAATGTTGTGTTCATTTCTGCTGTAGAACAAAGTGAATCAGCTCTATGTATACATATATCCCCTCCCTCTTGAGCCTCCCCCCATCCCACCCCTCTAGGTCGTCATGGAGCACCAAGCTGAGCCCCCTATGCTATACAGCAGCTTCCCACTAGCTAGCTATTTTATATATGATAGTGTATATATGTCAATGCTACTCTCTCAATTCGTCCCACCCTCCCCATCCCCCCCTCCCACCAACTGTGTCCACAAGTCCGTTCTCTACGTCTGCGTCTCTTTTCCTGCCATGCAAATAGGTTCATCAGTACCAGTTTTCTAGATTCCATATATATGTGTTAATATACGATATTTGTTTTTCTCTTTCTGACAAAACATTTTTGTTATGTTTAAATAGAGAATCGCATGCAGAAATATGATCAATGTTTTTTTCGCTTAACTTATGTGGAACCCGAACATCAAAGTGATTAACATAACCAAGCCAGTGCAAATGATTTTCAATGCTTGATTTGGATATTTTGAGTATGTTGGCTATCTCCTGCGTGATATATTGATTGTTCTCAATGTCTCGATTTGATCGCTATCAACTTCAACTGGTCTACCCAACTGTGGAGCATCATCCGGCGAGAAATCTCCAGCACAAAACTTCGCAAACCACTTTTGACACATTTTATCAGTCACAGCACCTTCTCCATATACTGCACAAATCTTTTTCTGCATTTCATTTGTGTTTTTACCTTTCTGGAAATAATAAAGCATAATATGCTGAAAATGTTGCTTTTTTTCTTCAGTCTTCAATATTAAAATGGCTACACAAAAATTCACCAATTTTGATAAATGTTTTTTTAAATGCATGCTGATATGACAGCTCTCACAATACAATCTAACAAAACTGTTTCGAAATACGTTAAAGAAAACTAAGCCATCTTACGGGAAAAACCGAACGAATATTTTGGCTAACCCAATACTTAATTTTGGCTCAGGCATTGGTTTCTGTAGAAGTTTTGACCTTGCCATGACCTTTGGTTTCTAGATAGGACCTTGTAGATTTTCAGAGGATTGCGATGGTTTCCTAAGGTCAGACTGCGGTTGTGCATTTTACAACTATCACTGCTCCCGAAGCAATATGATCAACTGAATGTCTTACAGACCACCAATTTTTAGCTACCCAAGGCCCAATAAAAGTAACTTAACCTTCTGAAAACTTTGTGGGAGGCAGCTTCTTACATAGCTCTCAATGATGCCTGCCTTCTGGTATTCACACCATTGTGTAATCCCCTCCCCATCGGTGTGGACTGGACCCAAGGACTTACTTCTAATGAACAGAACATGGCATAAATGATGGAATGTCACTTCTGTGATTAGGCAACAAAAGGCTGTGACTTCCATTCTGCTAGCTTTCTCTCTCTCCTTCTTGCTTGCATTCCAGTGAAGCCACCTGCCATGTTGTGAGATGCTACCAGTGAAGCCACCTGCCATGTTGTGAGATGCTACATGGAGAGACCCACATAGCATGGAACCAAAGAAGGCCTGAGGCCTTGACTGTGAGAAGAACAGAGTAGCTTTGCTCTAACAGCTTGTGAGAACTGAATCCTGACAACAACCATGTGAGACATTTAGAAAATAGATCCTTCCTAGTCAGGTCTTGAGATTACTGCAGGCTTATGAGACACGTGGAGCCAGAGGACCCAGCTAAGCTGAGATCCCTTATCCAAAGAAACTGTGAAATAGTAAGAGTTCTAAGCTGTGAAGTTTTGGAGTAATTTGTTATAGAGCAGAAGATAACTAGGCTAATATAAACCTCAAAAGTATATTTTTTGTCCTGAAACAAAATATAACTAAATTATGGTTTCAAATTATATACTTAGCTGGTTAATATGTATTCATTATATCTTCTGCATGATATGTATTCATTATATCTTTTAATATGATACAAATTCATTACTAGCAGGAAATATATATAGCAAGGAGGAATTCTGTCACAAAATATTGACACGTATGTATGAGTGACATAATTTTAAAACCTAAACTGATTCTTGGCAAGATGGTTCAATGAAAACTTTTGTATAAAAATGTTCTGTTCCATTGGATGGAAAAATGTACTAACTAAATAGTGTTCACAGGTTACGCCTGGCATTGTAGACATCAATCATATCACAGTATGTTATCTGGCCTCCTCATATAGCCTAATGGTAAGGTTATCATGCAAGAGAACTGCAGGTTATCCTTTTTTCATTAGAATTTTAAGCTCTAAATATAAGTGATTACTTTAAATATAAGTGACACAAATCTCAAGTATTTTCTTAAAGGACGTGTTAACAATTCTGAAGGTTTATTTGTTATAAATGTAAGCCCCTTCCTTGAGAAACTAAGACACCAAGAAGGATAGCTATTTGGATGTCTTGCGTACTGCTCAAATTAAACTCGTTAAAAATGTTCTTCCCGGGCCTCCCTGGTGGCGCAGTGGTTGAGAGTCCACCTGCCGATGCAGGGGATACGGGTTCGTGCCCCGGTCTGGGAGGATCCCATATGCTGCGGAGCGGCTGGGCCCGTGAGCCATGGCTGCTGAGCCTGCGCATCCAGAGCCTGTGCTCCGCAACGGGAGAGGCCACAACAGTGAGAGGCCCGCGTACCGCAAAAAAAAAAAAAAAAAAAAAAATGTTCTTCCTTTTCACATCTGTTCTTCCTCTAGTTTTCTCAGTCTCAATAAATGGTATTTCCATCTATCAGGTTGCTCAAGACAAACATTTGGGAGCTCCCCTTAACACCCCGCATCCTATCCAGGCAGTTTACTGCTTGGATGCCATCCATGTACATCTCAAGTCCCACTCCTTTCTATCTCCAATGATACTCCCCTGGTCCAAGCCATCACGATTTCTCACGACTGCTTTTCCTTCCTAGTGAGTCTCTCTACTTCTATTCTTATCTCATTCCAATCTATCCTCCACAGAGCATTCACGGTTAATCTTTTAAAAATGCAAATCAGAACATGTACCCTCATTAAAATCTATCAAAAACTTCCACTGCTTAAGCTAAAAAAAGGAAACTAACAGACAAAAACCTTGACAAGGGTTACAATGTTCTTCAAGATCTGACTCTGCATACTACTCCATCCTCCTTTTTGTTCCAAGCTGCCCTCTGGCCACAAAGATCTTCCTTCAGTTTCTCCCATGTGCCAAGTTCTTTGCTGTGGTGTCCACATGAAAGGTGTTTTCCCCCTAATTCCTATTTATACTTCAGGCCACAGCTTAGTAAAAACCTCATCCCTTTAACATAAATATGATTTAGATCTGTTATATTCTCTTACAGTTTGTGGAGAATTTTCCCTCATCACGTTAAGCACAAATTGTAGTTACATACTTATTTGTAAGAATATTTAATACTTATCTCTCCTGAACGAAGGTTTGCTTCATGAAATCAAGGTAGAGTTTGATTTTGTTCACCTGTGCCTGACACTGTACATGTTTTAAAAATATTTGTTGGATAAAGTCATGAATACAGTTGTTCAAGATCCTGCTTATTATAATTGGTAAAATATTTAAATTATGGACTTTCATCCATTAAGAAACTTTCTCTTTCATCTTTTTTATTTAGAATGAAATACATTCATTTTTGAGATCTGAAAAAATTCTAATGTTTATATTGGCATGGCTATTTACTTCCTCAATCAACCCAACTGTAATGATTTATACTTACTTTTTCACTTTACAATAACTAATTAGGACATCTACAACAACCAATTATAAATGCAAACAACCACTTTCTAGTTGTCAAAACGGCTATTTCTGAAAGTGACAAAATCTATCAGGAAAAGAGTATCAAAGCTATGTTTTATCATGAAAGTACAGTTTCATTAAAGAATTAGGGAACTAGGGGCTTCCCTGGTGGCGCAGTGGTTGACAGTCTGCCTGCCGATGCAGGGGACACGGGTTCGTGCCCCGGTTTGGGAAGATCCCACATGCCGCGGAGCGGCTGGGTCCGTGCGCCATGGCCGCTGAGCCTGCGCATCCGGAGCCTGTGCTCCGCAACGGGAGAGGCCACAGCAGTGAGAAGCCCGCGTACCACAAAAAAAAAAAAAAAAAAGAATTAGGGAACCAGATAAGTTAGCTATTTAAGACTTGGTAAAATTTTAACAAGTAATGAAACATTACATTAAGCAGGAATTATTTTAAAATGAGCGAAACATGATTGTAAAGGAACTACTTTGATGCATTCATTTTATTATCTTCTAAACACATTTACTTAATCAATGTAGAGTTTATTGTGTTAAATTGTTACTTAAATGTATTTGAAAGTTTTTTTTTTTTTTCGGTACGCAGGCCTCTCACTGTTGTGGCCTCTCCCGTTGCGGAGCACAGGCTCCGGATGTGCAGGCTCAGCGGCCATGGCTCACGGGCCCAGCCGCTCCGCGGCATGTGGGATCTTCCCAGACCGGGGCATGAACCCGTGGTCCCCTGCATCGGCAGGCGGACTCTCAACCACTGTGCCACCAGGGAAGCCCTATTTGAAAGTTTTTAATGCATTTTTGCTGCTATTATAATATGATATAGAAAATGTATGAAACCAATATAAAATTCAATGACTAAAGATAAAAATTTTATTAGCAGGTTCCAGTTTCACTCCCTAAGCAAGAAATATGATTTATTAATTTGCTCAAAGATACCACTAACATGTAGCTCTTCAGAATAATTACTTAAAATGTATTCCCATGATATAAACATTTTTATTGTTTTAGTATTCATTGGATCTACTATTCAAAAGTTTTGAACAGTACTACAACCAATTTATACCACACAATAAATGATGTATACTGTTAAAGTCAAATGTTCTCAGAGTCAATATAATCAAAACATACCTTTTTTGGACTCATGCATTCACTTATAGTTTGCTTATTATTGCTTCATAGAGATAGGAGTTTGTACATTACAGGATTTTATTGATTTATTAGTTATAGAATATACTAAGCATACTCAGTAGACCGAAAAAGTTAGCTCTGGGGCTAGTATCATATAATAGCAAGTTGCAGAATACTTTAGAGCAAAATCAGAGTGTTGGCATAAATGATAAATACATAAAAGTGGACTAGTAAAGACTAATATTTAGTAAGTCCCCTAACAAAGAAAATCTGGTCTTAGAGTTGTACACTTTGCTCATAATGAAAGGAATATTTATTAAGCATCTTAAAGCCTATAGTCAATTATTCTATAATAAACTATTAAATTTCCTTTTTTAAAAAATGTTTTTTTATTTGAAGATATGTAAAGAAACCATTAATATTTATTTGTTTGTTTATTTAACATCTTTATTGGAGTATAATTGCTTTACAATGTTGTGTTAGTTTCTGTTGTATAACGAAGTGAGTCAGCTATACATATACATATATCCCCATATCTCCTCC
Organism: Hyperoodon ampullatus; assembly: GCF_949752795.1. Lineage (NCBI taxonomy): Eukaryota > Metazoa > Chordata > Mammalia > Artiodactyla > Ziphiidae > Hyperoodon > Hyperoodon ampullatus. The sequence continues at coordinate 118,730,350 of NC_136916.1, read as the reverse complement.
CTCTTACATCTCCCTCCCACCCTCCTTAACCTACCCCTCTAGGCGGTCACAAAGTACTGAGCTGATGTCCCCGTGCGATGCAGCTGCTTCCCACTAGCTATCTATTTTACATTTGGTTGTGTGTATATGATAATGCTACTCTCTCACTTCGTCCCAGCTTACTCTTCCCCCTCCCCATGTCCTCATGTCCATTCTCTACGTCTGCGTCTTTATTCCTGTCCTGCCCCTAGGTTCATGAGAAACATTTTTTTTTTTTTAGATTCCATATATATGTGTTAGCATATGGTATTTGTTTTTCTCTTTCTTACTTACTTCACTCTGTATGACAGACTCTAGGTCCATCCACCTCACTACAAATAACTCAATTTCGTTTCCTTTTATGGCTGAATAATATTCCATTGTGTATATGTGCTACATCTTCTTTATCCATTCATCTGTCGATGGACACTTAGGTTGCTTCTAAAAACCATTAACATTTATCTAATATGCTGTAATACATACGTTTTCCAGCAAATGATTCCTTTCAATAACTTACATCCTAATTTAACTAATTCAGATAATTTATCAACTTTAATATATCCTTGTTGGGGGGGTTGCTTAATAAATGATGAAAGTATTTTAAAATATGCTTTTGAGGAAATAAATTTTTTTAAACAATATAAAAATGTGTTTAAATTGATGAAAGAGTAAAGTGGGTGTGTAAAACCTGTAATGAAATTCTCTAAAGGATCATTTTTAAAAATTTTGCACTTTAAAAATTCACAGATCATGTAGTTGAAGGTGATAATGTTGCTAATTAGTAGTGTTCTGAGTTCTATTTTTGAAGCCAAAGCAAAAATTATTATTAAACATTTTTGCCTTTAATTAAATTAATTTATATAGCCTTTTATTTTTATTTTTATTTTTTTTTATTAGTTTCTGCTTTATAACAAAGTGAATCAGTGATACATATACATCTGTTCCCACATCCCCTCCCTCATGCATCTCCCTCCCTCCCACCCTCCCCATCCCACCCCTCCAGGCGGTCACAAAGCACCGAGCTGATCTCCCTGTGCTCTGCGGCTGCTTCCCACTATCTATCTACCTTACGTTTGGTAGTGTATATATGTCCATGTCTCTCTTTCCCTTTGTCACAGCTTACCCTTCCCCTTCCCCATATCCTCAAGTCCATTCTCAAGTAGGTCTGTGTCTTTATTCCCGTTTTACCCCTAGGTTCTTCATGACATTTTTTTTTTTTTAATTCCATATATATGTGTTAGCATACGGTATTTGTCTTTCTCTTTCTGACTTACTTCACTCTGTATGACAGACTCTAGGTCTATCCACCTCATTACAAATAGCTCAGTTTCGTTTCTTTTTATGGCTGAGTAATATTCCATTGTATATATGTGCCACATCTTCTTTATCCATTCATCCGATGATGGACACTTAGGTTGTTTCCAGCTCCAGGCTATTGTGAATAGAGCTGCAATGAACATTTTGGTACATGTCTCTTTTTGAATTATGGTTTTCTCAGGGTATATGCCTAGTAGTGGGATTGCTGGGTCATATGGTAGTTCTATTTTTAGTTTTTTAAGGAACCTCCATACTGTTCTCCATAGTGGCTGTACCAATTCACATTCCCACCAGCAGTGCAAGAGTGTTCCCTTTTCTCCACACCCTCTCCAGCATTTATTGTTTCTAGATTTCTTGATGATGGCCATTCTGACTGGTGTGAGATGATATCTCATTGTAGTTTTGATTTGCATTTCTCTAATGATTAATGATGTTGAGCATTCTTTCATGTGTTTGTTGGCAGTCTGTATATCTTCTTTGGAGAAATGCCTATTTAAGTCTTCTGCCCATTTTTGGATTGGGTTGTTTGTTTTTTTGCTATTGAGCTGCATGAGCTGTTTATAAATTTTGGAGATTAATCCTTTGTCAGTTGCTTCATTTGCAAATATTTTCTCCCATTCTGAGGGTTGTCTTTTGGTCTTGTTTATGGTTTCCTTTGCTGTGCAAAAGCTTTGAAGTTTCATTAGGTCCCATTTGTTTATCTTTGTTTTTATTTCCACTTCTCTAGGAGGTGGGTGCAAAAGGATCTTGCTGTGATTTATGTCATAGAGTGTTCTACCTATGTTTTCCTCTAAGAGTTTGATAGTTTCTGGCCTTACATTTAGGTCTTTAATCCATTTTGAGCTTATTTTTGTGTATGGTGTTAGGGAATGATCTAATCTCATACTTTTACATGTCCCTGTCCAGTTTTCCCAGCACCACTTATTGAAGAGGCTGTCCTTTCTCCACTGTACATTCCTGCCTCCTTTATCAAAGATAAGTTGGCCATATGTGCGTGGGTTTATCTCTGGGCTTTCTATCCTGATCCATTGATCTATCTTTCTGTTTTTATGCCAGTACCACACTGTCTTAATTACTGTAGCTTTGTAGTATAGTCTGAAGTCAGGCAGCCTGATTCCTCCAGCTCCGTTTTTCGTTCTCAAGATTGCTTTGGCTATTCGGGGTCTTTTGTTTTTCCAAACAAATTTTGAAATTTTTTGTTCTACTTCTGTGAAAAATGCCAGTGGTAGTTTGATAGGGATTGCATTGAATCTGTAGATTGCTTTGGGTAGTAGAGTCATTTTCACAATATTGATTCTTCCAATCCAGGAGCATGGTATATCTCTCCATCTATTTATATCATCTTTAATTTCTTTCATCAGTGTCTTATAATTTTCTGCATACAGGTCTTTTGTCTCCTTAGGTAGGTTTATTCCTAGATATTTTATTCTTTTTGTTGCAATGGTAAATGGGAGTGTTTTCTTGATTTCATTTTCAGATTTTTCATCATTAGTGTACAGGAATGCCAGAGATTTCTGTGCATTAATTTTGTATCCTGCTACTTTACCAAATTCATTGATTAGCTCTAGTAGTTTTTCGGTAGCATCTTTAGGATTCTCTATGTATAGTATCATGTCATCTGCAAACAGTGACAGCTTTACTTCTTCTTTTCCAATTTGGATTCCTTTTATTTCCTTTTCTTCTCTGATTGCTGTGGCTAAAACTTCCAAAACTATGTTGAATAAGAGTGGTGAGAGTGGGCAGCCTTGTCTTGTTCCTGATCTTAGTGGAAATGGTTTCAGTTTTTCACCATTGAGGACAATGTTGGCTGTGGGTTTGTCATATATGGCCTTTATTATGTTGAGGAAAGTTCCCTCTATGCCTACTTTCTGCAGGGTTTTTATCATAAATGGGTGTTGAATTTTGTCGAAAGCTTTCTCTGCATCTATTGAGATGATCATATGGTTTTTCTCCTTCAACTTGTTAATATGGTGTATCACATTGATTGATTTGCGTATATTGAAGAATCCTTGCATTCCTGGAATAAACCCCACTTGATCATGGTGTATGATCCTTTTAATGTGCTGTTGGATTCTGTTTGCTAGTATTTTGTTGAGGATTTTTGCATCTATGTTCATCAGTGATATTGGCCTGTAGTTTTCTTTCTTTGTGACATCCTTGCCTGGTTTTGGTATCAAGGTGATGGTGGCCTCGTAGAATGAGTTTGGGAGTGTTCCTTCCTCTGATATTGTTTGGAAGAGTTTGAGAAGGATGGGTGTTAGCTCTTCTCTAAATGTTTGATAGAATTCGCCTGTGAAGCCATCTGGTCCTGGGCTTTTGTTTGATGGAAGATTTTTAATCACAGTTTCAATTTCAGTGCTTGTGATTGGTCTATTCATATTTTCTATTTCTTCCTGAGTCAGTCTTGGTAGGTTGTGCATTTCTAAGAATTTGTCCATTTCTTCCAGGTTGTCCATTTTATTGGCATAGAGTTGCTTATAGTAATCTCTCATGATCTTTTGTATTTCTGCAGTGTCAGTTGTTACTTCTCCTTTTTCATTTCTAATTCTACTGATTTGAGTCTTCTCCCTTCTTTTCTTGATGAGTCTGGCTAATGGTTTGTCAATTTTGTTTATCTTATCAAAGAACCAGCTTTTAGTTTGGTTGATCTTTGCTATCGTTTCCTTCATTTCTTTTTCATTTATTTCTGATCTGATCTTTATGATTTCTTTCCTTCTGCTAACTTTGGGGTTTTTTTGTTCTTCTTTCTCTAATTGCTTTAGGTGCAGGGTCAGGTTGTTTACTCGAGATGTTTCCTGTTTCTTAAGGTGGGATTGTATTGCTATAAACTTCCCCCTTAGAACTGCTTTTGCTGCGTCCCATAGGTTTTGGGTCGTCGTGTCTCCATTGTCATTTGTTTCTAGGTATTTTTTAATTTCCTCTTTGATTTCTTCAGTGATCACTTCGTTACTGAGTAGTGTATTGTTTAGCCTCCATGTGTTTGTATTTTTTACAGATCTTTTCCTGTAATTGATGTCTAGTCTCATAGCATTGTGGTCGGAAAAGATACTTGATACAATTTCAATTTTCTTAAATTTACCAAGGCTTGATTTGTGACCCAAGATATGATCTATCCTGGAGAATGTTCCATGAGCACTTGAGAAAAATGTGTATTCTGTTGTTTTTGGATGGAATGTCCTATAAATATCAACTAAGTCCATCTTGTTTAATGTATCATTTAAAGCTTGTGTTTCCTTATTTATTTTCATTTTGGATGATCTGTCCATTGGTGAAAGTGGGGTGTTAAAGTCCCCTACTATGATTGTGTTACTGTCGATTTCCCCTTTTATGGCTGTTAGTATTTGCCTTATGTATTGAGGTGCTCCTATGTTGGGTGCATAAATATTTACAATTGTTATATCTTCTTCTTGGATCGATCCCTTTATCGTTATGTAGTGTCCTTCTTTGTCTCTTCTAATAGTCTTTATTTTAAAGTCTATTTTGTCTGATATAAGAATTGCTACTCCAGCTTTCTTTTGATTTCCATTTGCATGGAATATCTTTTTCCATCCCCTTATTTTCAATCTGTATGTGTCTCTAGGTCTGAAGTGGGTCTCTTGTAGACAGCATATATATGGGTCTTGTTTTTGTATCCATTCAGCCACTCTGTGTCTTTTGGTGGGAGCATTTAGTCCATTTACATTTAAGGTAATTATTGATATGTATGTTCCTATTCCCATTTCCTTAATGGCTTTGGGTTCGTTATTGTAGGTATAGTCCTTCTGTTGTGTTTCTTGCCTAGAGAAGTTCCTTTAGCATTTGTTGTAAAGCTGGTTTGGTGGTGCTGAACTCTCTCAGCTTTTGCTTGTCTGTAAACGTTTTAATTTCTCCATCAAATCTGAATGAGATCCTTGCTGGGTAGAGTAATCTTGGTTGCAGGTTTCTCTCCTTCATCACTTTAATTATGTCCTGCCACTCCCTTCTGGCTTGTAGAGTTTCTGCTGAGAGATCAGCTGTTAACCTGATGGGGATTCCCTTGTGTGTTATTTGTTGTTTTTCCCTTGCTGCTTTTAATATGATTTCTTTGTGTTTAATTTTTGACAGTTTGATTAATATGTGTCTTGGCGTATTTCTTCTTGGATTTATTCTGTATGGGACTCTCTGTGCCTCCTGGACTTGATTAACTATTTCCTTTCCCATATTAGGGAAGTTTTCAACTATAATCTCTTCAAATGTTTTCTCAGTCCCTTTCTTTTTCTCTTCTTCTTCTGGAACCCCTATAATTCGAATGTTGGTGCGTTTAATGTTGTCCCAGAGGTCTCTGAGACTGTCCTCTGTTCTTTTCATTCTTTTTTCTTTATTTTGCTCTGCAGCAGTTATTTCCACTATTTTATCTTCCACCTCACTTATCCGTTCTTCTGCCTCAGTTATTCTGCTATTGATCCCATCTAGAGTATTTTTCATTTCATTTATTGTGTTTTTAATCGATGCTTGATTCATCTTTAGTTCTTCTAGGTCCTTGTTAACTGTTTCTTGCATATTGTCTATTCTATTTCCAAGATTTTGGATCTGGGAAATAGAATCTTGGATCAGCTTTACTATCATTATTCTGAATTCTTTTTCAGGTAGACTGCCTATTACCTCTTCATTTGTTAGGTCTGGTAGGTTTTTATCTTGCTCCTTCACCTGCTGTGTGTTTTTCTGCTTTCTCATTTTGCTTATGTTACTGTGTTTGGGGTCTCCTTTTTGCAGGCTGCAGATTTGTAGTTCCCGTTGTTTTTGGTGTCTGTCCCCCGTGGCTAAGGTTGTTTCAGTAGGTTGTGTAGGCTTCCTGGTGGGGGGGACTAATGCCTGTGTTCTGGTGGTTGAAGCTCGATCTTGTCTTTCTGGTGGACAGGTCCACGTCTGGTGGTGTGTTTTGGGGTGCCTGTGGCCTTATTATGTTTTTAGGTAGCCTCTCTGCTAATGGGTGGGGTTGTGTTCCTGCCTTGCTAGTTGCTTGGCATAGGGTGACCAGCACTGTAGCTTGCTGGTCGTTGACTGAAGCTGGGTGCTGGTGTTGAGATGGAGATCCCTGGGAGATTTTCGCTGCTTGATATTATGTGGAGCTGGGAGGTCTCTTGTGGACCCGTGTCCTGAAGTTGGCTCTCCCACTTCAGAGGCACAGCACTAACTCCTGGCTGCAGCACCAAGAGCCTTTCATCCACCCGGCTCAGAATAACAGTGAGAAAAAGTAGAAAGAAATAATTAGTAGAAGAAAGAAAGAGAGATTGAAAGAAAGGAAGAAGGGAAGTAAGGAAGGAAGGAAGGAAGAAAGAAAGAAAGGAGGGAGGGAGGAAGGATGGAAAGAAAGGAAAGAAAGGAGGGAGGGAGGGAGGAATGAAAGCAAAAGGAAGAGTGAATGGAAGAAGAGAGGGAGGGAGGGAGGAAGGAAAGAAAGAAGGAAAGACAGGAGGGAGGGAGGGAGGGAGGAAGGAAAGAAAAAGAAAGTGGAAAGAAGAAGGGTGGGAGGGAGGGAGGGATGGAGGAAAGAAAAAGAAAGAAGGAAAGGAGGAGCGGAGGGAGGGAGGGAGGAAGGGAAGGGAGAAAAAAAGAAAGAGCAGGTAAAGTAAAATAGAATAAAGTATGAAATATAGTAGCGTTATTAAAATTAAAAAGTAATTATTGAAAAAAAACACGGACCGAAAGAACCCTGGGACATATGGTGGAAGCAAAGCTATACAGAGAGAATCTTACACAGAAGATTACACATACACATTCACAAAAAGAGAGCAGGGGGAAAAATCAAAAATCTTGCTCTCCAAGTCCACCTCCTCGATTTGGGATAATTCGTTGTAAAAAGAGGAAAAGGGCGAAAAGTCTGAAATCTTGCTAAGTCCACCTCCTTAATTTGAGATAATTCGTTGTAAAAAGAGGAAAAAAAAGCGGGGGGGGAAGTCTTAAATCTTGTCCTCAAGGTCCACTTCCTCAATTTGGGATGATTCGCTGTCCATTCATGCACTCCACAGACGCAGGGCACATCAAATGGACCGTGGAGCTTTAATCCGCTGCCTCGGAGGCTGCACAGAGAGATTTCCCTGTCTCTGCTCTCACAGCTCCCGGGTCTCAGCCTTGGACCTGGCCCCGCCTCTGCGCGTAGGTCGCCGGAGGGCGTCCGTTCTTCGCTCAGACAGGACGGGTTTAAAGGAGCCGCTGATTCGGGGGCTCTGGCTCACTCAGGCAGAGGGGAGGGAGGGGAATGCCCTCTCCTCGCGCACCAGGCAACAAAAGGGAAAAAAGTCTCTTGCCTCTCCGGTAGCTCCAGACCCTTTCCCCGGACTCCCTCCGGGCTAGCACTAACCCCTTCAGGCTCTCTTCCTGCCGCCAGCCCCAGTCCTCTCCCTGCGCTCCGACTGAAAGCCGATACCCGAGCCTCAGCTCCCAGCCCCGCCCGCCCTGGCGGCCGAGCAGACAAGTCTCTCGGGCTGGTGTGTGCCTGAGGGCACCGATCCTCTGTGCCAAAATCTCTCTGCTTTGCCCTCCACACCCCTGTTGCTGTGCTCTCCTCCGCTACTCCGAAGCTTTCCCCCTCCGCCACCTGCAGTCTCCGCCCTCGAAGGGGCTTGTAGTGTGTAGAAACCTTCCCTCCTTCACGGCTCCCTCCCACTGGTGCAGGTCCCGTCCATATCCTATTGTCTCTGTTTATTCTTTTTTTCTTTTGACCTACCCAGGTATGTGGGGAGTTTCTTGCCTTTTGGGGGGTCTGAGGTCTTCTGTCAGCGTTCAGTAGGTGTTCTGTTGGAGTTGTTCCACGTGTAGATGAATTTCTGATGTATCTGTGGGGAGGAAGGTGATCTCCGCGTCTTACTCTTCCGCCATCTTCCTCCCTCCCTCTATATAGCCTTTTAAAATGGACTAATTTGAGGTCTTCTGAGTGCACGTGAATGAGCAAAATGTAGGTTCAGCAAAGATTAGCATAGCATGTTCATGACTCAATCCCCTCAGGTGACTTATCATACAGCTGAACATAGTTGGTCAACACGTTGTTTTGAGCATCTTTTTTTTCTTTTTAGCTGTAAATTGTTTAATTTCTACCTCTAATGGACCACTGAAATACTCAGAGGAAGCAGAAAGTAGACTGAATTTCAATTACAAATGAGGAGCATCAAAATAAATCCATAAATTCACCTCAAGATTCTCTTCACCAGATCTCTATGTTGTGTTCATTTTATCAGACTACTCATATTACTTATTTAGTAGCTGTTACTTAAAAAACAAAGTTAGAGAGAAAAAACACTGGAATAGTAATAATATTAAATTTAGTTTTACATACATTGGAGTAAGCACCAAAAACACTCATAATGTACTATTCATGGAAATATTCTAGCAAATGCAGGCTAAAAAAACACCATTATTTCATTTTAAAAGTAAAATGTTAAGAATTCCAAATATCATCTCACAAGCAGTTATTTAATGCCATAATACATTACTAAATTTTAATCTATTAATACTTCCTGGGCTTCCCTGGTGGCACAGTGGTTGAGAATCTGCCTGCCAATGCAGGGGACAAGGGTTCGAGTCCTGGTCTGGGAAGATCCCACATGCCGTGGAGCAACTGGGCCCGTGAGCCACAGCTACTGAGCCTGCGCATCTGGAGCCTGTGCTCCGCAACAAGAGAGGCCGAGAGAGTGAGAGGCCCGCGCACCGTGATGAAGAGTGGCCCCCGCTCGCCGCAACTAGAGAAAGCCCTCCCACAGAAACGAATACCCAACACAGCCAAAAAAAAAAAAAAAAAAAAAAAAAAAAAAACCTTCCTTATATGTATTTCAAACATCATATGATGTTACATATGAATACTAAAGACTGTACTTAAAATAAAACTTATAAAACAATCAATGCAAATTAACTTCTTTATCTTACACCAATGCAAGAAGGATACTTAAAACTCTGCCTAGAGAATATGAATTACTATTAAAGGGAATTAAGAGTCAAGAAAGGTTAGGAAACGTTGCTATAACATTGCTGAGGTTTTTGATCATTTTAAACCCAGAAAAGTTTCAATTAATGATGGAGGAAGTAAGTCACTGATTTTTATACTGCCAAGTGAAATGCAGCAAGCTAGAATAACTGGTTAGTTTTATTAAGGTATCTTATTAAGATGGCTTATTAAGCTACTCACTATTGTTTTCATAGGGCTTTAGGCTGATACTAAACTTTAAAATGTAGGATTCTTTTCTTCCTAACTTTCATAAAAGTCATATATAATTAGCACTGAATGAAATTTTCTAATGTCAACATTTCAAATTTTGATTAACAGGGAATACAAATCAATCTTATTCAAGTTTAATTCAAAAGACTGGCAACATCCTTTGGGAGACTAGTAGAGATAATATATCAAGGAACTTTCAAACTTTAGACTAAGCCAGGGGCCTACAAAGTAAAAGTAATATTCAACTTATTAAGCTGGAATCATCACAGTAATTTTCTCTATCTGATTTATCTTTGATTCATAAATACCATATATTCTCAAATTGAAATCAACACTTAGGGTCTAGAATACAATCATGATCCTACTGTAGATAGATACAATAACCCAGCTACTCAGATGATTGAAATAAAGACAAAGCAACAATTGACAAAACTGGTGCAGGTAATGACCGTAAAGTAAGAAACAGAAATTCAGACAGTGGTAGATTTTTGGGACAGTATATAATTAAAAACCTGGTCAATTTCCATAGGATGGGAAGAACCACAGTTGTTCAGCTCCATTATATGACTAACATTTCTGAACATGAAACACCATTCAGTATAAATCATACACACTAGGGTAACTCAGTAAGTTGTTCTTACTTTCGAATGAGGGTAAACTAGAAGTGTCCTCTTAGAGTGTCTTTTTCATATTCTATAGAGTATTCAGCACTACATCTAGGGTAGGTGAATGGGGCACTCAATTCAGATGAACAATTTAAAGAGGTGTAAAAAATCTCATTATCAGGATAAATATTTAAATGCAATATTCAAAAAAATCAAAATTAACACAAAAACTCCATGATAAACAAAATATCAAAATTTAAATAAAGGATCAGTACCCTAGTCTAATATTGATAAAATCTCTAAGGCAAAACTTCTTTACATTATAGTGAGTTTCTTTAAAAGATGAATTTTGATAAAAGGTTGAATGATTTAGGTCTATCTTCTATCATTTACATAAGCACAGAATATTTGAGTAAGAAAAATTTCTAGAGTAAATTTTAATAATAAATCCCTAAATATTGTTTGAAGGCACCTGACATCTTAAATCCCCATGTCTAAGCCCTCTCTGATTTTTAAGCTCTGAACTCTCTGGTATATGCTAAGCAAGTTTCCCCAAACTAGACTGACTGACTTTAGTGCCAAAGTAGCTTCTTTTAACTCATTACATGGCTGATGAATGGTCTTTGCTTGAATTAATTACAGTGGGGGTTACAAGGTGGTGATTTTCTAATTCTATTATTCTATCTGTACTTGTTAACTGCCGTTCTCCTTTACAAAAGAGATTCTTCCTTTCCATCTTCCATCTTTCTTTTTAAAGTATCTTTATAAACCCTAGATGTAACAATTAAGGATTCTATAGTCAAATACAGTTCTTCTTTTGAAGCATACATTATCCCAATTTGGTCTATGGGAACTTTGTCAAGCTGCTCCTGTGCCCTTTCTACATGACTCTTATTAGTCTCTGAGTACTTTCCTCCTTTCTGGCACAAAATGATAATCCAGACTCACTGTAGTTTCCATGCTCCAAACCTAGGAGCTTTGGTACTCTTTAATAGGAAATGTATTCAGAAACTAAAATCTGGGTGTTAGGTGTATCCCTTCCTTCTAAAGCCTTTTCAATGAATAGAGCTAAGGAAAAATATACATTTTTAAAAGCATGAATTCATATTGATAGTTTCAATTCAAATTGAATATTACAGTTGCTTTTTTCTAATGTCATCTATTTTACAGTGAAAATCTTGGCTCCTAATAATATTTATTTACATATTTCCTCAATCCAACAATATATAGAAAATAGTTTCAAAATTTTAATAATCAGTAGTACAACTAAGTATGAATATACTGAGCAAAGTTTAAGATTACTTTGCATTTCTTTTTGTCCTTAGAATATATGTCACTAATGATGTATATTCAGTCTGATAGTCAAAAGATATTTGAGTTAATTATTTTCTCTCTATAAGAATCTAACCAATCTGATATAGTTAGGTACATTGATTTCTATTTGTATTCACTTTCAGGGTTTGCTTTTTTAATCTTTTTCATTTGATTTTTTTTTTGTTTTGTTTTTGCAGTACGCGGGCCTCTCACTGTTGTGGTCTCTCCCGTTGCGGAGCACAGGCTCCGGACGCGCAGGCTCAGCGGCCACGGCTCACGGACCCAGCCGCTCCGCGGCATGTGGGATCCTCCCAGACCGGGGCACGAACCCACGTCCCCTGCCTCGGCAGGCGGACTCTCAACCACTGCGCCACCAGGGAAGCCCCTTTCATTTGATTTTAATTTCTGAATATTTAAAATATATACATGGTTCAACAGTCAAAACTATACAAAAAGGCAGTTAGAAAAGTTGCATTTCCATCCTATGCCTGCATCTCTTTCCCGTCTATCTCCAAAGGTAACTATTTTCATTAGTTTCTGGTTTATCCTTCCTGTTCCTTTTATTCTTATTTCTCACATAAAAGATAGCATATTATAAATAGTTGATTTTTTTCAGTTAGCGATATGTCCTGGATTTTTTTTCAGTTAGCAATATGTCAATTAATATTAGTTTACAGACATCTTCCTTACTTTTTTTTTTACAGTTGCATCATATCACGCTATGTGAATATTTGCCATAGTTTATTCAGCTACTCTGCTATTTGGGTTGTTTCCGTTTGCTATTAAAAGTAATACTGTAATTCTTACATTGTTTCATATTCAGGAGGTATATATTCAGGAGGGATTCCTAAAAGTGATTTTCTTTAGTCAAAGGATAAATGTAATTTTGTTAGATACCATCAAATTCTCCTCCATAGGGATTTTTACCATTTTGCATTCTCACTAGTAATATGTGAGAATGCACAGAATCCTCTTTACTTCCAGTTTCCAAGATCTATGTGGAGAATCACTTTTTCCAAAGTTACATGACATTTACATTATGTCTCTGAGGCTAAAATATTATTTTTCTAACTTACTATTTCTATTTCCAGAGAGGTAATTATAACTTTTTATCTAAAATGTATATTACAAGTAGAAGATATTCTTCAGTCAATGGCTTGCATTTATAGAGTGTATTATATTTTTCAAAGCACTTTTATGCACTTGCACCTTGTTTGATCTGCACAGCCATGCTTTGAAGTAGATAGGGCAAGTCTATCAGCTCCATCTTCTAGATGAGGAAACTGAGAAGAAACACAGTTTAATAACTTGTACACACCCAGTTAATGACAGGCAAGGGTCTGTTAGTTTACTGGTATTTCTATTAGATACTAAGTTGTCTCCTTTTTAACTATCAATTCTAGTATTTTATTATATGTTTGTGTCACTTATTGAAGTATTAGGAATACAGACTTATTCATTATACTTCACACATAGTAGAAATATGAAAGCTATTAATAAGTCAGGTTCATATTTTAAGCTTATTTTGGAAAATAAAGCTTAATTTATTTGGGTTTAGCTCAAGAATTTTATAAACTATAAAGTGCTATCCAAGTCTAATAATAAAATTTTGGAAAAATACCCCATATTTTAATTAAAAGTAAGATTCAGTTATGTAAGCATAAGTAACAAGTTAAATATAATGAATTACTTTTGAATATATATACAATTAGTATGAATTTATAAAATCTTAGAAAATCAAATGCAAAGTACCAAAAATGTAATTTCAAGACTGCATTGAAGCTCAAAGGCTTCCTTTGTACTAAACAATGAGTCTTTGCATTTTCTAAAAAAGGCAAGAAAAAAATTCTATTCCAATTATAAAATATTTTGGCCTAAATTTTTAATTATATTGATTCATCTTTGAGAATGGCAACATATATTTGTCCTATCAAGTGAGCTTCACGAAAACATTAACAGATGTTATAAATTGAGAGTCCTCAAACAAAACCTGTGAAATCAATGAGTGTAAATATAAACTCTGATTTTGGTCTCTTTTTCATAATGTAAACTGTTTTCCATAAAACACAATCTGTACGTTTGTCATTTATTTTTGAAGTTGAAAAATAACAAAAAGACTTTAGACCCACATATAAAAGGTACTCTTTTTATCCTTTTCTGAGACACTGACCTGCATACTCATTTAAAAATGAACACCACATCTTTACGTTATTAAATCTTTGTTTTGATCTATTAGTATTCACCAAAGTGCCATTTTATAAAACCTCACACTGAATAGACAAGGCTGGAGGTGACCATCTGCAGCTTTAGAGTCTGCGTTTGAATTGATGAAAAGAGCTTTGTGTTTTCATTGCCAAGTTTGATTCTTTCAGTCATTAGGCATTCCCCTCAGATCGCATCAATGAAGCCGTACTCTCTTACACCCATGTGTTAAATTCTCTTCTCCTCATGGTTTCCTTTGCCAGCTCTACTCAAGAATGACTATTGGGCCTTAGCCACATTCTTCTCACAGCTGTGTTAAAAAGAGCATCAGAAAGTCTTCTTAAAACCCATATGTGTATCTGGTCAGTTCTCTGTCTTAGGGTCACCTCACATTGTGGTGTGATTATACAGAGATTCATTCTTGTTCTTGAACTGTGCTACTCCCATCATTCTGGGAAAGATTAGGCCCTATAGTCAGTAGTAGAGAACTTCTTGGAAGACTGATGTGAAATACACATAGTTCAGAAGGCAGATTATTTTAAATTAAGGAAGAAGATGTTTCCAGATTTTAAATATGTTTATATGTTATTTTTACCATTATGTAGCTTGTCAAATGTAACATAAAGAGAAAGAACATATGCTTTCATTATGCTTTTAGGATACTGTTGTACGTGAAGGAAAAAGTCAAAGGATGATGATGTTCCAAGAACTATTAGTTTGTATGCTATAAATGCCAGAGCAATTTAAAAAATTAAAATTACTTAAGTTTAGAAAGTTCCAAAATGCTATTTATTATTTTTAGTTTTCACTTTTAATTAGTCTTTCTATAGAAACACCTGATGAAGTAATAATCTGTAGTAGCAAAACTATTCTTTTCTTTATACTTAGGTTAAGAACTGAAGGAAATAAACTGTTTCTGTTGAGTTGTTCAGGAATCTATAACAATCTAAGAAAGAAAGAAGATGGATTTAAGCTATATATGAATGGATTTAATCATTCATATTGCTATAGAATGATTTTTTTCTCTTTAAATGTAAATGATCAAGAATGAAGTTTATGTGTGGACATGGTTTATGATTTCACTATCAGACAGAGGTACTCTGAAATAAACAAGATTCTTTCATTCTATATTTAGAGGGCCAAATGTGCATTTGGGAAAAATCCCTTAGTGGGGGGATACAGTCAAACATGGAATAATGGGGAGAAATAATCAAACATGGAGTCTTAGAATCCAAGTAAAATTTATATTTCTACTTGCTCTTGGGTTCAATTTAGATTTTTCAATTATATTTTGGGAATAAAACCTATACCTAGTAAGGAAGTGTACATCAGATTTTAGATGAGAATATTGACAATTCATTAAAAAAACTCAGACCTTGATTTATATAAATATGCAGACATTTTCTATATCAACAGATAGATACATTATACCCATTCATCTGTGTGTTTAAGAGTAGAGAAAGCAAAAGAGGACGTTCCCAGTGAGTTATCAATGGGGTTGAGCAACATCCAGGCAGGAATAATGAAAACTTCTAAAAATCTAATTTCTACAATAGCTTCCTTTTTTCCTTTACTACAACAGCAGTATTCTAAAGTACACTAGTGGTTAGTGTTATTGTTACCTTTCCTAGGAAGTTCAAATCACTTTATATATCTCATTTTTATCAATTCTAAAAGTATTCTCAGGTAAGATAGTTCTCCTATCTTCACAGAAGTACCCTGGAAGCAAGGTTTAAACAGTTAAGAAGGTTTTAACTGGAGCTAAGAACAGAAGCAAGGAAAAGGGTACTGGTTAGAGCATACGACCACTCTAAGGAACTTACATTTCATACACATGTGTGAAAATCACATTAGAATGTCTCTGCGGTATAAGAACTCCTGTTGTATTTTTTTCAGCCTGTCAAGTTTCAGTTGAAGTGTACTTGATCATCGTTAAGTGGGTCCTATAATTTCCCTAAAATAACAGGAATTCTTATTTCTGACTTTCAATTACTGTAACACTGGGATTAATGAAAAACAACAAAAATTCCTGCATTTTATTTAGTCTTAAACCAAAACTGTATGACTCTCTCTCTTAATTTAACCCTTTTGTTCTTTTTCTCTCATTCCTCTCCATAGTGATCATCTGAAACATGTTTTATCTATCTTAGTAGGCTGAAATGTGTACTAGCCCAACTCTAGATCACCTATTGGAAGAAAGATTCTGAAATGAAGAAGCAAATCAAATGTAAGAAGCCATGTTGTAATTTAACGTTTTAGTCCCTACTTTCATGCTTTTTATGATTCACTCCATAAAGTTAACTATAAAAGGGAACTAATCAGGGACAGTGCAGATACTTAGGTTTAGAGAATCCCTTTTCTTCTTTAGCCTGGATCCTTCACTTTCCACTTCATTGGAATTTCTCAATTTTAATAATCCCACATTAATTCTTCCGTGGTAGAAAGAAATGAGCTAGACAATTAAAACTATGTTTCTTTTTCATGTCAAAGTGAGACATTCCTTGAAGATCAAGGTATAAGCCTCAATTCTTTAGTTTTTATAAAGAAATGAATATAATTATATCACCTATCAAACATGTAGGTATCTCTGTATATAATAAAAGCAGCTCTAAGAAAACCTACTTTATGTACTCAATGGATAAGAAAGGTGATCCACTATACAAATATATAATGGAATTAAATTTTTTATAAAATACATACTTGTTTGATAGAGTACAAGACTTGTATTTCATAAGTTAAATATGTATTTAATTAAAAAACATGTTATGATTAAAAACCCAGAACATTAAATTCTTAAAAAAACATATCATGTTCAAGAATAAAAATTAAGCATGCTAGATGCTTTACATTTTACAACAATTGTTTAGGAGGAATCTGAGTCCATCTTACATATATAAATGACCTACATATATAAATGACAATAAAGCTGTATCTAATTAGATCTAGATTTAGAAGATGCCTTCCAAAGCTGACTGGGGTGTTCAACTGTACATAAACTAGCACAAATAAATTAACTATTTGATTTATTATTTGCTGAGGTATGTATCATATTTCACAGAGCTTTTTGAATCTCAAACATAAAAAAGATTGAAGAATTTCCAGAAAAATTTTAAATCCTCTCATTTACTAATAATACTAATAAATCCAAGTCAACTTTCAACATTATATTAAATATTGATTTAAACCTTGTGCTGAGAATTTATGAAATGCATTTCTTGATTCCATCAACAAGTATTTACAAAGTGTTCAGATACATCTAGTACTGCTTTGCAACTTGTAGTCCAACCAAGAATTTAGAGGAAAAATATCAAGATAAAGTTGGCAAGAAGCAGAACAATTTTAATGAAAACATAATGTAATTATATAAAAAATTCACTGATGCTTTTCATATTAAACTATGTAAGACTATTTTAGCACAATTATTTTACTAATTATTAACCCTTATGGTTAATATCAGATTCTGGAAATAGCAACAAAACTACAAAGTTTAGTAAAGTCTTTTGATGAAAAATGTAGGTTTAAAAAAAAAAAAAAGAATAGCAGGCTTTTTTTTTTTTTTAAGTCAAGAAACTGTGGAAATGCTCTGTTCCCCTTCCCAGCACCCAGAGTCATCTACCCTGTTTTATAATTCAACCTGCAAACAGATTAAGCAGCTGAGTTTGTGAAAAGTATGTTTGCTCTACACTAAGGACCCTTGTGTGACACTATGGCGACTCCCCTGATACCTCGAAGAGAACTACAGACAGTTTTCACTCATCAGCAGGGAAACCAGGCTGAGAATTCATGATTTCTTTGTAACCTCAACTTCTTCATAGAAATCAGTATTTGGCCAACAGGCAGGAAAGACTTTTTATTAGCTTTACATGTTCTTTTCTTTTCTTTTCTTTCTGTCAATACCACTCAAAAGACACAGGATGCCCTATATTTCAAAAGGAAGTGTTTTATGCTGATCTTTGAAATTTTAATTATGCAATTAAAAATTAGAATGCGTGCAAATGTTAAGTAACAGATTTTTTTTAAAGCATAGAAAGAAAATTCTAAACAGTTGGTGAATTTTTTTTCTTGAAAATTTGTTAAAAGTTTACAATTTTTTCTTACATCTTTTAGTCCAATCTATTTATTATATAGTTATATTTTATGAGGAAACTTGAATAGTATCAGTGTAAATCTGGCCCACGGTTAAGATGATATGTGATAAAAGTTATTTCATTGTAAAACCTAGATCTTTGAGAGGTCTTCTAACCATATACGTCTGGTTGTAAATACTTTTATTTTAAGTAACTATGTGTAGCTTAAACATGTTAAATTTAGTAAAATACATTTAAAAATTCCTTTGGGAAACTTGCTCTAGGCCAGAAGAAGCATATCTTTAGATGGAAAGACAGAAGGAAAAGTATAGCACAAAGAATCAGATTTCATAACCTCTTATGATAAAAATCCTCATTTAGTGGATTGGTGTGTCAGTTTTCTCTTTAATAAATGAGGATTATGGATGGTCTGGGCAAAACTGTTAAAAGAAGTTTTTCTCACTCTTTAGCCTCCACATAACTCTCTGAAACCAAGTGCATCCAGGATCGGCAAAAGAGTGATCTAAAAAGCTAAATCACTATGTGCTCTTCTTCCACAAACATACACATTTTTAAAAGAGATGTACATAAGGAGAGTAATGCTTAACGTGAAGGAATGGATTTCCATTGGTGAAATTTTAGGCTTTATGATACCTGGGCCAAGAAGCTATTTTGGGGCAGTGAGGTCTGGCATTTACCACATTTTACTTTATAGGTGACTATCTGCTATAAACATTGGCTTGTTTATGGATGGTAATTCTGTACAACTTTCCTTTCCAAGTATATTCCTATAGGTTAAAAAATTCAAGAAAAATGTTAGACTCTCGAAGAAATAAAATA
Source organism: Hyperoodon ampullatus (assembly GCF_949752795.1). Classification (NCBI taxonomy): domain Eukaryota; kingdom Metazoa; phylum Chordata; class Mammalia; order Artiodactyla; family Ziphiidae; genus Hyperoodon; species Hyperoodon ampullatus. Next base: position 118,711,820 of record NC_136916.1, on the reverse strand, counting down.
TAAATTTAAAATTCTACAATTATTAGAAATAGTATATGATCTCTCTGTCTTATTACTGAAGATTTCAGGTATTTTAAATGTAATTAAACTTGATGGAAGTTGGTGGTTAGAACAAGGGTTAAAAGCTCATCACTAGCAAGTAAGAGATCCCAACTCTGAGGAGAGTGGAAGGAGTGGTGATGCCAGTGCCATACTCTTCTATGAAACTTGTGAGCTCTAGGTACTTGGCTGGGATAAAAAACTTTATCTAGGGCCTAAAGTACATCAGAGCACACCTGAAGTTTTCCTGTGTATTCCTGACCTGATCTGCTTTTATTTTATTCTGTCATTCTATTAAACTATTAAATTGTTCTAGTTCATATGTTCATAAGCATTTATGGAGCACCCACTTTACAGCAGGCATCTGTGCAAGTATTTGGAGGCAATGGGGATACAAAGGGGAATAGAACACTGTCTATGGCTTGGAAAAGCTCGATGATGAGTAATTTTACAGGGATTAGAGTAGATATACAAAGCAATTATAACATCTAGATGATTGAGACCTCTAATAAAGGTATGGACTAAGTATTATGAAAGAATTAAAGAATGAAAAAATAAAGAAGCATCATAGGGGTAACATTTGGACTGGAATTTAAGGAATAACAAAAATCTGGCCAGGTACTAAAAGAAAGGAATATGTTCTAAGAAGAAATAGCATGTGCAGAGATATTGTGGTAGGGGGCATGTGAGGAGATGCCACTAGAACAATGGCAGAAGGCCAATGATAGGCCTCCTATATCATGCTAAGTTGTTTAAACTTTAACTTGTAGGGGTTGAAGGGCTCCTGAAAGATTTCAAATAGGGAAATAATATAACCTGATTTCTGTTTTAGAAAAATTAACTCTGGTGGTGGTGAGGTAGATACACTTGAGAGAGCTAGAGGCAGGTAAACTAATTTTATGATTATTTCAATAGTCTAAAGGAATGATTATTTCAATAGTCATGAAGAATGATTAAGGACTGAATTAATGCAATTAACAAGGGAAGAGGTGGAGGGAATCAGGAGATATTTAGGCAGTAAACAACAGGGACTGATGGCAAAGTGAACGTGAATGATAATAAACAGTGAGGGTACTGAGCCCACGTGCCTAGAGCCCATGCTCCACAACAAGAGAAGCCCGCACACCGCAACAGAGTAGGCTCCACTCGTCGCAACTAGAGAAAGCCAATGCACAGCAACAAAGACCCAATGCAACCAAAAATAAATAAATTAAAAAAAAAAAAAAAAAAGAAACAGTGAGGGAACAAGGACAGTTCTGAAACTGTTGAGGACTAGGAAAGTCACATCAACTCTCCCTGTGAAGCCAATATAACTGTCCAAATTTTTTAATTGAAAAACTTTTCCTTCCAGGAGTTAAGCAACTTGCCCTAAATCTCACAGGTAATAGGTAGGAAAGCAGGGACTCAAACACAGGTCTGTCTGACTTGACCACAAAGCTTGTCTCTATCTTTTATGCTGCACTGAATCTCCTAGGATGAATATGTTTCTCATGAGGGAAAAGGGCAAAAGGCTCCAAGGAGAGAGGCCAACGTATATAAATGCATTAGTCCTGAAAAGGTAGTGCCCTTCTGAAGAATGAGATAGTGCAATATGAGTGAAATGACAAGAGAAGGAGGGACTATGCAACACGCATTGTTCTAAAAGCATCACATGTATTATCTCATCTAATTCTTACAACATTATGAAGTAGGTGTATTACTGTCCACATACTATTGCCCACATCAACGCAGTGTTTTAAAATGTCCTAGTTCACATACCTATGCATTCTGAATCCAGAGCCTGAGCTTTTAAATTACCATGTTGAAGATATATGAGCACCTTTACTTATTTTACCATGCTCACATATAAATTTTATGATAAAGTATAATTAGGAATGGGCCATTGAATTCAATAATTAGGAAATTACTGGTAATCTTAAGAAGAACAATTTAGTATAAGAGCTAGCCATAGTGTATTGAGTAGTAGAAGAGCAAATGGGAATTGAAAAACTAGAGGTAGTGAATACAGATCAGTTATTTAAGGAATTTGGTTGTGAAGGGAAAAGGGGAAATGTGGACCTTTTTAATTTAAATTTTAATTATTGCCTGGAATACTGACATATTTTCAAAGGACCTTCAAAAATAATTGCTAGTAATAGTGATTTCAGATTATATGGGGAATATTAATACCTAACAGAATACTAAAACCTGTTAATATCTAACAAAGTCTTATCAGTTGGCTTCCTGGAAGGTTATCATCTTATATCCAACAAAATAGGCTGATGCCCACATTAACTGTTAATGAAGATACACTGCACATTTGAGGGCAATTAAAGATGAAATATAGTGGATTAAATATGAAACAGAAAGCCTGATAATATTGCATCTAGGTCTGATTGCTAGAAATCAGAATAAAAGATTTAACATTTAAATTAAAATTTAACATTTAACTCTTGTAAATGACATAATTGTTGCACTTAAACTCTGTCCATGGATTGGTGCCATTTCCATTAAAAAGTCTTGATTTGTCTGTTGTTAAACGTGAAGAATAAGGACAATATAGTTAGTTTTTCAAAAGGTTAAACTTATTTAATTTAAAGTGTTATCTGAGAAATGTTATTTCTACTTCTTGGGGTACAAAGTTATTTCTTTTAAAAATAACAACAATAGCTGATGAGATCTAAAAAATAAAAGTTGACAACATTTCCAAATTTTTTTAGAAATCTAATTGCTCTCTGGGAAATACTGTTTTAGGGAATTTTAGTTATGTATAGAAATTAAAGGATTACAGGTAAAGAAAACTTTGAAATTTTTAAGTATTTGTATCCTTTAAGCAAATAGAGCTAAATCCGATCTTGACTGTCAAAAGTTACTGATTTGTAATTTACAATGAAATGAGATCTACCTAAATATCTATCTTGGGGTTCTTAGAATGTTAATATACTTTGTGAATAATCAGATACAGTTTTTGACTGAATATAAACTTAATCTTTAAACCTAAAAAAATATAATACCATAAATCATAAGATTCAAGGTACATATACTTTAAAGATTAATTCCTAATCTGTTTTAAAACAGTCTTGACTACATATTTACCTGATCTTGGGCTAGTAATCAAGATATAATTTCAGGGATGTTGAGGAAATGTTTCAGATGACTTATTTTCAAACAAAAAGTAGTGAGAAGTAAGAAACCTTGAAGTTAGCACTATTTTTCCGTACTGTAAAACTGAAAAAAAAAATTGTTAAGGAAGAAAGTACGTCTTAGAAATTGAATCCAATTAGGTGTGTGAATGATGTAATGCTGTTAACAATACATAAAAAAGGGCTCAGTTAAAATGACAAGTTCTATTACACTAAAGCTGCTTTAGAAAATTCTGCTACAGTGTTCAAGTCCCATAAATTAACAAGTGACTTCCTTGTCTGATAAGTTATTTGTTAATATTTTGCTATCTATCATTAAGGACTGACTGATTATGCAGCTTTATTTAAATTTTAATAAAAATGCAAAGATTATTGAAAATAAATATAATCATGTACTGTGAAAAGCTGTATTGAATACTTCAGAAAAACAACACAAGGAAATTAATTTCACTGTACTGGATTCTGTGTGCCTAGAGGTGTCAGATTGCAAGGTCATAGATGATTTCAGCTCAAGTAGGATTATTGTGAAGCTAAATGACTACAGTTGGTAACTTGACTGTCTCTTCCCCTTGCTAATTACCTATTACCTATGAACTGATTTTAATCATATGGCCTCCATGAACTCCTGAAGATCAATTATTCAATAAAAATAGTTTGCCCTAAATAGTAACCATGATTCACAAGTAAATGACTTTTTGACCCCAAATATAGATATGACAGGCCGTCTAAAAAAGTTCATTTGGCTCAATCCACTTTTGTCTTAAACTATTAACAGCATAAATAAATAACATTATTTAGTTGCCAAAAGAATGTGCTTTTGTTTTGTTTTGTTTCATGCTTTTGCAATAATGCAAGATCATTCTACTTACTTCTGAACTTTGTCATTGGCTGCTCGGGAGGCCTCTATGGTGTGCTGAAGCTCTAATTCCATGTTTGCTCGATCTGTCAGAGCTTGCTGCAGTTGGGTAGCTAGTTCATCATTTTGTTGTTGAGTGATGGAAACAATGTTCTCTCTATTTTTTAAAGCTTCTTCATAGGTATTAAGGGTATGGTTAAATTGATCCTTCAAATTTTCTTCTTGGGATAAAGATTTGTGTAAACTGAGAAAATATAAAAATAAATAATTTAAACATAAGTATGTAGGCTGAATGACCAATAAGCTATTTAACAAAAATCTCCAGTTAGAAATACCCATTTCTAAAAATCAATAAAGATAACTTAAATGGGTAAATAAAAATAATTTTTATATCACAATACTATACTTGATAATTATCCATTTCTCTGCTTCTAGGCTGAAAGTTACCCAGACAAATGATTATCTTTGCTACCAAAGCATACAAAAAGATGCTGCAGGATGTTAATTTAATTGTATCAGTGTAAATATTACATTGTTTTCTTTAAAAGGAATAGCAAAGAATTGGAGAATAAAGTATCTCTAGGTAAATAAAAGAATATAATGAGCTGACTGCAAAGAAGTGAGAAGAGAATGGGCATCAGTTTAGGAGATCCAGGGTCTATTCGGCTGAACACGTAATGAGAATGAATGAGATTTGTACAAATACTGATCAGCCTTATACACAGCATTTTCTACTTGTCACAACTGAGATATAAATGAAGTTAAAATCACAAGTCAACCTGCACAGAAATAATATGTATTCAGATATATTTTCTTTTTGTTAATGAATCTTATGCCAAATACATCCACTCATTAAGTCATACAGAGAAACAGCATATAAATTAAGACTAAATTAATGCAGAAGAAAATGCAGACAAATAGAATCTTAAAATGCTAAAGGTCAGATCTTTGATATGTCATTACACCTACCACCTGAGGTTATTTTGAAATGGCACCAAGCACCTCACTCAATTAAATAAAGACATTTTGAAAATATAAATATTTAATAATGGGAAATTTAAAATCCACACAGGAGATGTTCTTTTTTTATTAAATAAGATCATTTCAGTATATGCATACAAAAGAAATGTCGATGGGAGACTTGAAGTAAAACACCCTAACTATATAATACAGATTGATAATGTTGAAAAAAGTAATATAATTCTTAAAGCTGCAGAAAGCTGGTCAGGGAACTTTAACTCTGGCTGAATATCTAGTCTGGTACTTTATCTAAAACTTTTCAAACTAAAGTAATTATAAATTTCTTCTTTTTGCTTAAATAGCCTATAAGCCTCTCCAGGGTGCTCACTTTGGACAAGGTGTCACACAGAAATAAGATGGACTTGAGAAAGGGATAGTTAGCATACCAAAAGAAATCATGTCAGAATTCAATTTAGTCCCTAAGAAGAGAGATGCTGCTAAACTGTGGTCAAGTGATTACTATATATGAAATAAGAATGGTGTATAGTGCCAGATTTGCAGAGTGCAAAGAAAGTATCTTCCTTCATGGTTTTCGTCTTGTTATGTATCTAACCCTTATTTCATTCTTCTTGGTTCTTTCTACCAATTCATATGCTTAAAGACTCCTGTCTCTTGCTCATTTTCCTAATTCTTTCTCTGTTCTCTCATACTTTCTGCATTCTTCCAACTTCCAATTTCTTTCAATCTACTCTCTTTGTTTACCTGAAACACCCAAGAAAGAAAGAAACTAAAAACAAACAAAACAAAAAAACCTTTAAAAAGTCTATGCTCTTTACCTTTAAATATCAATTTCTTTTTTTTTTCTTTAATTTTTTGGCTGTGTCACACAGCATGTGGGAACTTAGTTCCCCGACCAGGGATTGAACCTGCGTCCCCCCGCATTGGAAGGCTGGAGTCTTAACCACTGGACCACCAGGGAAGTCCCTAATTACATTTTAAATTACGTAATTTGCACAAATCCAAAGTATTCAGCTTGACAAAATGTAAAGAATAAAATACAGAACAAATGCAGAACACTCCAGTACTCCCAGTTGATCCCCTTTCCAAAGGTAATCAATAGTCCAACCTCTATCAAGATTAATACTGCCTGTTTTTGAACTTTTTGTCTGACAATATTTTGCTTAACATAAAGTTTCTGAGATTCATCCTGTTGTTGTATGCAGTTCATTGTTTTTTATTCTATGAAGTATTCCATTACATAAATACATAGCAACTTATTTAACCATTCCACTGTTGCTGCTATGAATAATTCCTGTATGTGTCTTTTGATGGACCTAAGTACCCATTTCTTTTTGGCTTGTTTTTGTTTTATTTCCCCAGCTTTATTGAGATATAACTGACATAAGTACTCATTTCTGGAGCAGAATTCCTCCATAGGGTGTATATATGTTCAGATTTAGTAGATACTGCAAAGTTTCCCAAAGTGGTCATGCCGATTTATACTCACATCATCAACGGAGTTCCAGTTGCTCTGTATGCACCCGCAGAGTGGGATTGCGAGTCCTCTTAACTTCAGCCATTTTAATGGGGGTGCAGTGACATTTCATTCTCTTAATGTTGTCTTTTTTTTTTTTTTTTTTTTTTTTTTTGCCGTACACAGGCCTCTCACTGTTGTGGCCTCTCCCGTTGCGGAGCACAGGCTCCGGACACGCAGGCTCAGCGGCCATGGCTCACGGGCCCAGCTGCTCCGCGGCACGTGGGATCCTCCCGGACCGGGGCACAAACCCGTGTCCCCTGCATCGGCAGGCGGACTCCCAACCACTGCGCCACCAGGGAAGCCCTTAATGTTGTCTTTTGATGAATGTAAGTTCTTAACTTTAATGAAATCTAATTTATTATTATTCCATTAATGGCAGTGCTTTTTTGTGTCCAGTTAAAAAAATCATAGTCTGCCCTATTCTTTATATTTTTAATCTTACATATATGCTCCTCATTTATTATTTATTTATTTTAAAAGGGATTTTTATTTATTTATTTATTTTTGGCTGCATTGGGTCTCCGTTGCTGCACGTGGGCTTTCTCTAGCTGCGGCGAGCAGGGGTTACTCTTCATTGCAGTGTGTGGGCTTCAGTAGTTGTGGCACGTGGGCTCAGTAGTTGTGGCTCGTGGGCTCCAGAGCGCAGGCTCAGCGGTTGTGGTGCACGGGCTTAGTTGCTCTGTGGCAGGTGGGATCTTCTGGACCAGGGCTTGAACCCGTGTCCCCTGCATTGGCAGGCGGATTCTTAACCACTGTGCCAACAGGGAAGTCCTATGCTCTTCATTTAAAACTTGAAGTAGATCAGCATAGTTTGGGAATTCTGCATTTGTTTATGATACCTAAAACACTATCTAGTATATTATAACCAATTAAATATTAAGAATCAATGACAATTTTTAAAATCACACCATTATTAAAATTAATATTATCCCCATTTAATCCCCTAATCATTCATCATTTACTCGTTTTCTACCATTTAATTTAGTCTTTTCCTTTTTTTGGCAAATTTATACTACCTGATTTTAATTTTTCTCTCAGATGGACCTGTAACTGGGACCCTTAATTCTCAAGCTCAAAAAGCTACTATTCATTCAAAATACTTTGGAAACCTTTAAATTCCCATCAAGTCTTTCTCAGACTGAAGCAGTAGCTGGAGTGATCTCTTAAAAAGATAAATTAGATAACGTCACCCAAAATCCTGCAATAGCACCTCATCAAACTCAGAATATATCTCTGAAGATAACAAATTACATATTTTAACTCACTAAACCTCATAACAACTTAGGAAGGGAGTCTTATTAATATTACTTTTTTACTAATGAAGAAACTGAAACAAAGAGGTAAGTAATTTAATTAATCTCATACCCCTACCATAGCAGAGCCAGAACCTGGACACACATCATAGCCTCCTTCCTGGGCTGGAATCCTCCCCTACTTGCCATGGGCTACAAAGCCCTCTATCATCCGGCCTCTCTACCTACCACCTTTTAGCAGACATTCCATTTCTCAGGTACAGCAAGCTTTTCCTGCTTGAAGCATTTCTTTGAAATGCCTTTCCCTCCACGCTTCTATGTGATCAACTCCTACTCATTCACTAGGACTCAGCATAAATACTACTTTCTCAGATAAACCTTTTATGTCTCTTCAGTCTAAATTTTGATGTTCCCTCCTTGTTATTCTGTCTCATAGAACCTTTTTTCCTTCTTAGAACTTACAATACTTTGTAGTTTTTTTCAGTTTCATCATGTGATTTACTTCCCAATTCCAACGTATTAAATTACATAGGGCAATTTTATTTATGGGAAGAATGCATTCATAAATTTAATAAATCAAAATGTTTATAATTAGGGAAATTTTCTTATAGGAATAAAAGTGAAGTAGAGAGGATATATTCCCAGCATGTATAAATCTATAACCACTGAAGTGCATTTTTGTTTTAGTGATGCTTTTTCCCTCAGAAAGCTCTTCCTTAAATTGACAAGAGGGCCACATTGTTTAGCTTTCTTCAGAGTCATATCACATTTAACCTCTGTTCAAAGTTGATTGAGATGCATTGATTTTCAGATGCATTTTTTTGTATAGCAGTGGCATTACAATTTAATGGCACTTAAATGACATTGTATGGGAAAATATTTTAAGTTATAGTAAGAATAAATTATAAAACAACAGAAAAGCTGTTAAATCACTCTCAGAAATAGTGTGGCTCACACAATATTAACATAGGATGGTAACCATTCCTATTTATCATGAAGATAATGAAGTAATATAAAAAATTCAATTAACTCTTCCAGTTTTGAAATTATATAATTCTTAATGAATTAATTTTTCTAATTTAGTGTAGAAAGTGAGACTTTAAAAATATTTTTACTTAGTAATCTTTCATATAATCATAATTCGAATCCACATCAACTGTGACTATACATTATCTCTTAGGCTGCTCACCACATTGAGTCCAACAGCAGGCCAAGGTAGGAGATGCCATTCAATGGGTATTAGACCATTAAGTAGCATGTAATAGATTCCTTTCTGTAGTGGTTTCTGTCTTCATTTCAGTGTCTCCTGGTCTGTTCCCTCATGACTGTGATCCTGACTATTTTCCTGATCCCTAACTCTCTGTACTGCCTCAGCCGAAAATATATCGGAATTTTCAGGTTTATGACCCACTTTTACATTTTGCTTGTAGATATTTATGTTCCCCTCAACTTGTGTTTACCTGCTTGTTGAACTCTCTCTCAACTGTAACGTCACACATGGATTCATCTTATTCTTGCAAACTAGTACTTTTCCATCTATACCAAGTTTTGATGCTACTTTTCTTGGCTTCTTGCTTCCGCGATCAACTATTTCTTAAGTCCTTTCATGAGATCACTTTATTCACCATCCCACAATATGCACTTACACTTCTGTTTATGCTTCATTTATTTACAGTAATTGCTCAAGCATTCATGTGATCTATATATACTGTTTATTTTAATTGAATAAATATTATTGGATTAAAAATTTAGAGATGAGGTGTCACAGTATAGGCCAATAGTTCTTTTTTTAAAATTAAGTAATTAATTTTTGGCTGCGTTGGGTTTTCTTTGCTGTGTGTGGGCTTTCTTTAGTTGTGGTGAGTGAGGGCTACTCTTCGTTGCCGTGCGCGGGCTTCTCATTGTGGTGGCTCCTCTTGTTGCAGAGCACGGGCTTTAGGCATGCGGGCTTCAGTAGCTGTGTCACGCGGGCTCAGCAGTTGTGGCTTGCGGGCTCTAAAGTGCAGGATCAGTAGTTGTGGCGCATGAGATTGGTTGCTCCGAGGCATGTGGGATCTTCCCGGACCAGGGCTTGAACCCATGTCCCCTGCATTGACAGGCGGATTCTTAACCACTGTGTCACCAGGGAAGTCCCAGGGCAATAGTTCTTAACTAGGAGTAATTTTGTCCCTCAGGGACATCTTGTAACATCTGGAGACATTTTTCAGTGTTACAACTGGAGGCGGGGGATGCTACGAGCATTTAGTGAATAGAGGCCAGAAATGTTGCTAAACATCCTACATTGCAGAGGACAGACCCTCACAACAAAGAATTATCTAGTCTAATACGTCAAAAATGCTAAATCTGGTAAACGAAAAGATGTCAGATTTGGACTTTGAAGAAGTAGATTCAAATTTTAGTCTTGCTGTTCACTCTGTCTGACCTTGGGAAAAATACTTTATAACTTTAAGTATTAATTTCCTCAACTCTAAAACAATGAGAAAAATCTCACTGAGTTCACATGAGAACAAAATAAGGTGATCTACCTATGTGAAAATATCTGGCACAATCCCTGGTAAAAAACAAGCATTCATACATTGTATAATTTTTTAAGAAATAATTTATTTATAATTAATTCTGTATAAGATCTCATACAATATTTAGATATTTTATAAGTAGTTTGATGAAAAACAACTGTTGCTACAGGTTTTTCATGAATTGGGAGAACTAAACTAGTTTTCCTAACCTTTATCACTTACTGATAATATTATTAAATCATTCTGAAAAAAAAGAAGAGGCAGGTTTGGCTTGTTTCACTGAATAAAAATAAATAAAGACAAAGCGAGTATGGAAAGCAGAAGTATGTGCTATGTTGTCCTCAGTATACATTTCCTGAAAGGACAGTGTCTGTTTTTACTTCCTGGTTTATTGCATGAATTAATTTGATCTGAGTTTCCGCCTTACTGTGATTGCCTTTTCTCAAAAGAACTTCTTTTAACATTTCTTTCAAGGCAGGTGTACTGGTGACAAATTCCCTCAGTCTTTGTTTGTCTAAGAAAGTCTTTATTTCTCCTTCACTTTTGGAGGACAATTTCACTGGATATAGAATTCTAGGTTTATGTCCCAAGTTTTAGTCTGACATTCAAGGTGCTCCAGAATTCTGTTCTAGTTTTCTTTTCAGACTTTTTCCTAACTATTCTATCAAAAACTTTTATTCTAGCCAAATGGAAATATAAACTGTTCTTTAAAAATGCCCTCACACTTTTCACTCTGGGATTATTGCTCACACTGTTGCCTCCACCTGGAATGCTCTTTCCCTATCCCTCTAAGCGCCCGATCACTACACTTCAAGATCCAGATGAACTGCCACAACCGTCATGAAGTCACACTCCCATATTCTGCCCAAGGAGACACTACTTCCTCTAAGCTCCATACCCTTTCCATACCCCTTGTATTATATTCATCACTTTCTACTATCCTTTATAGCTACTTTATACTCGCTTTATCTTCCCTACTTTAGTCTAATGCTATTGAAGGAAGGGGCCATTTTTTACTCTTCTTTATTTCCTTCGAGGGCCTAGCACAGTGGCTTCTCTATAAGAGGCAGACAAAAAGTATTTATTGAACATTGTTGCTTAAATGCTCCATTCGAATAAGTGGGCTCTAGTATTATAGAAGAGTCACATCAGTTTTATTTCCCTTCCTTTTCTCCTTATCTTTATGTGCAGCCTCATATTCTCCATTGCTTCTCTCATCCACACTCCATTCCATTCCATTTTTGAGGAATATTTTAAAATTAACATTTTTGTTTTGAGATCATTACAAATTCACATGCAGTTGTAAGAAATAACACAGAAAGATCCCTCATGTCATTTACCACTTTCCCCCAAAAGTAACATTTTGTAAAATTATAGTATAATAGCACCACCAAGATATTGACATTGATACAGTCAAGATACAAAACAGTTATATCACCACGAAGATGCCTCATATTTCCCTACTTGCTTACCACTCCATCCCCTCCTTAAACCCTAAGAATCACTAATCTGTTTCCTATTTCTATAATGTCGTTTCAAGAGTGTTATACAAATGGAAAGGTTTGGGGATTTTCTGTTGTCTCTCAGCATAGTTCTCTGGGGATCCATTCAGGTTATTATTGCATGTATCAATAATGGAATAAGAGTTTTTTTGAGGAAATGGTCTGTTACTTCTAAATTGCCATTTTTATGCATGTAGAGCTGTTCATAGTAATCTCTTATTATTTTTATCTCTGCAAAGCCTATAGTGATATCCTATCATTCCTGATATTCATAATGTGTTTTCTCTCTGCTCTTATGTGCTTCTTTCTGTTCTTTTTTTTTTTTTTTTTTTTTTTTTTTTTGCGGTACGCAGGCCTCTCACTGTTGTGGCCTCTCCCGTTGCGGAGCACAGGCTCCGGACACGCAGGCTCAGCGGCCGTGGCTCACGGGCCCAGCTGCTCCGTGGCATGTGGGATCTTCCCGGACCGGGGCACGAACCCATGTCCCCTGCATCGGCAGGCGGACTCTCAACCACTGCGCCACCAGGGAAGCCCTTTTCTGTTCTTATTTTTAGTATTTTCTTCCTTCTGCTTGCTTTGTATTTATTTTTTTGTTATCTTTCCAGATTCTTGAGGTAGGACCTTAGATTGTTGATTTGATACACTTCCAATTTTCCTAATGAATGTACTGAGTGCTAAAAATTTCACTCTCAGCACTGCCTTAGCTATGTTCCAGAAATTTTGCTATGCAGTACTTTTATTTTCATTCACTTCCATATATATTTTTTAATTTCCCTTGAGAATTCTTCTTTGACTCATGGATTATTTAGAAATGTGTTGTTTAGTTCCCAAGTGTTTGGAGATTTGTTACATCTCCTTACCACATAAGGTAACAAAGGTTCCAGTTATTTAATGTGGATATCTTTTGGGGGAGCCATTTTTGGCCTATTACAATTAATAAAATCAATAAACCTATAGCCAGGCTAACCAAGAAAAAAGAAAGAAGATAAAAATTACTAATATCAGAAATGAAAGAGAGGTCATCACTACTGATCCCAGGGACATTAACAGGATAATAAAGTAATGTTATTAACAACTCTATGTCCACAAATTTAATAACTTAGATAAAATGGACCAAATTCCTTACAAGATACAAACTACCAAAACTCACGCAAGGAGAAATAGACAATCTGAATAAGTCTTTATCTATTAAATAAACTGAATCAATAGTCAATGCATTCCAAAAAAGAAAGCTCGAGGCCCAGAGGAGTTAATCAAACATTTAAGGAAGAAATAATACCAATTTTTTTAATACCAATTCTTTAAAATCTCTTCCAGAAAGTAGAAACAGAGGAAATATTTCCTAACTCAATCTCATTGAGTTATTTCCTAACTCAATGAGTCCAGCATTACCCTAATACCAAAACCAGATAAAGACGTTATTAGAAAAGAAAACCTACAGAATATTATCTCTCATGTATATAGATGCAAAAATCCTCAACAAAATATTAGCAAATCAAACCCAACAAACTACATAAAGAATTATGCACTCCTATCCAGTAGGATTTATTCTCGGTATAAAACATTAGAAAATCAATTAATGTAGTCCATTACAAAACAATCTAAAGAAGACAAATCATTTGATCATACCAATAAATGCAGAAGAAGCACTGGCAAATCTAATATCCATTCATGATAAAAACTCTCAGCTAACTAGGAAGAGAGAAGAAATTTCTAAACTTGATATAGAGCATCTACAAAAAAACCCCTACAGCTAACATCATGCTTAATGGTGAGAAATTAGATGCTTTCTCCCCAAAATCAGGGCCAAGACAAGGATATCTCCTCTCACTACTTCTGTCCAACACAGTACTGGATATCCTAGCTAATGTAATAAGACAAGAAAATGAAATAAAATGTATACAGATTAAGAAGGAAAAAATAAGACTGTCTTCATTCACAGATAACATGATTGTCTATGTACAAAATCTCAAAGACTCAACGAAAACAAAACAACAAAACTCCTGGAACTAATTAGTCACTATAACAAGGCTGCAGGATGTAAGGTTAATATAAAGTCAATTGCTTTCTTATGTTGCAGCAGTGAACAATTCCAATTTAAAATTAAAACATAATACCACACTTATATTACCACTCCCCCAAACGAAATATTTAGATATAAATCTAACAAAATATGTATACGATCTGTTTGAGGAAAACTCAGATGAAAGATATCAAAGACCTAAATAAATGGAGAGATATTCCATGTGCATGAATAAAAAGACTCAATATTGTTAAGATGTCAATTCTTCCTAACTTGTTCTATAGATTCAATGCAATTCCAATCAAAAGCCCAGAAAATTATTTTGTACATATTGACAAACTGATTCTAAAGTTCATATGGTGAGGCAAAAGATCTAGGACAGCCAACTCAATATTGAGGGAGAACAAAGTCAGAAGACAGACACCATCCAACTTCAGGACTTAAAGCTATAGCAATCAAGACAGCATTACACTGGCAAAAGAAGAGACAAACAGATCAATTGAAGAGAATAGAGAGCCTTGAAATAGATCCATACAACAATGGTCAACTGATCTTGACAAAAAAGCATAGGCAATTCAATGGACAAGGAATAGCCTTTTCTTTAACAAATTGTGCTGGAACAAATGGACATCCATACAAGAAAAGAAAATAATCTACACCGAGAACTTACACCTTTCACAAAAAGTAACTAAAAATGTGTTATAGGCCTAAGGAGTAAAATGAAAAACTATATAACATCTAGAAGATAACATAAGAGAAAACTGAGGTGACCTTGGGTTTAATAATGAGTTTTTAGATACAACACCAACACCATGCATTTTTCATAATCCATGAAAAAAACAGATGTTAGACCTTATTAAAATTAAAAACTTATATGTTGCAAGACATGCTGTTAAAAGAATGAAAAGACAATCCATAGACTGAAGAAAATCTTTGAAAAATACATATCTGATAAAGGACTAGTATGCAAAATATACAAAGAACTCTTAAAATCCAACAATAAGAAAATAAACCTCAATTAAAAAATAGACAGAAGAAGCAGATATATCACCAAAGAAGAAATACAGATGGCATATAAACATACAAAAAGAGGCTCAACATCATATGCTACCAGGGAATTGCAAATTAAAACAATGAGATACCACTATACCTATTGGAATAGCTAAATCCAGAAAAGTAGTAACACGAAATTCTGGTGAGGATATGGAGCAACAGAAACTTTATTGGTAGTTTATTGGTAGTGGGAATGCAAAATAGTACAGGTACTTTGAAAGACAGTTGGCAGTTTCTTACAAAGCTACACATAATCTTACCATATGGTACACTGATTGTGCTCCTAAGTGTTTACCCAATAGTAATGAAAACCTATGTCTATGCAACAACTTGAACGTGAGTGTTTATAGCAGCTTTATTCATAATTTCCCCAAACTGGAAGCAATCAAGATATCTTTCAATAGGCAAATATATAAACAAACTGTGGTACATCCATACAATGGGATATCATTTACTGATAAAAAGTGAGCTATCAAGCCGTGAAAACACATGGAGGAAACTTAAATGCATATTACTTAGTGAAAGAAGCCAGTCTGGAAGGCTATATACTGCATGATTCCAACTATATGACACTGTGGAAAAGGCAAAACTACAGACACAGTAAATAGGTCAGTAGTTGCCAAAGGTTCAGGGGGAGACAGAGGCGGATAGAAAGGCAAAAGCGCATGGTTTTTTGTTTTTGTTTTTTTTTGTGGTACGCGAGCCTATCACTGCCGTGGCCTCTCCCGTTGCGGAGCACAGGCTCAGCAGCCATGGCTCACGGGCCCAGCCGCTCCGCGGCACGTGGGATCTTCCCAGACCGGGGCATGAACCCGCGCCCCCTGCATCGGCAGGCGGACTCTCAACCACTGCGCCACCAGGGAAGCTCCACATGTTTTTTTTTTTTTTTTTTAAGTGCTGTGACACTATTCTGTATGAAACTGTAACAGTGAGTACATGATGCTTTTCATTTTTCAAAACCCATAGAATGGTACAACACAAGGAGTGAACCTTAATGTAAACTACGGACTTTAGGTAATGATAATGTATCAATATGGTTTCACTAACTGTAACAAATGTGCCACACCAACACAAGATATTAATAATGGGGAAACTACGTGTGGGAGGAGGTATAGGAGAACTCTGTATTATCTCAATTTTACTGTAAATCTAAACTGTTCTAATAAATAAAGTCTATTAAATCCCACCCTCCCAAGACACAGACACACACAGACACACACACACACACACACACACACACACACACACAGAGTATTAATGAAGGTTGGCTAACCATAAGTCCAGTAGGAATCAAAAGTGACATCAGATAGAAAAGAGGGCAAGCATAGCCAGCCATGGCATAATAGCCAAATCAGACCTAATCACACCTGAATTTAGCTATGTCTGTTATAAGTTATAAATTGAAGCATCTCCACAGGAGGGCTTATCAGGTAGGGTAAACCCTACCTGTGATCAGATGTAATATTTATGTAGACACTAGATAACAAGCTGTTAGAAATAGTATAGAAGAAATCCCTGCACA
Organism: Hyperoodon ampullatus; assembly: GCF_949752795.1. Classification (NCBI taxonomy): domain Eukaryota; kingdom Metazoa; phylum Chordata; class Mammalia; order Artiodactyla; family Ziphiidae; genus Hyperoodon; species Hyperoodon ampullatus. The sequence continues at coordinate 118,695,437 of NC_136916.1, read as the reverse complement.
ATGTAGAAGACTGGACTCAGTCACCTCTAGGTATAAGTGAGCTCACAATGCTGAGGCCTAGTTAAATGCCAGATATCATAATTTGTCATCCTAATTCTACTGAAATGGGTACTCCATCTAAGAACAGTCACACAAAGGAAGAGTGTCACCTGCATAAGGGTCAGTTATAGACAAAAAGATTTTTGTTTGTTTTTAAAGGAATTTTGCCTTTTAAAAAATTATTTATTTATTTATTTATGGCTGTGTTGGGTCTTCGTTTCTGGGCGAGGGCTTTCTCTAGTTGTGGCAAGTGGGGGCCACTCTTCATCGCGGTGCCTCTCACTATCGTGGCCTCTCTTGTTGCGGAGCACAGGCTCCAGACGCGCAGGCTCGGTAATTGTGGCTCACGGGGCTAGTTGCTCCGCGGCATGTGGGATCTTCCCAGACCAGGGCTCGAACCCGTGTCCCCTGCATTGGCAAGTAGACTCTCAACCACTGCGCCACCAGGGAAGCCCTAGACAAAAATATTTTTGAGGAGCTTGGCACACACTCTCATTAGCCAATTTCTTAGCAGATGGCTGAGAAGTTTACTCAACTACTGAAAACTATGTCCCATACCATCTGCATGAATAAATGATTTTACTAAAAATGTACAAACCTCAAATAACCAACTGTTCATTTTTTTTAAATTTATTTTTAAATTTTTGGCTGCATTGGGTCTTTGTTGCTGCGTGTGGGCTTTCTCTAGTTGCAGCGAGCAGGGGCTACTCTTCATTGAGGTGCGCAGGCTTCTCTTGTTGCAGAGCACGGGCTCTAGGCCTGCGGGCTCAGTAGTTGTGCCGCACGGGCTTAGTTGCTCCGTGACACGTGGGATCTTCCTGGACCAGGGCTCAAACCCGTGTCCCCTGAATTGGCAGGTGTATTCTTAACCACTGAGCCTCCAGAGAAGCCCTAACCAACTGTTCTTACATAGGGTAAATATTTTTCAATTTTATTAGTGATCCTAAGTGACTCCCTTAGGAAAAGCAAATAAAGTCCTATTAGATATATAGTTTTACTTCACATTATATAAAGCTTAGGATAAGCACTGATGCTGATCTCAGCTATGAGGTTTAAATAAATTCATTTTATGAGACCATTACAAACGCACAGTGCTTGATACACAGCTGTTTATGTACAGTTATTTGGTTAATTGAATTGTTTAATACGGTTCAGTTGGTATGCATACTGGAAGCATGTGCTTTGTTTTACTTGGAATTGGGTGGCAGCATGGTGACATGTCAGGCCCTGCTTCCCTTCCTCATGTAAATGAATGACTACTGTGTTCTGGGCACTTTGCTAGAGCTAGAGCTAGAGCTAGAGTAGTGACTAAACACACATTTCAAATTATTTTAAGTGCTATAAAGGAAGGGATGTGACATTTGAGTTGAAATTTAAAGGTAAGAGTAGGTATTAACTAGAAGAGAGGTGAAGGAAGCATTTCAGGCACAGGGAAGAACATGTGCCAAGGCCTTATAATAAGAGAAAGGATGGCTGATGAGCTCAGTGAAGCCCAGTTACAACCAGTGTTCATATCAGTGAACAAGTGGTTGGGTCTAGATCATAGAGGGCCTTTTTGGAACTTGAGGACCAAACAGGAATTTGGTCTTTTTCTTAAGGCATATGAGAAGCTGCTAAAGGATTTTAAGGAGAGGGGAACAAGATTTGCCTTTTAAAACAACTGCTCTGCTCTGGCCAGGGGGTGTTTTGTGTCTCTTCATCACCTTATACGACAAACAGCCTCTAACCACTAAGATGCACCTTGCTCCTTCTCTGAGTGGAATTTCAAGAGAGCACGGAACTATATACTGAGGCTTAAATCTAGAAAATAAAATTCTAGAACTCACCTTTTATTTATTTTCTTGGGTCAGATATTCCACTTATGAAGATTTTTTGTTTTGTTTTCTGCCAGGGATTCTGACTAAGTTCAAAGGTATGCTAGTCTGGTCTAAAAGATGGGATTTCTCTTGGACCTAGTTTGGGATCATCTCATTTAGAATCAAATTGTCTGTGCTTGTTGTCTTCACCTCAAATTCTATTCAAGGCTCTGCCATCTGCTCTGTCCACAACTGCTCCAAAAATGATCTTGTTGCTCAGTATAAAAGGCATTTTCAATCTTTATGTTATAGGACCTATCAGAAGCCAATTCTTTCTGGAAATGCCTTCTTTCCCTGCTTTCTATGAAAATACCCTTCTGGTGCTCTGCTTCATCAAAAGTATTTCTTGATGCTTCTTAATCTCCTTTGGAGGCTTTCCTTTACCCATCCCTTAACTGTTGGTGTCTTCTCATTCTAGCCACTTTCCCTTGATTTCAACCCAGACCCATGGCTTCACTCAATCATTTATTTCACTAATGACTCCTAACTTGGAAGACTTTCCCTCCAGATCAGATTTCTATCCTGAGCACCAGATCTACACAACTACCTAGTAGACATCTTCACTTGACCATCCTGCAAATATCTACAACTCAGTATGTCTAAAACTAAACTCATGATCTCATTTTATATCCTTCTACTAATCAGCCCTTTCTTTCCCTCCCTTCTCACTGGGCATCACTCTCTACTCAGTGTTCACGCTCAAAACCTATGCATCATCCTTGACATCCATTTCTCACCTAAAAATCTAATCAATCCTTTTGACTGATCAATCTAATCAATCCCTTGCATCTTTCTAGTATTCTTTTCAGCTCCATTACCATTATCATAATTTAGAGTGCCTGCTACTATTTTCTTAAGTGGGTTACACTTCAATAGTCTTCACTTGCTCTTTGCCTTGAGTGAGTTTTCTAAAGCACAAATATGAATGTATGACTACCTGGATTAAAACTCTTCAATGACTCCTCACTGCTCTAAGGATAAAGTCCAAATTCCTTAAGCATCCTTTACAAAGCTCTTCATGCCTCTCTATCCAGCTCATTTCTCTTTATTCACCTATTTACCTCTATACTCAAGCCAGGATGAACAAATTTCATATCCCCTAGAACACTGACCTTACCTTTTTTACTTAACTAGCCCCTACTCATCCTTTGAATCTCAGCATGGATATGAGTTTCTCTAAGAAATCTGACCTGTTGTCCAGATTAGGTGATCCTCTCATGTGTTCCTATAGTACTCTGACCTTCCAACTGGATAGATGTTAAGTGATTTTTTTTTTCACTATTTGATCTCTAGTGCCCAGAAAAGGATTTAATAAATATTTGTGGAATTGATTAATTAATTACTGGTTCCATAGGCTTGCTTCATGTGGTTCTTAATTTTTTTAACGTTTTAATGGTTGACTAGAATCTCTGTGATTGGTACGTGCCCTGCAGAATATAAACTATGGATATGTAGTACTGGTCTGTAGTTAACTGATGTGGCTTCCAGGTTGATTGCTTTGTGAACACTAAGAGTAATAAAAAGCCTAAGATTTAAAAAGAAAATGAAAGAAAGAAAAGTAAGCAAAAATAACTCTGATGCATTATTCTCTTCTGGAAGGAGATTTTACATTGACTCTCATTACTATGGCACCATTGTGGATTTCAGCAGTTTTCCTGGAATACCAGAAACAAGTGCTACTGGACTCCCCCCTGGTGGATGAATGAACATTTGCTTGTAGTGAAATAATCCTTGAAAGGAGTCATTCATTCAATAAATATTTACTGAGCAACTAGACATATATAGTACCAAGTACAAATTAAATGCTTGAGGATACATCAGTAACCAAAGAAGATAAAAGTGTTTGATCTTATAGAGGTTTTGCTCACTACTCTATCTTTAGTGCCTGGAAGAGCTGCTTAATATTTGTAAATTGATTAATTAATGTTACTTAAGGCCTGCTTCTAATCTGAATCATTCTGTACTTCCTTACATCTTGATAGCCTTCCATTCTAGATATGGGATTGCATGGCAGATGCATAGAGAAGGAAGAAGGAGAGCTGTAACACAATCCTCCTGGGGGTAAACTCTACATCTCTCCTATTTTCCTTTATATCTCTGATTTAAAAATCATTTTTAGGGACTTCCCTGATGGTCCAGTGGCTAAGACTCCGTGCTCCCAATGCAGGGGGCCCGGGTTTGATCCCTGGTCAGGGAACTAGATCCCACATGCCACAACTGAAAGATCCTGTATGCTGCAACTAAAGATCCCGCATGGATCAACTAAAGATCCCGCAAGCCACAAGAAGATCCTGCATGCGGCAATGAAGATCCAGCATGCCGCAACTAAGACCCGACACAGCCAAATAAATAAATAAATAAATAAATAAATAAATAATTTTTAAAAAACCACATTTTTACCATAATTTAGTGTAATCAACAAACGCTAGCTTGTGAAATTTAAAGCAGTTCTCTTTATAGTGAATAGAGTTATAAGAAATTATCTTTTATCAGAATTTTGTTCATGATTTTGGCTATGGTAATTGTAGAGAAATGTTATTCACACACACCAGAATGATTCCTTATTTTTTAGGAAATTACACATGTGCTGTATACATCTTATTTAAAAGGAAATCAATCTGTTAATTATTTTGTTATATTTTTTAGCAGTTGCTCTGTATAATATGTGAAAATTGAAGACATGAATAAAATCAGTTCAAACTTCTATCAGAATACTTTATCTACATGTTTTAGGGATTATGAAGATAAAAGTAAAGTTATTGTTTCTTTGAGAGCTAAAGAACTCAGTAAAGCATTCATTCAGGTTTCTTCAGAAGGGAATACTTGGTTTATCAGCAGTCTGATAACACTAAAACATGCCTTGTATCACATTTATAGGCATCAGAATTCTTTCAAAAAAATGTAGCTAATAATCAGGATGAATGTCATTTACTTTTGTTTTGGTCTCCAGGACATATTGTTTACTTTGCTTTAAAATTTATGTGAGTCATTTTGGTTATATGCCTTTTTTAATTAGGTTGAAGGAAGCAATCACTGGGGAGAAAGCGGAAATCAATTCTGATCTGATATTGATAGCTACTGTGCTGTAAACTGTGTGTCCTTTCTAATTAAATGTAAACATGTTCAGTTCTAAAGTCCAGCAGCAATGACAACAGTCACTAGGAAAGATTGCCTAAGTACTTACTGCTCAACTGATCTGCCTGGCCTTTATTTCTTTCATAGTTGTGCTTGTGCAATCATTGCTGGGGTGAATGCTGGTTGTAACTGACTTTTTTTAGGTCATCTTCAGAGAAAATATTTGACAAGAATGTAGAGTGCTCTGTAATACCTAAAGTTATTTATTAACTATGTCCCTCTGATAGCTAATCAATGGCATTGCACAGAGTCAAATTTGTTACGCCAAACTGCCCCCCTGCCCAAAGCCGAGTCTTGGTAAATATTTAATGGCAGTAGAGGTGTTTTGCTAGTTATCAAACTGATATGTTAAAGGACTCTTAAAAGCAACTTTATCTTGCCTTCCCTTCCATAAATGATTTGCTCAGCAATATAGTGTGTAGGTGTAAAAGCATCTGGCTTTCATTTTACTGAGTATCTTGCTCAGAAAAAGACCAAGTAAGAATTAACATGAAAAAATGCTCATTTTAATCAGTACTCTGTCACTTGAACATAAGAGGGGAAAACAAACCACCAACAAACTTCTCTCCTTGGTAAAATGCCAACTCAAAGCATAAAACAACCCAGCCCCTTTCACTGTACTAAACACTACACCAGACTTATTCAAAATCCATTGTAGAGCCGCTGTCATCAGGAAATGTTATAAAGTTTCCGTTGCTACAGAGTTGCTACGTGCTCTGTAAAGATCAGAAGACGTCTGGATTTTTGCTTTTTATTCAACACAGTAAAGGTTGGGTTTTACCTTTTTAATTACTGAATTTTAGGCCCTCTTGTTTCACTTACTCTACTCCTGGCTGGGCAGGAAAAAATGGCAGTTTTATTTTTTAAATGTGGAAGGAATCTCTTCAGACTTAAGTTTTATTAGAATACTTGATAACTGTTTAGAATCTTTCCAGAAATTAGGCGGATTTAAATTTTTTTTCACTTATTTAATTCTTATAGATTTTCAAGGAAGTTAACACATTTTTTATTCTGGCATGCCCATCAGTCTAAAAATTTAACACTAGATTGACTACTCAATACTGTCTTATGAAGTATGAATTTTACTAGCCTAAATCTAGAAGGTCACAAAATTATTCTCCTAAATATCAAATAAGAATGGGTGACTCAAAGCATTGTACTGAATTAATGGCCCTTTATGATGCATCCTACATCAAAAGGGGTTTCTTTATTGAAAATAAAGAAAAAAGTGTGAAAGTAAAAAGTTTAAGTTCTCAGAATGGAAAAATATTACAAACGTGCCAGATCTGAGGTGGAAACACTGGATTTCACAATCCTTGGATGATCTGTTTATATACTTTGTGGTAGTCTGAAAGGAATGTTTATACATTTTTTTGCCTGACATGGCTAGTGTATAGAAGAGAAATAGCCACCTACTATCAGTGACATATGAAATTTTAAGATATTACTGATGGGCCAATTGCTATGAAGGCAAGGTTTCTCAATTTTTCCTAAAATTCCTTCTAAGAGTTATTTAATAATATGGTGCTTTGAGAGAGCAAGGAACCATACTCCAACTTTAAAAGGAGTTTCATTTTGTACATTGCTGACCTCTGTATATTAAAGTTTGGAAAGATGGCATAGAATATGTATGTTTTTAAATAAGTATTTCTGGTTTATGTCTCTTGAAGACATGTCTATATTCACTTTGATATCTGATATTTTATGTGATATAATGGTATTTCCTTACTTCTCAAAATTTGGCCAGGGACCCAAGTCAGACCAGAACTAGGGGCAGGCCAGCAGGTACATGTCTGGGGCCTCAATTTTAAATGGTCACAAAAACCTCACCAGAATAAATTTAAAATATGGGGGTCAATAACTCATGTTGCACGGGTAACCAGTTACTCATGTAAATGGAAAAATGTAAATTGGTTTACTGCTGCTAAATAGATGGGTACCTCAACTGGAAATTTAAAACAATTTTTTTTGCTGTCTCTGATACACAATTACATATTATAATGTATGACAAATCACATCAATTACACTTTACCAGCCAGCTAACTTCTGAAACCACATAATATGGGGTGTGATGCCATAGGTGATTTAGTTCTAATATGTTTCTTCAGAAACTGTCAGGTTTGGGAAGTTGCAAAAGACAAATAGAAGAAGCTATGGTAGTACATAGTAGGGGCACCTAGCCCAGATTGACTGAGGGGTAGAGAGGAGCTTCTTAGATGACATGATGTCTAATCTGAGTTTTGAAAAAGGAATAGGAGTTGCTCAATCAAACAAAGGTATATAAAGGATGTTGTAGCTAAAGAAGGTCATGTGTATCAGCATGGTGGTATGAGAAAAGCTTTGCTGAAAATATTTAACTCATTATAGACTTTCAAATATGTCCAGTCCTAAAGAGAAACCTTCAGATCTTTGTAAAGTAGGGGAGAGAGAGGAGATTATTTTAAGAGGAAAAGAGAGTGTTCTCTTACTTCCAAGTATTTTCTGAAACTAAGAGAGAGGATAACTGATGTTCTGATTGCTGTAAGGTCAGTGTGTGGCAACTCTTTGGTCTGGTTGAGGACATGCTCATTTTTACTGTCATCACTCATTCATTCAACAAATATTTATAGAACATCTACTTTGTGCTAGACGTAGTTCTAGGCATTATGGATAGAGTAATGAATGAAACAGACCAAGATCCCCATTCTCCTGAAATTTTTGAGAATGAAGTTTACTTGGCTTTATTTAGCAAAGACCCACCTGGCAGGTGAGGTCCCTTCCTGGAGACCTAACATACAGCCCTATGTGAGTCTGAGAGGCTCTCATCTCTCACCTGTTTTCCACTCTATCCTCTACATCAAGACTCGCAGATACCAATTCTTTGGGTTTTAAAACTAATGCTTTATTTCAAATCTTGTATATATTTTCATGGTGAGTCCTCTTTTTATATTATATGTATCTCTGGAATAGATTTTCTGTCAACAAAGTATATCTTGCTATAACATGTCCTTTTTAATAGTAAAGGTATATTTGAATATTATGCAAACACCAAAAAGAATATTAATTACAATTAATATTAATTGATATTGAATTAATATTAATTCAATTGTAAAAACAATTCCTTGAAGGTAGCCTGTAAAGTGAGTTTTCACAGATCCATGCTTATTTTCCAAAAGATTTGATATTCTTATAAGAAAAAGAAAAAACGTTATAAGAAAAAGAAGAAAATGTTTTTTCTTATAAGAAAAAACATTAGGATGAACTGAAATATTTTGATAATAAGAAAAGGTCTGAAATCATTAATACTAGATTTTGTAGTATTCAACATCCATCTATATTCTGGTAATCACTGCCCATAAGAGATTTACTTTGAGGAAAGACAAATATAATTTCTAGGTGTCTTAGAAGTAAATCATCAAAACAAACCAACCAACCAATCCAACAAACTGACAGTTAAATGATATAGCAGGGAAATTTTTACGGTCCTTACAGTCCAATATTTAGCTAGCTTTGGATTGAAATAGTGGATTAGGACAAGATGTACTGCTGCTGAGCTTATTGTAACAAAGAATGTTAGGCCCCTTTCAATAAGCAAGGTTGTATTTCCTTTATCTGAAAAATTCATAGCTGCAACGTGCTTGTTTTTCATTTAATAAGTTCCTATTATTGCGGGTATGTATAGAACTTATCTGTAATACAAATATAAACATGGGCCCAACTATAATATGTTCTTCACTTGGGGAATATGTATCTGACCTTGTTCACTACTCAAGAAAATATCTGCTAATTGAAAGGTAGATTCAACTAGGAAAAAATATAAAAAAGACTGATTTGGATGGGTAAAGGACTGAAAGCTGGACTTCAGTTTATTTATTTTATTCAGTTTGTTCCTGCTATGAGTATGGTAAATTCATAAATAAAGAGCTACCAATATTAATATAATATAGAAGGAACCTATATTTTCACCTACACGAGACAGGGCTTCTGCAATAATATTGTCAGCATATATTACTTTTTTTGGTAACTTATTGAAACATATTGCAAAACAGAATATAATAAGAAATTATTATTTTAATGATAAAATTACATATATATGGATTAAATCTGATTTGGTAAACATGAATTTATCAAATTTGAGCTATTAAAGGGATCACTCACAACACAATGAAATAAATTTTTAAACTTAAAAACATGTAGTTTTCAAGAATAAGACGTTTCTAAAAGTGTACCCATTTCAAAAATGTCTGAGTGTCTATAATATACCAAATATACTACTAGCCCAAGTGTTACAAACTGAATAAGAGTATGTCTGCCCTTAAGAAATTAAGAGTGGAGTTGAGAGGAGACAGATAATTATACTACAAACAGAGCAGATGCAGGCCTAATTTGGCTGGTGAATGGGAGGTGAGGATGGTAGTAGGTTATTTAGAAGAGAACAATTCCTAAAAAAAAAAAAAAAATGTAATCAAAAGCCTACTGGTGAATCAACTATACTCCAATAAAAACTTAAAAAAGAACAAAGCATACTGGTGAGAAAAAGAACAGCATGTGGGCAACTGTAAGCAGTCTGTTGTGGATGGGGTCTCAACTAGATGGCAGGAAGAGGGCAGAGATGACACTGAAGAGGCAGTCATGGGGGAGGTCATGCGGAGCCCTAAAAACTATGACATTATCCTGTGGGGATGAAGGACTATTACTGAAAGGCTTTAAGGAGGGAAATGGCAGCCAGGAGTGGGGAATGGACCCGAAGATAGCAAAACTGGCTGCAGAGAAATTATGTAGGGGCCTATGCCAGTAGTTCCAGTGAGATATAATGAGGGTCTGAATAGGGTATTGGTAACCATGATAGAAGACAGACAACAGATTCAAGAAGTATTTAAGAAGGGAAATAGATGAATTTGTTGACTCAGGCATTTAGAAGGAAGAGTAGTTTTTTAAATAAAGTTGCTGCCTTCAGTTTCAGACATTCTGAGCTGAGGTGCCCATGAAGTATCATCTGGAAATGTCCAGCAGATAGTTTTCATACATTGACTGAAGCTAAAGAGAAAAGTCTGGGCTGTGTATCTGCATTTGGGAATCATTAGCATACAGGTGGGGGTTAAAATCAGAGGAATAAGTAGAGGCAGTCCAGGGAAAAGATTTCTAAAATAATTATTATCAAAAACAATGAAAAAAATTGCTGATAGACAGTTATAATAAAAATCATAGATTTTTTCCCCCCAGGAGAGACAGTGTCTTTTTTCTGATATTCTAAGTGAAATAATAATAAAAAATATTTATCAGCTACCTCCTATGTGCTGAGTATTGAGAGAAATAAGAGAAATGTAAGACTTATTCCCTAGTTAACACTGCCAATACTTTATTTCTCACATAGATTCATATATAGATGCTTCTTCCACTAGCTTTCGTATCACAACAGAGTACTTTACATTTTCATTCTGTTATTATTTTGGGACACTTTTGTTATCCTTTGCCAGCAACAGGATCAAAAGCAGTGATTAAGAGGTGAAAAGAGCATGTGGTTTGTGGTCAAAGGCCCTGGGCTCTTCCATTTACAATCTGTATACTTTTGGGCAAATTACTTAACTGAATTTTAGATTCCTTAATTTTAAGACAGACAATTTGCTTACTTCACACAGTTATTATGAGGATCAACTTAGATTATGATTATGAAAGAATTCTGCCAAAAGTAAAGCTCTATATAAGTATTAGCTAACACCATCACTACACCTCTGTGGTAGACTACCTAGACAGCATGGGAAGTGAGGAGTGGAAGATCCACATCGAAGTTGGCAAAGAAAACTGGCCCTGTAGAAGGCCAAACCTGGGAAGCACCCTGAAGCCTATAATCCAGTAGGAGTGAGACCTGGAGCTATGAGCATTGTTCTGGTCAGAGAGCAAGGAGTCATGAAGAGCCAGAAGACGAAACACAAGGTGCCTTGGATCAGCAGGTAGTTATACTGGGGCAACCGTATGACCTAGTGTGGAAATATCTTATGTTATTTATTCTAGGTCATAGCTAACTAGAAACATTTTCCAGATTCTGATAACTGGCTGTTGAAAAAACTCTCTTGATTATATCTTTAAAAATAACAGAATTCTTCAAATCACACATACATGAAAAAAAAAATCTGGGATTCTGGCCTAAATGACAGACATTCAAACCTTGAATTTTGCGGAAAGGAAAAGAAAGTGATGATACTATTGAGTAATATCAGTATTCACTAGTGGAATAATTCTGACTAAAGACCCTAGACAATTTCAATAATTAAGAGGTAACACTGCATATGCAAAGAACACTGGATTTGGTTAGAATACCTTGGTTCTAAACTATCCTTGTCACTAACAAGCCATGATACCTTGACTAATCCTGTTTAACTTTTCTAGGACTGATTCCAAATCTCTAGATAAATATGAAAATGATGCCTATTGTTTTACTGAGTGTTTTCAACGTTTTAGGCACTCATTTGGGCATTTTACACACAATATACCTAATTTGTACAATAATGCTGAAAGGTAGTTATTATTTCCATTTAAAATGAGAAACTGGAGGCTAAAGAGGCTAAGTAATTTACCCAAGCTAGTAAATGGCTGAGTCAGGGTTCCAATCACAATATATATTCTTCCAAAAATTATGTCATTTTTGTTTTTTAAAATATGGCTTTCTCAGGACTCTTTCAGCCTTAATATTTTATAAGACCAATGCTGAATCAAGTAAAACGAGTGCAAGTACACATTCTAAGTTCTTTTATGTAGGATATCAAAGATTAGTTATGGGATCCAAAGAAAACTAGCGAGCCTCTCCTTCTTTCACTTTTTAAATCTTTTTTATAAAGATAGTAATTCTTGGGCTTCCCTGGTGGCGCAGTGGTTGGGAGTCCGCCTGCTGATGCAGGGGACACGGGTTCGTGCCCCGGTTCGGGAGGATCCCACATGCCGCGGAGCGGCTGGGTCCCTGAGCCACGGCCGCTGAGCCTGCGAGTCCGGAGCCTGTGCTCCGCAACGGGAGAAGCTACAGCAGTGAGAGGCCCGCGTACCGCCAAAAAAAAAAAAAAAAAAAAGTAATTCATGATATTAATTATCTCACAAGAGGTAGGAAATAAAAAGTGCTTATGACCTTGATGTGGAAGACACAAAGAATAATAATATATAATTGCCTATCATACATATAAGAAATCTTCTGAAATTTTTTTAAATTAAAAAAATCAGTTTTAATGCTCTATGTATGACCTAATAATAAAGATTATCAGATGGGAATTGAAGGAAATTTCTTCCATTGGTAAGCAAAATGTACATGCTAACATCTTTCATTTTCCAATCCATTACTGCAGCTTTTTAATACCACTGCCTGGTTTCTGAAATGCAATTCCTTAGAAGGCCATTTCACCAAAAATACCTAAGGAATAAAGCTTAAGGAAGAAAGAATGAACATCCTGCTACTTGACATTAATCCCATTAACTCAGAGATCCTAACAGACAGACATGGCATTACTCCTAACTGGAAGACATTGAAATTAAAGCACAGGGCTTTAAAATTAATGGGAGTTGCACAACTGAAACATTGTATGTCAACTTGATAATATGCCCCTAAATTATTGTTCATGGAGAGTGCCATTCCTCTGTTTAATCAAGAGTTAAAGCATGTGCAGTAATTCCCTATTTTCATAATATTCTTTCTGACAATAAAGATAACAACTACAAGAGCAGTTTTTAGCTGGCTAAACCTGATGTACTGGTTTTGTTAATAAAAAATTCATGACAATTAATGAAATGGATCTATTAGGACAGTCCCCCAAAGTAGTACAGCTGCCCCACCTACAAATGAACTTCTCATGACCTATATTATTCAGAAAGAACTGTAGTAACTTGCTCTAAAAATTGTTACATACAAAAGGTTCACACCAAATCAAAGCATTATTCAGAATCTGGCAAGATAATTCAAGAGAAGAATGTTTGATATGGCCACCTTTAATCAAGTTTTCATTTGTTGTTCATATTCACGAGACTATTTCTCTAATTAATGCTTTTCTACTATATTAAATTATAATGAATGCAAATCTACATTTTAAACATCATTTTAAGATATTAATAACTAACACTTGGCTGAATTCCAGATTTCATACTTTGTTATTTCAACTGCACTGAAAAGATAGACTACCGAGTAGCCATATCTCTTTCTTTTCATCTCCAGTCCTTAGTGGTCAAGTGCTAGGCAAAGAGAACAGACAAAAGAACTTTAAGATTAAAATGATTTGTTTGATATGCTTTGACAAATAAAACTCAGCAGAACATTTATTTCATACAGTTTTCCCCTTAAAAATAATCCTTTGCCTGAACTAAGTCATGCTCTGTGTTTAAAATCTATTGGATGTTAATGCTTTTTCTAACATATATATATATTTTTATTTTCTTTTTCTTTTTTTTTTTTTGCGGTACGCGGGCCTCTCACTGTTGTGGCCTCTCCCGTTGCGGAGCACAGGCTCCGGACGCGCAGGCCCAGCGGCCATGGCTCACGGGCCTAGCCGCTCCGCAGCATGTGGGATCCTCCCGGACCGGGGCAAGAACCCGTGTCCCCTGCACCAGCAGGCAGACTCTCAACCACTGCACCACCAGGGAAGCCCATATATATATTTTTTTCTTTCATTAAACAATTTATGACTATCAGGGAGATAATTAACTCCATTTCCATATACAAAAGTCAGAGTCTACACAACAAAGTTCATTGTACAAGAATGACAGACTTGTACAAAAAGGCAGGTGATGTGTTGTGTTGCCCATGATGAGGATATGGAAAACTTATGACACACAATGTTTTCTAAACCAAAGAAGCCTTGCCATATTTAATTTATCTTTAATTTAGGAATTAAAATTATTTTAAAAAATCTCTACTTACACAATAGCTAATGAAGTCCACATCAGATACTAAGCCTTTTTTTTAACCTATGAAAAGACATATGATGAGAGCCACTGGATGAAGAAGAATAAAACAAGGTAAATAAACAGAAAACCTGATCCCTCAAAAAACAGTTTATATGACAAAAATAGGAAAAAAATTAATATAGACAGGAGAGATATGAGAAGACAATATGTTGAGTATAAAAGATCAGGATGCTATCAAAAAGGAATAAAACATAAGAAGGCATTTTTAGAGAATAAAAATTTCATTGACTAAATTAAAAGCAAGTAGAAGGACGTGACTGCACAATGTGAATGCATAATGCCAATGAACTGCACAGTTAAAAATGGTTAAAATGGTACACTTTGTTATATATATTTTACCACACTTTAAAAAAATGAATGTGTGAACTTTTATGCAATTTGCTAAATGGGAGAATATTTCCCAGAAAAACTCCTTTTAACCAATAGCTGTGGTGGAAATTTTGTATCTACAAACAACTTATTTTTATTCTTGGAAATGGAAAGCCACTTAAAAGCAACAATGAGGAAGTAGACTGCATTATTTATACAAATAAATGTTTTCAACCCATTGACAAAAAAAAAACTTGAAAAAAAGTTGAGGAAATTTCTAAACCATGTATCAGAAAAAAAAAAAGAAAAATATGCATCAGTCCAGAAAGTACAACATCTGGTAATTAGGAAACCAGAAAGAGACATAAGAAAGAAAGAAACAAAAAGAGGAGAGGAAACTTTCAAATAATCTTAAGGAGCATTTCTCAGGGATGAAAGACAAGACTCTTCCAATTGAAAACGTCTATAAGTACGGAGTACGATAAATGAAAGAAGATCCACTCTCAGACCCTCCCTATGAGATTTCATAACATCAAGGTGAAAAAAATTAATATCTTCCATGAAAAAAAGTCTACAAAGGAAGACTGATTTGAATCATTATGGAATCAGTTACTGGAAATAGAAAAAGAGAAGAGTAATACCTTGAAAGTTTTGAAGGGATGTGATTTTCAAATTTAACTTCTATATTCAGAGAACTTAACCATCTACCCTTTGTTTGGAAGTTACCTGAACAGGAAATAAAGCAAGAAAGCAGACATGGAATCCTAGAAACAGAGAAACCAACCCATTTAGAGAAGTGAAGAGAATTCCTAGGATGACAGCTGTGAAGCAGCCTAGAGAGCAACCAACAGGTCCAATTACAGCAGGAGGATGGAGGGCTCTGCTGAAAAAGGGAACTACAGAAAACAGAAAGCAAGAGTGACAAGATGGAAAAAAGCTGAAATAATAAAGCACAAGATGCAAGAAAAAGAAAGGTAATTAGAAATTTCAGACAAGATGAAACAACTGTAAAGAGAAAGTCATGGCTCAAGTAAGAAAAAGACACAAAATATGGTATGATTTTAAGTACTTGATGGAGTTTAAAAAATCCTTTTGTCTTGATCCAAAAAACATTATTCTTTGGCACAGGGACTGACAAATTCAACCCAAAGGAAAGGAACTATAATTCTTGAACACCATATGGCCAACATAGTTAATAACATTGCTTTCTGTTTTTCAAATAGGAAAAAAATTTAAATCTTAACATCATCTGTATATAAAGCAATAAAGAATATCATTACTAATTCCACTGAAGGACAGGTGGAGAAAAGAAAATAAAATTCAAATTCTTCACCTTCATTCAACTTGTTGAACACTTTTTTAGGACAACTGGGACAATAAGAGTTCTTTACAGATCCATTTCAATGTTTTCTAGAAGTCTACATTTTGTCAGTGATTATACTGATAAACATAATTATTTAAAATACAATCTGAGTGAATGTTTGCCTTATTTTAATATTTTAACAATTGTTTGTGGATTATCTCTGACAAAGATTTCTTCCATTTTTAAAATTGATAATATCAGTGACAGAACCCATTAACAGGGAGATTAAAAGAAAATGAAATAGAGCTATTGATTCTTAGAAATGACTTTGACATGGCGAAAATTTCAGCCTGTCTGATCAAGTACCAATATATGAAATGAGAAAAATACTCCTCAGGTGACAAAAAAAAGAATGTGATCTCACTGCTATTCCCTTCTTTGCTGGCATAAACCAGATTTTTTTTTTTTTTTTTCGCAGTACGCGGGCCTCCCACTGTTGTGGCCTCTCCTGTTGCAGAGCACAGGCTCCAGACACGCAGGCTCAGCGGCCATGGCTCATGGGCCCAGCCGCTCCCTGGCATGTGGGATCTTCCCGGACCGGGGCACGAACCCGTGTTTCCTGCATCGGCAGGCAGACTCTCAACCACTGCGCCACCAGGGAAGCCCCAATCAGACTTATTTTAAGGTAGTCTTTGAGAATGTCTGTGGAGCCATATATGAGTTAGAAAATAAATATATAAAAATAAATACCTTGAGGAATACCTAAAGGAACACGTCTGTCATGGAATTTGAACATAGTATATATTAATCAATAAATATTGACAAATGCAAAAACTACAAGTGATCTTCATACACATGAAAGAGTCAGCAGCATACTGATTTTGATATCTGAGATCTTTTGGTTCTTTTAGTATAGTTAACAGTGTAAAAGAAGACTTTCAGTTCTCTAAGATCCCTTTAAGAAGTTTCCCCCGCCTTGCACTCCTGATTAACCCCACCCCACTGATTTTAAAAGGCAACAGCGGGCTTCCCTGGTGGCGCAGTGGTTGGGAGTCCGCCTGCCGATGCAGGGGACGCGGGTTCGTGCCCCGGTCTGGGAGGATCCCACGTGCCGCGGAGCGGCTGGGCCCGTGGGCCGTGGCCGCTGGGCCTGTGCTCCGGAGCCTGTGCTCCGCAAGGGGAGAGGCCACAACAGTGAGAGGCCCGCCTACCGCAAAAAAAAAAAAAAAAAAAAAAAAAAAAAAAAAAAAAAGGCAACAGCATAGCAAACAAAATTAATTTCCTTGTAAAGATCTCAAGACTATTTAATATGTAAGGAATAAAATGAACTAATAAGACTGAAAACTGCTAATGATTTTTCTGGTTGTTATTATTTGTTGGCAAATCAAACAATCTTTTAAGAAAAAATGGTCAATATAGTTTAATCAAAAAGAATTTTGCTATGTATTAGAACTTATTTATAATAATATCAACATCAATAATATCAAACAAAGATAACTTCCTGCTAGCAACACTGTGGGCAGTTTATAAATAAACTACTTCAACACTAGAACTTAGACTAGTTTCAAACAAAGCAGCATATATGGGACACCTTGCTTCACGTTCTTGTTTCAGAATATGAGCTGCCTTCTGCAATGATACTTCTGTCCTACATCAGCCCACACTGGTTATTGCTGCTCTTGCTATAGTACAGAGAGGCTGTCCCCTTTAAAAGGAAGATTTGCCAGTCTTGAAGAGTTATAAAGGACTATTAGAACCTAACTGGGGTTTTCTCTCTAGTGAGTGATTGAACTAGTATCCTGAAACACAGCTTTGAAGTATTTAATTTTCTGTGGCTCAGACTATTTTTTTGTTTTCTTTTTAATTTAAGAGTATACCCAGTTTGCAACCAAGTGATGAGGGAGGTATTCTTTAATACAGCCTAATCCTTTAAAGATTGTTTTATAAAATCAGCCATCAGGAGTCCTGAACTTTACCTGCGATCTTGCTCTTCCGTGTCAATGGTCAAGTCATCTTACCTCTCTGGTTCATCTATCAACATTAATCACTGACTATCTACCCATACATTGAAAAGATAGGTACCAGTATCCGTTAACTTTTTTGAGCAAAATAATGTCACATTGTATCTATATATTCTTTTTTTTAAAGGGAGCTCACTGGGATGAAATATTAGGGTAAATGAATATGTCATGTTGACTCTAGCTGCCAGTGGGAGTAAAATGCAAATCAGCAGCATCAACAAACAGTATTGAATTATCCACAGGCACATACCATTGTTCTGCTTCTTGTTACTCTATCTAAGTTTAACATGTTCTTATGCTTGCCACTTCTAATAAAATACAAATGCAATGACACAAAGAAATATCTGTAAAACTATTAAGCATTTCAGAGCCAGGTCAGTGTATATGGAAGCTATGATTGTAAAGTTACCCAGATTGACTTAGTGAAATGAGGGAACTAGAATCTGTCTAATTAGGTTATATTATTGAAGCTAAAACATAAAGTTTGTGTAGCTTTCTAAAAGTGTGATAATCATCTCTCACTGAGAGTAGAGCTAGAAACCAAGAGAAGTAGTCTAATCATTTATTTATTACACAAATAATTATTTAGCACCTACTATCAGACAGACAGTATATTAGATGCTGGAATAAAAATTCAAACAAGACAAAGTCCCCATCAAGGTAATTTTTGTGAATGATGTGAGGGTTAATGTTAATTTTTTAGATATAGTTATCCAGTTGCACTATCACTATTTGTTGAATAGACTTTCCTTTTCCTGTAAACTGTCTTGTCTTCACCACTGAAAATAAATAGACCATATATGTGTGGGACTCTATTCTATTCCAATGATCTACATGGTACTTCTATCCTTTCACCAGTACCAGTGTCTTCATATCTGTGACTTTATAGAATATATCTTTCAATCAGGTAGTATAATTCCTCCAATGGTTTGTTACATAAAATTGCTTTGGCAATTCTAAATCAATTGCATTTTCATATATATTTTGGAATTAGCTTGTCAATACCTATAATAGTGGTATAATTTTTATTAGGATAGTGTTAAATCTGCAGATGAATATGGAGAGAATGAATATCTTAGCAATACTGAAGACTTAGAAAAGTCTTCCCATTTATGAACACTGTGTATTTCTCCATTTATTGTACTTAGGCCTTCCATAATTACTTTCTGCACTCTGCAGTTTTCAGGGCACAGTGTCAGATTCATCCTTAAATTTTTCATAATTTTGAATGTGATCATAAAAGAAACTAAAAATTTAACTTCATTTTCTAACAGTCCATTGCTAATAGATAAAAATACAATTGATTCTTGTTTATACTGACCTGAATCCACTTATTCCAGTAGTTTTTTTGAAGATTCCTTAGGATTTTCTATGTATACAATCATATTGTCTATGAATAAAGGTAGCTTTATTTCTTTTCAATTTCCAATAATTATGGGCTTCCCTGGTGGCACAGTGGTTAAGAATCCGCCTGCCAATGCAGGGGACACGGGTTCAAGCCCTGGTCCAGGAAGATCCCACATGCCACGGAGCAACTAAGCCCGTGAGCCACAACCACTGAGCTTGTACTCTAGAGCCCGTGAGCCACAACTACTGAGCCTGCGTGGTGCAACTACTGAAGCCCGCATGCCTAGACCCCGTGTTCCGCAACAAGAGAAGCCACCACAATGAGAAGCCCGTGCACCGCAACGAAGAGTAGCCCCCGCTCACCACAACTAGAGAAAGCCCGGGCGCAGCAACAAAGACACAACACAGCCAAAAATAAATAAATAAATACATAAAAATTAGAAAGAAAAAGTTTCCAATGATTATGACTTCCTATGGGAAGTTATATTGAAGTGGTGAGTGAACTTCCCTGTCTTGTTCCCGATCTTACACAGAAAGCACTGAGTCTCATATCATTAAATATGTTAGCTGTAAGTTTTCCCCTAGATGTTCTTTATCAGTCAGATTGAGCAACTGAATGGGTTTTGAATTTTATCACATGCTTTTCCTATATCCACTGAGATAACTGTTTTTTCTTTATGTTGTTAACATGGTGAATTACACTGATTTTTAAATGTTAAACCAAACTTGCATTGCCACCTGGTCACAATGTAGTGTCCTTTTTATATACTGTTGGATTTGAGTTCCTAATTTTTGTTGAGGATTTGGCCTGTGGTTTTGGTTTTTTGTAATGCCTTCACCTAACGTAAAATTGGCATAACCAACTAAGCTGGGATGTATTCCCATCTCTTCTATTTTCTGAGAGACTTTATGTTAAGATTGCTTATTGTTTTCCTAAAATGGTTGACAAAATTCACCACTAAAACACTTGGACCTAGCATTTTTTTGTAAAATGTTTTAAACTATGAATGCAATGTCTTTAATAGACATAGGGCTGTTCAGTTTTCATTTCTTCCTATGTCAAGTATGGGTTTACTTCTAGACTCTCTATTGAATTTATCTAGATATCTATCCTTATGCTAGTACCACACAGTTTTAATTACCATTGCTTTGCGGTAAGTTTTAAAAACAGGAAGTGTGAGTCTGCTTAGTTTTTTATTTTTCAAGACTATTTTTGCTATCCTGGATCCCTTGCCATCCCATATGCAATCTCTACAAATAAGACAGGATTCTGACAGGAATTACGTTGAGTCTGTAAATCAATTTGGGGAGTGTTGCCATCTTACAATATAGTCTTCTTATCCATGCACATGGGATGTTTTCCATTTATTTTCTTTAATTTCTTTTAACAATGTTTTATAGTTCTCAAGGTGTATGAAGTGTATTCCTAAGTATTTTACTCTTTTTGATGTTATTATAAATGTTGTTTACTTGATTTCATTTTTGTTTTGTTTTTTTTGTTTTTTTGCAGTACGCAGGCCTCTCACTGTTGTGGGCCTCTCCCGTTGCGGAGCACAGGCTCCGGACGCGCAGGCTCAGTGGCCATGACTCACAGGCCCAGCCACTCCACGGCATGTGGGATCTTCCTGGACCGGGGCACGAACCCGTGTCCCCTGCATCGGCAGGCGGACTCTCAACCACTGCGCCACCAGGGAAGCCCTTGATTTCATTTTTGGATTGCTCATTGCAAATGTATAGAAATACAACTCATTTCTGCATATTGATTTTGTATTCTTCAACCTTACAAAACTTAGTTTTTAATGAATTTCATAGGATTTCCAAAAATATGATCATGTAATCTGTGAATAGAGATAGTTTTACGTCTTCTTTTCCAATCTGGAAGCCTTTTATTACATTTTCTTGCCTAACTGCCCTTGCTACAACATACAGCACAATGTTAAGAAGTGGTGAGGGTGGACATGTCTGTCTCATTTGTGATCTTAGGGAGAAAACACCCACCCTTTCATCATCAAGTATGATGTAACCTGTGGGCTTTTCAGAGATGCCCTTTTTCAGATTGAGAATATTCCTTTCTATTCTTATTTTTTTGTTTTTTTTGGGTTTTTTTAACATGAAAGGTTGTTGGATATTGTCAAATGCTTTTTCTGCATCTACTGAGGTGATCATGTGGGTTTGTTCTTTATTTTATATTATTTTTATATTAATGCATATGTGATATGTATGTGGATATGATGGTTAACTTTATATGTCAACTTAGCTGGGCCACAGTGCTCAAATAGTTGATCGGACATCCTAGATGTTTCTGTAAGGGTGGTTTTTGAATGAGATTAACATTTAAATGGGTGAACTTTGAGGAAAGCAGATTGCCCTCAATAATGTGGGTGGGCCTCACACAATCAGTTGAAGGTCTTACTAGAACAAAGACTGACCTCCCATAAGCAATAAGGAATTCTAGCAGTAGATTATCCTTGGAACCAAACTGCTACCATGGCCTTTCCCTGGTTCTTCAGCCTGATGGCCTTTGTACTTGAACTGCAATATCAGCTCTTCCCTGGGTCTCCAGACTGCCAGGCTACCCTTAAGATTTTGGATTTGTCAGTCTCCATAATCACATAATCACACGGGCTGATTCCTTAAATTAAATCTCTCTATATATGTACACACCTTATTGGTTCTTTTTCTCTGGAGAACTCTAACTAATATAGATTTTGGTACCAGGAGTAGAGTTATATATATTATAAATACCTAAAAATGTGGACATGGCTTTGGAACTGGATAGAAGGTGGAGGCTGAAAGAGTTTTGAGATGCATGTTAGAAAAAGCCTATATTGCCTTGAAGAGACTGTTGGAGAAAATATGGATGTTAAAAGGTGATTCTGGTGAGGTCTCAGATGGATTTGATGAACGTGTCTTTAGAAATTGGAAGAAAGTTGATCCTTGTTTTAAAATGGCAAACAACTTGGCCGAATTGTGTTCTAGTGCTGTGGAAAGTAGAAACTGTAAGTGATGAACCTGGATATTTAATTGAAGAGATTTCTAATATTGAAGGTGTGGCCTGGTTTCTCTTCACTGCTTAGGATAAAATGTAAGAGGAGAAAGATCAGTTGAAGGAATTTTTAAGTAAAAAGGAACCAGAACTTGAAGATTTGGAAAACTCTCAGCCTATCCATGCTGCTAAAACTGAGAAAGTGTGTCCTGGAGAGAACACTAAGACAAGACATAAAGTGATTGCAGGTGTGACTCATGGATCTAATCAGCCATTTCAGCAGAAGCTAGGAATAGACATAGGATTATATCAGGAGAAACACTGCCAGTCTGGACTAAAGGGGACAGAGATAGGACAAAATGAAGGAAGGCTGTTGGACTTCTGAGATTCTGTAAGATGAGACAATAGAGATATCCATATTGCTGCACAATATGTCATCCTTCAAGAAAGAGAAGAACAACCCTAGAGGTGGTTCAGATATCAAGAGGGCTGCTACTACAAAAACAGAATTACCATATGACCCAGCAATCCCACTCCTGGGCATATACCCAGAGAAAACCATAATTCAAAAAGACACATGCACCCCAGTGTTCACTGCAGCACTATTTACAATAGGCAGGTCATGAAAGCAACCTAAATGCCCATCGACAGATGAATGGATAAAGAAGATGTGGTACATATATACAATGGAATATTACTCAGCCATAAAAAGGAACGAACTTGGGTCATTTGTAGAGACATGGATGGACCTAGAGACTGTCATACAGAGTGAAGTGATTCAGAAAGAGAAACAAATATCGTATATTGATGCATATGTGTGGAATCTAGAAAAATGGTACAGATGAACCAGTTTGCAGGGCAGAAATAGAGACACAGATGTAGAGAACAAACGTATGGACACCAAGGGGGGAAAAGTGGTGGGGTGGGGGTGGTGGTGTGATGAATTGGGAGATTGGGATTGACATATATACACTAATATGTATAAAACAGATAGCTAATAAGAACCTGTTGTATTAAATAAATAAATTAAATTAAATTTAAAAAAAATAGGGCTGCCACTCCCACTACAGGTCCAGGGGGAGAGGCTGTCTCCTCCTTAGTTTTAGGGGGCCAGGCTCCCACCAAGGGTGAAGTGGTGACACTGCCAACCTAGAGGGCCTGGAGGTGGGGCTGCTACCTCACTGGGCCTGGAGAATAGAGCACTGAGCCAAAGAGGATTATTCTAGAGCCTTAAAGTCTAATGGATTCTGCCCCGATAGGTTTTGGACTCGACTGGGAACTGTGACCCCATTTCTTCTTTCTGATTTCTCCCTTTGGAATGGAAATGTCTAACCCTATGTTTGTCCCACTACTGGATTTTGGAAGCAGATAACTTGTCTGGTTTCACAGCTGGAGAGGAATTTTGCCTCAGGATGAATCATACCTAGTTTTGCCCACAACTGATTTAGATGAGATTTGGGACTTAGAGTGATGTTGTAATGGGTTAAGACTTTGGGGCTGTTGGAATGGGGATGAATGTGTTTTGAACGTGAGAAGGATGTATATTTTGGAGTGTTATGACTGAACTGTATCCCCTCCAGATTCATATGCTTAAGCCCTAACTCCCATGTAACTCCCAGTGCCTCCACATGTGCCTGTTTGGGGATACAGGGCTTTTAATGAGGTAGTTAAGATGAGGGCGTTCAGGTGGGCTCTAATACAACCTGACTGGCGACCTTATAAAAAGGGATCAGGGTACAGAGATAGACATCAGGGATGTGTGCACACAGAGGAAGGGTCACGTGAGAGTGCAGCGAGGTGGCCACCTGCAAGTCAAGGAGAGAGACCACAGGAGGAATCAGACCTCTGACACCTTGACCTTAAACTTCTAGTCTCCAAAACTGTGTGAAAACAAATTTTCATTGTTTAAGCTACCTAGCCTAAGGTATTTTGTTATGGCAGCCCTAGCAAAATCATAAAGTGTATTCCACTTATTGATTTTCAGGTGTTAAACCAACTTTGCTTGGTCCATGGTAAATAATTCTTTTTATATGTTGCTGGGTTCAGTCTGCTAGTGTTTGGTTTTTCTTAGAAAAAACATAACATGAAATATACTATTAGTGACATTTAGTATATTCACAATGTTGTACAATCACTATCACTATTTAGTTCCAGAACACCTTCATCAACCCCAAAGGAAATCCTGTATTCATTAAGCAGTTACTTTCCATTCCTCACTATCTCCAGGCCCTAGAAACCACTAATCTGCTTTCTGTCTCCATGAATTTGCTGATTCTGGATAATCCATGTCTAAAAAATCATGCAATATGTACCTTTGTATGTGACTTTTTTCACTTAGCATGTTCATTCACATTGTAGCATGTATCTGCATGCCATTCCTTTTTATGGCTGAAAAACATTCCATTGTATGTATATACCACACACTGTTTATCTATTCATTAGTTGATGGGCATTTCAGTTTTTTCCACCTTTTGGCTATTGTGAACAAATCTGTTATGAACATTCATGCAGAAGTTTTTGTTTGAGTATCTGTTTTCAGTTCTATTGGGTATATACCCAGAAATGCTGGGCAGTATGCTAATTCTATGTTTAACTTCTTAAGCAACCACCAAACTGTTTTCTACAGTGGCTGCACCATTTTACATTCCTACCAGCAAAGTATGAGAGTTCTGGTTTTTCTGCATCCTTGCCAATATTTGTTATTTTCCATTAAAAAAATTATAGCCATTCTGGTGGCTATAAATGTTAACTTTAATGATAATTAAAACTTTGCTGGGGGACTTCCCTGGTGGTCCAGTGCTAAAGAATCTGCCTTCCAATGCGGGAGACGTGGGTTGGATGCCTGGTTGGGGAACTAAGATCCCACACGCCTCAAGGCAACCAAGTCCGCGTGCCACAACTACTGAGCTCGTGCGCCTCAAGGAGAGAGCCCGCGTGCCACAAACTACAGAGCCCACACGCCCTGGAGCCTGCAGGCCACAACGAGAGAGAGAAAACCCGCACGCCACAACTAGAGAGAAGCCCGTGTACTGCAACTGGAGAGAAACCCAAGCAGACCGTGCACCGTAATGAAAAGATCCCACATGCCTCAACAGAGATCCCGTGAGCTGCAACTAAGACCCGATGCAGCCAAAAAAAAATAAGGCAAATAAATAAATAAATATAAAAAGAAAACTCTGCTGTATTTTGAGTTAGTTTACTATGAGACGTAGCTCTGTGACTGTGTAAACCTGGAGGATCTTCTTTCTATCAGTATACTCCCTTGCTTGAAATGAATTCACTGTATTTCTATTTAAGGTTCATCTCAGAGACTATTTTATGACAGTTCCATGATTCCATATTATACAAAAATTCATATGATAGTCTTCTGAATGGGTGCCAATACACTCTTTTATGTGATTCCAAACTCTAGTTTCAGTTCAGAGTGGGTCAAATTTTAAATAGGCATAGTATATTTATTTTAGTTTTTACCTTTTACCAGCTGTGAGGAATATGAAAGAAGCTAAGAATTAGTGTTAATATACAGGTCAAGAACAATGAGAGAAGTAGTAGATAATGCAGGAATTAATAGTATAATACATAGTATAAGAAACTGGCATAGAATTATTAAGTAAAATACTTTAAAAAAAGTACTGTATAGCTAGTCACAGGAAAAAAGTTTAGAATTATACATTCCAAAATATCATGAAAATGGTAGTGGAACTAAAGCTCACTTCTATTTTTGTAATTTTGCATTTTCTACTATAAATATTATAAATAAATTTTGCTTGGATGACTAAAATGTTATAAAATACTTTCTTTGCACAAAATAGATAGCATGCACTTATTGCTTTTTTCTTTCATAGGTTGACTTAACAATCTGTTTCTAATTTCACAAAATTATTGAAGAATATCATATAATAACCTATAAAAAGGAACATGTGAAGACTGAAGTGAATGATGTATGTTCTAAAAAATTAGACATTCTCTCTCTCTATATATATACACACACACACACATACATACACACATATTAGAAGTATAAAAACATGGTAACTTGAAAAGTTTATTCAATGCTAACTACCTCATGAGATGAAGATGCAGTCAGCAAAATTCTCACTGTGGAAACTCTACAGAACTAAGAAACCAGTTTTTCAACAAATAAATTGTAACCAAAAAAATAAAGGTGTAGTGGAAACATACAGATTAAAAAATATGTATCAACCAACTGCAATGTGTGGACCTTATTTAAATCCTCATTAAAACAAATAAATTAATAAGACATTACAACATAATGAGACAACTGAAAGTTTGAACTCTGGATATTTGAGGATATTAAGAAATTATTGTTAAATTGTTTCTAAGTGTGTTGATGGATTATAGTTATTTTTTAGAGATACATACTGTAATATTTATAGATGAAATTAAATGGTATATGAGATTTACTTTAAAATAATGCCAGAGAGTGTGCGTATATGCATGAAGGTGTGGATGGAACCAGGCTGACCAGGAGTTGATAGTTCTGGGGGCAAGTGATGGGAACATGTGAAATTCATTCTTTCTTCTTTATATATATTCAAAATTTAAAAATTCATTTAAGCTTTCAAAATGCTTTAAACTTTATGTAAATTAGAAAGTATATTTCTTTTGAGTACAAATTTTATTTTTAATGTTTTTAAGAAAAAGTTCCCGATTCCCAAGGCTCTGTTTCCCTAGGGAATACAGAATCAAAACTGAATGCAAGCAAGTTGCAGGGAAAAGTATATAGTAAAATTCCATGTATTTGAAACACCAAATTTATGTGTTTTATGTATACACACATGCCTAGGAAAAGGTAGAAGAATAAATTTTAAAATGCGAAAAACAACAACAACAACTGATGCATGTTAGCATTCAAATTTCTGCAACTTTCTCTCAATTCCATAGTGTAACACAGTATGTTCATTACAACTTCTTCATTTTTGCTTTTACTGTTCTAGGCTAGAATGCCCTTCTTCCTCCTCCTCTCTTTCTTTCAGAATCCTATTTGTTCATACCTCAATTCCCAAGCATTCCATAAAACTTTGTTTATTTCAGTCTGCAATAATTTCTCCCTTCTGTAACTTTCTATGACAATGCCAAATTATTTTATTTAACAGCATATAATCTTATATGCTCATTTTGAGTATACTTTTTCTTTCTTTCTACTTAATTTTAATTTATTTGAGGGTAATAATTGCACCTTACCCTTTGTTACTCTATTTTCTATAAAAGACTACACAATTCTTTGCATAGAGTAGGCTCTTAATACGTTCGTATAGTACTGAAAATGGTTATTTGGTTAATGATTAGTTCTAAACATAGTTAATGTTATATTAGTGATTGTGCTAGGGCACTGATAAAATAACAATACCATAACATATAAATAAAAATAAATGATTGTGGGGATAAAATTACTTTCAAGCATAGTATTTACCTTTGTTGTCTGACATATGATATAATGCTAGAGCTTAAAGGTTCTTAAAAAAAATTCAGAGGCAGTCTATAAATTCAGACACTGACTGCGGTTGTAATTCATAGAGTTTGGCTGAACACAGACAAAGACTGTTGAACTCCAAAGCAGGTCAGGTTCTTTTACCATTTTAGTATGTCTTTAACGTGGTCTCAGAGGTGTGTTTTATGTGATAAATATATCAAGCATATCCAAATCAGGAGAATAATGCTGAAGTACAAGTTTTGCCTTAGCATTATTTATGAGAGAGGCAGGGGTTGGGGAAGCTGTCTAGCAGATAGAGTAAAAGGTCCAAGTATAAGACGGGTTAGGTAATATTTATACTTCTGTTACTGGCCCTGATGTGACCTAGAGCATGTTAGTTTATAGCTCTGTGCTTCAGTTTCCTCATCTGTGAAAAGGGATAATACCTCACAAGGATGTTGAAGAAGATAATGTTTGTATTGAACTACAAGATACAAGATAGAAAGAATAAGGAACATAGCTTTAAAATTACATCCTTATTATTTTCTGGGGTAGACTTTAAAACAGAAAACATGGTATACTTTGTGTACTCTATAAAAATATATTTTTCATAGAGTAGAAAAAATTGAAGAACTATTAAATTTCTAATTCTCAATAGATTTCTGAACATTAGAATTTTCCTGTGTGAAAAACAACACCTGAAAATAAACTGTTAATCAAAAAGGGCCAAATCTAAGTTGAAGCACATCACTTTGACTAAATATTTTTCTAAGTGTCCCGTAACAAGAAAAAAATTAACGCTCTAATTCCAGTGAGAACTTGTTCCCAAAGAAAAATCAAATGATTCTGTATTGCAGTCACGATATTGTATTTTGAGCCAAAAACACTAAAAATATTTGAAATGCATTAATAGAATCTCAAAGAAAAGCGAATGATAGATCAGTATAAACTCAGCATAGGCATTATAACAACAATGGTTCACACTTATTAAATACCTAAGTCTGTACTCCGGTATGGTACAAATCATTTGACACACATTATTTCATTTGATTTCTCTCAAAAATAATATGATTCAGATATTAGTACAATTCCAATTTTACAGGTCAGGAAATTGAGGCTTAGAGAGATAATTACCTATCAAAGGTCACCTCAGCTAGGAAGTCAGAATCTACACCATCTGTCTTACTACAGTGTTAGCTAGGAATTAAAACACTATGTTGTACCAAAAGAATGACTGCAAAACAAAAATTTTACTAATACAAAGATAAAGACCCAATTAACTCAGATTTAGAAATAAGCGAAGTTTTCTTTATATAAATTATAACTTAAGTCTGTTTATGTCACCTTTTAATCATGTTACTAATTATAAACCCAAAACAAATATCTATTAAAAATCAAGTCAGAGAATAACACTTGACTTCTTGGTTTCACTTAGTTTTCAGGTGACAGAGTACAATAAGTAGATGAGTGGTTATTTCAATTTTGAATCATATACAACAAAACAAAACAAATAAACAAAGAACAAATGAAACCAAACTAGAGTTAGAAAACTTATACATCTCAATTATGAGCCAACAGTGTGTCCAACTTTCCAGATCAAAATCTCAATTCTCACATCTTTTCATATAATTGATGTTTTAGAAAATTTTTATGTTTTACAGTTCAGATCAGTTAACCAAGCTAGATAAGACAACTAAACTTTCTACAGATTAAAGCAAATTAAAATTTTTATCAGCTCGGTAATGTCTAATAAAACTAAACTAAAAAGATACCTAGGCTTTTGAATTTCTTCACTGTTTCATGAAATAACAGAATATTGTTTATTTCTGATCTAATCTGAACCAGTTATTTGGGGATAAAACTGGAACTATAATAGTAGAATACTGACCATCACAAAACCCTTAAAAAACCCAACGGGAACAAGATATACTGCATAACAACATTTAAAACTTAACTAAAGAAAATAGTAAATTAAACCCTAATAAATTCTGAAGTTTCATAAATACCTGAGGTCTGAAATAGCAAGGGGAAAAAAACATTTTAATATTGACCTGAGTTCATAAAACACATTTTTGTTTGGAAATACAAGAAAAACATTCAATTAAGTCTTTTTTGACCTTTGCAAACTTTTGGAACATCACCTTAAACTTCAAAGAACAACTACTTCATGATTTAAAGAGTGAAGACTCTAACTACTTCATAGATAATTGAGACTGGAATATTTACACATTTAAATACTCAACTGCAGGTAAACATTTGTCCTTTTGGGAGAGGCCCAGGTGGAAGGGCCCCCTGGCAAAAAGACAATGTTAAGTCCCGGATATCTGACCGTACTGCCAGTGCCACCCAGTCTTAAAAATATTGCTGGATCATCATTATCATCCTCAGTCAATATTTACTAAGCTCTTTATGACAGCAGTCGCATTAGAAAGTTTATAAAAATCAAGAGCAGCTAAAGATGTCAGTTTATTGTATCTTGGTCTGTAAGTTAACTTTGATATTTTTTTTTTTGCAATTAATGAATCAATGTTTCTGAACAAAGGTCTTTATTATTAGCTATTATTTCCATTTATTTTAAATATTTTAAACTGGGTTAGATTCAATAAAACTTTAATACATTTAATAATGTATATATGCAGAAAGAGGAAACATTTATAATGCAAACATGCTAAATAAATCTAATTGTACTGATTGAAGTCTCTTGAAATATGAAGGAATTTTCTCCTTTCATTGTCATTTCTGGCCATAACTAATGTTCATAGGATTGAAGTTTTGTTTTTCTGTTTTTTTTTTCATACTATGTCATAGTATTGACATTCAGTCCAGTAGTAGGGAATGAAGTTTTTAAAAAGGCACCCTTTTCCTCACTAACCTATCATGGGCCCCCACTTCTACCAAGTGGCAGAAGAATGTTATGATTAACACTTCTTTTAAAGTTTCTAATATTTTTCTTAACATTTTATTTTTTAAAGTGCTTGAATTTCTGAAATGTAAAGTACTTTAAAAAGTCGTTTAAAATATTTGGCAAACTTAAAACATAAATGAGGTTATCATTTATAGGCATCTATTTCGTAAGGTAAGTGAATCTACTTTGGATTATCATTCCCTTATATATCTGATTGTGTTGTAAAGCACAACACTAATAAAATATATTAAAGAGATGAACTTCACTGATATAAATATATTATACATGCACATATGTAGACATTACAGACCTATTTTTCATAGAAGCTTATTTTCTTCTAGGCATCAAATTTAATTTGTGCAGGTTATTATGAATAAAGGCATTAAAACTTGCAAACTCATTTTTATATAAAAGTAATGTATACACATAAAAAATTCAAACACTTGATTAGGTTATGAATGCAAGTTAAAATTTCCTCTCCTCTCATTCACCACACATATAATAAACCTAACTTCTAGACACAGTTCCACTTCTCAGAACACCTGCTGTTGAGTTTCTGATGTATTAGAAAAAATTTTATTGACCATTAAGGATGCACCAAGCACAGATTCAGGTATAAGATGCAATGGTGAATAAACAAAATCCTGGTCCTTGCAGAATTTAATTTCTCGAGGACAATCCACAAATGTAGTATAGTGTCATGTAGGCTTATTTCCATTATTAATGAATTATTAATTTCCATTATTAAGAAAAATAAAGGAGAGTAACAAATAGAGTGATGCAGTGAGGAGGTAGGTTATTTTAGACAGCGTGGTCAGGGACATTTAAGCAGAAAGTGGAGCAAAGTGAGAAGCTGACTTGTGACACCGGGGTGGGGGTGGGAGGTAGATCACTCCAAGCAGAGAAAAAAATGTCAAAGTCCTGTGATGGGAGCATTCTTAGAATGTTTGAGATAATAAGGGAGCTGGTGTGGCTGGAGTGAAGCAAGAGTAGACACATACGTGTTAAGAAATGAGGTTAGAGAGGTAGCCAGGGGCCAGTGCATAGTTGTATGTGTACAAATACTTCTTTTATAATTAAGTAAGAACACAACATACATCAGGGGGTCACAAATTTAAATGCCTATATGATTAAGGCAGTTGATGTTAAATGCATGAAGTAGGCAGGATGGAAAATGTGGTAAAATGGTAAATGCATGCCCCTTTTAGAGAGGGTAGCTTCTATGAAGCCTCAGCTAATTGCTGAAATACACAGGTGTGATGGTTAATTTCATTTTATGTGTCAACATGGCCAGGCTATGGTGTCTGCATGTATGTTCAAACACCAGTCTAGATGTGGTTGCAAATTTATTTTTTAGATATGATTAATATTTAGATCAGTGGGCTTTGCGGAAAGCAGCTTACTGTCCATAATATGGATAGGCCTCATCCAATCAGTTGAAGGCTTTAAGAGAAAGACTGAGATCTCCTGAGGAAGAAGGAATTCTGCATCTTGGAACTCACAACTGCAACATCAGCTCTTTCCTGGTTCTCCAGCCTGCTGGCTTGTCCTGCAGATTTCAGATTGACCAGCCCTCACAAATGCATGAGCCAATTCCTTAAACTAAATCTCTCTCCCTGTATATACACAGTCTATTGGTTCTGTTTCTCTGGAGAACCCTAACACACATGCCATGCTAAGGGTCCCCACAGTGGGCAGATCTTCCAGTGTTGTTTTTTTCACTATAAGAAACAATATTGCAAATGAACATGGGATAATGATACTGCTTCCTAAGCTTTTTTTTTAATCCTAAATTTCAAGAAAGGTAAAATCCAAACAAATATTTCTGATAATGATTTTCATATCTGAACACTGTTGGCCTGAAAAAAAAAAAGAAACTTTGTTGGCAGATGATACTTTCTTTATCATATGGAGACCTCATCTTGCCCCACACCCCCACAACTGACTAACTGAAATGGCGAAGTAAGTCCATGTTATCTCCAATCATTTACTCATCATTGTTCTTATTACGTGTATTACACAGGCTACCATTCTGCAGAAGAAACTTTTAATCTGAAGAAACTTTCAATCTAGTGTTAAATTTGATTATTTATTCATTTGCTTGGCAAATATTTACTGAAGGCCTATTATATATAAAGAATAGAAGCCCTAGCAGGGAAATTAAGAGAAATATTCATACAACTATTACATAGGTAAGCATGAGGTATGTATTGTGAGAGAGCAGTGTGAATAATTATGGTAGTTAATTTTAGGTAGAATGAGATCATTTCTGGTTGAGAAGATCAGAAAAGATTACCAGAACAGTTAGTACTTAAATTGTGTTCTAAAGGCTCAATAAGAATCTGATAGGTTAGAGATGGAGTATTCCAGGGGGAATAAGGTGACATAAAAGAAAGCACTGGGGCTTCCCTGGTGGCGCAGTGGTTAAGAATCTGCCTGCCAGTGCAGGGGACACGGGTTCGAGCCCTGGTCTGGGAAGATCCCACATGCCGCGGAGTGGATAGGCCCGTGAGCCACAACTACTGAGCCTGCGCATCTGGAGCCTGTGCTCCGCAACGGGAGAGGCCGCGACAGTGAGAGGCCCGCACACCGCGATGAAGAGTGACCCCCGTTTGCTGCAACTAGAGAAAGCCCACGCACGGAAACGAAGACCCAACACAGCCAAAAGTAAATAAATAAATAAATAAATAAATAATAATAAAAAAAGAAAGCGCTGAAGTGGGAAATTTGGTGGGGGGTGTGTGTCTAGGAAAGAGCGAACAATTCATTTTGAGAGTGCAAGTAATAATTGATTTAGTATAACGGATATTTGTTGAGTGCCTACTATGTGTAAGGCAGTGTACTAGCATCAGTGACACAAATATGAATGAAACCAGAAGGTAAAAAGGTGATTAGTGGAATACTAAATCAGAAAAAGAGGTGGCAAAACAACAAAAAAAAGAGGTGGCGGCAATATCTAGGGTTCATGAGTGTTAGGTTAAAGAGTTTGGAATTTATTGTATAGGTAAAGTGGTATTACTAAATACTGTTGATGGCTGATTGAGAGGTTGAAAATAACGTTTCAGGCATCTTAAGAGGAGTAAGGAATGGAGACAAGTAGATGAAGTAGCTAGAAAAGCCTCAGCATGAAAATATACAAGTCTGGTCTAAGGCAGGAACTTTGCAAAGAAGGAGACATTGCAAGGAAAAATCTAGCAAAACTTGGTTACTAATTAAATTTGTAAAAAGGGACAAGTCAAAGATTACCTATGTAGAAGGCAACAGGCATCTGTGGAACTATAATAATAGTGCCGAGAACAAGGGAAACACGTTACTTTTTTGTTTAACAAAATAAAAAACTAAATTTTTCTCAAGCTGATAAAAATAATGTTAATAGATGGCAAACTCCAGGATCTATAATTGGCAAGCCCAATCTAACTTTGGACCTTTTGCTAACCACAATGATTAAATGGCAAAATATTTTGTTAAATGTTTTTTTTTTTTTTTTTTTTTTTTTTTTTTGCAGTACGCGGGCCTCACACTGTTGTGGTCTCTCCCGTTGCGGAGCACAGGCTCCGGATGCGCAGGCTCAGCGGCCATGGCTCACGGGCCCAGCCGCTGCGTGGCATGTGGGATCTTCCCGGACTGGGGCACGAACCGGTGTCCCCTGCATCGGCAGGCGGGCTCTGAACCACTGCGCCACCAGGGAAGCCCTGTTAAATGTTTTTAAAAGAGAAAGCTGGGCCATTTTATAGAATAAAAAAGAGCAACTGAGAGCTATACATGTTGAATTTTAGTCTTATTCTTATAACTTACTGTTAGAATAAGGCACAGAAAATAGTGAAACTCAGTAATGCAAAAAAAATGTCCGTTTGGATACAAAGTCATAGAAGACATAAAATATTTTGTGAGAAATAGCCTCTGTAGTAATTTGTTGTCTTATATGTCAATAAAGCAAAAACTTTTAGAGTATTTTGATCAATGATACTATTAATACATTTCCTTTGCACAGTACTTTACAGTTTTCAAAAAACATTCAACTAAATCATCTCCCTGATTTTCATAATTATTTGTTCATAGGTGAAGTAACTAACATACAGGTGCAACTCATTGGTATAAGAAGATAGTTCTTGATTCTAAACATCACTAAACAAAAAACTTAATCTGCCTCATATAAAAGGGTTATAAATTTCACAGAATGTTAGAACCAGAGAAAGCCTCAAGTCCAAGTTAAAGAAACTGAAACCTAGAAAGCTTGCAGCTTGCCTACATTAAAAAAAAAAATCTGATCAATGGGAAAGATGGAAGAATTCAGGTACTCTTTTTTTCTTTTTATTACTGCTTTGGCAGTATGGTACCTTGACACAGCTCCATGATAGTTAGTCCCTATAGAAAATATATATATGACAAAATGTTTATGTCTTTGGGCAGTCCAGTTAGCACAACTGATTAGAACATAGAACTAAGAGGTCAGGATCGAGTGTTCAACCCCTCTTGATGAGGGATTTGCATTGAGAAAAATGTTGCTTCATGGCTAGAGTTTGCATGCTATCATTACTACTGATTGTCTAATTGATGTGTAGTTCTGACTAAAAGAACACATAGTTGAATGAAAAACTATCACCATCACACACACACAAAAAACCCAACCAGTTCCTAGTGACAGTCAGTAATATTTCTGATTGCTAAAGATAACATATATACAGACAAAAAAATGGACATAGGAAGTAAAAAAAGACCCACACTAAATAAAATTTATAAAAAGAATGTAGAAGATAAGCACTTCACCCTCTTTTTGAGTATATTTTACATGGCTTCTACCTTTATGGCTTCTGTGACTTTGAAATGTAGTATGTCATGAACCCAGTAAGTAGGATTTATTTTTAGTCCTGTATTCACTATGCCAAACACTTAACTATTCTATTTAATTATTTTAAAAAATACTATTACAATTATAGGAAACATATCACCTTAAAATATGAAGCACATTATTCAATATTTTTGGTCTAGAATGCGAAATTTACCATGTTCTGAAAGGCATCACAACTTCTCACTTGGAATTACACAAAACATAGAAAAAATTTAAAACATAATCTGCTACTATTACAAGTATATTAAATCCTAGTCTACTGGCACTAAACAACAGGATCATTCTTATCTACACAGTTGAATTTATACTTTCTTTAAGCAAAAGGAAATATAAGGAAGCACTATAAAATCAGCAAACATTGAAACTTAGGCTTTCTCTCGATTAGAAAAGAGTTTGTTATTATTATGCCTCCTGAGCTTAGGAATGCAGCACTACAGGTTTAAAGAACAGGAAAAGATCATTACTAAATACAAATCTAACTCTTAAAAGTTTAAGATTCTTCCGTGATGAAACTGTTTAGACTAATGAAGCTGTTGCAAATGAATTCAGTATTCAGCACAAAGGAGGTACTAAGACTTTACTAATAGCACTTTAGTAATATGTAAAATTTATTTTAAAGCTTCTCATTGCTATTCCTCTCCTGCTATCCTTTCCGCTTTAATGTGAAACAGCCATCAGTTATAATGGTAAGTTTAGTATCCCTACCCATTCACCTCACTTGCCTCTGTCTCTTAAGTGTGCCAAAGGATACAAAGGGCCAACATTTCCTTTTCTTAGTATTCAAAGTCTTCTAAAACTCAAAGGAAACAAACAGAATAGAGAAACCTCGTAATATCAATATATACTTCCATATTCCTTATTTCCATTCAGGGAAATGGAATGCTTATAATAACAGTAGCTCTTAGCATAACCCAGCAAAAGAAAATGATTTTTGGAAAAAAATTTTAAAAGAATAAGGCCAGTATCACTAATTGGTAGAAGTAAAGGCAAGATAGAATAAATGTCATCAGCATATTTTAATCTGCTCCTAACACTAATATTCTCTTCTGCTTTGGCTGCTGGAAAGTCTTGAGAGCCAGACTTATTCTTGAGGCTTATTCTTTCCCCGTTTCATGGCATACATTCAAGATGACTTACTCCTGGCTCTAGCTTACTGTCTTATTCCTAGATTTTTCTCAGTGTATTTTTTCTTAATCATTGATGAATAACTTCCTTTGACATGACAAAATACATGTATGTATATATGTATATGTATATATATATTTGCATGTAAAACTGATTTGCATAACTGAAAGTGCATTTTTTCTTAAACTGTATTTTAAAAATCCATTATCTATGATGATATACATACAAACATGCAAACACACATGAAAATTACAGAATTAGTCTTGGTTTTCTTCACAATAAATATGGAACTTTTCCCTTGTCCTCTATAACAGACAAAACTTTGAAGAAAAAATGGTAATATCTCTATGAATTTGTTGTGTTTCACGTATGGATTTGTAACCACCATCTATTCAGGTGTGTAAGAAATATTGTTTACTTTCACTTAAAGCAGAATCTGAGATTCCAGGAAATTTAAGCTTTGTTGTTTTGGGTTATTGCCTCTTCCCTCCTAGGATTCTACATCCCAGGGATCTTACTCCTGTTCCATTTAAAATAAATTTCTGTATATCCTCACAGAATGTTCTCTATACCTTAAAAAAAAGGAACTATTAATTGTGAGCTTAAATTTATTAACATTCACAGCTATTCTTATATCCTTCGCTCCTGTCTATAAGCACAAAGTGACCATCTTCCTGTTCAAGGCAAACCCTTCTGCAGATTCTCAATTCCATCTCTTTCTAAATTTGGGGGAATTCTGTTCTCTCTTTTGGCTCCTTCCTATGAGCCATGAACATGCTCAAGCGTCTGCCATTTTTCAAAATCAAAAAACAAAATCCTTAACCCACATTCCTTTCTTCTCAACTATCATTAACATCTTTCTTATTCAAGTTTATTCAAGGATCACTTTATAGTCCAAATTTCTATGCTTCTTTCCCTCAAATCACTCTTGAACTTACAAAAAACTGGCTTCTATACCTAATACTCTATTAAAACTACTCTTGTAGAGGTCACTAATGACCACCTAATTTCAAACAAAAAGGATACTTTTGCCCTCATCTTACTTAACCATTCAGAAACATCTGACTTTTTAAAAAAAAATCTCCATCCTTGGCTTCAGTGATATCATAGTTTTTGATTCTACTCTTACCTCACTGACTTCTTGTTGTAAAAATAAGTTTATCTTAACATTAGTTGAGCACTAACAACAAGCCAAATACTGTGTTAAGAGCTTTATATACTTAAAATAACTCTGTAAGATACATACTATAATTCTCATTTTACAAAAAAGAAATGGTCTTGGAGAGGTTCATTTATATAAGGTCATGCAAGGCAGGACTGTCAACTGCAAATCCCTGTAGCTTAACGACATCATTAGCAGATTTTTTTTTAAAAGTATCAGTGAGAGGGGTCCTTGTGAAGCTTATCTTTGAGCCAATAATTGTTAACTTTTTGTTTAGAAGAGGTTATTTAGCTCTGTTAGATTCATGTAGATTAAAAAAAGTCTTTGAAAGATAACTGTTTAAGCTTCATAATTTTCAAAAATCTTTCAATAATCTTCTGCAATTCAGCAAAGAGAAGGAGCATCAAGAACCAGTATCAAGGTTTGTTTTTCAGTAAGTAAAGTCAATTTTTGCAAGGTTATAGCATTGCTCTCAGCATTCTCAGACACTGTCACTTTAACAACAGAGCACCTGCTGTCCTATCTCACAAGGACGGCAGGAGAGGTTTCCATAAAAACTCTCCCTACCAATGGGATGAAACTACTACATACCATACTGCAATATCCAAGGTCTGGGCACAAATCACACATTATTCATAAGTCTTAATAAAGGGTTTAATAAATGCTTCTATTATTCTACCAAGAAGCAACCCTAATTTAATGCACTTAACTGAAGTGTGAATGTAAAATGGCAGCCTTCAAACTTGGCTGCACATGGGAATTTCTAAGGAGCTTGAAACACACTGATAGCTGAGTCTTACCCCAAGAGATTCTGAAGTAATTGGCCTGCGATGGGATGGGGATCAGGATTTTTAGAGGCTCCTCAAGTGATTCTAATGCACAGTTACAGTTGAGAATTCACTGGTGTAAAATACAGAGGAAAGACTGTTACATTTACTCTCTTAAAAAAAAAAAAAAGGAT
The DNA here is from genome assembly GCF_949752795.1 of Hyperoodon ampullatus. Lineage (NCBI taxonomy): Eukaryota > Metazoa > Chordata > Mammalia > Artiodactyla > Ziphiidae > Hyperoodon > Hyperoodon ampullatus. The sequence continues at coordinate 118,657,086 of NC_136916.1, read as the reverse complement.
GGGATGTCTTCAACTGCTATCAGGGTTCTGCTTACCTATGTGCCTACTGATTCTAACTGCAAGCAAATGATTCCCCACAGGCAGTCATCAAACAAACATACTTGGTATTTGATAACAGTATTAGTTTCCTAGGGCTGCTGTGACAAAGTACCCAAACTAGGGGGCTTAAAACAACAGAAATTTATTGTCTCACAGTTCTGGAGGCTATAAGTCCAAAATAAAGGTTTCTGCTGGGTTGTGTCCTCTTTGACAGCTATAAGGGAGAATCCTTCCATGCCTCTGCTAGCTTTTGGTGTTTGCTGCCAGTCCTTGGTATTCATGTGCTTGTAGATGCATCACTCCAGGCACAAGGCTGTCTTTGCCCTGGGTCTTCATATAGTCTTCCCTCTATGCTTGTGGCTCTGTGTCCAAATTTCTACTTTCTATAAAAACTTCAGTCATACTGGGTTAAAGCCCATGCTAATGACCTCATTTTAACTTGATTAGCTCTGTAAAGACCCTATTTCCAAATAAGATCACATTCTGAGGTACTAGGGGCTAAGACTTCAATATATTTTTTTGAGGGACACAATTCAACCCGTAACAATAACCAATTACTGTATATGTCAATAACATTGCTCCAAAACATGGGTTCTTCACAGGAGGATGGGAAAAAATTTTCATCTTTATTTTTCACTCTCATGTTAAATACAGTATTTCCTACAATTATGAACACAGGCAACAAACTATAGTAGTATTATTAGTGGCTCTTGAGAGTTTACGCCATAGAAACCACTGGTATTTTCATGTCACATTTCAGTGTTTGCAGTTATCCTCAAAATACCATTTACAGTCATTACTACTTTGAAATTACAGTTTTTAATAGACTTGCTGTTAGATCTAGTTATTTAATTATTAATATATTAATAATGTATTAATAATGGCACATATTTTATTTCAGTAAAACTGATTTTGATTTAATTACATTTTATGCACTTATATTTTAAGAGGGGGACCAAATTAAAAAAAAAATCTTTCAATAACCTACAGCCCCAGTTAGTGAATTCTTACATTTCAGACGAGGTTTTTAAAATCTTTGTGAGTATTAAAAAATACGCAGGGCATTGTACATCACTTTTCAAACCTTTTTTTTTTTTTTAGACTATGATCCACTGTGAGAATATATATTTTATTTTTGCGGTTCACGGGCCTCTCACTGTTGTGGCCTCTCCCGTTGCAGATCACAGGCTCCGGACGCGCAGGCTCAGCGGCCATGGCTCACGGGCCCAGCCGCTCTGCGGCATGTGGGATCTTCCCAGACCGGGGCATGAACCCGTGTCCCTTGCATCGGCAGGCGGACTCTCAACCACTGCGCCACCAGGGAAGCCCGAGAATATATATTTTAAATACAGCCCAAGACACAATCTTATTTCTCTCTCACACAACACAAAACTGAAACAAAAATATCACAAAACAATATTTACCCTTTCTGCACTCTGACATTTTCTATTCTATTTCTTTTCATTAAAAAATGCCAGTGTGACCTACTGAATTAATTTCACAACTACTCTTGGAGCATAAATTAAATAAGTCTTAAGAATCCTTTAGTGGCCTTCCTTTAGAAACTTCTCATACTATGATAGGTGAAAGGCTATTATTAACTGCTTTTCATGTACTATTTAAAAAATGTATGCCATCATTTTAGAGGTGCCATTTAGATGAGCAATTGTTCAAGAGCTAAGCAGCTTCCATTTAGACAACTAGTTAAGAGTTATGTAAATTTTATAATTCCCATTTTATAATGGGAGTCTAAACTTATACTTTACCAAATACAGGAAGGAAAAAAGGTACAATAATTAATATTTTATGCCTGAATCATTTTGAAACTACAAAAATGTCTTAAGTGAATAATGTTTAATTTCATTGAGGTATTTCCTCATTCACCACTATAAAATTAGGTAGAAACATTTCCCAAACTAACATTTATTTATGCCTAGGATAAAAAGAATTTTACCTGTAGTAAACTCGAAGTGTCTGGATTTCTTCTTCCAGTTTTTTGTATTGTTGAACTGCAGTTTCTCTGGCTTGTTGCATAGCTAACAACTTTGCCTGCAATTAATATTTTAAGAAACTTAATATTAGTTTGGTACATTAAAATACAGTACTATAGTATGAATAGAAGTTTAATTTCTGGGAGTTTAAAACCTATCATATTTTTAGTAGTGGTTCATAATTTCCCACAAAATAACCCAATTATATTAATAACAGAAATACTAAAGACATGAACATATTAAATTTACCAACTTTGCTCATTACTAAACTTCAACCTTATTCACCTGTATCATCAGATATATGCCTTTCTGCAATGTTTAACTTTATACACAGAATTCAGAAAGTGGAACGTGGGTTCAGAGCATTATCTAGAGATAAGCGCAGTGGGTGTTTCACATATAAATTTTATGTGGCTCCACTGCCTGATTGCTAGATTTTCTTTTAACTTTATTAATAGAAACTCAGAAAATTCTAAATATGTTAAGTCATCTTTGATATTTAACATGAAAAAAAATACACAAGACTACAACCTGATTCTTACAGATATGATTTAACCTCTTCAATTCCTTTTCTGCAGGAAAAAAAAAAAAATCTCTAAAGGGAGAATGGCAGCAATCTTGAATGTTAGAAATATTTTATTCAAGGGATGTTATTGTTCGCCTCTGCCTATAATACTCAAATTTTAAAGAGTCTTAATCAGTGTTTCAATAGGGTTCAAACTAGTAATTTAAAAAGAATTGCTACCTTCCAACCATCATTCCCACTGAATTTCAGGCATAGTCAAAAAGAGTTATCAACCCAACATTTAAAGTATGGTACTGGTAAGTCAGATTTCAGTTTTGTTTATTCAAAGTTTAATTTCCATGAAAAGGCTATCTTTCACTTTAAATGGTGTTTGATAGATAACACAAAGCAAACTGGTATCACATACCTCACAAACTACACTAATTGTAATAATTAAAAAGTAATCAAAAGTTGGAGGCAGAAATTCACTAATTTTGCTGAAATCATATGACTTCACTGAAATTATTTTCTTGCATAAGAACAAAGTCACAAGACAAATTGTGAAATCTGATCATAGGAAAATTAATGAGTGTAATATAAATGAACATTAGACAATGCCACTTTTCTATTTTAATAATGCAGATTATAAAAGCATGCAGCAGTTTAGATCTTTGTATATAAAATTAGGCACTAAATTAATTAATTAGTTCTCTATCTGGGCTAGCAAATTCTAACAAAGAGTTACTTTTTAATTAAATTTAAGATGTTTGAGTGCTTGCTTCAACATGTCACATTCTAGAATTATAGATGAAACAGTCTCAAAAATTATTTAAAAAGCATGTAAAGCTGGTTCTTGATGCCAATAATTAACAGCTTTGCCAGTTTTCAGTATACTATAATATGTGATTGAAATGGTAACTTGGAAGACCAGATACCCAATGTGACTAATAACAAATCAAAAAGAATTGCCCAAAAAAGGATATATCACATTCAACTTACAAAACATCAGACATCCTGTTGCATGTAATTTAAGAAATATCAACTATTTGACAGGTAATTGAGAATTTGCTAAATAAATATGTGACAATGTTTATGTTAATAATGTTAAGACAATGTTAATAAAAAGATGATTATTTTGAAGATTTTGTACCTGGTACTTCTGCAAAAAGCAAACCTAAACCCCCCCAAAAAACCCAAACTAAGAAACAAAACCAACACTGTTCTAGCAGGAAAAAGTCGTAACGAAGATTCTGCCTAAGAAATTTCTGCAATGAAAATGAGACCGTGAGAACTGTAAATTCCCGTGCTTTGGTAATAATGAATATTTCACTTCTCTTCCTATATTTAGTTGGCTACGAAGATCTGGTGTTGCTTCATAGCAATCCACTTAATTTATCAATTCCAAATGCCTAATCTTGTATTTAGGCCCTGGTGACTATGTTCAAAGTTATTATAAACTTTCTGGCGTTACAAGCTCCTTCCGCTACTTTATCAGATATACGCTTACCTGGTCAACTTTGCCACAGTGATCCTGTTCAGTCTTGGTGGCTAGGATGAACTTCCTTCCCCACTACCTCAGGTATATCTGATCTAGATCGTTCAAACAGAGTAGTCCACCCCACTAGGCCCAGAAGAAAACTGAATCTTGATGAGGTCATTTGTATCCTGGATCCCGGTACACCAGACAGATCTAGATCCATTTCTTGGACTTCCTGGGTACATAAATCTTTTTTTTTTTTTCTTGGCTTAGGCTAGTTTGAGTTGGATTTATGGTATATGCAATGTAAGAAAATTTAACTAACTTAAATGTGCCACTTACGTCTACTGCATTTCCTACTTCCATTATTAATATCATATAATTCCATCACATTACAAGTCAAAAATATATTTCATCTCAAAAACAAAAAATTAGCAAACAACATACTTTTCCTGTTTCTCTGTCATCATATTTCCCATATTTCTGGTAATTACATGTAAATCTCCCACCCCCAATCTTCAGTACTACAAATCTCCTTCTGAAATTTCCAGTTACCTATTTGTTGTATATCCTTCCAGAAATAGCCTATACACATACAAGCATATATGTATATTTGCAACTAAATACATCTATTTACAATATTGATGGTACTTTTTACACACTGTTAAAAACCTTGTTTTAAATTTAAAAGAATTTTTGTTATTTTGCTTCCTATTAAAAAAGAAATCCTCCACCCCAACCCATGTGTTGCACTCACTAGCTACATTCCCTTCCTTCCCTCCAACCCCCAAAGTGAAACACTTCCATGATTTTGGGTTCATCAATTTCAAGAATATTTTATACATTTACTATGTAGTTATGTACTTACAGATAATACAGCTGATTATTTACACGTTTCTAAACTTTATATAAATGATACTCTACACATTCGCAGACAATTGCTTTTTTGGACAGTATTATGCTTTTGACTCTTATTTGTATTAATATGTGTATCCTGATTATAGTTACTTTCACACGTGAACATGTGCAGTACATTGGGATTACAGATATATTTGGACTTATTTTTACATGTTTTTCATATTTGGCATCCTTTTCCTTTGTTTCTTTTTTCCTCTACTTATACTGGATTAAAATATCTATATTCCCCTTTTTACTTACTATTTGGAATCTTTATATTTATATTCTACCTTGAAATTTTGGATAAACATACTTAAAAACATATTTTTGAGCAAAGCCTACAGTGAGTCAGAATTTCTATATACCGTTAGCCCTCTGTATCTGTGGGTTCCACATCCACAGTTACTTGATGGCTGAATAAGGGATGTAAACATCCGCAGATTTTGGTATCTGTGGGGGTTCTAGAACCAATGCCCTCCAGATAACGAGGGACGACTGTATGGACAACTGTATGCTAAACATTTTACAGAAGTATAGCACTTTTTAAACTTGAATTTTTAGGCAAAAATTTTATTGAAGTAAAACATGCATCACATATGTAAGTATATACGTGGATGAATTTTTTTAGGCAGGCTTATTGAGTTATAATTTAGACAAAGTAAAAATTCACCCATTTTTGATGTACAGTTGTGTAAATTTTGAAAAATGTATAGAGTCATATAATAACAATCACAGTCAAAATACAGAATATTTTCACTACCCCAAAATGTTCCTTCATGCAACACTGCAGTCAATGTCCTTCCTTTACATGCAGCCCCTGGAAACCACTGATGTGATTTTCACCCCTATAGGTTTCCGTTTTCTAGAACGCCATAAAAATATCATATAGTAGGCAGCCTTTTGAATTTGGCTTCTTTTACTTAATGCTTTTAACATTCATTCATATTATTACATGTATCCGTAGTTCATTCCTTTATATCACTGAGCATATTCCATTGCATGGATGTACAACAATGTGTATATTCATTCACCAGTTGATGAATATTTGGATTGTTTCCACCTTTTGGCAGTTTTAATAAAGCAGCTATAAACATCTGCATATTGATCATTTTGTGGAAATATGCTTTCATTTCTCTTATTTACATAAACACCAAGGACTGGAATTGCTGGGTCCCATGATAATTGTGTGTGTTTATATACTTAAAAGTTACATACTCTGTGAAGTTATATACATTATAAAGAAACTGCCAAGTGTGCTGCCTAAATTGATAAAACTTAAAAACATTTGTGCTTCAGCAAGGGAAACCATAAACAAAATGAAAAGACAACCTACGGAATGGGAGAAAATATTTGCAAATGATGCAACCGACAAGGGATTAATTTCCAAAATATACAAACAGTTCATACAACTCAGGAACAAAAAAGAACAAACAATCCAGTCGAAAAATGGGCAGAAAAACTAAATACGCATTTCTCCAAAGAAGACATACAGATGGCCAACAGGCACATGAAAAGATGCTCAACATCGCTAATTATTAGAGAAATGCAAGTCAAAACTACAATGAGATACCACCTCATAACAGTCAGAATGGCCATCATTAAAAAGTCTACAAATAACAAATGCTGGAGAGGGTGTGGAAAAAAGGGAATCCTCCTAGACTGTTGGTGGGAATGTACGTTGGTGCAGCCACTATGGACAACAATACGAAGTTCCTTAAACTAAAAATAGAGTTGCCATATGATCCAGTAATTACACTCCTGGGCATATACCCAGACAAAACTATAATTCAAAAAGATACATAGGGGCTTCCCTGGTGGTGCAGTGGTTGAGAATCTGCCTGCCAAGGCAGGGGACATGGGTTCGAGCCCTGTTCCAGGAGGATCCCACGTGCCGCGGAGCAACTAAGCCCATGCGCCACAACTACTGAGCTACTGAGCCTGCGCTCTGGAGCCCACGAGCCACAACGACTGAGCCCCCATGCCACAACTGCTGAAGCCTGCATGCCTAGAGCCCTTGCTCCACAACAGGGGAGGCCACCACAATGAGAAGCCTGAGCACCGCAAGGGAGTGTAGCCCCCGCTCACCGCAACCAGAGAAAAGCCTGCATGCAGCAATGAAGACCCAACGCAGCCAAAAATAAAATAAATTAAAAAAAAAGATACATAGGATGTTCATAGTAGCACTATGTTCATAGTAGCACTACGTTCATAGTAGCACCTATGTTCATAGTAGCACTATTCACAATAGCCAAGATATGGAAACAACCTAAATGTCCACTGACAGATGAATGGGTAAAGAAGATAACATATATACAATGGAATACTACTCAGTCATAAAAAAGAATGAAATAATGCCATTTTAGCATCATGGATGGAACTAGAGCTTATCATACTAAGTGAAGTAACTCAGAAAGAGAAAGACAAATACCATGTGATATCATTTACATGTAGAATCTAAAATATGACACAAATGAACTTATCTGTGAAACAGAAACAGACTCACAGACATAAGAGAACAGACTTGTGGTTGCCAAGGGGGAGGTGGGTGGCGGAGGGATGGAGTGGGAGTTTGGGGTGAGCAGATGCAAACTATTATACATACAATGGATAAATAACAAGAGGTTATTTTCCCTGATATTAATAGAGTTTCAACAGCATTCTTTTTATTTGTGTTTGCATGGCGTATCTTTTTTATATCCTGTTAACGTCAATCTTCTTTACATGCCTAGGTTTAGACGCGACTACTGTAAACAGCATAAAGGTAGACCTCAGAGATATTGCGAGTTCGGTTCCAGACCACCACAATAAAGTGAATATTTCAATAAACAAAGTGACATGAATTTTCTGGTTTCCCAGTGCATATAAATATTATGTTTATACTATACTGTAGTCTATTAAGTGTGCAATAGCATTATGTCTAAAAAAATGTGCATACCTTAATTAAAAAATACTTTATTGTTAAAAAATGCTAACCATCATCTGAGCCTTCAGTGCGTCATAATCCTTTTGCAATAGTAACATCAGAGATCCCTGATCACAGATAACCGTAACAAATATAATGAAAAAGTCTGACATAGCGAGAATTATTAAATGTGACACACAGTGAACAAATGCTGTTGGAAAAACAGTGCTGATAGACTTGCTTGACAAAGTGTTGCTACAAACTTCCAATTTGTATAAAACTCAGTATCTGTGAAGCACAATATAAAGCAAGGTGCAATAAAATGAGGTTTGCCTGTATTTTTTTCCAGTCTAAAAATCTTTGTCTTTTAACTGGGACATTTGATCATTTTACATTTAATGTAATTACCTCTAGATTTGGGCTTAAGTATACATTCTTATTTTGTGCTTTCTATTTGTCCTGCTAGTTCTGTTACATTTTTGTTTTAAAATTACCTTTTCTTGTTATATTTTGGGTTCCTTTATTATCACATTTCCTCTTCTTTATTTGAACATAATGCTTCCTTCACATTCTTTTAACAGCTATCCCAGAAATTACAAGACTCAAGTTGACTTATCATAAATCTAATATTAATATTCCTGGACAATGGGAGGACCTAAAATCCTTTAACTCTATTTACTTTCTTCCCAATTTATTTGTTACTGTTCTTTAAATGTATTATAATTCATCTTATTTAGGTTTGAACCCCAAAGGACATTATTAATATTATTTTCTTGAGTCATTGTGCATTTATACTTGTCACTTTTTTTGTGTTTCATTCCTTCCTGGTTGGAAGGTTCCTTATGGCAGCCATCCTCAACCTCTTTGGCACCAGGGACTGGTTTCATGGAAGACAATTTTTCCAAGGACTGGGGGGTGGGGGGAATGGTTCAAGCAGTAATGCGAGTGATGGAGAGCGGCAGATGAAGCTTCGCTTGCTTGCCCACTGCTCACCTCCTGCTGTGTGGCCTGGTTCCTAACAGGCTGTGGACTGGTACCAGTCCATGGCCCAGGGGTTGGGGACCCCTGCCTTATGGAATCATGTTCCTTCTATTTAAAGAAAGTTTCTTTAATACAAAGCTGAAAATGACTAACTTAATTTTTAGTTGTCTGAAAATGTGTTATTTTCATGTTTTTTTTCTTTTTTTGAAAATTGTATGTGATTCTTTTTCAGATTTGCCTGGTGTTTCCTAGAAAACACTGTGGTTTATTCACATAGTTGTGATTCATAATCTATTTATTTAAATATTCATTGAAGCATTTCGTACATAGCTATTCTATATTCTACGGATGACTTTATTGTGTTTTTGTGTTCTCTTTTTGGGTTTGTTGTGTCTGTTGACTACCATTTATAATGGTTTTCTTTCTCATGTGCTTGATTGACCTTTGTTGTGAATTCACATTTTCCAGATAATAATTTATGGAATTGTGCTGGACTAAATTGGCGATGCCTTTCTCTCAGGAGAACTTGTGTCTGTTTCATCAGGGAGCCAGTGGGGACAATTCCTAGATAAAGTTCAAGAAGTCTGGATTAATGCTGCAGTTTCTGGCTCATATTGGGATCCCAAGTGAAGATCAAAGTACTTCCATAGATGTTTGCCCCTGGTGTAGCTGGGGTACATTGGTTTGCTTACCATTGGAGAGGGGGATGTTTCTGGTTCAACTCCCAATTTTTTGGTGAAGTAAAATCTTTGGAAGCTTTCCTCTATTTTTTGTGAGTCTAGCAATGCATGAATTAGATTTTGTCCAGGAACTGGCAGGTCAGCAGCACAATGGTCACCACAGTATGTTTTTGCCACACTTCAGGAAGGAAAAGCCTATACTGAAATTTAACACACATTATGCAATCAAAAGTAGACCAAACTGTTTTTATAATTTAATGTTTGGAATTCTCACATTTGGTACATTAACTGGATTTAATTATTTTAATAATTTAATAATTTTCCTGAATTGCTTTTAAATAGAAAAGATACGAGAAGGTATCAGATTGCCACTTGCAAGCCCTTCTCTGAGAACAACCCACTGTGTGGCTATCCAGTCTAAAATCCAAATATATGAAATGTAAAGTAAAATTTTGAACACAGTCACCCTAACGATATTTTCAATATCATAACTTTTAAGCTCTGTATTAACTAGTGTGACATGATTAGTATTTCTTTTGCTTCCTGTCTTTAAACAATAGCCTCTTTGTTCTACAATAAATACAATATAATATAAGAATGAAAACTATTTAGAACAGTTTAATGGTCAGAATCACTACAGCAGCTAGCATGGTTCAGTTGAGTGATAAACTATATTATAAGCTTGTTAGATGTCTGATTTCCAATAACTGCCACATATTCTAATTTAACAAATACTTAGAAGTTATCATAGTCTTCCTTATTTTAAAGGAGAAAAGTATATATAAGTAATTATTTAATTGATAAAATGTTGAAAAGTAGAAATTGAATCATTCCCCATTAACTACCTCTAACATGATGAATCCTTAAGGAAAAAAAATTCCTTGTGGTGGCAGAACCACTTCTTAGGAAATTATTTACTTGAACCTCTCAGGTTTTAAGGTTATAAATAAAAGTTAGTGTCAGAACCAGAATTTGAGTACAGAACTCTTAACTATCCATTAAATAAACAATCCTGAGTCTGTACATTAACTACTTTGCCAACCTCTTCTCCAACTTTTAACAAGCTGTTATATCCTATTGTGATGACTCTAAAGGTAACGTAGTTTACTCCAATTTGTAGCTCTTTTTCTGCTCACTGTCATTTATTTTAAAGTCTTATTTTTGTATTTTTATTTTTAGTGTATGATATCATTCAATTTTTAAGCCATAAGTAATTTAACATATTTATTTTGAACCGTTTCTTTGTCCATTAATTCAGGCTGTGGAGGCTCTATCTTTTCCACTGAATGAACTCTATCTCAGAAGATGCTACCTTGATCTTAAATTTGTTGTTAGTTAGATCCCATTAGATGTCTGGCTCCCAGGACTTCTTGACTATACCTCCGAAAGTCATTTATACCAATATGTACAAAACCACTGACCATCTCACTGGCTTCACTAATAATCTATCCATCATTTAATGAGATTTGCTTCTTTTTTTTTTTTTTTTTTTTTGCGGTATGCGGGCCTCTCACTGTTGTGGCCTCTCCCGTTGCGGAGCACAGGCTCCGGACGCGCAGGCTCAGTGGCCGTGGCTCACGGGCCTAGCCGCTCCGCAGCATGTGGGATCTTCCCGGACTGGGGCACGAACCCGTGTCCCCTGCATCGGCAGGCGGACTCTCAACCACTGCGCCACCAGGGAAGCCCGAGATTTGCTTCTTTTAATGTCTAGAAAACAGGTTAATCATGCAGTATTCATAGTCTTCAGAGAACATCCATTAAATTATTGATTTTCTGTCTATCACACCACTTGTTCTTGAGGTTATTTCCTCTGGAAAAAAAAATTATATGCAAGAAAACACTTAAAGCATCAGCTGGAATGTGAGTTCCCCCCAAAAGCCCGTTCTCCTTTCTCATGGCATGATACATTCCTTTCACCAAGCTTGCTCTCTCTGGTACTACCTAAGAACATGAGCACACAGAGAAAATTAAATTCTTATTTAAACTCAAGATGCAAACATTTCCCAAAATGACAATATTCCCCTCCTTTACAGGAGTTGTAAACATTTCTCTACAGGCTGGTGCTCTTCTGTTTAGTTAGAATTTTAGTCAGCAGTATTTTGTTTATTTGTTCAGGATCTTATATGTTTTTTCACTACATCTATAATACACTTCACCACCTGAACACCTGCTGAACTAAACTTAAACTTGTCCTGCCAGCAAAAAATTTTGAAATTATGCAATCTGCAATTCAGTCCATGGCAATTCTACTTGGGTAGAATTTCTTCTATACCTTTCAACATACCTAACGACAATTAAAGAACTGCCTGCGTAGAAATATTGCCAACTGAAAAGTTAGTGAAGCGAGTTTAATCGAGTGAACTTGAGTAAGATTTTTGCTAAGGAATTTTCTAATACTCATATTAAATGAGTACCATAATCACCATCTATCAGATTAACCTTAACATTAATCTCAAATTTTATGAATGTATTAAAAGGAAAATCAGTATGATCATGTAATCTCTAATTAAAATTAAAAATTTCATTAATTGAAAAGTTTTTATATATATAGGCTATAAAGAAAATGTTAAGACTATGGAAAAGGTTACTGAAAAATCAGCCATGATAACTGGAAAAATATATTCTTATACAAAGGAAAACAACATCTTAATAAGTTACATTCTACATGGAAAATTTTAAATAGGTAAACATTAATATGTAACTAGCAAAAATTACAATTATATAAAACATAAATATAGAGCTTTATAACCAAGGTTATATGAAAGATATTTTTACTGAAATAGTTCATAATTAAATAAGAGTACTAAGAAATTTCAAAGAAAAGAAACGTTAATTTATAAGTCTCTCATTTGTGAAACCATTTTACTCTGGTTTCTAACACTAAGCCAGTAAATTTCCTAGTCATCTTAAAAATCAACAAGAGATAACTGAAGTTATCTGAATTAAAGACAAAGTTTTAAAAAAGACCAAAACACATTTTAAAGAAAAACAGAGGAAGCACGATTTCACATACAAATTAAGTTTTCTTGAATACTTTAAGTTGACAGAGTCATTAAACAAAGCAACTGAAGTTTTTAAGAGATGACAAAACAAAGGAAGAGAAACTGCTAAACCTGACTTCATTTGTGTTAATCAATATAAACATTAATTTAAACGAAAATTCTGTATATGAACGTGGAATTATTTGGGAGTTGTGTTTAAGCATGTGAAAAGCATAAAAAAAAAGAGAATTCCCTGTTTCCTTTTGGATGCTGCAGACAACAGCAACACAGCCTAGGGCACACTGCTGCGGATTTTAACTGTTGTATGGAACTACTCAAAATGCTTTTGATCCATTTTATCTTGCAAGTTAGCAAAGAAATGTTGCAATAAGAAACACCAACAAAGATCTGAAAAAGTTAAGCTCTGGATTACCATATTGTGTTCTCTTGCCATTCAATGCTTCATACAAAGGCAGTGGTGTTCAAAGTAAGGAAAAAAAAGTGGAGGGAGAGAGAAAAAAGAGAAACTGGTTTCAGAGAGCGCAAAGCACAAAGTAAATAATATTCTTCTACATCCCTTCTTTTTCACAGATTGGATGTTAAAAGAGTTGCAGCAATTAGGCTTTTGTTAATTACCAGCTGTTGAAACAGATGTGTTGACTATCCTTATTAGCCAACAGTTGGGTGAGAAGAACAATTGATGCCCCCTAAAACCAACAGCCAGCTGCTCTGTAGTAATTATCTCCAATTAATAATACAGGTGATAAAGGCAAAAAGCTCCTATACCACTGTTTCAATAACTTCGGTAGTTTCAATAACTATGGCTTTATCATTACACAGTTATAGAGAATATATTTATTACAAGTAAGGTTGTGTATTTGACTCTCATTAACCCTATGGTAGTTTCCATTATGCAATTTCTGGAGAAGGAAATCAGACAAGTGCTAATAGTAGAAGCAGACATTCGGTAGGCTTTTATTTATCATATTTCAAATGTCACTGCCAACTTACTTCTCTAGTACTAACAATAATAGCTAAGCATTAAGTTCTTTGAAAAAGAGAAGCATAACTAAAATCTGTTCTTTTTGATTTCCAGGTGTTTTCACTGATAATGTTTTATATTCAGTTCACTGAAGCAATATATTTCCTCTTGGTAGGACTAAATATCAGTGTCTTGTTCCCTAGTTTACATTTCCTCAGTGACTGGTAGAAGCAATTTTACCAAACCCAAAAAGAATTTACTTCATAGAAGTAAACATTATTTTATGTACACAAGGAGATCAGCAAAGCAAACAAGCAAGCAGGAAAACAAAACATAAAACCTTATTTTTATTTTGTAGACATCATCTTATACAATATTCAAGTTTCCAATTATGATGATGTTAAAAAAGAAACATCACAATAAGCATACTAATAAAATAGGAATAATTATATGTATAAAAATTACTTTTCCTATTTTCTATTGTCAAATGTTCATATTAAAATTTCACTTAAAAGAAATGTAAAACAACGATTTTAAACAAGCCAGGCATCCATCTCTATCCTACAAAAGAGGTATCTACAAGAATTTACAACCATATCTATTCACTAATTAGAGAACACTTAAAGACACTGTCTTTCTGAAAATAAGGATTAGAGCTGGATGAATACACCCCTTTCACAAACCTTCCTCATGTCTCTGTTGGGTCATCATAAGCAGCTTGTTCTTCCAGAGTTAAATACAAAAGCTACTGATTATCAGTTCTGAACGCCCTCAGTTAGGCATCAGGACAATTAATAGGGACAGAAACACTAAAAAACCATGCTAATAAGTCATTTCACCAAAAGAGGCTGTAATTAAAAAAAAATAATGAACAAAGGCAAACTTTCTATAGAAATATTACTTAGGTTGCCACTTGGGCACTCTGGCTTTCCAATATGAAAAATCAGAAGCTTGCCACATTCCATGTAATTACAGGACTTTCAATATTTATATAATTACAAACAAGAGAGATAAGCACATTACAAAAAAAGAGAAAGATGGTCCATTTCTATGAAACCAATTTCCCATGAAAATTTGTAATATTTAAAACTATATAATTCATAAGGAAGCTCCTGATATATGGAAGCTAGCAAAATGTGCAAATAGAGGAGTAAACTGTTGGTTTTAATGTCTGGACATCTTTATTAGGCCGTAGAATTTATTCTGTGATTTCTCAGTTCTAAGACAAGACCTAATTTCTCACATAGTACTGTTAAGAGCCAACATCTACCCTGACACTGGAGCAGTCCTCCTTTCCCTCTGCACTACGCAGGAATACTGGAAAAGTACACACATGATACAGCAGCTGATCATGCTTTCTCTTCTCTGTGGAAAGGTACAGGTTGTGGTTACCATCCAAGGCAGCCATAGCTACTACTGAAGCAAGAGGGCTGTCCTCTCATTATATCCTAGGTGACCTAAACACAGGGAAGGCACAAGTGAAACCTACTCCTAAACTCACTGCTGTTTAAAAATAAGCCAGGAAATATATATCCGCTCTCTTCCACAAAAGAAAGAATGGCAATATGTAGTGAATATCTGATTGCTGTACACAATTCCTCTAAATGCTTTTTTTGAAATTTAAAAATACCTAGGGATCACTCAGAACAGTACTCAAGTATTCACAGCTAATTTCAACAGGGGGTGCTTCAGATATCTTATTTTCACACCAATTTCAATGCATTTCCATTTAAGAATTTTACTGTATGATTTAATAACCTGGGATACACATCTGCATTTTCTCATCCATAACATACATTTCCACTGTTCAGCATGCCTTTCCCACCTTGCTCACTGGCACACTCATTAACTTGCTCTGCATTCTTTCAAATCTCCCCACAAAAACTGTTCTTCGTCCTATGCTTCACTTCACCTTGTGTATGTATATATCTATTATAGCATTCATCTAATTACATTTGCATTTTTTGTACATTTATCTACCCAATAGATGGCAAATTTCTTTTCCTTTTAGTATTTCCAGCATGTAGTATATACGATCTTATTATATTTTCAGTGAATATAAATATTGAAAAATAACAAAGATATCTTTGTCTCCTTATTGTTCAAAAAGTAAATTTTTATAAATGTAAATCATATCATAAAAAGATATGGTTTGGGCTTCCCTGGTGGCGCAGTGGTTGAGAGCCCGCCTGCCGATGCAGGGGACACGGGTTCGGCCCCGGTCCGGGAAGATCTCACATGCCACGGAGCAGCTAGGCCCGTGAGCCATGGCTGCTGAGCCTGCGCGTCCGGAGCCTGCGCTCCGCAACGGGAGAGGCCACAAAAGTGAGAGGCCCACGTATCGCAAAAACAAACTGTAGTCTATGCCATATTTTGGATTTTTCCTGTTGTATGTAACATATTTTGAGAATCCTCTCTCAACGCATATCACAGTTAAAATCATCTTATCACTGCTTAAATTTATCTATAAATTTTAAGGCATATTGTCTACCACTGGTTCTTATACATTATCTTTCCTTCTTTTGAGATCTGTTTTACTTTTCTTTAGGCTATAATACTTCTTCAAGTAAGGATAAACAGGAACTTTCTTAGACTTACTTGTTAAAAAACAAAAGTCTTTGCTTTGCCCACTTGTATAAATGTTATTTTGGATATAGGATTCTTAGATTGCAGCATTTCTTTTAAGATTTATTAATATAGTTGCACTGTACTACTATCAGTTTTGCAGGTGAGAAATTTAATACAAGTATGATGCTCTTTCCTTTGCAAACCATTATTCCTATGCTGGAAAGGAAACATTTTCTCTTCACCAACAGAGTACAGATATCTTAGCCAGATATATCTATACATTTAACATATGTATATACATTTACATATGAATAAAAAATTTATTCTACCCAGTCCTTGCGATGTACTTTCATTTTGATAACTTGAGTTTTTCTTTGGTTCAAGTGAATTTTCATCTATTATTTCTTTGAATATGGTTTCCCTTACATCTACTCCTTTCACTTCTAGAGTTACTCCTGTTTTCCACACACTAGGTTTTCTCTGTCTAGCATTTCACTCCAATTCTTTGTTTTCTCCCTTTGTTCTTCCAGATCACTAGATTTTTGTCCCTGATCATTCTGTTGTTCAAATCTCCTATGATATCTTTTTTTTAATGCTGGTCTATTTTGATCACTCCCTCAAAATATCTGACCCTCCATAAGAAGTCTTATTTTAATTTTTAAGTTTTCTTCTTGTACTAAAACAGCTTCAATTGGAGCCAAATGTGTGGCAGAATATGGTCTTTCTCCATGCAGCAATCAAATTCTCTGAATTACATGTGGACTCTCAAGCCTATTCATATCAGCCCATATGGGTTCCCTCAGCACATTTGAAAACTACAGCAGTGTATTTGGAAGAGTGGTGATGAGCAAGATTTAGTAAGTAGTTTCTTCATTAGGCAGATTGGCAAGTTTCTCTTAGGGCATGATCATTAACTGGACAGAGATAGCTTCTTTCCAAGACAAGAGGGCCTACTGGAGCTCTGGTATTCAGGGCAAAAACAACTTTAATTCCACCACTTCTTTTCCTATCATTCATTCAAACTTTGAAAAGTTGTATTTGTTTTCCTTTTGTACAAATGGCAAATAGTCCTCCTTTTGGATCATAATATTGACTCCATAGGGAGTTAGTATTGATCCTTCAGGGTTCATTGAACTTTGTCCTATCCTTATCAATGACCTCCAGTCCCAGTAATTTGAACTTATGCACTTCATTCATGAAATACTCCAACAGCCTCCAAGCCAGTCTTTCCTACCTTCCTATACCTGCCCTAGTTAACTCTATTAAAACCTGTGAGATTACTTTCCTCCAACTCTGTATTATCAAGTCATACATTTTATCATTCCTCCAGGAAAAAATCATCAAAACTGCCTTATTTCTATCGTACCAAGTACAACCTCCTTTGATTCACTTTCAAGAGTCCACTCTCTGACATCAGAGTTGTCCACAGGCTGACCAACCATTTTGGGAAACCCCTCCATGGGATGTAAAAAGTTCCGATCTTTGGCAATGGGTGCACAAGTTTGGCAGGGGGGAATACAAACTCATATGGTAGTCCAAAAAATAGGGCTGAAAGCAATACTGGTTTTAGTATCTGATGGACACAGCAAAATTATCTGCCTTTTCCTCTGCAGTTGCTGCTTTCTTCTCTGGCCACTAATTTAGCAACCACGATTTGTGGTTCACAATCATGGATCATTCATCTTTGCATCACTCCTAGTGATGCAACCTAAGTTCAACAAAAGTACATTGTCAGTGTTAACAGTTCATCTCTGACTTCCTCTGTGCAGTAATTGTTGTGCTTTGTATCAAGATAGTGCTAGTTTAATGTTTAACACAGTGAATATTATGAACATGCTTTCTAAGAGTTCAGATAATGAAAATGAGAATGACAATCCCAATGCCAGCATGACCCAGACATCACCAAAAATGAAGGCTAAACGAGAGGACACATGCACAGGTAGATTAGGCAGATAAACAATCAAAACAGAACATACTGTAAGATATGCAGAGAGAATTTGGGGTTAGACATGCTGGAGAGGGAGATGTGAAAGAATATACGGAAACTGAATCTCCCAAGTCTGGAGTGAGACAGGCAAGTGTTTCTAAATCAATCAAAATGGGTTTTTTTGTTTTTTTTTGTCTCCCCAAATCACACCAATAATAATAAATTACATCAGGCTGCATTAGCCTGGGCATACTACACAAAACAGACACAAATTATTGTTTGTTTCCTTGACTGTTCTATGAAACTGAGTAAAATTACCTATTTTGGCTCAGAGGCTGCAACTACGGATAAACAAAAAGGGATTTTGATGAGTTGTGCTGGCCCCTTACAGTGTAGTGCTGACTTTGTCAGCACTTAATGGCAATCACGCTTTCTATACCATGTCAAGTGATGTGCCAAGTCAGAGCAACAAAAATCATCCCCCCTACTTATTAGGTACTTTCATTTGACAAATGGAATTTCAAATTGTCTTCTTGATTTCTATGAGGGTTTTAAACCGTAGAAAACATAAAACAAAAGATTGTTGATATCTTGTCCAAATATAAACTAGACTTTTCTCATTTATCTGGATATTAGGCAGACAGTGTAAATGCAAATTTCGGCAGTTTCTTTTCAGTCTATAAACTTCTTCCCAAAGAAAATGAAAAGATCTTACCTGCCAAATGTCCCGCACACCTTGTATGCAATACTTCTAAGACAGAGGTATGATCTGTTTACCTGTGATACCGAGGCTTTTATAACGAAAGTTTTTGTTCACTTTTGATTCTCTCAAAACATGCAAAATTATTTCTTGAGATTTTTTACTTTATAGAAATGGAGGTAGAAAGCCTCCTTAGATATGTGCCTATGATGGCTATCATTGTTGCTAGCCATAGAAAAGATATTAAAAGGCTGGCCTGTAATAAAATCATATTTTCAAAGTACAGGACAAAAAGAATGCCCTTCTATGATTTGGCAACACAATGAGGATATTTATATGCTTTTCTCTAAAACTGTTTGATGACCACTGAAAAAGCTATAAGGAGCCTAAAGAAGGAAGAGTGGACCACCTGAGTTGTTTGATGTTACGTGTAGGTTGTGAAAAGTACTTATACGACCAAAAAACAAACAGACCATTTTTTGGAATATAACCGTTTTAGAACTCAAAGTCACCAGGAAGCAGTATTATATTAGTTTCCTAGGACTACTGGAACAAATTACAAGAGATTGGGTGGGTTAAAACCACAAGAATCATTCTCTCACAGTTCTGAGGCCAGAAGTTCAAAATCAAGGTGTCAGTAGGATTGCTTTCTTCCAGACACTATGAGAGAGAATCTGTTTTCTGCCTTTTTCCTGGCTTCTGGTGGTGGCCAGCAATCCTTAGCATCCCTTGGCTTGTGTACACATCACTCCAATCTCTGCCTCTGTCATCACATGGTTTTCTTTCCAGTGTCTTCTGAGTCTGTGTCCAAATTTTCCTCTTATAAGGACACCAGTCATTAGGATCAGGGTCCACCTTCATGCAGTATAACCTCATTTTAACTTGATTACATTTGCAAAGATTTGATTTCCAAACAAGGTCACATTAATAGGTACCAGGGATTAGAACTTAAGGATTTTTTAGGAGGACACAATTTTACCCACTACAGGCAGACAAGTTAAACAGGACTTTCTCAATTTCTGTAGTAAACTGTAACTTATTTGGAATCCAATTTTGAATTCATGAGTTCAAACTACTTCTGTGTTCAACTGATGCTGAGAAAGCCTTTGAGAAAATTCAACATCCATTCATGATAAAAACTCTATAGAACGTCTTTGTTGTGATAAAGAGTATCTACAAAAAATTACAGCTAACAACATACTTAAAGATGAAAGACTGAATGCTTTTCCCCCAGATTGGGAACAAGACAATGAAGTCCACTCTCACCACTCTTATTCAACACACTGCTGGGAGTTCCAGTCAGTGCAATAAAGAAAAAAGAGGAAAGAAGAGACATACACATGTGAAAGGAAGAAATTAAAAAGTCCCTATTTATAGATAAATGATTGCCTATGTTGAAAATACCAAGGAATATTAAAAAACACCCCAAAACCCAAAAAACCTAGAACTATTAAGTGGGTTCATCAAGGCTGCAGGAAACAAGATAAACAAAACAAAATCAATTGTATTTCTGTATACTGGCAATATACAACTGGAAACACAAAATTAAAAACAATATTATTTACAATATTGATAATAAATACTTAAGTGTAAATCTAACAAAACTTGTACAAGATCTGTATGCCCAAAAAGACAACTGCTATTAAAGAAATCAAAGAAGACATAAATGGAGACATATCGTGTTCATGGACTGTAAGATTCAAAATAGTAAAGATGTCAGTTCTACTTGAATCCATCTATAGGTTAATTCCTAGCAAAATCTCAGCAGGATTTCTTGTAGATGTAGACAAACTGATTTAAAAACTTACACAAGGTAAGGAAAGTAGAATAGCTAAAATAATTTTGAAAAGAAGAATAAAGTTGGAGTAATCACACTATTTAATTTTAAGACTTCCTATAAAGCCACAGAAATCAAGACAGCCTGGTATTGGTGAAGGGATAGACAGACAGATCAACAAACAGAATAGATTGGCTAGTCTGGAAGTGAAGCCACACAAATACGGTTAATTGTTTTTTTGATAAAGGTGCAAAGCAATTCAACAGAGAGAGTCAAGTCCTTTAACAAATGGTGTTGGAACAATTAAACATCCATACGCAAAAAAAAAAAAAAAAGACTTCAACCTGTCACATGTTACAGAAAAGTTAACTCAAAATGGATAAGTCTAAGTGTAAAATGTAAAACTATGTAACTTCTAGAAGAAAATGTAGGAGAATATCTTTATGACCTAGGATTAGGCAAACAGTTCTTAGGATGATGCCAAAAACACAGTCCATAGACAAAATAATTGATTAACTGGAATTCATAAAAATCAAAAACATTTGTCCCACCAAAAGTACTAAAAAAATAGCTAATAGATCAAAATTCCATCCATCAGTGGTCCCCACAACCAGTTACATATGAGAATCACCTGGAGAACTTTTTAAAAACAGATTTTCAGGGCCTATCACAGACCTACTGAATCAGATCCTCTGAGGGAGGGCTTTAGAATCTGTATTTTTTAAAAACCCTACAGGTAATTTTGATACACAGCTGATCCACAGACTATCATTTGGAAACAGCTGTTATAACAAGAGAATACAGGATTGAGAGCACAGCAGATGGAATAGCTCTGAATAGAAGGAGGGATGTCACCTCCTCTGAGACATTAGGAAAGCAAATAAGGATGAGGTTGAAAGATCATACTTACTAGACCCATTTTCTCTGTGAAGTAAGATGCAAGTTTATCTTCTCAGAGAGAAAGAGGAAAAGCACTGGAATTAAGACCTCTAAAAGAACAGTGGAAGTTAGAAACGGTTGTTGTAGAGATTATGCTAAAAGAATCACTAAGGGGCACTGAGAACAAAATTAAGGTTGAAGATAAAGCCACAGTCACAGCAACTGGCTCAACTGGGTAATTATTTTTTATAGCAGTTTAGGATTAAGAATGAAGAAATTGTACTGTATATACTTTGATGTCACCGCAATAACATAATGGTGACAAATCTGTGATGGATCTATAATTCAGACCACATTTGAACCTCGCTTATGCCACAATTTCCCAAACTGAGTGACAGGAAGCTCGCAACCGATGTTAACTTGTGCTAAGGGAACAAAGGATCCCTTGGTCATATAAGTGTCCCTGTTGTACTTTAAATCTCTTTTAGAAATGAACAAAGAACATTAGAATATTAAAGACTTTGAGAAATCCCACAAAGAAATTTGTTTAATCTTGTTTAATAAGTATGCAAACTTATTTTCTGGGGAAGACTGCTTTTCAACACACTTATTAACATTCCCTCACTACGTTACTTGCAGTTTTGGAAACCGGGAACAAAATATCGATTTATCACATTGTATTTGATCTATTTGATGCAAGATATTCAGGTAAAAAAGTCCAAGATTCCAAACATTCACAAAATTCTATAATTAACTAAACATATTTTATGTAGATTTTATTATATTTTTTAAAGATTTTTTTGATGTGGACCATTTTTAAAGTCTTTATTGAATCTGTTACAGTACAGCTTCTGTTTTATGGGTTTTTTAAAGTCTTTATTGACTTTGTTACAATATTGCTTCTGTTTTATATTTTTGGTTTTTTGGCCCCAGGCATGAGGGATATTAGCTCCCCGACCAGGGATCAAACCCGCACCCCCTGCACTGGAAGCCAAAGTCTTAACCACTGGACCTCCAGGGAAGTCCCCTTCATGTAGATTTTAAATGTATTTCTAACAATAATGTTGGACAAAGCACTAGGACATCCTGGATACCTAAAAAGTCCTTTCTTAAATCACAAATTAATGAAACAAAACCAACATCAAACTCCTTAATTTATCACAAAAATTATAATCAAGGTCCAACCATTACTGCAGATTTTGGCATGAGGCAGGTCCATCTTAATCCACGTCCAATGATTTTTACTATTAAGTTGTTATAGATAATAAACAGTTAAAGAAAGGAAAAAGGTGAAGAAAATGAGATTGTACATTTTTCTTTTGGCAATGCATCTCTGGAGGAAATAAAGGTGAATGAGGTTGGTAATCTGCAGCTCTATTTTATGGGAGAAATGGGGGTGAGACCTTAGTCCTCTGAGGCCTAAAGAGTTAGGAAAGAATTTTTGATAGGTTGTTAGGTGATCTGACATAAGCTTACTGTGGGCAGAGCTAAGGATATGTACCTTATGTTTTAAAGTGAGAGGATGAAAAACAGCCCATGATATTATCTCTACTTTCTCACTTTTCATTCATTCATTCATTCAACCTCACAAACTGAGGTTTGCTTCCATCAAAATATGAAAAGTTAAGGTGAAAACAACATTCAAACTGGTTACGTGTATGAATACATATCCTTCCTACACTGTATTTTTTTTTCCTGTATTTCAGATGTATCCTCCTTTGACACAGGTCTCCCTTTAACTACCACTCCATCTGTTTAGTTATACAGCAAACTGATACTTGTTTACATTATCTTTACTTTCTCATTACACATTTTCTCTTCAGCTTACTCCCCCAGAGCATTTATACCCATTGCTCCACTGAAAATGCTCCTACTGAGGTCACCATATAAGTCTCCGCACAGTCAAATCCAGCGAAAAGTATTTTTCTTCATTTCACTAGATGGACTATACAGCAATTGAAAGAGTTGACCTTATCCTTCTCTGACTTGAAAATTTCCTTGATTTCCTAGCTACTCCACTCTCCTGTGTTTCTTCCTACTCTCCTCTGCTGTTCCTTTTCTCTCCTTTCTTTCACCTCAAGTACGTTAGAATGACACAGGGCTTCATCTTGTTCCTCTTCTCTATCTGTATTCTTCCCTTAATACGCTAATCTAGACCCATGGCCTATTACCATGTATATAGATGATTCTAAAAATTTACATCCCCCACCCTGGCTTCCTCTCTGAGAACCCCAAATTTCTGTATCTAACTGCTACCATGGTATATTCAAAGTGATTAAAGTGAAAACTAACATAGCCCAACGAAAACTTTGAGTTCTACCCTATCTCTTCTCATCTTGCCTACCTCAACTGCAATACTACCATTTGCCCAGCCTAAAATCAGAACACTGATCCTTCAATCTTCTCTTTCCTTTAACTTACTCCCCCAAGCACCCCCCACCAATGAACACAATCACCGTCACTATGATATCCAAACAAAGAACGCAAACATAAAAGTACTTTCAGCCGTTGTCTTGAACCCATCTACTCTTTATACTTCTTAACACCCTAATTAAGCCACTATCATCTCTCATCTAAGCTAATGTAATAGTATCCTAATTGTTCTCCCTGCTTCTATTCATACCCTTTACAAACTCTATTACACATAGTAGTAGCCAGCATGATCTTCTTAAACCTTAAATTATGTCTCTCATTTGCTATTAAACACCACTGATACACACTTATCATAAAATCCAAAGTCTTATTAATGTAAAAGTCACTTTAAAAACATAATAAAATTCCAGCTTACCTCTTATTCCCCCAAGTTACCAAATGTGGTAAAATACACATAACAAAATTTATCGTCTTAACTATTTTTGTGTACAGTTCAGTGGTATTAAACATATTCATAATGTTCTGCAATCATCACCACCATCCATATCCATAATTTTTTACATTATGTAAAACTGAAACTCTATGCCCATTAAATAATAACTCTCTATTTCCCTCCACCCACAAGCCCCTGGCAACCATTCTACTTTGTTATGATTTTGACTACTCTAAGTATCTCATCTAAGTGGAATCATAAAGTATTTGTCTTTTTGTGACTGGCTTATTTCATTTACCATAATGTCCTCAAGGTTCATTCATGTTGTAGCATGTGTCAGAATTTCCTTCCTTTTTAGGGGTGAATAATATTCAATTGCATGTATTCACCACATTTTGCTTATCCATGGACACTTGGGCTGCTTCCACATTTTACCTATTTTGAATAATGCTTCTATGGACATGGGTATAAAAATATCTCTTGAGACCCTGCTTTCAATTATTCTGGCTACATACCCTGAAGTGGAATTGCTGGATCATATGTTAGTTTTATTTCTGATTTTTTGAGGAATACCATACTGTTTTCCACAGCGACTGAACCATTTCACATTCCCACTAACAGTGCACACGGGCTCCAATTTCTCCACACCCTCACCAACGCTTATTATTGTCTTCTTTTTTTTTTTGATAGTAGCCATCCTAATGAGTGTGAAGGAGTGTATCATTGTAGTTTTGACTTGCATTTACCTAATGATTAGTGATGCTGAGTATCTTTTCATATGCTTATTGGTTATTTGTACACCTTCTTTGGAGAAATGGTTATTCAAGTCCTTGGCCATTTTTTTAATTGGGTTGTTTTGGTTTTTTGCTGTTGAGTTTTATAAGTTCTCTATATATTCTGGATATCAATTCCTTATTAATCATCAATATATGATTTGCAAATATTTTCTACCATTCTATGCACTGTCTTTTTACTCTGTTGGTATTGTCTTTTGATGAACAATTAAATAGAATTTTAATGAAATCCAACTTATCAATTTTTTATTTGGTACCTATGTTTTTTAGATTCATATCCAAGAAATCACTGCCAAATTCAATGACATGAAGCTTTTGCCCTATGTTTTCTTCTAAAAATTTTATAATTTTAGCTGTTATATTTAGGTCTTTGGTCCATTTTGAGTTAATTTTTACATGTGGTGTTAGGTAAGGGTTCAACTTCATTCTTTTGGGTGTGGATATCCAGTTTTCCCATAATCATTTATTGAAAATACTGTCCTTTCCCCACTGACTGGTCTTGGCAACAGTGTCCAAATTCATTTGATTATATATATATACGTGAAGGTTTATTTCTGGACTCTTTTATTCTACTCTATTGGTCTATATGTCTGTCTTTGTGCCAGTAACACAGTGTTTTGATTACTACTGCTCTGTAGTAAGTTTTGAAATCAGGAATTTTGAGTACTTTGTTCTTTTTCAAGATTGTTTTGACTATATGGGTCCCTTGAGATTCCATATGA
Organism: Hyperoodon ampullatus; assembly: GCF_949752795.1. Classification (NCBI taxonomy): domain Eukaryota; kingdom Metazoa; phylum Chordata; class Mammalia; order Artiodactyla; family Ziphiidae; genus Hyperoodon; species Hyperoodon ampullatus. The sequence goes on along the minus strand of NC_136916.1, from coordinate 118,631,478 downwards.
ATTTTAGGATGGGTTTTTCTATTCCTGCAACAAATGTTATTGGGATTTTGATAGGGATTTTTCATTGATTCTGTAGACTGTTCTGGGTAGTATTCTTTAACAATATTAAGTTTTCTAATCCATGAATATGGGATGTGTTTTCATTTATATATGTCTTCTTTAATGTCTTTCATCAATTTTCTTTTGTAGCTTTCATTGTACAAGTCTTTCCTTGGTTAAGTTAAATGCTAAGTATTTTATTCTTTTGGATGCTATTATAAATGGAATTGTTTTCATAATTTCCTTTTGAGATTGCTCATCATTAGTATATAAAAATGGAACTGATACTTGTATGTTGACTTGGAATTTTGTTACTCTGTTGACTTATTCGCTCTAAAGGTGTTCTGGTGGACTCTTTAGGGTTTTCTATGTATAAGATCATGATCACCTGCAAAAAAGAGATCCAGCTTAACTTTCAGATCTAATTTTATATATCTATTCCCCCCTCACTGTGTTCCAGCCATTTTGAATCTCTTCTTAATTACTCACTATATCATGTATATTCCTGCCTCAGAATGTTTATCAACTCCCCTACCCACAAATGCTCTTCCCATAAGTTCTTGTCTGCCAGGTTCATTGCCATTCAGCTGTTCTTATTCTAGCTTCCTGAGGTAGAATCTTAGAATATTCTCTTTCGGCCTTTTTGCTTTTCTAATAAATATATTTTAAGTATATATCTTTCCCTCTATGGTCTGTTTGAGTTGCAAAGTTCTCTCTCTCTCTAACTCCCCCCTGCCCCTACTGTGTGTGTGTGTGTGTGTGTATCAGGTGGTTAACTATATTGTTGAAATCTTCTATATCCTTTCTGATTTTGATTTGTTTGTTCTATCAATTACTGAGAAAGATGTGTTAAAATCTACCACATGATTGTAAATCTGTCTATTTCTCCTTTCAGTTCCATCAATTTTCACTTTATATATTCTGAAACTACTACTGGGTGTATACAGATTTAGAATTGTTATATCTCTTTATATTTATCAATGTTAGATATCCTTCATTTCTAATATAATGCTTCTTAAAGTCCACTTTGTTTGCTATGAATATAAATACCTCAGCTTTATTTTAACACCTGCATAATGTTTCTTTTGTCATTCTTGACTTTCAGCTTTTTGTACCATTATAATTTAAGGTGTATTTCTTATAAGCAGTACACAGCTGGATTTTGTTTTATTACATAGTCTGACAATCTGTTTTTTTTTTTAAATTAATTAATTAATTAATTTATGGCTGTGTTGGGTCTTCGTTTCTGTGCGAGAGCTTTCTCTAGTTGTGGCAAGTGGGGGCGACTCTTCATTGTGGTGCGCAGGCCTCTCACTATTGCGGCCTCTCTTGTTGCAGAGCACAGGCTCCAGACGCGCAGGCTCAGTAATTGTGGCTCACAGGCCCAGTTGCTCCGCGGCATGTGGGATCTTCCCAGACCAGGGCTCAAACCCGTGTCCCCTGCATTGGCAGGCAGATTCTCAACCGCTGCGCCACCAGGGAGACCCCAATCTCTGTTTTTTAATTAGAATATTTGTCCTTTTCATTTAGCACATTAGCCTTATTACAATTATGTTTACAATTTTAATCTTGGTTTCCATCTGATCCATTTTTTACATTCCTTTTCTCTCCTTTATCATCTTTTGGATCATTCAATATATTCTATTATACCACCAACCTCCTTTAGTAGTTCCTAGGTATACATTGCTTCCTCTCTGATCTTTATTATTTCCTTCCTTCAGCTGACTTTAGGTTTTGTTTGTTCTTCTTTTTCTAATTCTTTTTTTTTTTTTTTTTTGCGATACGTGGGCTTCTCACTGTTGTGGCCTCTCCCATTGTGGAGCACAGGCTCTGGACGCCCAGGCTCAGTGGCCATGGCTCACGGGCCCAGCCGCTCCGTGGCATGTGGGATCTTCCCAGACTGGGGCACGAACCCATGTCCCCTGCATTGGCAGGCGGACTCTCAACCACTGCGCCACCAGGGAAGCCCTCTAATTCTTTTAAGTGGTAACTTAGGTTGTTCATTTGAGATTTTTCTTGTTTTTTAAGGAAGGCCTGTATTGCTATGAACTTCCCTCTAAGAACTGGTTTTGTTGCATCGCACAGATTTTGTATGGTTGTGTTTTCATTGTCATTTGTCACAAGGTATTTTTAAATTTCTGCTTTGATTTCATTGTTGTTCCTAAGTATGCATTGTTTAACATCCTTTTTCATGGTTATCTTAGAGATTCTAACTTTTTAAACTTGTTTTCCTGAATTTTAACTAATATGAACAGTTACTTTTATCAGTGATGCTTAGACATTTTGAGTACATTACATGCCTCCTGGCATTAGGGCTATTTTTGCCATGCATTTTAGTTATAAATACATTTTAAACCTCAGAAGACATTATTATTGTTGTTTTTGAATAGGCTACATTAAGTCAATATTTTAATGTTTCTCAGTACACTTATCCTTTTGGTTGCTCTTCATTCCTTCCTACATTTCTGTGTTTATGTTTGGTATTGTTTTCCATTTACCTGAAGAACTCCATTTACTATTTCTTTCAATGCAGACATGCAAGTGACTAATTCTCTAAGTTTTTGTCCTTTCACTTTGAAGGATATTAAACTGGGCATAGAATTCTACATTGGCAACTTTTTCCAGAGCTTTAATTATGTCATTCAACTCTCTTCTGGCTTCCATTATTTATATTGAGAAGGCAGCAGTCAGTCTTATTGTTGTTCTTTGAACAAACCATTTTCCTTAGTCTGCTTTTAAGATTTTTCTCCTTCTCTCTGAAGTTCATAACTTTTACCATGTTGTGTCTATGTGTGGTTTTCATTTATTTATCCTGCTGGAAATTCTTAGAACTTCATGAATTTGTGGTTTGAAAGTATTCTATCAGTTTTGGAAAAATCTTGGTAGTTATCTCTTCAACTATTGCTTCTGTGCCACTCTTTTCCTCATCTCCTTCATTGACTCCAACTACACATATACTGGGCTATTTAAATTTCACCTGTCTTCTCAGATACATTTTTTTCTCACCCAAATTTCTTTGTATCTCTGTGCTTCAATTAAAAAATTTACTGTCAATCTGTTATTTAGTTTACTAATCTTGTCTTCTGCCCCTAAACCAATCTAATAACCTTGCAATTTCAGATATTGTATTCTTCAGTTCTAGAATTTCCAATTGATCCTTTTATAGAGGTTCCAATTTTCTGGTGAAATACTTAATCTGTTTATCTGGTTTCTCTTTCATTTTCTCTATTTTTTGAATATTTTAATCATAGCTATTACTTCTTTTTCCAATTTATCTCTCCCCTCCTTATCCCCTGGTAACCATAAGTTTGTTTTCTACATCTGTAACTCTATTTCTGTTTTGTAGATAAGTTCATTTATACCTTTTTTAGATTCCACATTTAAGCAATATCATATGACATTTGTCTTTCTCTGTCTGACTTAACTTCACTCAGTATGACAATCTCTAAGGTCCATCCATGTTGCTGCACATGCCATTATTTCACTCTTTTTATGGTTGAGTAATATTCCATTGTATATATGTACCACACCTTCTTTATCCATTCTTCTGTTGATGGACATTTAGGATGCTCCCATGTCCTGGCTATTGTAACTAGTGCTGCAATGAACATTGGGGTGCATGTATCTTTCCAAATTATGGTTTTCTCCAGATATATGCCCAGGAGTGGGATTGCTGGATCATATGGTAGCTCTATTTTTAGTTTTTAAAGGAAACTCCATACTGTTCTCCATAGTGGCTGCACCAACTTACATTCCCACCAATAGTGCAGAAGGGTTCCTTTTCTCCACACCCTCTCCAGCAGTTATTGTTTGTAGGTTTTTTGATGATGACTATTCTGACTGGTGTGAAGTGATACCTAATTGTAGTTTTGATTTGCATTTCTCAAATGATTAGTGATGTTGAGCAATCTGTATATCTTCTTTTACTTTTCTGTGTCCTAGCAGTAACCCTCCATGAGTATAAGGCTGGAATTTTCAGATTTCTACGTACAGATAATCAGCAAATGCCTACAGGGTAAAAGTGACTAAAGAAATCAGTTCTCCTTTCAGATTTTTTGCTACCACTGTCTGGGGCAATTTTGTTCTCATTGCCCCCAACAGCTCTCTGATCCCTTTAAATAAATTATTTTTCTCAGTTGTTCTTGAAAGGAGTGCTGGAATGTTGTAAACCACTTGATCCCATCCAGAAGCAGAAGCTAAAGACTTTTATTTCAAAACACACTGAATTTTCGTGAATAAATGATTCTCAAGAATAAAAAATCAAGGGCCAGAAGACACAACATGGAATATATACCATAAAAATTGATGAAAAAAAGAATAAAGACCTAGATTTCCAGACTGTCAAGGAATCCAACTTAATAAACACAGATCTATTCAATGTAGACCATGCGACTGGCCACAATATGTATGTATGAGTATGCATAAATATATGAATGTATATACACATATGCATATGTTAAATTTGTGCTTATCTTCTTTTCTTTAAGAGTTGAAAAGGTAAGGAATAGAAACTAAATGCAGTTTTACTACATGCCTGCATAATTTTTTAGTCATGTTATTAAAGTAGAAATCTGTCTTTGGTTTGTTTTATTATGCTTCATTCTTTCTTAGTTCTTCTGGCAAAATAATATTTCAAATTTCTTTTGGAAACCCATCTGTATTAGTCAGGATTCTCCAGAAAAACTGAACCAATAGGGTTCTAAGAAGTCCCATGATCTGCCATCTGCAAGTTGGACACCCAGGAAAACTTATGGTGTAGTGCAGTCTGAGTCTGAAGGCCTGAGGAACAGGGGAGTCAATGTTGTAAGTCCCAGCCTGAGTCTGAAGGCCTAAGAACTATGGTAGCTGATAATGCAAATCCTAGTCCAAGTGTAGGAGAAGACTGATGTCCCAGCTCAAACAGGCAGAGAAGGAACAAATTCTCCCTTCTTCTGCCTTTTGTTCTATTCAGGCCCTCAATGGATTGGATCATGCTCACCCACATTGGGGAAGGCAATCTGCTTTACTGAGTTCAACAATTCATATATTAATCTTACCTGGAGGACATATCCAGAAATAATGCTTAGCTAAATACCTGGGCAAACTGACACACAAAATTGACCATCACACCCTCCTTCCCCATTCACAATCTAGCTTTAGGGATAGACCTGGATTGTCCTAAGGCAGTCAGTATATTTCATTCCTTTGGCCACAACAATCATTTCAGAGATAAGTAAATAAGCACATGATCCCTATTAGTCCAAGCCAAGTTAACTAGTCCAATACCAGGATTTCTATTTTGATAATTTGCTTTTTCCTTTTAGACTTCCACTGGGAAGCATAAAGGCTGAAGTTTCTAGCTCCATATAACCTGAAAATTAAGTTAGTATACAGAGGAAAACCAACAAAATCTAGAGATGGAATAAAACTTCAGAGAGCAAGACTTTCCTGAAGCTGAAAAAAGGAATGAACTACTGATACACGCAACATGGATGAATCTCAAAATCACCATGCTGAAAGAAGCCAGATACAAAAGAGTACATATTATATGATTCTATTAATATAACCTTCTAGAAAATGCAAATGAATTTATAGTGACAAAAAGCAGATCAGGGATTACTGGGGCCAGGGGTGGAGGGATGCATAGATTGGAAAGCAGAACAATCTTTTGTTTGGGATGACAC